>NC_136057.1:1137287564-1137887564 GCF_964261635.1 Lissotriton helveticus | reverse complement strand
GAGCAAGGGACTCTTGTCTGAGCATACCCTGCCACACTTAGGGCCAACAAAGCGATACAAAAGGGGATGATGGACGGAGCGTTTGAGCAAATCAAACACTCACCCCCAGTCAACTGATCTGGGCTTAATCCATCACCATTCTTTAGCCCACTCAGCCACCCCAGTTCAGACATGGCTATATGCAAATCAGTCTGACCCTGTGCCTCATGGGAACAGTCCAGCCCGAACTGCCAAGCCATGTCTTCCCTGGACCGGAAACAAGCATCCTGGGACCGGTTTCGGATTCATAATCCTCATCAGCCAGGCTATCTTGAATCCAGTGGCCAAGTGAGCAAGGGACTCACGTCTGAGCATACCCTGCCACACTTAGGGCGAACAAAGCGATACAAAAGGGGATGATGGACGGAGCGTTTGAGCAAATTAAACACTCACCCCCAGTCAACTGATCTGGGTTTAATCCATCACCATTCTTTAGCCCACTCAGCCACCCCAGTTCAGACATGGCTATATGCAAATCAGTCTGACCCTGTGCCTCATGGGAACAGTCCAGCCCGAACTGCCAAGCCATGTCTTCCCTGGACCGGAAACAAGCATCCTGGGACCGGTTTCGGATTCATAATCCTCATCAGCCAGGCTATCTTGAATCCAGTGGCCGAGTGAGCAAGGGACTCACGTCTGAGCATATCCTGCCACTCTTAGGGCGAACAAAGCTATACAAAAGGGGATGATGGACGGAGCGTTTGAGCAAATCAAACACTCACCCCCAGTCAACTGATCTGGGTTTAATCCATCACTATTCTTTAGCCCACTCAGCCACCCCAGTTCAGACATGGCTATATGCAAATCAGTCTGACCCTGTGCCTCATGGGAACAGTCCAGCCCGAACTGCCAAGCCATGTCTTCCCTGGACCGGAAACATGCATCCTGGGACCGGTTTCGGATTCATAATCCTCATCAGCCAGGCTATCTTGAATCCAGTGGCCAAGTGAGCAAGGGACTCACGTCTGAGCATACCCTGCCACACTTACGGCGAACAAAGCGATACAAAAGGGGATGATGGACGGAGCGTTTGAGTAAATCAAACACTCACCCCCAGTTAACTGATCTGGGTTTAATCCATCACCATTCTTTAGCCCACTCAGCCACCCCAGTTCAGACATGGCTATATGCAAATCAGTCTGACCCTGTGCCTCATGGGAATAGTCCAGCCCGAACTGCCAAGCCATGTCTTCCCTGGACCGGAAACAAGCATCCTGGGACCAGTTTCGGATTCATAATCCTCATCAGCCAGGCTATCTTGAATCCAGTGGCCAAGTGAGCAAGGGACTCACGTCTGAGCATACCCTGCCACACTTAGGGCGAACAAAGCGATACAAAAGGGGATGATGGACGGAGCGTTTGAGCAAATCAAACCCTCACCCCCAGTCAACTGATCTGGGTTTAATCCATCACCATTCTTTAGCCCACTCAGCCACCCCAGTTCAGACATGGCTATATGCAAATCAGTCTGACCCTGTGCCTCATGGGAACAGTCCAGCCCGAACTGCCAAGCCATGTCTTCCCTGGACCGGAAACAAGCATCCTGGGACCGGTTTCGGATTCATAATCCTCATCAGTCAGGCTATCTTGAATCCAGTGGCCAAGTGAGCAAGGGACTCACGTCTGAGCATACCCTGCCACACTTAGGGCGAACAAAGCGATACAAAAGGGGATGATGGACGGAGCGTTTGAGCAAATCAAACACTCACCCCCAGTCAACTGATCTGGGTTTAATCCATCACCATTCTTTAGCCCACTCAGCCACCCCAGTTCAGACATGGCTATATGCAAATCAGTCTGACCCTGTGCCTCATGGGAACAGTCCAGACCGAACTGCCAAGTCATGTCTTCCCTGGACCGGAAACAAGCATCCTGGGACCAGTTTCGGATTCATAATCCTCATCAGCCAGGCTATCTTGAATCCAGTGGCCAAGTGAGCAAGGGACTCACGTCTGAGCATACCCTGCCACACTTAGGGCGAACAAAGCGATACAAAAGGGGATGATGGATGGAGCGTTTGAGCAAATCAAACACTCACCCCCAGTCAACTGATCTGGGTTTAATCCATCACCATTCTTTAGCCCACTCAGCCACCCCAGTTCAGACATGGCTATATGCAAATCAGTCTGACCCTGTGCCTCATGGGAACAGTCCAGCCCGAACTGCCAAGCCATGTCTTCCCTGGACCGGAAACAAGCATCCTGGGACCGGTTTCGGATTCATAACCCTCATCAGCCAGGCTATCTTGAATCCAGTGGCCAAGTGAGCAAGGGACTCACGTCTGAGCATACCCTGCCACACTTAGGGCCAACAAAGCGATACAAAAGGGGATGATGGACGGAGCGTTTGAGCAAATCAAACACTCACCCCCAGTCAACTGATCTGGGTTTAATCCATCACCATTCTTTAGCCCACTCATCCACCCCAGTTCAGACATGGCTATATGCAAATCAGTCTGACCCTGTGCCTCATGGGAACAGTCCAGCCCGAACTGCCAAGCCATGTCTTCCCTGGACCGGAAACAAGCATCCTGGGACCGGTTTCGGATTCATAACCCTCATCAGCCAGGCTATCTTGAATCCAGTGGCCAAGTGAGCAAGGGACTCTTGTCTGAGCATACCCTGCCACACTTAGGGCCAACAAAGCGATACAAAAGGGGATGATGGACGGAGCGTTTGAGCAAATCAAACACTCACCCCCAGTCAACTGATCTGGGTTTAATCCATCACCATTCTTTAGCCCACTCAGCCACCCCAGTTCAGACATGGCTATATGCAAATCAGTCTGACCCTGTGCCTCATGGGAACAGTCCAGCCCGAACTGCCAAGCCATGTCTTCCCTGGACCGGAAACAAGCATCCTGGGACCGGTTTCGGATTCATAATCCTCATCAGTCAGGCTATCTTGAATCCAGTGGCCAAGTGAGCAAGGGACTCACGTCTGAGCATACCCTGCCACACTTAGGGCGAACAAAGCGATACAAAAGGGGATGATGGACGGAGCGTTTGAGCAAATTAAACACTCACCCCCAGTCAACTGATCTGGGTTTAATCCATCACCATTCTTTAGCCCACTCAGCCACCCCAGTTCAGACATGGCTATATGCAAATCAGTCTGACCCTGTGCCTCATGGGAACAGTCCAGCCCGAACTGCCAAGCCATGTCTTCCCTGGACCGGAAACAAGCATCCTGGGACCGGTTTCGGATTCATAACCCTCATCAGCCAGGCTATCTTGAATCCAGTGGCCAAGTGAGCAAGGGACTCACGTCTGAGCATACCCTGCCACACTTAGGGCGAACAAAGCGATACAAAAGGGGATGATGGACGGAGCGTTTGAGCAAATCAAACACTCACCCCCAGTCAACTGATCTGGGTTTAATCCATCACCATTCTTTAGCCCACTCAGCCACCCCAGTTCAGACATGGCTATATGCAAATCAGTCTGACCCTGTGCCTCATGGGAACAGTCCAGCCCGAACTGCCAAGTCATGTCTTCCCTGGACCGGAAACAAGCATCCTGGGACCAGTTTCGGATTCATAATCCTCATCAGCCAGGCTATCTTGAATCCAGTGGCCAAGTGAGCAAGGGACTCACGTCTGAGCATACCCTGCCACACTTAGGGCCAACAAAGCGATACAAAAGGGGATGATGGACGGAGCGTTTGAGCAAATCAAACACTCACCCCCAGTCAACTGATCTGGGTTTAATCCATCACCATTCTTTAGCCCACTCAGCCACCCCAGTTCAGACATGGCTATATGCAAATCAGTCTGACCCCGTGCCTCATGGGAACAGTCCAGCCCGAACTGCCAAGCCATGTCTTCCCTGGACCGGAAACAAGCATCCTGGGACCGGTTTCGGATTCATAACCCTCATCAGCCAGGCTATCTTGAATCCAGTGGCCAAGTGAGCAAGGGACTCTTGTCTGAGCATACCCTGCCACACTTAGGGCCAACAAAGCGATACAAAAGGGGATGATGGACGGAGCGTTTGAGCAAATCAAACACTCACCCCCAGTCAACTGATCTGGGCTTAATCCATCACCATTCTTTAGCCCACTCAGCCACCCCAGTTCAGACATGGCTATATGCAAATCAGTCTGACCCTGTGCCTCATGGGAACAGTCCAGCCCGAACTGCCAAGCCATGTCTTCCCTGGACCGGAAACAAGCATCCTGGGACCGGTTTCGGATTCATAATCCTCATCAGCCAGGCTATCTTGAATCCAGTGGCCAAGTGAGCAAGGGACTCACGTCTGAGCATACCCTGCAAAACTTAGGGCAAACAAAGCGATACAAAAGGGGATGATGGACGGAGCGTTTGAGCAAATCAAACACTCTCCCCCAGTCAACTGATCTGAGTTTAATCCATCACCATTCTTTAGCCCACTCAGCCACCCCAGTTCAGAAATGGCTATATGCAAATCAGTCTGACCCTGTGCCTCGTGGGAACAGTCCAGCCCGAACTGCCAAGCTATGTCTTCCCTGGACCGGAAACAAGCATCCTGGGACCGGTTTCGGATTCATAATCCTCATCAGCCAGGCTATCTTGAATCCAGTGGCCAAGTGAGCAAGGGACTCACGTCTGAGCATACCCTGCCACACTTAGGGCGAACAAAGCTATACAAAAGGGGATGATGGACGGAGCGTTTGAGCAAATCAAACACTCACCCCCAGTCACATGATCTGGGTTTAATCCATCACCATTCTTTAGCCCACTCATCCACCCCAGTTCAGACATGGCTATATGCAAATCAGTCTGACCCTGTGCCTCATGGGAACAGTCCAGCCCGAACTGCCAAGCCATGTCTTCCCTGGACCGGAAACAAGCATCCTGGGACCGGTTTCGGATTCATAACCCTCATTAGCCAGGCTATCTTGAATCCAGTGGCCAAGTGAGCAAGGGACTCTTGTCTGAGCATACCCTGCCACACTTAGGGCCAACAAAGCGATACAAAAGGGGATGATGGACGGAGCGTTTGAGCAAATCAAACACTCACCCCCAGTCAACTGATCTGGGTTTAATCCATCACCATTCTTTAGCCCACTCAGCCACCCCAGTTCAGACATGGCTATATGCAAATCAGTCTGACCCTGTGCCTCATGGGAACAGTCCAGCCCGAACTGCCAAGCCATGTCTTCCCTGGACCGGAAACAAGCATCCTGGGACCGGTTTCGGAGTCATAATCCTCATCAGTCAGGCTATCTTGAATCCAGTGGCCAAGTGAGCAAGGGACTCACGTCTGAGCATACCCTGCCACACTTAGGGCGAACAAAGCGATACAAAAGGGGATGATGGACGGAGCGTTTGAGCAAATCAAACACTCACCCCCAGTCAACTGATCTGGGTTTAATCCATCACCATTCTTTAGCCCACTCAGCCACCCCAGTTCAGACATGGCTATATGCAAATCAGTCTGACCCTGTGCCTCATGGGAACAGTCCAGCCCGAACTGCCAAGCCATGTCTTCCCTGGACCGGAAACAAGCATCCTGGGACCGGTTTCGGATTCATAACCCTCATCAGCCAGGCTATCTTGAATCCAGTGGCCAAGTGAGCAAGGGACTCACGTCTGAGCATACCCTGCCACACTTAGGGCCAACAAAGCGATACAAAAGGGGATGATGGACGGAGCGTTTGAGCAAATCAAACACTCACCCCCAGTCAACTGATCTGGGTTTAATCCATCACCATTCTTTAGCCCACTCAGCCACCCCAGTTCAGACATGGCTATATGCAAATCAGTCTGACCCTGTGCCTCATGGGAACAGTCCAGCCCGAACTGCCAAGCCATGTCTTCCCTGGACCGGAAACAAGCATCCTGGGACCGGTTTCGGATTCATAACCCTCATCAGCCAGGCTATCTTGAATCCAGTGGCCAAGTGAGCAAGGGACTCTTGTCTGAGCATACCCTGCCACACTTAGGGCCAACAAAGCGATACAAAAGGGGATGATGGACGGAGCGTTTGAGCAAATCAAACACTCACCCCCAGTCAACTGATCTGGGCTTAATCCATCACCATTCTTTAGCCCACTCAGCCACCCCAGTTCAGACATGGCTATATGCAAATCAGTCTGACCCTGTGCCTCATGGGAACAGTCCAGCCCGAACTGCCAAGCCATGTCTTCCCTGGACCGGAAACAAGCATCCTGGGACCGGTTTCGGATTCATAATCCTCATCAGCCAGGCTATCTTGAATCCAGTGGCCAAGTGAGCAAGGGACTCACGTCTGAGCATACCCTGCAAAACTTAGGGCGAACAAAGCGATACAAAAGGGGATGATGGACGGAGCGTTTGAGCAAATCAAACACTCTCCCCCAGTCAACTGATCTGAGTTTAATCCATCACCATTCTTTAGCCCACTCAGCCACCCCAGTTCAGAAATGGCTATATGCAAATCAGTCTGACCCTGTGCCTCGTGGGAACAGTCCAGCCCGAACTGCCAAGCTATGTCTTCCCTGGACCGGAAACAAGCATCCTGGGACCGGTTTCGGATTCATAATCCTCATCAGCCAGGCTATCTTGAATCCAGTGGCCAAGTGAGCAAGGGACTCACGTCTGAGCATACCCTGCCACACTTAGGGCGAACAAAGCTATACAAAAGGGGATGATGGACGGAGCGTTTGAGCAAATCAAACACTCACCCCCAGTCACATGATCTGGGTTTAATCCATCACTATTCTTTAGCCCACTCAGCCACCCCAGTTCAGACATGGCTATATGCAAATCAGTCTGACCCTGTGCCTCATGGGAACAGTCCGGCCCGAACTGCAAAGCCATATCTTCCCTGGACCAGAAACAAGCATCCTGGGACCGGTTTCGGATCCATAATCCTCATCAGCCAGGCTATCTTGAATCCAGTGGCCAAGTGAGCAAGGGACTCACGTCTGAGCATACCCTGCCACATTTACGGCGAACAAAGCGATACAAAAGGGGATGATGGACGTAGCGTTTGAGCAAATCAAACACTCACCCCCAGTCAACTGATCTGGGTTTAATCCATCACCATTCTTTAGCCCACTCAGCCACCCCAGTTCAGACATGGCTATATGCAAATCAGTCTGACCCTGTGCCTCATGGGAACAGTCCAGCCCGAACTGCCAAGCCATGTCTTCCCTGGACCGGAAACAAGCATCCTGGGACCGGTTTCGGATTCATAATCCTCATCAGCCAGGCTATTTTGAATCCAGTGGCCTAGTGAGCAAGGGACTCACGTCTGAGCATACCCTGCCACACTTAGGGCGAACAAAGCGATACAAAAGGGGATGATGGACAGAGCGTTTGAGCAAATCAAACACTCACCCCCATTCAACTGATCTGGGTTTAATCCATCACCATTCTATAGCCCACTCAGCCACCCCAGTTCAGACATGGCTATATGCAAATCAGTCTGACCCTGTGCCTCATGGGAACAGTCCTGCCCGAACTGCCAAGCCATGTCTTCCCTGGACCGGAAACAAACATCCTGGGACCGGTTTCGGATTTCATAATCCTCATCAGCCAGGCTATCTTGAATCCAGTGGCCAAGTGAGCAAGGGACTCACGTCTGAGCATACCCTGCCACACTTAGGGCGAACAAAGCAATACAAAAGGGGATGATGGACGGAGCGTTCGAGCAAATCAAACACTCACCCCCAGTCAACTGATCTGGGTTTAATCCATCACCATTCTTTAGCCCACTCAGCCACCCCAGTTCAGACATGGCTATATGCAAATCAGTCTGACCCTGTGCCTCATGGGAACAGTCCAGCCCGAACTGCCAAGCCATGTCTTCCCTGGACCGGAAACAAGCATCCTGGGACCGGTTTCGGATTCATAATCCTCATCAGCCAGGCTATCTTGAATCCAGTGGCCAAGTGAGCAAGGGACTCACGTCTGAGCATACCCTGCCACACTTAGGGCGAACAAAGCTATACAAAAGGGGATGATGGACAGAGCGTTTGAGCAAATCAAACACTCACCCCCAGTCAACTGATCTGGGTTTAATCCATCACTATTCTTTAGCCCACTCAGCCACCCCAGTTCAGACATGGCTATATGCAAATCAGTCTGACTCTGTGCCTCATGGGAACAGTCAAGCCCGAACTGCCAAGCCATGTCTTCCCTGGACCGGAAACAAGCATCCTGGGACCGGTTTCGGATTCATAATCCTCATCAGCCAGGCTATCTTGAATCCAGTGGCCAAGTGAGCAAGGGACTCACGTCGGAGCATACCCTGCCACACTTACGGCGAACAAAGCGATACAAAATGGGATTATGGACGGAGCGTTTGAGCAAATCAAACACACACCCCCAGTCAACTGATCTGGGTTTAATCCATCACCATTCTTTAGCCCACTCAGCTACCCCAGTTCAGACATGGCTATATGCAAATCAGTCTGGCCCTGTGCCTCATGGGATTGTCCAGCCCGAACTGCCAAGCCATGTCTTCCCTGGACCGGAAACAAGCATCCTGGGACCGGTTTCGGATTCATAATCCTCATCAGCCAGGCTATTTTGAATCCAGTGGCCTAGTGAGCAAGGGACTCACGTCTGAGCATACCCTGCCACACTTAGGGCGAACAAAGCGATACAAAAGGGGATGATGGACAGAGCGTTTGAGCAAATCAAACACTCACCCCCAGTCAACTGATCTGGGTTTAATCCATCACCATTCTTTAGCCCACTCAGCCACCCCAGTTCAGACATGGCTATATGCAAATCAGTCTGACCCTGTGCCTCATGGGAACAGTCCAGCCCTAACTGCCAAGCCATGTCTTCCCTGGACCGGAAACAAGCATCCTGGGACCGGTTTCGGATTCATAATCCTCATCAGCCAGGCTATCTTGAATCCAGTGGCCAAGTGAGCAAGGGACTCACGTCTGAGCATACCCTGCCACACTTACGGCGAACAAAGCGATACAAAAGGGGATGATGGACGGAGCGTTTGAGCAAATCAAACACTCACCCCCAGTCAACTGATCTGGGTTTAATCCATCACCATTCTTTAGCCCACTCAGCCACCCCAGTTCGGACATGGCTATATGCAAATCAGTCTGACCCTGTGCCTCATGGGAACAGTCCAGCCCTGTGCCTCATGGGAACAGTCCAGCCCGAACTGCCAAGCCATGTCTTCCCTGGACCGGAAACAAGCATCCTGGGACCGGTTTCGGATTCATAATCCTCATCAGCCAGGCTATTTTGAATCCAGTGGCCTAGTGAGCAAGGGACTCACGTCTGAGCATACCCTGCCACACTTAGGGCGAACAAAGCGATACAAAAGGGGATGATGGACAGAGCGTTTGAGCAAATCAAACACTCACCCCAATTCAACTGATCTGGGTTTAATCCATCACCATTCTATAGCCCACTCAGCCACCCCAGTTCAGACATGGCTATATGCAAATCAGTCTGACCCTGTGCCTCATGGGAACAGTCCTGCCCGAACTGCCAAGCCATGTCTTCCCTGGACCGGAAACAAACATCCTGGGACCGGTTTCGGATTCATAATCCTCATCAGCCAGGCTATCTTGAATCCAGTGGCCAAGTGAGCAAGGGACTCACGTCTGAGCATACCCTGCCACACTTAGGGCGAACAAAGCAATACAAAAGGGGATGATGGACGGAGGGTTTGAGCAAATCAAACACTCACCCCCAGTCAACTGATCTGGGTTTAATCCATCACCATTCTTTAGCCCACTCAGCCACCCCAGTTCAGACATGGCTATATGCAAATCAGTCTGACCCTGTGCCTCATGGGAACAGTCCAGTCCAAACTGCCAAGCCATGTCTTCCCTGGACCGGAAACAAGCATCCTGGGACCGGTTTCGGATTCATAATCCTCATCAGCCAGGCTATCTTGAATCCAGTGGCCAAGTGAGCAAGGGACTCACGTCTGAGCATACCCTGCCACACTTAGGGCGAACAAAGCTATACAAAAGGGGATGATGGACAGAGCGTTTGAGCAAATCAAACACTCACCCCCAGTCAACTGATCTGGGTTTAATCCATCACTATTCTTTAGCCCACTCAGCCACCCCAGTTCAGACATGGCTATATGCAAATCAGTCTGACCCTGTGCCTCATGGGAACAGTCCAGCCCGAACTGCCAAGCCATGTCTTCCCTGGACCGGAAACAAGCATCCTGGGACCGGTTTCGGATTCATAATCCGCATCAGCCAGGCTATCTTGAATCCAGTGGCCAAGTGAGCAAGGGACTCACGTCGGAGCATACCCTGCCACACTTACGGCGAACGAAGCGATACAAAAGGGGATGATGGACGGAGCGTTTGAGCAAATCAAACACTCACCCCTAGTCAACTGATCTGTGTTTAATCCATCACCATTCTTTAGCCCACTCAACCACACCAGTTCAGACATGGCTATATGCAAATCAGTCTGACCCTGTGCCTCATGGGAACAGTCCAGCCCGAACTGCCAAGCCATGTCTTCCCTGGACCGGAAACAAGCATCCTGGGACCGGTTTCGGATTCATAATCCTCATCAGCCAGGCTATCTTGACTCCAGTGGCCAAGTGAGCAAGGGACTCACGTCTGAGCATACCCTGCCACACTTAGGGCGAACAAAGCGAAACAAAAGGGGATGATGGACAGAGCGTTTGAGCAAATCAAACACTCACCCCCATTCAACTGATCTGGGTTTACTCCATCACCATTCTATAGCCCACTCAGCCACCCCAGTTCAGACATGGCTATATGCAAATCAGTCTGACCCTGTGCCTCATGGGAACAGTCCAGCCCGAACTGCCAAGCCATGTCTTCCCTGGACCGGAAACAAGCATCCTGGGACCGGTTTCGGATTCATAATCCTCATCAGCCAGGCTATCTTGAATCCAGTGGCCAAGTGAGCAAGGGACTCACGTCTGAGCATACCCTGCCACACTTAGGGCGAACAAAGCGATACAAAAGGGGATGATGGACAGAGCGTTTGAGCAAATCAAACACTCACCCCCATTCAACTGATCTGGGTTTAATCCATCACCATTCTATAGCCCACTCAGCCACCCCAGTTCAGACACGGCTATATGCAAATCAGTCTGACCCTGTGCCTCATGGGAACAGTCCAGCCCGAACTGCCAAGCCATGTCTTCCCTGGACCGGAAACAAACATCCTGGGACCAGTTTCGGATTCATAATCCTCATCAGCCAGGCTATCTTGAATCCAGTGGCCAAGTGAGCAAGGGACTCACGTCTGAGCATACCCTGCCACACTTACGGCGAACAAAGCGATACAAAAGGGGATGATGGACGGAGCGTTTGAGTAAATCAAACACTCACCCCCAGTTAACTGATCTGGGTTTAATCCATCACCATTCTTTAGCCCACTCAGCCACCCCAGTTCAGACATGGCTATATGCAAATCAGTCTGACCCTGTGCCTCATGGGAATAGTCCAGCCCGAACTGCCAAGCCATGTCTTCCCTGGACCGGAAACAAGCATCCTGGGACCAGTTTCGGATTCATAATCCTCATCAGCCAGGCTATCTTGAATCCAGTGGCCAAGTGAGCAAGGGACTCACGTCTGAGCATACCCTGCCACACTTAGGGCGAACAAAGCGATACAAAAGGGGATGATGGATGGAGCGTTTGAGCAAATCAAACACTCACCCCCAGTCAACTGATCTGGGTTTAATCCATCACCATTATTTAGCCCACTCATCCACCCCAGTTCAGACATGGCTATATGCAAATCAGTCTGACCCTGTGCCTCATGGGAACAGTCCAGCCCGAACTGCCAAGCCATGTCTTCCCTGGACCGGAAACAAGCATCCTGGGACCGGTTTCGGATTCATAATCCTCATCAGTCAGGCTATCTTGAATCCAGTGGCCAAGTGAGCAAGGGACTCACGTCTGAGCATACCCTGCCACACTTAGGGCGAACAAAGCGATACAAAAGGGGATGATGGACGGAGCGTTTGAGCAAATTAAACACTCACCCCCAGTCAACTGATCTGGGTTTAATCCATCACCATTCTTTAGCCCACTCAGCCACCCCAGTTCAGACATGGCTATATGCAAATCAGTCTGACCCTGTGCCTCATGGGAACAGTCCAGCCCGAACTGCCAAGCCATGTCTTCCCTGGACCGGAAACAAGCATCCTGGGACCGGTTTCGGATTCATAACCCTCATCAGCCAGGCTATCTTGAATCCAGTGGCCAAGTGAGCAAGGGACTCACGTCTGAGCATACCCTGCCACACTTAGGGCGAACAAAGCGATACAAAAGGGGATGATGGACGGAGCGTTTGAGCAAATCAAACACTCACCCCCAGTCAACTGATCTGGGTTTAATCCATCACCATTCTTTAGCCCACTCAGCCACCCCAGTTCAGACATGGCTATATGCAAATCAGTCTGACCCTGTGCCTCATGGGAACAGTCCAGACCGAACTGCCAAGTCATGTCTTCCCTGGACCGGAAACAAGCATCCTGGGACCAGTTTCGGATTCATAATCCTCATCAGCCAGGCTATCTTGAATCCAGTGGCCAAGTGAGCAAGGGACTCACGTCTGAGCATACCCTGCCACACTTAGGGCGAACAAAGCGATACAAAAGGGGATGATGGATGGAGCGTTTGAGCAAATCAAACACTCACCCCCAGTCAACTGATCTGGGTTTAATCCATCACCATTCTTTAGCCCACTCAGCCACCCCAGTTCAGACATGGCTATATGCAAATCAGTCTGACCCTGTGCCTCATGGGAACAGTCCAGCCCGAACTGCCAAGCCATGTCTTCCCTGGACCGGAAACAAGCATCCTGGGACCGGTTTCGGATTCATAACCCTCATCAGCCAGGCTATCTTGAATCCAGTGGCCAAGTGAGCAAGGGACTCACGTCTGAGCATACCCTGCCACACTTAGGGCCAACAAAGCGATACAAAAGGGGATGATGGACGGAGCGTTTGAGCAAATCAAACACTCACCCCCAGTCAACTGATCTGGGTTTAATCCATCACCATTCTTTAGCCCACTCATCCACCCCAGTTCAGACATGGCTATATGCAAATCAGTCTGACCCTGTGCCTCATGGGAACAGTCCAGCCCGAACTGCCAAGCCATGTCTTCCCTGGACCGGAAACAAGCATCCTGGGACCGGTTTCGGATTCATAACCCTCATCAGCCAGGCTATCTTGAATCCAGTGGCCAAGTGAGCAAGGGACTCTTGTCTGAGCATACCCTGCCACACTTAGGGCCAACAAAGCGATACAAAAGGGGATGATGGACGGAGCGTTTGAGCAAATCAAACACTCACCCCCAGTCAACTGATCTGGGTTTAATCCATCACCATTCTTTAGCCCACTCAGCCACCCCAGTTCAGACATGGCTATATGCAAATCAGTCTGACCCTGTGCCTCATGGGAACAGTCCAGCCCGAACTGCCAAGCCATGTCTTCCCTGGACCGGAAACAAGCATCCTGGGACCGGTTTCGGATTCATAATCCTCATCAGTCAGGCTATCTTGAATCCAGTGGCCAAGTGAGCAAGGGACTCACGTCTGAGCATACCCTGCCACACTTAGGGCGAACAAAGCGATACAAAAGGGGATGATGGACGGAGCGTTTGAGCAAATCAAACACTCACCCCCAGTCAACTGATCTGGGTTTAATCCATCACCATTCTTTAGCCCACTCAGCCACCCCAGTTCAGACATGGCTATATGCAAATCAGTCTGACCCTGTGCCTCATGGGAACAGTCCAGCCCGAACTGCCAAGCCATGTCTTCCCTGGACCGGAAACAAGCATCCTGGGACCGGTTTCGGATTCATAACCCTCATCAGCCAGGCTATCTTGAATCCAGTGGCCAAGTGAGCAAGGGACTCACGTCTGAGCATACCCTGCCACACTTAGGGCCAACAAAGCGATACAAAAGGGGATGATGGACGGAGCGTTTGAGCAAATCAAACACTCACCCCCAGTCAACTGATCTGGGTTTAATCCATCACCATTCTTTAGCCCACTCAGCCACCCCAGTTCAGACATGGCTATATGCAAATCAGTCTGACCCTGTGCCTCATGGGAACAGTCCAGCCCGAACTGCCAAGCCATGTCTTCCCTGGACCGGAAACAAGCATCCTGGGACCGGTTTCGGATTCATAACCCTCATCAGCCAGGCTATCTTGAATCCAGTGGCCAAGTGAGCAAGGGACTCTTGTCTGAGCATACCCTGCCACACTTAGGGCCAACAAAGCGATACAAAAGGGGATGATGGACGGAGCGTTTGAGCAAATCAAACACTCTCCCCCAGTCAACTGATCTGAGTTTAATCCATCACCATTCTTTAGCCCACTCAGCCACCCCAGTTCAGAAATGGCTATATGCAAATCAGTCTGACCCTGTGCCTCGTGGGAACAGTCCAGCCCGAACTGCCAAGCTATGTCTTCCCTGGACCGGAAACAAGCATCCTGGGACCGGTTTCGGATTCATAATCCTCATCAGCCAGGCTATCTTGAATCCAGTGGCCAAGTGAGCAAGGGACTCACGTCTGAGCATACCCTGCCACACTTAGGGCGAACAAAGCTATACAAAAGGGGATGATGGACGGAGCGTTTGAGCAAATCAAACACTCACCCCCAGTCACATGATCTGGGTTTAATCCATCACCATTCTTTAGCCCACTCATCCACCCCAGTTCAGACATGGCTATATGCAAATCAGTCTGACCCTGTGCCTCATGGGAACAGTCCAGCCCGAACTGCCAAGCCATGTCTTCCCTGGACCGGAAACAAGCATCCTGGGACCGGTTTCGGATTCATAACCCTCATCAGCCAGGCTATCTTGAATCCAGTGGCCAAGTGAGCAAGGGACTCACGTCTGAGCATACCCTGCCACACTTAGGGCCAACAAAGCGATACAAAAGGGGATGATGGACGGAGCGTTTGAGCAAATCAAACACTCACCCCCAGTCAACTGATCTGGGTTTAATCCATCACCATTCTTTAGCCCACTCAGCCACCCCAGTTCAGATATGGCTATATGCAAATCAGTCTGACCCTGTGCCTCATGGGAACAGTCCAGCCCGAACTGCCAAGCCATGTCTTCCCTGGACCGGAAACAAGCATCCTGGGACCGGTTTCGGATTCATAATCCTCATCAGTCAGGCTATCTTGAATCCAGTGGCCAAGTGAGCAAGGGACTCACGTCTGAGCATACCCTGCCACACTTAGGGCGAACAAAGCGATACAAAAGGGGATGATGGACGGAGCGTTTGAGCAAATCAAACACTCACCCCCAGTCAACTGATCTGGGTTTAATCCATCACCATTCTTTAGCCCACTCAGCCACCCCAGTTCAGACATGGCTATATGCAAATCAGTCTGACCCTGTGCCTCATGGGAACAGTCCAGCCCGAACTGCCAAGCCATGTCTTCCCTGGACCGGAAACAAGCATCCTGGGACCGGTTTCGGATTCATAACCCTCATCAGCCAGGCTATCTTGAATCCAGTGGCCAAGTGAGCAAGGGACTCACGTCTGAGCATACCCTGCCACACTTAGGGCCAACAAAGCGATACAAAAGGGGATGATGGACGGAGCGTTTGAGCAAATCAAACACTCACCCCCAGTCAACTGATCTGGGTTTAATCCATCACCATTCTTTAGCCCACTCAGCCACCCCAGTTCAGACATGGCTATATGCAAATCAGTCTGACCCTGTGCCTCATGGGAACAGTCCAGCCCGAACTGCCAAGCCATGTCTTCCCTGGACCGGAAACAAGCATCCTGGGACCGGTTTCGGATTCATAACCCTCATCAGCCAGGCTATCTTGAATCCAGTGGCCAAGTGAGCAAGGGACTCTTGTCTGAGCATACCCTGCCACACTTAGGGCCAACAAAGCGATACAAAAGGGGATGATGGACGGAGCGTTTGAGCAAATCAAACACTCACCCCCAGTCAACTGATCTGGGCTTAATCCATCACCATTCTTTAGCCCACTCAGCCACCCCAGTTCAGACATGGCTATATGCAAATCAGTCTGACCCTGTGCCTCATGGGAACAGTCCAGCCCGAACTGCCAAGCCATGTCTTCCCTGGACCGGAAACAAGCATCCTGGGACCGGTTTCGGATTCATAATCCTCATCAGCCAGGCTATCTTGAATCCAGTGGCCAAGTGAGCAAGGGACTCACGTCTGAGCATACAATGCAAAACTTAGGGCGAACAAAGCGATACAAAAGGGGATGATGGACGGAGCGTTTGAGCAAATCAAACACTCTCCCCCAGTCAACTGATCTGAGTTTAATCCATCACCATTCTTTAGCCCACTCAGCCACCCCAGTTCAGAAATGGCTATATGCAAATCAGTCTGACCCTGTGCCTCGTGGGAACAGTCCAGCCCGAACTGCCAAGCTATGTCTTCCCTGGACCGGAAACAAGCATCCTGGGACCGGTTTCGGATTCATAATCCTCATCAGCCAGGCTATCTTGAATCCAGTGGCCAAGTGAGCAAGGGACTCACGTCTGAGCATACCCTGCCACACTTAGGGCGAACAAAGCTATACAAAAGGGGATGATGGATGGAGCGTTTGAGCAAATCAAACACTCACCCCCAGTCACATGATCTGGGTTTAATCCATCACTATTCTTTAGCCCACTCAGCCACCCCAGTTCAGACATGGCTATATGCAAATCAGTCTGACCCTGTGCCTCATGGGAACAGTCCGGCCCGAACTGCAAAGCCATATCTTCCCTGGACCAGAAACAAGCATCCTGGGACCGGTTTCGGATCCATAATCCTCATCAGCCAGGCTATCTTGAATCCAGTGGCCAAGTGAGCAAGGGACTCACGTCTGAGCATACCCTGCCACACTTACGGCGAACAAAGCGATACAAAAGGGGATGATGGATGGAGCGTTTGAGCAAATCAAACACTCACCCCCAGTCAACTGATATGGGTTTAATCCATCACCATTCTTTAGCCCACTCAGCCACCCCAGTTTAGACATGGCTATATGCAAATCAGTCTGACCCTGTGCCTCATGGGAACAGTCCAGCCCGAACTGCCAAGCCATGTCTTCCCTGGACCGGAAACAAGCATCCTGGGACCGGTTTCGGATTCATAATCCTCATCAGCCAGGCTATCTTGAATCCAGTGGCCAAGTGAGCAAGGGACTCACGTCTGAGCATACCCTGCCACACTTAGGGCGAACAAAGCGATACAAAAGGGGATGATGGACGGAGCGTTTGAGCAAATCAAACACTCACCCCCAGTCAACTGATCTGGGTTTAATCCATCACCATTCTTTAGCCCACTCAGCCACCCCAGTTCAGACATGGCTATATGCAAATCAGTCTGACCCTGTGCCTCATGGGAACAGTCCAGCCCTAACTGCCAAGCCATGTCTTCCCTGGACCGGAAACAAGCATCCTGGGACCGGTTTCGGATTCATAATCCTCATCAGCCAGGCTATCTTGAATCCAGTGGTCAAGTGAGCAAGGGACTCACGTCTGAGCATACCCTGCCAAACTTAGGGCGAACAAAGCGATACAAAAGGGGATGATGGACGGAGCGTTTGAGCAAATCAAACACTCACCCCCAGTCAACTGATCTGGGTTTAATCCATCACCATTCTTTAGCCCACTCAGCCACACCAGTTCAGACATGGCTATATGCAAATCAGTCTGACCCTGTGCCTCATGGGAACAGTCCAGCCCGAACTGCCAAGCCATGTCTTCCCTGGACCGGAAACAAGCATCCTGGGACCGGTTTCGGATTCATAATCCTCATCAGCCAGGCTATCTTGAATCCAGTGGCCAAGTGAGCAAGGGACTCACGTCTGAGCATACCCTGCCACACTTAGGGCGAACAAAGCGATACAAAAGGGGATGATGGACAGAGCGTTTGACAAATCAAACACTCACCCCCATTCAACTGATCTGGGTTTAATCCATCACCATTCTATAGCCCACTCAGCCACCCCAGTTCAGACATGGCTATATGCAAATCAGTCTGA
This sequence comes from Lissotriton helveticus, assembly GCF_964261635.1. NCBI lineage: Eukaryota > Metazoa > Chordata > Amphibia > Caudata > Salamandridae > Lissotriton > Lissotriton helveticus. The sequence continues at coordinate 1,137,869,578 of NC_136057.1, read as the reverse complement.
CCCTGTGCCTCATGGGAACAGTCCAGCCCGAACTGCCAAGCCATGTCTTCCCTGGACCGGAAACAAGCATCCTGGGACCGGTTTCGGATTCATAATCCTCATCAGCCAGGCTATCTTGAATCCAGTGGCCAAGTGAGCAAGGGACTCACGTCTGAGCATACCCTGCCACACTTAGGGCGAACAAAGCGATACAAAAGGGGATGATGGACAGAGCGTTTGAGCAAATCAAACACTCACCCCCATTCAACTGATCTGGGTTTAATCCATCAACATTCTATAGCCCACTCAGCCACCCCAGTTCAGACATGGCTATATGCAAATCAGTCTGACCCTGTGCCTCATGGGAACAGTCCAGCCCGAACTGCCAAGCCATGTCTTCCCTGGACCGGAAACAAACATCCTGGGACCGGTTTCGGATTCATAATCCTCATCAGCCAGGCTATCTTGAATCCAGTGGCCAAGTGAGCAAGGGACTCACGTCTGAGCATATCCTGCCACACTTAGGGCGAACAAAGCTATACAAAAGGGGATGATGGACGGAGCGTTTGAGCAAATCAAACACTCACCCCCAGTTAACTGATCTGGGTTTAATCCATCACCATTCTTTAGCCCACTCAGCCACCCCAGTTCAGACATGGCTATATGCAAATCAGTCTGACCCTGTGCCTCATGGGAACAGTCCAGCCCGAACTGCCAAGCCATGTCTTCCCTGGACCGGAAACAAGCATCCTGGGACCGGTTTCGGATTCATAATCCTCATCAGCCAGGCTATCTTGAATCCAGTGGCCAAGTGAGCAAGGGACTCACGTCTGAGCATACCCTGCCACACTTAGGGCCAACAAAGCGATACAAAAGGGGATGATGGACGGAGCGTTTGAGCAAATCAAACACTCACCCACAGTCAACTGATCTGGGTTTAATCCATCACCATTCTTTAGCCCACTCAGCCACCCCAGTTCAGACATGGCTATATGCAAATCAGTCTGACCCTGTGCCTCATGGGAACAGTCCAGCCCGAACTGCCAAGCCATGTCTTCCCTGGACCGGAAACAAGCATCCTGGGACCGGTTTCGGATTCATAATCCTCATCAGCCAGGCTATCTTGAATCCAGTGGCCAAGTGAGCAAGGGAATCGCGTCTGAGCATACCCTGCCACACTTAGGGCGAACAAAGCGATACAAAAGGGGATGATGGACGGAGCGTTTGAGCAAATCAAACACTCACCCCCCAGTCAACTGATCTGGGTTTAATCCATCACCATTCTTTAGCCCACTCAGCCACCCCAGTTCAGACATGGCTATATGCAAATCAGTCTGACCTTGTGCCTCATGGGAACAGTCCAGCCCGAACTGCCAAGCCATGTCTTCCCTGGACCGGAAACAAGCATCCTGGGACCGGTTTCGGATTCATAATCCTCATCAGCCAGGCTATCTTGAATCCAGTGGCCAAGTGAGCAAGGGACTCACGTCTGAGCATACCCTGCCACACTTAGGGCGAACAAAGCGATACAAAAGGGGATGATGGACGGAGCGTTTGAGCAATTCAAACACTCACCCCCAGTCAACTGATCTGGGTTTAAACCATCACCATTCTTTAGCCCACTCAGCCACCCCAGTTCAGACATGGCTATATGCAAATCAGTCTGACCCTGTGCCTCATGGGAACATTCCAGCCCGAACTGCCAAGCCATGTCTTCCCTGGACCAGAATCAAGCATCCTGGGACCGGTTTCGGATTCATAATCCTCATCAGCCAGGCTATCTTGAATCCAGTGGGCAAGTGAGCAAGGGACTCACGTCTGAGCATACCCTGCCACACTTAGGGCGAACAAAGCGATACAAAAGGGGATGATGGACGGAGCGTTTGAGCAAATCAAACACTCACCCCCAGTCAACTGATCTGGGTTTAATCCATCACCATTCTTTAGCCCACTCAGCCACCCCAGTTCAGACATGGCTATATGCAAATCAGTCTGACCCTGTGCCTCATGGGAACAGTCCAGCCCGAACTGCCAAGCCATGTCTTCCCTGGACCGGAAACAAGCATCCTGGGACCGGTTTCGGATTCATAACCCTCATCAGCCAGGCTATCTTGAATCCAGTGGCCAAGTGAGCAAGGGACTCACGTCTGAGCATACCCTGCCACACTTAGGGCCAACAAAGCGATACAAAAGGGGATGATGGACGGAGCGTTTGAGCAAATCAAACACTCACCCCCAGTCAACTGATCTGGGTTTAATCCATCACCATTCTTTAGCCCACTCAGCCACCCCAGTTCAGACATGGCTATATGCAAATCAGTCTGACCCTGTGCCTCATGGGAACAGTCCAGCCCGAACTGCCAAGCCATGTCTTCCCTGGACCGGAAACAAGCATCCTGGGACCGGTTTCGGATCCATAATCCTCATCGGCCAGGCTATCTTGAATCCAGTGGCCAAGTGAGCAAGGGACTCACGTCTGAGCATACCCTGCCACACTTACGGCGAACAAAGCGATACAAAAGGGGATGATGGACGGAGCGTTTGAGCAAATCAAACACTCACCCCCAGTCAACTGATATGGGTTTAATCCATCACCATTCTTTAGCCCACTCAGCCACCCCAGTTTAGACATGGCTATATGCAAATCAGTCTGACCCTGTGCCTCATGGGAACAGTCCAGCCCGAACTGCCAAGCCATGTCTTCCCTGGACCGGAAACAAGCATCCTGGGACCGGTTTCGGATTCATAATCCTCATCAGCCAGGCTATCTTGAATCCAGTGGCCAAGTGAGCAAGGGACTCACGTCTGAGCATACCCTGCCACACTTAGGGCGAACAAAGCGATACAAAAGGGGATGATGGACGGAGCGTTTGAGCAAATCAAACACTCACCCCCAGTCAACTGATCTGGGTTTAATCCATCACCATTCTTTAGCCCACTCAGCCACCCCAGTTCAGACATGGCTATATGCAAATCAGTCTGACCCTGTGCCTCATGGGAACAGTCCAGCCCTAACTGCCAAGCCATGTCTTCCCTGGACCGGAAACAAGCATCCTGGGACCGGTTTCGGATTCATAATCCTCATCAGCCAGGCTATCTTGAATCCAGTGGTCAAGTGAGCAAGGGACTCACGTCTGAGCATACCCTGCCAAACTTAGGGCGAACAAAGCGATACAAAAGGGGATGATGGACGGAGCGTTTGAGCAAATCAAACACTCACCCCCAGTCAACTGATCTGGGTTTAATCCATCACCATTCTTTAGCCCACTCAGCCACACCAGTTCAGACATGGCTATATGCAAATCAGTCTGACCCTGTGCCTCATGGGAACAGTCCAGCCCGAACTGCCAAGCCATGTCTTCCCTGGACCGGAAACAAGCATCCTGGGACCGGTTTCGGATTCATAATCCTCATCAGCCAGGCTATCTTGAATCCAGTGGCCAAGTGAGCAAGGGACTCACGTCTGAGCATACCCTGCCACACTTAGGGCGAACAAAGCGATACAAAAGGGGATGATGGACAGAGCGTTTGACAAATCAAACACTCACCCCCATTCAACTGATCTGGGTTTAATCCATCACCATTCTATAGCCCACTCAGCCACCCCAGTTCAGACATGGCTATATGCAAATCAGTCTGACCCTGTGCCTCATGGGAACAGTCCAGCCCGAACTGCCAAGCCATGTCTTCCCTGGACCGGAAACAAGCATCCTGGGACCGGTTTCGGATTCATAATCCTCATCAGCCAGGCTATCTTGAATTCAGTGGCCAAGTGAGCAAGGGACTCACGTCTGAGCATACCCTGCCACACTTAGGGCGAACAAAGCGATACAAAAGGGGATGATGGACAGAGCGTTTGAGCAAATCAAACACTCACCCCCATTCAACTGATCTGAGTTTAATCCATCAACATTCTATAGCCCACTCAGCCACCCCAGTTCAGACATGGCTATATGCAAATCAGTCTGACCCTGTGCCTCATGGGAACAGTCCAGCCCGAACTGCCAAGCCATGTCTTCCCTGGACCGGAAACAAACATCCTGGGACCGGTTTCGGATTCATAATCCTCATCAGCCAGGCTATCTTGAATCCAGTGGCCAAGTGAGCAAGGGACTCACGTCTGAGCATATCCTGCCACACTTAGGGCGAACAAAGCTATACAAAAGGGGATGATGGACGGAGCGTTTGAGCAAATCAAACACTCACCCCCAGTTAACTGATCTGGGTTTAATCCATCACCATTCTTTAGCCCACTCAGCCACCCCAGTTCAGACATGGCTATATGCAAATCAGTCTGACCCTGTGCCTCATGGGAACAGTCCAGCCCGAACTGCCAAGCCATGTCTTCCCTGGACCGGAAACAAACATCCTGGGACCAGTTTCGGATTCATAATCCTCATCAGCCAGGCTATCTTGAATCCAGTGGCCGAGTGAGCAAGGGACTCACGTCTGAGCATATCCTGCCACTCTTAGGGCGAACAAAGCGATACAAAAGGGGATGATGGACGGAGCGTTTGAGCAAATCAAACACTCACCCCCAGTCAACTGATCTGGGTTTAATCCATCACCATTCTTTAGCCCACTCAGCCACCCCAGTTCAGGCATGGCTATATGCAAATCAGTCTGACCCTGTGCCTCATGGGAACAGTCCAGCCCGAACTGCCAAGCCATGTCTTCCCTGGACCGGAAACAAGCATCCTGGGACCGGTTTCGGATTCATAACCCTCATCAGCCAGGCTATCTTGAATCCAGTGGCCAAGTGAGCAAGGGACTCACGTCTGAGCATACCCTGCCACACTTAGGGCCAACAAAGCGATACAAAAGGGGATGATGGACGGAGCGTTTGAGCAAATCAAACACTCACCCCCAGTCAACTGATCTGGGTTTAATCCATCACCATTCTTTAGCCCACTCATCCACCCCAGTTCAGACATGGCTATATGCAAATCAGTCTGACCCTGTGCCTCATGGGAACAGTCCAGCCCGAACTGCCAAGCCATGTCTTCCCTGGACCGGAAACAAGCATCCTGGGACCGGTTTCGGATTCATAACCCTCATCAGCCAGGCTATCTTGAATCCAGTGGCCAAGTGAGCAAGGGACTCTTGTCTGAGCATACCCTGCCACACTTAGGGCCAACAAAGCGATACAAAAGGGGATGATGGACGGAGCGTTTGAGCAAATCAAACACTCACCCCCAGTCAACTGATCTGGGTTTAATCCATCACCATTCTTTAGCCCACTCAGCCACCCCAGTTCAGACATGGCTATATGCAAATCAGTCTGACCCTGTGCCTCATGGGAACAGTCCAGCCCGAACTGCCAAGCCATGTCTTCCCTGGACCGGAAACAAGCATCCTGGGACCGGTTTCGGATTCATAATCCTCATCAGTCAGGCTATCTTGAATCCAGTGGCCAAGTGAGCAAGGGACTCACGTCTGAGCATACCCTGCCACACTTAGGGCGAACAAAGCGATACAAAAGGGGATGATGGACGGAGCGTTTGAGCAAATCAAACACTCACCCCCAGTCAACTGATCTGGGTTTAATCCATCACCATTCTTTAGCCCACTCAGCCACCCCAGTTCAGACATGGCTATATGCAAATCAGTCTGACCCTGTGCCTCATGGGAACAGTCAAGCCCGAACTGCCAAGCCATGTCTTCCCTGGACCGGAAACAAGCATCCTGGGACCGGTTTCGGATTCATAACCCTCATCAGCCAGGCTATCTTGAATCCAGTGGCCAAGTGAGCAAGGGACTCACGTCTGAGCATACCCTGCCACACTTAGGGCCAACAAAGCGATACAAAAGGGGATGATGGACGGAGCGTTTGAGCAAATCAAACACTCACCCCCAGTCAACTGATCTGGGTTTAATCCATCACCATTCTTTAGCCCACTCAGCCACCCCAGTTCAGACATGGCTATATGCAAATCAGTCTGACCCTGTGCCTCATGGGAACAGTCCAGCCCGAACTGCCAAGCCATGTGTTCCCTGGACCGGAAACAAGCATCCTGGGACCGGTTTCGGATTCATAACCCTCATCAGCCAGGCTATCTTGAATCCAGTGGCCAAGTGAGCAAGGGACTCTTGTCTGAGCATACCCTGCCACACTTAGGGCCAACAAAGCGATACAAAAGGGGATGATGGATGGAGCGTTTGAGCAAATCAAACACTCACCCCCAGTCAACTGATCTGGGCTTAATCCATCACCATTCTTTAGCCCACTCAGCCACCCCAGTTCAGACATGGCTATATGCAAATCAGTCTGACCCTGTGCCTCATGGGAACAGTCCAGCCCGAACTGCCAAGCCATGTCTTCCCTGGACCGGAAACAAGCATCCTGGGACCGGTTTCGGATTCATAATCCTCATCAGCCAGGCTATCTTGAATCCAGTGGCCAAGTGAGCAAGGGACTCACGTCTGAGCATACCCTGCAAAACTTAGGGCGAACAAAGCGATACAAAAGGGGATGATGGACGGAGCGTTTGAGCAAATCAAACACTCTCCCCCAGTCAACTGATCTGAGTTTAATCCATCACCATTCTTTAGCCCACTCAGCCACCCCAGTTCAGAAATGGCTATATGCAAATCAGTCTGACCCTGTGCCTCGTGGGAACAGTCCAGCCCGAACTGCCAAGCTATGTCTTCCCTGGACCGGAAACAAGCATCCTGGGACCGGTTTCGGATTCATAATCCTCATCAGCCAGGCTATCTTGAATCCAGTGGCCAAGTGAGCAAGGGACTCACGTCTGAGCATACCCTGCCACACTTAGGGCGAACAAAGCTATACAAAAGGGGATGATGGACGGAGCGTTTGAGCAAATCAAACACTCACCCCCAGTCACATGATCTGGGTTTAATCCATCACCATTCTTTAGCCCACTCATCCACCCCAGTTCAGACATGGCTATATGCAAATCAGTCTGACCCTGTGCCTCATGGGAACAGTCCAGCCCGAACTGCCAAGCCATGTCTTCCCTGGACCGGAAACAAGCATCCTGGGACCGGTTTCGGATTCATAACCCTCATCAGCCAGGCTATCTTGAATCCAGTGGCCAAGTGAGCAAGGGACTCTTGTCTGAGCATACCCTGCCACACTTAGGGCCAACAAAGCGATACAAAAGGGGATGATGGACGGAGCGTTTGAGCAAATCAAACACTCACCCCCAGTCAACTGATCTGGGTTTAATCCATCACCATTCTTTAGCCCACTCAGCCACCCCAGTTCAGACATGGCTATATGCAAATCAGTCTGACCCTGTGCCTCATGGGAACAGTCCAGCCCGAACTGCCAAGCCATGTCTTCCCTGGACCGGAAACAAGCATCCTGGGACCGGTTTCGGATTCATAATCCTCATCAGTCAGGCTATCTTGAATCCAGTGGCCAAGTGAGCAAGGGACTCACGTCTGAGCATACCCTGCCACACTTAGGGCGAACAAAGCGATACAAAAGGGGATGATGGACGGAGCGTTTGAGCAAATCAAACACTCACCCCCAGTCAACTGATCTGGGTTTAATCCATCACCATTCTTTAGCCCACTCAGCCACCCCAGTTCAGACATGGCTATATGCAAATCAGTCTGACCCTGTGCCTCATGGGAACAGTCCAGCCCGAACTGCCAAGCCATGTCTTCCCTGGACCGGAAACAAGCATCCTGGGACCGGTTTCGGATTCATAACCCTCATCAGCCAGGCTATCTTGAATCCAGTGGCCAAGTGAGCAAGGGACTCACGTCTGAGCATACCCTGCCACACTTAGGGCCAACAAAGCGATACAAAAGGGGATGATGGACGGAGCGTTTGAGCAAATCAAACACTCACCCCCAGTCAACTGATCTGGGTTTAATCCATCACCATTCTTTAGCCCACTCAGCCACCCCAGTTCAGACATGGCTATATGCAAATCAGTCTGACCCTGTGCCTCATGGGAACAGTCCAGCCCGAACTGCCAAGCCATGTCTTCCCTGGACCGGAAACAAGCATCCTGGGACCGGTTTCGGATTCATAACCCTCATCAGCCAGGCTATCTTGAATCCAGTGGCCAAGTGAGCAAGGGACTCACGTCTGAGCATACCCTGCCACACTTAGGGCCAACAAAGCGATACAAAAGGGGATGATGGACGGAGCGTTTGAGCAAATCAAACACTCACCCCCAGTCAACTGATCTGGGTTTAATCCATCACCATTCTTTAGCCCACTCAGCCACCCCAGTTCAGACATGGCTATATGCAAATCAGTCTGACCCTGTGCCTCATGGGAACAGTCCAGCCCGAACTGCCAAGCCATGTCTTCCCTGGACCGGAAACAAGCATCCTGGGACCGGTTTCGGATTCATAACCCTCATCAGCCAGGCTATCTTGAATCCAGTGGCCAAGTGAGCAAGGGACTCTTGTCTGAGCATACCCTGCCACACTTAGGGCCAACAAAGCGATACAAAAGGGGATGATGGACGGAGCGTTTGAGCAAATCAAACACTCACCCCCAGTCAACTGATCTGGGCTTAATCCATCACCATTCTTTAGCCCACTCAGCCACCCCAGTTCAGACATGGCTATATGCAAATCAGTCTGACCCTGTGCCTCATGGGAACCGTCCAGCCCGAACTGCCAAGCCATGTCTTCCCTGGACCGGAAACAAGCATCCTGGGACCGGTTTCGGATTCATAATCCTCATCAGCCAGGCTATCTTGAATCCAGTGGCCAAGTGAGCAAGGGACTCACGTCTGAGCATACAATGCAAAACTTAGGGCGAACAAAGCGATACAAAAGGGGATGATGGACGGAGCGTTTGAGCAAATCAAACACTCTCCCCCAGTCAACTGATCTGAGTTTAATCCATCACCATTCTTTAGCCCACTCAGCCACCCCAGTTCAGAAATGGCTATATGCAAATCAGTCTGACCCTGTGCCTCGTGGGAACAGTCCAGCCCGAACTGCCAAGCTATGTCTTCCCTGGACCGGAAACAAGCATCCTGGGACCGGTTTCGGATTCATAATCCTCATCAGCCAGGCTATCTTGAATCCAGTGGCCAAGTGAGCAAGGGACTCACGTCTGAGCATACCCTGCCACACTTAGGGCGAACAAAGCTATACAAAAGGGGATGATGGACGGAGCGTTTGAGCAAATCAAACACTCACCCCCAGTCACATGATCTGGGTTTAATCCATCACTATTCTTTAGCCCACTCAGCCACCCCAGTTCAGACATGGCTATATGCAAATCAGTCTGACCCTGTGCCTCATGGGAACAGTCCGGCCCGAACTGCAAAGCCATATCTTCCCTGGACCAGAAACAAGCATCCTGGGACCGGTTTCGGATCCATAATCCTCATCAGCCAGGCTATCTTGAATCCAGTGGCCAAGTGAGCAAGGGACTCACGTCTGAGCATACCCTGCCACACTTACGGCGAACAAAGCGATACAAAAGGGGATGATGGACGGAGCGTTTGAGCAAATCAAACACTCACCCCCAGTCAACTGATATGGGTTTAATCCATCACCATTCTTTAGCCCACTCAGCCACCCCAGTTTAGACATGGCTATATGCAAATCAGTCTGACCCTGTGCCTCATGGGAACAGTCCAGCCCGAACTGCCAAGCCATGTCTTCCCTGGACCGGAAACAAGCATCCTGGGACCGGTTTCGGATTCATAATCCTCATCAGCCAGGCTATCTTGAATCCAGTGGCCAAGTGAGCAAGGGACTCACGTCTGAGCATACCCTGCCACACTTAGGGCGAACAAAGCGATACAAAAGGGGATGATGGACGGAGCGTTTGAGCAAATCAAACACTCACCCCCAGTCAACTGATCTGGGTTTAATCCATCACCATTCTTTAGCCCACTCAGCCACCCCAGTTCAGACATGGCTATATGCAAATCAGTCTGACCCTGTGCCTCATGGGAACAGTCCAGCCCTAACTGCCAAGCCATGTCTTCCCTGGACCGGAAACAAGCATCCTGGGACCGGTTTCGGATTCATAATCCTCATCAGCCAGGCTATCTTGAATCCAGTGGCCAAGTGAGCAAGGGACTCACGTCTGAGCATACCCTGCCAAACTTAGGGCGAACAAAGCGATACAAAAGGGGATGATGGACGGAGCGTTTGAGCAAATCAAACACTCACCCCCAGTCAACTGATCTGGGTTTAATCCATCACCATTCTTTAGCCCACTCAGCCACACCAGTTCAGACATGGCTATATGCAAATCAGTCTGACCCTGTGCCTCATGGGAACAGTCCAGCCCGAACTGCCAAGCCATGTCTTCCCTGGACCGGAAACAAGCATCCTGGGACCGGTTTCGGATTCATAATCCTCATCAGCCAGGCTATCTTGAATCCAGTGGCCAAGTGAGCAAGGGACTCACGTCTGAGCATACCCTGCCACACTTAGGGCGAACAAAGCGATACAAAAGGGGATGATGGACAGAGCGTTTGACAAATCAAACACTCACCCCCATTCAACTGATCTGGGTTTAATCCATCACCATTCTATAGCCCACTCAGCCACCCCAGTTCAGACATGGCTATATGCAAATCAGTCTGACCCTGTGCCTCATGGGAACAGTCCAGCCCGAACTGCCAAGCCATGTCTTCCCTGGACCGGAAACAAGCATCCTGGGACCGGTTTCGGATTCATAATCCTCATCAGCCAGGCTATCTTGAATCCAGTGGCCAAGTGAGCAAGGGACTCACGTCTGAGCATACCCTGCCACACTTAGGGCGAACAAAGCGATACAAAAGGGGATGATGGACAGAGCGTTTGAGCAAATCAAACACTCACCCCCATTCAACTGATCTGGGTTTAATCCATCAACATTCTATAGCCCACTCAGCCACCCCAGTTCAGACATGGCTATATGCAAATCAGTCTGACCCTGTGCCTCATGGGAACAGTCCAGCCCGAACTGCCAAGCCATGTCTTCCCTGGACCGGAAACAAACATCCTGGGACCGGTTTCGGATTCATAATCCTCATCAGCCAGGCTATCTTGAATCCAGTGGCCAAGTGAGCAAGGGACTCACGTCTGAGCATATCCTGCCACACTTAGGGCGAACAAAGCTATACAAAAGGGGATGATGGACGGAGCGTTTGAGCAAATCAAACACTCACCCCCAGTTAACTGATCTGGGTTTAATCCATCACCATTCTTTAGCCCACTCAGCCACCCCAGTTCAGACATGGCTATATGCAAATCAGTCTGACCCTGTGCCTCATGGGAACAGTCCAGCCCGAACTGCCAAGCCATGTCTTCCCTGGACCGGAAACAAGCATCCTGGGACCGGTTTCGGATTCATAATCCTCATCAGCCAGGCTATCTTGAATCCAGTGGCCAAGTGAGCAAGGGACTCACGTCTGAGCATACCCTGCCACACTTAGGGCCAACAAAGCGATACAAAAGGGGATGATGGACGGAGCGTTTGAGCAAATCAAACACTCACCCACAGTCAACTGATCTGGGTTTAATCCATCACCATTCTTTAGCCCACTCAGCCACCCCAGTTCAGACATGGCTATATGCAAATCAGTCTGACCCTGTGCCTCATGGGAACAGTCCAGCCCGAACTGCCAAGCCATGTCTTCCCTGGACCGGAAACAAGCATCCTGGGACCGGTTTCGGATTCATAATCCTCATCAGCCAGGCTATCTTGAATCCAGTGGCCAAGTGAGCAAGGGAATCGCGTCTGAGCATACCCTGCCACACTTAGGGCGAACAAAGCGATACAAAAGGGGATGATGGACGGAGCGTTTGAGCAAATCAAACACTCACCCCCCAGTCAACTGATCTGGGTTTAATCCATCACCATTCTTTAGCCCACTCAGCCACCCCAGTTCAGACATGGCTATATGCAAATCAGTCTGACCTTGTGCCTCATGGGAACAGTCCAGCCCGAACTGCCAAGCCAGGTCTTCCCTGGACCGGAAACAAGCATCCTGGGACCGGTTTCGGATTCATAATCCTCATCAGCCAGGCTATCTTGAATCCAGTGGCCAAGTGAGCAAGGGACTCACGTCTGAGCATACCCTGCCACACTTAGGGCGAACAAAGCGATACAAAAGGGGATGATGGACGGAGCGTTTGAGCAATTCAAACACTCACCCCCAGTCAACTGATCTGGGTTTAAACCATCACCATTCTTTAGCCCACTCAGCCACCCCAGTTCAGACATGGCTATATGCAAATCAGTCTGACCCTGTGCCTCATGGGAACATTCCAGCCCGAACTGCCAAGCCATGTCTTCCCTGGACCAGAATCAAGCATCCTGGGACCGGTTTCGGATTCATAATCCTCATCAGCCAGGCTATCTTGAATCCAGTGGGCAAGTGAGCAAGGGACTCACGTCTGAGCATACCCTGCCACACTTAGGGCAAACAAAGCGATACAAAAGGGGATGATGGACGGAGCGTTTGAGCAAATCAAACACTCACCCCCAGTCAACTGATCTGGGTTTAATCCATCACCATTCTTTAGCCCACTCAGCCACCCCAGTTCAGACATGGCTATATGCAAATCAGTCTGACCCTGTGCCTCATGGGAACAGTCCAGCCCGAACTGCCAAGCCATGTCTTCCCTGGACCGGAAACAAGCATCCTGGGACCGGTTTCGGATTCATAACCCTCATCAGCCAGGCTATCTTGAATCCAGTGGCCAAGTGAGCAAGGGACTCACGTCTGAGCATATCCTGCCACACTTAGGGCGAACAAAGCTATACAAAAGGGGATGATGGACGGAGCGTTTGAGCAAATCAAACACTCACCCCCAGTTAACTGATCTGGGTTTAATCCATCACCATTCTTTAGCCCACTCAGCCACCCCAGTTCAGACATGGCTATATGCAAATCAGTCTGACCCTGTGCCTCATGGGAACAGTCCAGCCCGAACTGCCAAGCCATGTCTTCCCTGGACCGGAAACAAACATCCTGGGACCAGTTTCGGATTCATAATCCTCATCAGCCAGGCTATCTTGAATCCAGTGGCCGAGTGAGCAAGGGACTCACGTCTGAGCATATCCTGCCACTCTTAGGGCGAACAAAGCTATACAAAAGGGGATGATGGACGGAGCGTTTGAGCAAATCAAACACTCACCCCCAGTCAACTGATCTGGGTTTAATCCATCACTATTCTTTAGCCCACTCAGCCACCCCAGTTCAGACATGGCTATATGCAAATCAGTCTGACCCTGTGCCTCATGGGAACAGTCCAGCCCGAACTGCCAAGCCATGTCTTCCCTGGACCGGAAACATGCATCCTGGGACCGGTTTCGGATTCATAATCCTCATCAGCCAGGCTATCTTGAATCCAGTGGCCAAGTGAGCAAGGGACTCACGTCTGAGCATACCCTGCCACACTTACGGCGAACAAAGCGATACAAAAGGGGATGATGGACGGAGCGTTTGAGTAAATCAAACACTCACCCCCAGTTAACTGATCTGGGTTTAATCCATCACCATTCTTTAGCCCACTCAGCCACCCCAGTTCAGACATGGCTATATGCAAATCAGTCTGACCCTGTGCCTCATGGGAATAGTCCAGCCCGAACTGCCAAGCCATGTCTTCCCTGGACCGGAAACAAGCATCCTGGGACCAGTTTCGGATTCATAATCCTCATCAGCCAGGCTATCTTGAATCCAGTGGCCAAGTGAGCAAGGGACTCACGTCTGAGCATACCCTGCCACACTTAGGGCGAACAAAGCGATACAAAAGGGGATGATGGACGGAGCGTTTGAGCAAATCAAACCCTCACCCCCAGTCAACTGATCTGGGTTTAATCCATCACCATTCTTTAGCCCACTCAGCCACCCCAGTTCAGACATGGCTATATGCAAATCAGTCTGACCCTGTGCCTCATGGGAACAGTCCAGCCCGAACTGCCAAGCCATGTCTTCCCTGGACCGGAAACAAGCATCCTGGGACCGGTTTCGGATTCATAATCCTCATCAGTCAGGCTATCTTGAATCCAGTGGCCAAGTGAGCAAGGGACTCACGTCTGAGCATACCCTGCCACACTTAGGGCGAACAAAGCGATACAAAAGGGGATGATGGACGGAGCGTTTGAGCAAATCAAACACTCACCCCCAGTCAACTGATCTGGGTTTAATCCATCACCATTCTTTAGCCCACTCAGCCACCCCAGTTCAGACATGGCTATATGCAAATCAGTCTGACCCTGTGCCTCATGGGAACAGTCCAGACCGAACTGCCAAGTCATGTCTTCCCTGGACCGGAAACAAGCATCCTGGGACCAGTTTCGGATTCATAATCCTCATCAGCCAGGCTATCTTGAATCCAGTGGCCAAGTGAGCAAGGGACTCACGTCTGAGCATACCCTGCCACACTTAGGGCGAACAAAGCGATACAAAAGGGGATGATGGATGGAGCGTTTGAGCAAATCAAACACTCACCCCCAGTCAACTGATCTGGGTTTAATCCATCACCATTCTTTAGCCCACTCAGCCACCCCAGTTCAGACATGGCTATATGCAAATCAGTCTGACCCTGTGCCTCATGGGAACAGTCCAGCCCGAACTGCCAAGCCATGTCTTCCCTGGACCGGAAACAAGCATCCTGGGACCGGTTTCGGATTCATAACCCTCATCAGCCAGGCTATCTTGAATCCAGTGGCCAAGTGAGCAAGGGACTCACGTCTGAGCATACCCTGCCACACTTAGGGCCAACAAAGCGATACAAAAGGGGATGATGGACGGAGCGTTTGAGCAAATCAAACACTCACCCCCAGTCAACTGATCTGGGTTTAATCCATCACCATTCTTTAGCCCACTCATCCACCCCAGTTCAGACATGGCTATATGCAAATCAGTCTGACCCTGTGCCTCATGGGAACAGTCCAGCCCGAACTGCCAAGCCATGTCTTCCCTGGACCGGAAACAAGCATCCTGGGACCGGTTTCGGATTCATAATCCTCATCAGTCAGGCTATCTTGAATCCAGTGGCCAAGTGAGCAAGGGACTCACGTCTGAGCATACCCTGCCACACTTAGGGCGAACAAAGCGATACAAAAGGGGATGATGGACGGAGCGTTTGAGCAAATTAAACACTCACCCCCAGTCAACTGATCTGGGTTTAATCCATCACCATTCTTTAGCCCACTCAGCCACCCCAGTTCAGACATGGCTATATGCAAATCAGTCTGACCCTGTGCCTCATGGGAACAGTCCAGCCCGAACTGCCAAGCCATGTCTTCCCTGGACCGGAAACAAGCATCCTGGGACCGGTTTCGGATTCATAACCCTCATCAGCCAGGCTATCTTGAATCCAGTGGCCAAGTGAGCAAGGGACTCACGTCTGAGCATACCCTGCCACACTTAGGGCGAACAAAGCGATACAAAAGGGGATGATGGACGGAGCGTTTGAGCAAATCAAACACTCACCCCCAGTCAACTGATCTGGGTTTAATCCATCACCATTCTTTAGCCCACTCAGCCACCCCAGTTCAGACATGGCTATATGCAAATCAGTCTGACCCTGTGCCTCATGGGAACAGTCCAGACCGAACTGCCAAGTCATGTCTTCCCTGGACCGGAAACAAGCATCCTGGGACCAGTTTCGGATTCATAATCCTCATCAGCCAGGCTATCTTGAATCCAGTGGCCAAGTGAGCAAGGGACTCACGTCTGAGCATACCCTGCCACACTTAGGGCGAACAAAGCGATACAAAAGGGGATGATGGATGGAGCGTTTGAGCAAATCAAACACTCACCCCCAGTCAACTGATCTGGGTTTAATCCATCACCATTGTTAGACTTGGGCCTTAGGGCAGGTTCACCCCTAATCTTTTTGCCTTTATTTGTGACCCTGTGTAGTGATTTTTGGGTCTTGGCGCACTTTTTCCCTGTGTCCCAGAGTGAAAGTGCGTGCGTGTAGTATGGCTGGCCTGCCCTCCCATAGGAATGTATGGGGAATGTGTGTGCCCTGGTAGTTCCTGATGTGTGGGGAGTGCAGGCTCGAGTTTAGTATGTATGAACTCGTGAGAATGAATGCTGCGCAATGGTATGTGCGGCTTGTATGTGTCTAGAAGGGAAGTGCTACTTCTGGACATTGATGTATGTGTGCAGTGAGGATAGTGGAGCGTGATTGGCTGGAGCTGGCTGGCATGCCAGGCTCCAGGAAGTCTGGATGGGTCTGCCCGGTGGTGAGTGTGAGATCAGCATGAGTGATGTGTGGGAGGAGTAGATCTGTGTCCTGGATGGGCTGGGTTTTCCCCACACAATGCTGGCTCTGCCCCCCTGTGGTTTGTCTAATGACCCTAGCCTCCCCAGTGAATGAAAGGGGTGGTTGGGCCATCAAGGGTACTCCCAAGCCAGCTGCAACTGGTTTCCCCCCACCCTGCACCTCCTAACAAAGGAATTCTCTGTATAAATATGGGGCTGTGTCCCCACAGAAATTGTTCTACTTGTGGATCCTTGCCAGAGGGGGCTGTTGCTGCTGCTGGGGCCAAGAGGACCGCCACTTGGCTTGTCTCCCTGCCTGGAGACCCAGTGTGCTGGCTCTGGCCCTGCCCTGCCCCTCTGCCTGCCTCCAGTCCCTGCTGGAGCTTTTGCTTTGACCTAGAGTGCCTGGAGGCGCTCTTATTTTGATTTATAGCGCTAGGCGCGCTTTCCTGGTGCCCCAGCGCTCAATAGCGCTTTGCTGATATTTCTAGCGCTAGGAGCGCTTTTCTTTAGCCCCTAAGCGCTGGGTGCGCTTTATTTCTATTATAGCGCTTTGGAGCGCTTTTGCCGATTTTTGGGCGAGCGAGTGCCCACCTCGCTTTACCTTTTTAATTGAAGGCCGGTGCCACCCGGCATTGCCCCGTTTTTGGATATTGTAAGTATCACGAGGGAGCCCACTCCTCGGATACTGTGAGCCCGCCTGCCTGTCTAAAACGGGCCGCCGCGCTGCCCGCGACGACCCGGAAGTGCTAGGACCGTCAGCCAATCGCTGCGCGGCCCGGGAGAGGCGAACCGGAAGTCCCGCCCCCGGAGCCGAGCAGCGAAGAGAAGAGCAGCCGGCCGTGTCCCCGAGGCGCCTGGAGAGGGAGAGGAGTCCCGCCCGCCGCACCGGAGCAACCCGCAGGAGAGCCGGTGAGTGTAGGAGGGCTGGGGGCCTCCCAATTGAGAGCAGAGCGGCCCCGGTTGACAGCGGGCCGCTCCACCGAGTGTGGCAGTGCAGTGACAGTGAAGCCACGAGGGCTTCGTGCTGGAAGCTGCCTGGTTGGGTGAGCGGCCCCGAGGGGCAGCGGGCCGCTCCCACGCTTGCAGGGGCAGTTTCCTTTTGCCTTGAGCGGCCCCAGTGGCAGAGGGCCGCTCCAACGAGCAACGAGGCATTTTCTTGGTGGGAGCCACGAGGGCTCCAGAGGCCTCACCATTCCCGAGCCTGCGAGGCTCGAGGCGCCCACATTGATTGCGAGCCCACAGGAGGCTCTGGGGGCAGTTTGTGATTTACGAGCCAGAGAGGCTCCTGAGCCCTTTTATTGTTAAAGAGCGCTGAAGCTCTTTAGTGCCAGCATATCTGCTTTGTGAGCCCTGAGAGGCTCTGAGGGTGCCAGTTGCTTTGCGAGCCCCTGAGAGGCTCCTTGCCCACTTGTTCTCGAGCCCACCTGGCTCCAACGTTTGCCCAGTCCTGTTTTACAACTGTCCAGCACTTAGTGGACAAGTTGCTACGTTTAGGCTTTTGTGCTGTGCTGCCTGCGCAGCCTTCCCTGACTTTGAGACTCAGGGCATTTCAGCCCCTTTCGAGGCCAGTTGGCCTGAGGGACAATTCTAATGTTGTGCCATGTGCACCCTGCGCAATTTATGATTACTGCTAATTTGATTCCTGCGCAAATGTTCTACTTGCACCTCTGAATGTGTATTAATGTTTCATGTGCAATTCTTGTTTGTCATTACCTTTGCTAAAAGTGACCTGCTTAGGTGATTCTTTATGTGTTTATCCCCTTTGCTAAAAGTGACCTGCTTAGAGGATTGTTTGTGTCATTACCTTTGCTAAAAGTGACCTGCTTAGGTAATGCCTTGTTCTTTTATTTCCCTTTGCTAAAAGTGACCTGCTTAGAGGAATGTTGATGTTTGATTGCCTTTGCTAAATGTTACTTGCCTAGGTGATTATTTTAGGTTTCCTTCCCTTCGCTAAATGTGACTTGCTTAGGTGATAGGTTTTCCTTCCATAGGTCCTGATGATAAGGTCCTAGCTCCCTGCGTGATTTCCCTACAGAGACTAGGGTGGCGTAGTAGGTGATAGGTTTTCCTTCCATAGGTCCTAGCTCCCTGCGTGATTTCCCTACAGAGACTAGGGTGGCGTAGGAGGTATTTTCCCTTTACCAGTTGTTACTGGTTATATGCTACATTTTCTATTTCTGTGTTACAGTCATTGTATGTTTATGTGCTAAAGTGTTATACCTACAAGTATTATTTCTAAAAGTGCATACCCCTGACAGTGGTCCAGGTGGCCCTGTCCTGTACATAATCCCTTGTAAATCTTGCCCGTGCCTGTTGGCACATTGTAAAGTGTGTGTGTTATCTAATGTGTTCTTATTATTATAATACAAAGGCTATTTTTGATATAACCTTGTGTGGAGTTTCCTTTGTGGTGGGCCTTTGGTTGTTGTCGCTGGGGTGCGCGCGCAAACGCTTTACACATCGCCTCTGAGATTAGCCTTGCTGCTCGCGCCACGTTACCTAGAGGGTGAGCGGGGGTTATCTTGGTGTGTGACTCCCTAGCCCTGACCTTAGAAATGGTGATCCCTGACTGACCTCGACGCGAGTCTTGGCCGGCCAGGGTCCCGTTTCTAACATTGGTGGCTAGCGGTGCGGATTGGACTTGCGTTTGCGTTGTACCACAGTGGCGACAGGCCACACTTCAAAACTCTGCAATTTTAGATAACCACATTTTGGGGATTATTGTTTTTTAGGGAAGTTCAGTTTTGCTTCTCCTGAAAGGTGTCATTTGTATTTTGTCCAGTACCTTGTTCCCCGCCCTGCTCCCAGAGTTTGGTACCTGTGTCGCTAGTGGTCAGGTTGAGATAATCAGGGGTGGTAGAAACTGCCTTACCAGTCCGAGGGGAGGGTTGTGTGTGAATGAGTGTGTGTTACGCTGGACAGTGGAGTGCAAGTTCTGAGATAGGAATCTTGCTGAATTGTGTTAATTGTGTACTCCTGTTTAGCTCAGACCCCCAGGTTCCCTGTGTGATCTCGTCTCTAGAACGTCTGCCAAAATGGAGCCTGTTTTTGATCTCAGTGATCTAGTTTGGTACAGTATGCAGGAGTTGGAAAGGTTCTGTAGAGAGAGAGACATAGGGGTGGATGAGTCAGATACTGAGAACCAACTTAGGAACCACCTGGTCCAATGGTATAAGGATCAAAGGGATCTTGAGCGCAGCGAGGAAAGGGCCCAGGCCACACGCCATGAGGGTGGTGAGTCTGTGGGGAGCCCTGAAGATTCTGATGAAGAATGTGAGTTGGATGATGACAGTGGTTGGGCCCCAGCAGATAGTGAGGACCCCATAGATAGGGAGTCCCTTGCTAGGCCCAGTGTCAGTACCAGCGCCCCATCCCTTGTCCTGTCCCCAGAAGAGTGGGAAGATAGGGAGAAAGAAAGGGAGCATCAGTTAGCGATGGAACAGCTCATGTTAGAGCATGCCCGGGCTATGGCGCAGCTAGAGATCGAAAGACTCTTAGCGCAGGAGAGGATAGAGGTGGAGAGAAGGGCCATCATCCGTGAGAGAGCAGCCCTAGAGGATAGACTCTTCCCTGCGCACAGTTGTAATTGTCTGGATTCCCCAGGGAGGGTGGAGTCCAGTGGTGGCAGCTTTTTAAATGTCAGTGTAGACAGTCCCACTCCCAGTTCCCCGAGTATGGTTCCTGTTTCCCCAGAGGAGGAGAATAGGTTGAGGTTTAGGAACCTTAAGAAACCATCTCACCAGAAGTGGGGGTATTTTGTGGATGACTGTTCGGATGCAATGTGGGGTTGGCTGACGGCTAACTCGGACAATGAGGTGGACGGTGTGGTGAATATGTTCCTCAAAGAGCAGTTGCTCAGTGTTGTTTGTCCAGAGTTGCGCCAGCACCTGCTGAAGTTGAAGTGTTTTTGTCCTTGGGACCTTGCAGAGGAAGCAGAACGCTGGGACAGTGCGAGAGGTTCTTTTGAGTCACTAGTGAGTGATTCCAACAATAGTGGGTCAGGTGTCTTCCAGCCCAGTGTGGTGGAGGAGGGTGAGAGTAGCCCAGCTAGGTCCTTGGTTAGTGAGAAGGGTGTAGGGGCTGACTGCCTGTCTCAGTGGAGCGGGAGTGAGTGTGTGACCGAGAGTCCCCAGACGCCCGAAGCCCTGTCACAGAGCCTGGATGGTTTCTTTAGGGAACACCAGGAAAGGAACCTAGACTTGCCTGTTAGTTCACTTGAGGGAGATCTCCTAGTGTGTAGAGAACCTGGAGCATCTGTAAGCGGAGCTTCTATGGTCCTAGAAGCTGGCAGTACCGCTCCAGGAGGGAGAGTACAGAAGTCCAGTGAAAGGAGTGATTTGGGGATGTTGTGTGAATCCCCAGAAGTCCTGGAGTGCCAGGCATTGGTTCCACCGAAGGTTTTAGACCAGAGGTTGGATGGCCAGGTTCAGGATCAGCCTGACCTGAAGGGTG
Organism: Lissotriton helveticus; assembly: GCF_964261635.1. NCBI lineage: Eukaryota > Metazoa > Chordata > Amphibia > Caudata > Salamandridae > Lissotriton > Lissotriton helveticus. Next base: position 1,137,848,972 of record NC_136057.1, on the reverse strand, counting down.
GGACTACTGTAATCAGTGTCCTAACCAGTTCTTTCTCCAGAGGTACCGCCCCGGTTGGGAGGGAGCAGGACTCTGGAAGGGGGTGCAGAGGGTGGGAGAGCCCACCTCTGACCCCGGTACCACCTGAGGGGTTAAACCCTAGGTTGGGAGAATGTTGTTTAGAGGGGACCCCTCGCAGGAGGAGGAGGAACCCTAGGAGAAGAGGTAAGGGGAGGAGAGCCTTCCCTGAGACTCCTGGTCCACCTAAGGTTGTAGACCCTAGGCTGGAGAACCAGTGGAAGTCTAGCCCTGTCTTACAGACAGGAAGAGTGGAGCATGGCTATTATGTGCCAGGGGTTACTACCCCCCACTTTGTGAGTATACAGGATCCAGTGGTACCTGGGTGGCCTAGGGCCTGGTCCTGGCCGAGGGCAGCTGGAGAGTATCAGTGGGGTACCCCAGTTAGTCCCTACAGTAGTTTTAGAAGGAACCCTAGGGGTTCACCGTGGCGTAAAACAGGAAGGTGTCCCTGCAGTTGTGGGCCCGCGTCCTTGTTTTATCGCCCCAAGCAGGGAAGTCCATCACGGTGGTGATCGGTCTGCCCTGCGTTTTGGCTGGAAGGGGGTCGTGTTAGACTTGGGCCTTAGGGCAGGTTCACCCCTAATCTTTTTGCCTTTATTTGTGACCCTGTGTAGTGATTTTTGGGTCTTGGCGCACTTTTTCCCTGTGTCCCAGAGTGAAAGTGCGTGCGTGTAGTATGGCTGGCCTGCCCTCCCATAGGAATGCATGGGGAATGTGTGTGCCCTGGTAGTTCCTGATGTGTGGGGAGTGCAGGCTCGAGTTTAGTATGTATGAACTCGTGAGAATGAATGCTGCGCAATGGTATGTGCGGCTTGTATGTGTCTAGAAGGGAAGTGCTACTTCTGGACATTGATGTATGTGTGCAGTGAGGATAGTGGAGCGTGATTGGCTGGAGCTGGCTGGCATGCCAGGCTCCAGGAAGTCTGGATGGGTCTGCCCGGTGGTGAGTGTGAGATCAGCATGAGTGATGTGTGGGAGGAGTAGATCTGTGTCCTGGATGGGCTGGGTTTTCCCCACACAATGCTGGCTCCGCCCCCCTGTGGTTTGTCTAATGACCCTAGCCTCCCCAGTGAATGAAAGGGGTGGTTGGGCCATCAAGGGTACTCCCAAGCCAGCTGCAACTGGTTTCCCCCCACCCTGCACCTCCTAACAAAGGAATTCTCTGTATAAATATGGGGCTGTGTCCCCACAGAAATTGTTCTACTTGTGGATCCTTGCCAGAGGGGGCTGTTGCTGCTGCTGGGGCCAAGAGGACCGCCACTTGGCTTGTCTCCCTGCCTGGAGACCCAGTGTGCTGGCTCTGGCCCTGCCCTGCCCCTCTGCCTGCCTCCAGTCCCTGCTGGAGCTTTTGCTTTGACCTAGAGTGCCTGGAGGCGCTCTTATTTTGATTTATAGCGCTAGGCGCGCTTTCCTGGTGCCCCAGCGCTCAATAGCGCTTTGCTGATATTTCTAGCGCTAGGAGCGCTTTTCTTTAGCCCCTAAGCGCTGGGTGCGCTTTATTTCTATTATAGCGCTTTGGAGCGCTTTTGCCGATTTTTGGGCGAGCGAGTGCCCACCTCGCTTTACCTTTTTAATTGAAGGCCGGTGCCACCCGGCATTGCCCCGTTTTTGGATATTGTAAGTATCACGAGGGAGCCCACTCCTCGGATACTGTGAGCCCGCCTGCCTGTCTAAAACGGGCCGCCGCGCTGCCCGCGACGACCCGGAAGTGCTAGGACCGTCAGCCAATCGCTGCGCGGCCCGGGAGAGGCGAACCGGAAGTCCCGCCCCCGGAGCCGAGCAGCGAAGAGAAGAGCAGCCGGCCGTGTCCCCGAGGCGCCTGGAGAGGGAGAGGAGTCCCGCCCGCCGCACCGGAGCAACCCGCAGGAGAGCCGGTGAGTGTAGGAGGGCTGGGGGCCTCCCAATTGAGAGCAGAGCGGCCCCGGTTGACAGCGGGCCGCTCCACCGAGTGTGGCAGTGCAGTGACAGTGAAGCCACGAGGGCTTCGTGCTGGAAGCTGCCTGGTTGGGTGAGCGGCCCCGAGGGGCAGCGGGCCGCTCCCACGCTTGCAGGGGCAGTTTCCTTTTGCCTTGAGCGGCCCCAGTGGCAGAGGGCCGCTCCAACGAGCAACGAGGCATTTTCTTGGTGGGAGCCACGAGGGCTCCAGAGGCCTCACCATTCCCGAGCCTGCGAGGCTCGAGGCGCCCACATTGATTGCGAGCCCACAGGAGGCTCTGGGGGCAGTTTGTGATTTACGAGCCAGAGAGGCTCCTGAGCCCTTTTATTGTTAAAGAGCGCTGAAGCTCTTTAGTGCCAGCATATCTGCTTTGTGAGCCCTGAGAGGCTATGAGGGTGCCAGTTGCTTTGCGAGCCCCTGAGAGGCTCCTTGCCCACTTGTTCTCGAGCCCACCTGGCTCCAACGTTTGCCCAGTCCTGTTTTACAACTGTCCAGCACTTAGTGGACAAGTTGCTACGTTTAGGCTTTTGTGCTGTGCTGCCTGCGCAGCCTTCCCTGACTTTGAGACTCAGGGCATTTCAGCCCCTTTCGAGGCCAGTTGGCCTGAGGGACAATTCTAATGTTGTGCCATGTGCACCCTGCGCAATTTATGATTACTGCTAATTTGATTCCTGCGCAAATGTTCTACTTGCACCTCTGAATGTGTATTAATGTTTCATGTGCAATTCTTGTTTGTTATTACCTTTGCTAAAAGTGACCTGCTTAGGTGATTCTTTATGTGTTTATCCCCTTTGCTAAAAGTGACCTGCTTAGAGGATTGTTTGTGTCATTACCTTTGCTAAAAGTGACCTGCTTAGGTAATGCCTTGTTCTTTTATTTCCCTTTGCTAAAAGTGACCTGCTTAGAGGAATGTTGATGTTTGATTGCCTTTGCTAAATGTTACTTGCCTAGGTGATTATTTTAGGTTTCCTTCCCTTCGCTAAATGTGACTTGCTTAGGTGATAGGTTTTCCTTCCATAGGTCCTGATGATAAGGTCCTAGCTCCCTGCGTGATTTCCCTACAGAGACTAGGGTGGCGTAGTAGGTGATAGGTTTTCCTTCCATAGGTCCTAGCTCCCTGCGTGATTTCCCTACAGAGACTAGGGTGGCGTAGGAGGTATTTTCCCTTTACCAGTTGTTACTGGTTATATGCTACATTTTCTATTTCTGTGTTACAGTCATTGTATGTTTATGTGCTAAAGTGTTATACCTACAAGTATTATTTCTAAAAGTGCATACCCCTGACAGTGGTCCAGGTGGCCCTGTCCTGTACATAATCCCTTGTAAATCTTGCCCGTGCCTGTTGGCACATTGTAAAGTGTGTGTGTTATCTAATGTGTTCTTATTATTATAATACAAAGGCTATTTTTGATATAACCTTGTGTGGAGTTTCCTTTGTGGTGGGCCTTTGGTTGTTGTCGCTGGGGTGCGCGCGCAAACGCTTTACACATCGCCTCTGAGATTAGCCTTGCTGCTCGCGCCACGTTACCTAGAGGGTGAGCGGGGGTTATCTTGGTGTGTGACTCCCTAGCCCTGACCTTAGAAATGGTGATCCCTGACTGACCTCGACGCGAGTCTTGGCCGGCCAGGGTCCCGTTTCTAACAACCATTCTTTAGCCCACTCAGCCACCCCAGTTCAGACATGGCTATATGCAAATCAGTCTGACCCTGTGCCTCATGGGAACAGTCCAGCCCGAACTGCCAAGCCATGTCTTCCCTGGACCGGAAACAAGCATCCTGGGACCGGTTTCGGATTCATAACCCTCATCAGCCAGGCTATCTTGAATCCAGTGGCCAAGTGAGCAAGGGACTCACGTCTGAGCATACCCTGCCACACTTAGGGCCAACAAAGCGATACAAAAGGGGATGATGGACGGAGCGTTTGAGCAAATCAAACACTCACCCCCAGTCAACTGATCTGGGTTTAATCCATCACCATTCTTTAGCCCACTCATCCACCCCAGTTCAGACATGGCTATATGCAAATCAGTCTGACCCTGTGCCTCATGGGAACAGTCCAGCCCGAACTGCCAAGCCATGTCTTCCCTGGACCGGAAACAAGCATCCTGGGACCGGTTTCGGATTCATAACCCTCATCAGCCAGGCTATCTTGAATCCAGTGGCCAAGTGAGCAAGGGACTCTTGTCTGAGCATACCCTGCCACACTTAGGGCCAACAAAGCGATACAAAAGGGGATGATGGACGGAGCGTTTGAGCAAATCAAACACTCACCCCCAGTCAACTGATCTGGGTTTAATCCATCACCATTCTTTAGCCCACTCAGCCACCCCAGTTCAGACATGGCTATATGCAAATCAGTCTGACCCTGTGCCTCATGGGAACAGTCCAGCCCGAACTGCCAAGCCATGTCTTCCCTGGACCGGAAACAAGCATCCTGGGACCGGTTTCGGATTCATAATCCTCATCAGTCAGGCTATCTTGAATCCAGTGGCCAAGTGAGCAAGGGACTCACGTCTGAGCATACCCTGCCACACTTAGGGCGAACAAAGCGATACAAAAGGGGATGATGGACGGAGCGTTTGAGCAAATCAAACACTCACCCCCAGTGAACTGATCTGGGTTTAATCCATCACCATTCTTTAGCCCACTCAGCCACCCCAGTTCAGACATGGCTATATGCAAATCAGTCTGACCCTGTGCCTCATGGGAACAGTCAAGCCCGAACTGCCAAGCCATGTCTTCCCTGGACCGGAAACAAGCATCCTGGGACCGGTTTCGGATTCATAACCCTCATCAGCCAGGCTATCTTGAATCCAGTGGCCAAGTGAGCAAGGGACTCACGTCTGAGCATACCCTGCCACACTTAGGGCCAACAAAGCGATACAAAAGGGGATGATGGACGGAGCGTTTGAGCAAATCAAACACTCACCCCCAGTCAACTGATCTGGGTTTAATCCATCACCATTCTTTAGCCCACTCAGCCACCCCAGTTCAGACATGGCTATATGCAAATCAGTCTGACCCTGTGCCTCATGGGAACAGTCCAGCCCGAACTGCCAAGCCATGTGTTCCCTGGACCGGAAACAAGCATCCTGGGACCGGTTTCGGATTCATAACCCTCATCAGCCAGGCTATCTTGAATCCAGTGGCCAAGTGAGCAAGGGACTCTTGTCTGAGCATACCCTGCCACACTTAGGGCCAACAAAGCGATACAAAAGGGGATGATGGATGGAGCGTTTGAGCAAATCAAACACTCACCCCCAGTCAACTGATCTGGGCTTAATCCATCACCATTCTTTAGCCCACTCAGCCACCCCAGTTCAGACATGGCTATATGCAAATCAGTCTGACCCTGTGCCTCATGGGAACAGTCCAGCCCGAACTGCCAAGCCATGTCTTCCCTGGACCGGAAACAAGCATCCTGGGACCGGTTTCGGATTCATAATCCTCATCAGCCAGGCTATCTTGAATCCAGTGGCCAAGTGAGCAAGGGACTCACGTCTGAGCATACCCTGCAAAACTTAGGGCGAACAAAGCGATACAAAAGGGGATGATGGACGGAGCGTTTGAGCAAATCAAACACTCTCCCCCAGTCAACTGATCTGAGTTTAATCCATCACCATTCTTTAGCCCACTCAGCCACCCCAGTTCAGAAATGGCTATATGCAAATCAGTCTGACCCTGTGCCTCGTGGGAACAGTCCAGCCCGAACTGCCAAGCTATGTCTTCCCTGGACCGGAAACAAGCATCCTGGGACCGGTTTCGGATTCATAATCCTCATCAGCCAGGCTATCTTGAATCCAGTGGCCAAGTGAGCAAGGGACTCACGTCTGAGCATACCCTGCCACACTTAGGGCGAACAAAGCTATACAAAAGGGGATGATGGACGGAGCGTTTGAGCAAATCAAACACTCACCCCCAGTCACATGATCTGGGTTTAATCCATCACCATTCTTTAGCCCACTCATCCACCCCAGTTCAGACATGGCTATATGCAAATCAGTCTGACCCTGTGCCTCATGGGAACAGTCCAGCCCGAACTGCCAAGCCATGTCTTCCCTGGACCGGAAACAAGCATCCTGGGACCGGTTTTGGATTCATAACCCTCATCAGCCAGGCTATCTTGAATCCAGTGGCCAAGTGAGCAAGGGACTCTTGTCTGAGCATACCCTGCCACACTTAGGGCCAACAAAGCGATACAAAAGGGGATGATGGACGGAGCGTTTGAGCAAATCAAACACTCACCCCCAGTCAACTGATCTGGGTTTAATCCATCACCATTCTTTAGCCCACTCAGCCACCCCAGTTCAGACATGGCTATATGCAAATCAGTCTGACCCTGTGCCTCATGGGAACAGTCCAGCCCGAACTGCCAAGCCATGTCTTCCCTGGACCGGAAACAAGCATCCTGGGACCGGTTTCGGATTCATAATCCTCATCAGTCAGGCTATCTTGAATCCAGTGGCCAAGTGAGCAAGGGACTCACGTCTGAGCATACCCTGCCACACTTAGGGCGAACAAAGCGATACAAAAGGGGATGATGGACGGAGCGTTTGAGCAAATCAAACACTCACCCCCAGTCAACTGATCTGGGTTTAATCCATCACCATTCTTTAGCCCACTCAGCCACCCCAGTTCAGACATGGCTATATGCAAATCAGTCTGACCCTGTGCCTCATGGGAACAGTCCAGCCCGAACTGCCAAGCCATGTCTTCCCTGGACCGGAAACAAGCATCCTGGGACCGGTTTCGGATTCATAACCCTCATCAGCCAGGCTATCTTGAATCCAGTGGCCAAGTGAGCAAGGGACTCACGTCTGAGCATACCCTGCCACACTTAGGGCCAACAAAGCGATACAAAAGGGGATGATGGACGGAGCGTTTGAGCAAATCAAACACTCACCCCCAGTCAACTGATCTGGGTTTAATCCATCACCATTCTTTAGCCCACTCAGCCACCCCAGTTCAGACATGGCTATATGCAAATCAGTCTGACCCTGTGCCTCATGGGAACAGTCCAGCCCGAACTGCCAAGCCATGTCTTCCCTGGACCGGAAACAAGCATCCTGGGACCGGTTTCGGATTCATAACCCTCATCAGCCAGGCTATCTTGAATCCAGTGGCCAAGTGAGCAAGGGACTCACGTCTGAGCATACCCTGCCACACTTAGGGCCAACAAAGCGATACAAAAGGGGATGATGGACGGAGCGTTTGAGCAAATCAAACACTCACCCCCAGTCAACTGATCTGGGTTTAATCCATCACCATTCTTTAGCCCACTCAGCCACCCCAGTTCAGACATGGCTATATGCAAATCAGTCTGACCCTGTGCCTCATGGGAACAGTCCAGCCCGAACTGCCAAGCCATGTCTTCCCTGGACCGGAAACAAGCATCCTGGGACCGGTTTCGGATTCATAACCCTCATCAGCCAGGCTATCTTGAATCCAGTGGCCAAGTGAGCAAGGGACTCTTGTCTGAGCATACCCTGCCACACTTAGGGCCAACAAAGCGATACAAAAGGGGATGATGGACGGAGCGTTTGAGCAAATCAAACACTCACCCCCAGTCAACTGATCTGGGCTTAATCCATCACCATTCTTTAGCCCACTCAGCCACCCCAGTTCAGACATGGCTATATGCAAATCAGTCTGACCCTGTGCCTCATGGGAACAGTCCAGCCCGAACTGCCAAGCCATGTCTTCCCTGGACCGGAAACAAGCATCATGGGACCGGTTTCGGATTCATAATCCTCATCAGCCAGGCTATCTTGAATCCAGTGGCCAAGTGAGCAAGGGACTCACGTCTGAGCATACAATGCAAAACTTAGGGCGAACAAAGCGATACAAAAGGGGATGATGGACGGAGCGTTTGAGCAAATCAAACACTCTCCCCCAGTCAACTGATCTGAGTTTAATCCATCACCATTCTTTAGCCCACTCAGCCACCCCAGTTCAGAAATGGCTATATGCAAATCAGTCTGACCCTGTGCCTCGTGGGAACAGTCCAGCCCGAACTGCCAAGCTATGTCTTCCCTGGACCGGAAACAAGCATCCTGGGACCGGTTTCGGATTCATAATCCTCATCAGCCAGGCTATCTTGAATCCAGTGGCCAAGTGAGCAAGGGACTCACGTCTGAGCATACCCTGCCACACTTAGGGCGAACAAAGCTATACAAAAGGGGATGATGGACGGAGCGTTTGAGCAAATCAAACACTCACCCCCAGTCACATGATCTGGGTTTAATCCATCACTATTCTTTAGCCCACTCAGCCACCCCAGTTCAGACATGGCTATATGCAAATCAGTCTGACCCTGTGCCTCATGGGAACAGTCCGGCCCGAACTGCAAAGCCATATCTTCCCTGGACCAGAAACAAGCATCCTGGGACCGGTTTCGGATCCATAATCCTCATCAGCCAGGCTATCTTGAATCCAGTGGCCAAGTGAGCAAGGGACTCACGTCTGAGCATACCCTGCCACACTTACGGCGAACAAAGCGATACAAAAGGGGATGATGGACGGAGCGTTTGAGCAAATCAAACACTCACCCCCAGTCAACTGATATGGGTTTAATCCATCACCATTCTTTAGCCCACTCAGCCACCCCAGTTTAGACATGGCTATATGCAAATCAGTCTGACCCTGTGCCTCATGGGAACAGTCCAGCCCGAACTGCCAAGCCATGTCTTCCCTGGACCGGAAACAAGCATCCTGGGACCGGTTTCGGATTCATAATCCTCATCAGCCAGGCTATCTTGAATCCAGTGGCCAAGTGAGCAAGGGACTCACGTCTGAGCATACCCTGCCACACTTAGGGCGAACAAAGCGATACAAAAGGGGATGATGGACGGAGCGTTTGAGCAAATCAAACACTCACCCCCAGTCAACTGATTTGGGTTTAATCCATCACCATTCTTTAGCCCACTCAGCCACCCCAGTTCAGACATGGCTATATGCAAATCAGTCTGACCCTGTGCCTCATGGGAACAGTCCAGCCCTAACTGCCAAGCCATGTCTTCCCTGGACCGGAAACAAGCATCCTGGGACCGGTTTCGGATTCATAATCCTCATCAGCCAGGCTATCTTGAATCCAGTGGTCAAGTGAGCAAGGGACTCACGTCTGAGCATACCCTGCCAAACTTAGGGCGAACAAAGCGATACAAAAGGGGATGATGGACGGAGCGTTTGAGCAAATCAAACACTCACCCCCAGTCAACTGATCTGGGTTTAATCCATCACCATTCTTTAGCCCACTCAGCCACACCAGTTCAGACATGGCTATATGCAAATCAGTCTGACCCTGTGCCTCATGGGAACAGTCCAGCCCGAACTGCCAAGCCATGTCTTCCCTGGACCGGAAACAAGCATCCTGGGACCGGTTTCGGATTCATAATCCTCATCAGCCAGGCTATCTTGAATCCAGTGGCCAAGTGAGCAAGGGACTCACGTCTGAGCATACCCTGCCACACTTAGGGCGAACAAAGCGATACAAAAGGGGATGATGGACAGAGCGTTTGACAAATCAAACACTCACCCCCATTCAACTGATCTGGGTTTAATCCATCACCATTCTATAGCCCACTCAGCCACCCCAGTTCAGACATGGCTATATGCAAATCAGTCTGACCCTGTGCCTCATGGGAACAGTCCAGCCCGAACTGCCAAGCCATGTCTTCCCTGGACCGGAAACAAGCATCCTGGGACCGGTTTCGGATTCATAATCCTCATCAGCCAGGCTATCTTGAATCCAGTGGCCAAGTGAGCAAGGGACTCACGTCTGAGCATACCCTGCCACACTTAGGGCGAACAAAGCGATACAAAAGGGGATGATGGACAGAGCGTTTGAGCAAATCAAACACTCACCCCCATTCAACTGATCTGGGTTTAATCCATCAACATTCTATAGCCCACTCAGCCACCCCAGTTCAGACATGGCTATATGCAAATCAGTCTGACCCTGTGCCTCATGGGAACAGTCCAGCCCGAACTGCCAAGCCATGTCTTCCCTGGACCGGAAACAAACATCCTGGGACCGGTTTCGGATTCATAATCCTCATCAGCCAGGCTATCTTGAATCCAGTGGCCAAGTGAGCAAGGGACTCACGTCTGAGCATATCCTGCCACACTTAGGGCGAACAAAGCTATACAAAAGGGGATGATGGACGGAGCGTTTGAGCAAATCAAACACTCACCCCCAGTTAACTGATCTGGGTTTAATCCATCACCATTCTTTAGCCCACTCAGCCACCCCAGTTCAGACATGGCTATATGCAAATCAGTCTGACCCTGTGCCTCATGGGAACAGTCCAGCCCGAACTGCCAAGCCATGTCTTCCCTGGACCGGAAACAAGCATCCTGGGACCGGTTTCGGATTCATAATCCTCATCAGCCAGGCTATCTTGAATCCAGTGGCCAAGTGAGCAAGGGACTCACGTCTGAGCATACCCTGCCACACTTAGGGCCAACAAAGCGATACAAAAGGGGATGATGGACGGAGCGTTTGAGCAAATCAAACACTCACCCACAGTCAACTGATCTGGGTTTAATCCATCACCATTCTTTAGCCCACTCAGCCACCCCAGTTCAGACATGGCTATATGCAAATCAGTCTGACCCTGTGCCTCATGGGAACAGTCCAGCCCGAACTGCCAAGCCATGTCTTCCCTGGACCGGAAACAAGCATCCTGGGACCGGTTTCGGATTCATAATCCTCATCAGCCAGGCTATCTTGAATCCAGTGGCCAAGTGAGCAAGGGAATCGCGTCTGAGCATACCCTGCCACACTTAGGGCGAACAAAGCGATACAAAAGGGGATGATGGACGGAGCGTTTGAGCAAATCAAACACTCACCCCCCAGTCAACTGATCTGGGTTTAATCCATCACCATTCTTTAGCCCACTCAGCCACCCCCGTTCAGACATGGCTATATGCAAATCAGTCTGACCTTGTGCCTCATGGGAACAGTCCAGCCCGAACTGCCAAGCCATGTCTTCCCTGGACCGGAAACAAGCATCCTGGGACCGGTTTCGGATTCATAATCCTCATCAGCCAGGCTATCTTGAATCCAGTGGCCAAGTGAGCAAGGGACTCACGTCTGAGCATACCCTGCCACACTTAGGGCGAACAAAGCGATACAAAAGGGGATGATGGACGGAGCGTTTGAGCAATTCAAACACTCACCCCCAGTCAACTGATCTGGGTTTAAACCATCACCATTCTTTAGCCCACTCAGCCACCCCAGTTCAGACATGGCTATATGCAAATCAGTCTGACCCTGTGCCTCATGGGAACATTCCAGCCCGAACTGCCAAGCCATGTCTTCCCTGGACCAGAATCAAGCATCCTGGGACCGGTTTCGGATTCATAATCCTCATCAGCCAGGCTATCTTGAATCCAGTGGGCAAGTGAGCAAGGGACTCACGTCTGAGCATACCCTGCCACACTTAGGGCGAACAAAGCGATACAAAAGGGGATGATGGACGGAGCGTTTGAGCAAATCAAACACTCACCCCCAGTCAACTGATCTGGGTTTAATCCATCACCATTCTTTAGCCCACTCAGCCACCCCAGTTCAGACATGGCTATATGCAAATCAGTCTGACCCTGTGCCTCATGGGAACAGTCCAGCCCGAACTGCCAAGCCATGTCTTCCCTGGACCGGAAACAAGCATCCTGGGACCGGTTTCGGATTCATAACCCTCATCAGCCAGGCTATCTTGAATCCAGTGGCCAAGTGAGCAAGGGACTCACGTCTGAGCATACCCTGCCACACTTAGGGCCAACAAAGCGATACAAAAGGGGATGATGGACGGAGCGTTTGAGCAAATCAAACACTCACCCCCAGTCAACTGATCTGGGTTTAATCCATCACCATTCTTTAGCCCACTCAGCCACCCCAGTTCAGACATGGCTATATGCAAATCAGTCTGACCCTGTGCCTCATGGGAACAGTCCAGCCCGAACTGCCAAGCCATGTCTTCCCTGGACCGGAAACAAGCATCCTGGGACCGGTTTCGGATCCATAATCCTCATCGGCCAGGCTATCTTGAATCCAGTGGCCAAGTGAGCAAGGGACTCACGTCTGAGCATACCCTGCCACACTTACGGCGAACAAAGCGATACAAAAGGGGATGATGGACGGAGCGTTTGAGCAAATCAAACACTCACCCCCAGTCAACTGATATGGGTTTAATCCATCACCATTCTTTAGCCCACTCAGCCACCCCAGTTTAGACATGGCTATATGCAAATCAGTCTGACCCTGTGCCTCATGGGAACAGTCCAGCCCGAACTGCCAAGCCATGTCTTCCCTGGACCGGAAACAAGCATCCTGGGACCGGTTTCGGATTCATAATCCTCATCAGCCAGGCTATCTTGAATCCAGTGGCCAAGTGAGCAAGGGACTCACGTCTGAGCATACCCTGCCACACTTAGGGCGAACAAAGCGATACAAAAGGGGATGATGGACGGAGCGTTTGAGCAAATCAAACACTCACCCCCAGTCAACTGATCTGGGTTTAATCCATCACCATTCTTTAGCCCACTCAGCCACCCCAGTTCAGACATGGCTATATGCAAATCAGTCTGACCCTGTGCCTCATGGGAACAGTCCAGCCCTAACTGCCAAGCCATGTCTTCCCTGGACCGGAAACAAGCATCCTGGGACCGGTTTCGGATTCATAATCCTCATCAGCCAGGCTATCTTGAATCCAGTGGTCAAGTGAGCAAGGGACTCACGTCTGAGCATACCCTGCCAAACTTAGGGCGAACAAAGCGATACAAAAGGGGATGATGGACGGAGCGTTTGAGCAAATCAAACACTCACCCCCAGTCAACTGATCTGGGTTTAATCCATCACCATTCTTTAGCCCACTCAGCCACACCAGTTCAGACATGGCTATATGCAAATCAGTCTGACCCTGTGCCTCATGGGAACAGTCCAGCCCGAACTGCCAAGCCATGTCTTCCCTGGACCGGAAACAAGCATCCTGGGACCGGTTTCGGATTCATAATCCTCATCAGCCAGGCTATCTTGAATCCAGTGGCCAAGTGAGCAAGGGACTCACGTCTGAGCATACCCTGCCACACTTAGGGCGAACAAAGCGATACAAAAGGGGATGATGGACAGAGCGTTTGACAAATCAAACACTCACCCCCATTCAACTGATCTGGGTTTAATCCATCACCATTCTATAGCCCACTCAGCCACCCCAGTTCAGACATGGCTATATGCAAATCAGTCTGACCCTGTGCCTCATGGGAACAGTCCAGCCCGAACTGCCAAGCCATGTCTTCCCTGGACCGGAAACAAGCATCCTGGGACCGGTTTCGGATTCATAATCCTCATCAGCCAGGCTATCTTGAATTCAGTGGCCAAGTGAGCAAGGGACTCACGTCTGAGCATACCCTGCCACACTTAGGGCGAACAAAGCGATACAAAAGGGGATGATGGACAGAGCGTTTGAGCAAATCAAACACTCACCCCCATTCAACTGATCTGAGTTTAATCCATCAACATTCTATAGCCCACTCAGCCACCCCAGTTCAGACATGGCTATATGCAAATCAGTCTGACCCTGTGCCTCATGGGAACAGTCCAGCCCGAACTGCCAAGCCATGTCTTCCCTGGACCGGAAACAAACATCCTGGGACCGGTTTCGGATTCATAATCCTCATCAGCCAGGCTATCTTGAATCCAGTGGCCAAGTGAGCAAGGGACTCACGTCTGAGCATATCCTGCCACACTTAGGGCGAACAAAGCTATACAAAAGGGGATGATGGACGGAGCGTTTGAGCAAATCAAACACTCACCCCCAGTTAACTGATCTGGGTTTAATCCATCACCATTCTTTAGCCCACTCAGCCACCCCAGTTCAGACATGGCTATATGCAAATCAGTCTGACCCTGTGCCTCATGGGAACAGTCCAGCCCGAACTGCCAAGCCATGTCTTCCCTGGACCGGAAACAAACATCCTGGGACCAGTTTCGGATTCATAATCCTCATCAGCCAGGCTATCTTGAATCCAGTGGCCGAGTGAGCAAGGGACTCACGTCTGAGCATATCCTGCCACTCTTAGGGCGAACAAAGCTATACAAAAGGGGATGATGGACGGAGCGTTTGAGCAAATCAAACACTCACCCCCAGTCAACTGATCTGGGTTTAATCCATCACTATTCTTTAGCCCACTCAGCCACCCCAGTTCAGACATGGCTATATGCAAATCAGTCTGACCCTGTGCCTCATGGGAACAGTCCAGCCCGAACTGCCAAGCCATGTCTTCCCTGGACCGGAAACATGCATCCTGGGACCGGTTTCGGATTCATAATCCTCATCAGCCAGGCTATCTTGAATCCAGTGGCCAAGTGAGCAAGGGACTCACGTCTGAGCATACCCTGCCACACTTACGGCGAACAAAGCGATACAAAAGGGGATGATGGACGGAGCGTTTGAGTAAATCAAACACTCACCCCCAGTTAACTGATCTGGGTTTAATCCATCACCATTCTTTAGCCCACTCAGCCACCCCAGTTCAGACATGGCTATATGCAAATCAGTCTGACCCTGTGCCTCATGGGAATAGTCCAGCCCGAACTGCCAAGCCATGTCTTCCCTGGACCGGAAACAAGCATCCTGGGACCAGTTTCGGATTCATAATCCTCATCAGCCAGGCTATCTTGAATCCAGTGGCCAAGTGAGCAAGGGACTCACGTCTGAGCATACCCTGCCACACTTAGGGCGAACAAAGCGATACAAAAGGGGATGATGGACGGAGCGTTTGAGCAAATCAAACCCTCACCCCCAGTCAACTGATCTGGGTTTAATCCATCACCATTCTTTAGCCCACTCAGCCACCCCAGTTCAGACATGGCTATATGCAAATCAGTCTGACCCTGTGCCTCATGGGAACAGTCCAGCCCGAACTGCCAAGCCATGTCTTCCCTGGACCGGAAACAAGCATCCTGGGACCGGTTTCGGATTCATAATCCTCATCAGTCAGGCTATCTTGAATCCAGTGGCCAAGTGAGCAAGGGACTCACGTCTGAGCATACCCTGCCACACTTAGGGCGAACAAAGCGATACAAAAGGGGATGATGGACGGAGCGTTTGAGCAAATCAAACACTCACCCCCAGTCAACTGATCTGGGTTTAATCCATCACCATTCTTTAGCCCACTCAGCCACCCCAGTTCAGACATGGCTATATGCAAATCAGTCTGACCCTGTGCCTCATGGGAACAGTCCAGACCGAACTGCCAAGTCATGTCTTCCCTGGACCGGAAACAAGCATCCTGGGACCAGTTTCGGATTCATAATCCTCATCAGCCAGGCTATCTTGAATCCAGTGGCCAAGTGAGCAAGGGACTCACGTCTGAGCATACCCTGCCACACTTAGGGCGAACAAAGCGATACAAAAGGGGATGATGGATGGAGCGTTTGAGCAAATCAAACACTCACCCCCAGTCAACTGATCTGGGTTTAATCCATCACCATTCTTTAGCCCACTCAGCCACCCCAGTTCAGACATGGCTATATGCAAATCAGTCTGACCCTGTGCCTCATGGGAACAGTCCAGCCCGAACTGCCAAGCCATGTCTTCCCTGGACCGGAAACAAGCATCCTGGGACCGGTTTCGGATTCATAACCCTCATCAGCCAGGCTATCTTGAATCCAGTGGCCAAGTGAGCAAGGGACTCACGTCTGAGCATACCCTGCCACACTTAGGGCCAACAAAGCGATACAAAAGGGGATGATGGACGGAGCGTTTGAGCAAATCAAACACTCACCCCCAGTCAACTGATCTGGGTTTAATCCATCACCATTCTTTAGCCCACTCATCCACCCCAGTTCAGACATGGCTATATGCAAATCAGTCTGACCCTGTGCCTCATGGGAACAGTCCAGCCCGAACTGCCAAGCCATGTCTTCCCTGGACCGGAAACAAGCATCCTGGGACCGGTTTCGGATTCATAATCCTCATCAGTCAGGCTATCTTGAATCCAGTGGCCAAGTGAGCAAGGGACTCACGTCTGAGCATACCCTGCCACACTTAGGGCGAACAAAGCGATACAAAAGGGGATGATGGACGGAGCGTTTGAGCAAATTAAACACTCACCCCCAGTCAACTGATCTGGGTTTAATCCATCACCATTCTTTAGCCCACTCAGCCACCCCAGTTCAGACATGGCTATATGCAAATCAGTCTGACCCTGTGCCTCATGGGAACAGTCCAGCCCGAACTGCCAAGCCATGTCTTCCCTGGACCGGAAACAAGCATCCTGGGACCGGTTTCGGATTCATAACCCTCATCAGCCAGGCTATCTTGAATCCAGTGGCCAAGTGAGCAAGGGACTCACGTCTGAGCATACCCTGCCACACTTAGGGCGAACAAAGCGATACAAAAGGGGATGATGGACGGAGCGTTTGAGCAAATCAAACACTCACCCCCAGTCAACTGATCTGGGTTTAATCCATCACCATTCTTTAGCCCACTCAGCCACCCCAGTTCAGACATGGCTATATGCAAATCAGTCTGACCCTGTGCCTCATGGGAACAGTCCAGACCGAACTGCCAAGTCATGTCTTCCCTGGACCGGAAACAAGCATCCTGGGACCAGTTTCGGATTCATAATCCTCATCAGCCAGGCTATCTTGAATCCAGTGGCCAAGTGAGCAAGGGACTCACGTCTGAGCATACCCTGCCACACTTAGGGCGAACAAAGCGATACAAAAGGGGATGATGGATGGAGCGTTTGAGAAAATCAAACACTCACCCCCAGTCAACTGATCTGGGTTTAATCCATCACCATTCTTTAGCCCACTCAGCCACCCCAGTTCAGACATGGCTATATGCAAATCAGTCTGACCCTGTGCCTCATGGGAACAGTCCAGCCCGAACTGCCAAGCCATGTCTTCCCTGGACCGGAAACAAGCATCCTGGGACCGGTTTCGGATTCATAACCCTCATCAGCCAGGCTATCTTGAATCCAGTGGCCAAGTGAGCAAGGGACTCACGTCTGAGCATACCCTGCCACACTTAGGGCCAACAAAGCGATACAAAAGGGGATGATGGACGGAGCGTTTGAGCAAATCAAACACTCACCCCCAGTCAACTGATCTGGGTTTAATCCATCACCATTCTTTAGCCCACTCATCCACCCCAGTTCAGACATGGCTATATGCAAATCAGTCTGACCCTGTGCCTCATGGGAACAGTCCAGCCCGAACTGCCAAGCCATGTCTTCCCTGGACCGGAAACAAGCATCCTGGGACCGGTTTCGGATTCATAACCCTCATCAGCCAGGCTATCTTGAATCCAGTGGCCAAGTGAGCAAGGGACTCTTGTCTGAGCATACCCTGCCACACTTAGGGCCAACAAAGCGATACAAAAGGGGATGATGGACGGAGCGTTTTAGCAAATCAAACACTCACCCCCAGTCAACTGATCTGGGTTTAATCCATCACCATTCTTTAGCCCACTCAGCCACCCCAGTTCAGACATGGCTATATGCAAATCAGTCTGACCCTGTGCCTCATGGGAACAGTCCAGCCCGAACTGCCAAGCCATGTCTTCCCTGGACCGGAAACAAGCATCCTGGGACCGGTTTCGGATTCATAATCCTCATCAGTCAGGCTATCTTGAATCCAGTGGCCAAGTGAGCAAGGGACTCACGTCTGAGCATACCCTGCCACACTTAGGGCGAACAAAGCGATACAAAAGGGGATGATGGACGGAGCGTTTGAGCAAATCAAACACTCACCCCCAGTCAACTGATCTGGGTTTAATCCATCACCATTCTTTAGCCCACTCAGCCACCCCAGTTCAGACATGGCTATATGCAAATCAGTCTGACCCTGTGCCTCATGGGAACAGTCCAGCCCGAACTGCCAAGCCATGTCTTCCCTGGACCGGAAACAAGCATCCTGGGACCGGTTTCGGATTCATAACCCTCATCAGCCAGGCTATCTTGAATCCAGTGGCCAAGTGAGCAAGGGACTCACGTCTGAGCATACCCTGCAAAACTTAGGGCGAACAAAGCGATACAAAAGGGGATGATGGACGGAGCGTTAATCAAACACTCTCCCCCAGTCAACTGATCTGAGTTTAATCCATCACCATTCTTTAGCCCACTCAGCCACCCCAGTTCAGAAATGGCTATATGCAAATCAGTCTGACCCTGTGCCTCGTGGGAACAGTCCAGCCCGAACTGCCAAGCTATGTCTTCCCTGGACCGGAAACAAGCATCCTGGGACCGGTTTCGGATTCATAATCCTCATCAGCCAGGCTATCTTGAATCCAGTGGCCAAGTGAGCAAGGGACTCACGTCTGAGCATACCCTGCCACACTTAGGGCGAACAAAGCTATACAAAAGGGGATGATGGACGGAGCGTTTGAGCAAATCAAACACTCACCCCCAGTCACATGATCTGGGTTTAATCCATCACCATTCTTTAGCCCACTCATCCACCCCAGTTCAGACATGGCTATATGCAAATCAGTCTGACCCTGTGCCTCATGGGAACAGTCCAGCCCGAACTGCCAAGCCATGTCTTCCCTGGACCGGAAACAAGCATCCTGGGACCGGTTTCGGATTCATAACCCTCATCAGCCAGGCTATCTTGAATCCAGTGGCCAAGTGAGCAAGGGACTCTTGTCTGAGCATACCCTGCCACACTTAGGGCCAACAAAGCGATACAAAAGGGGATGATGGACGGAGCGTTTGAGCAAATCAAACACTCACCCCCAGTCAACTGATCTGGGTTTAATCCATCACCATTCTTTAGCCCACTCAGCCACCCCAGTTCAGACATGGCTATATGCAAATCAGTCTGACCCTGTGCCTCATGGGAACAGTCCAGCCCGAACTGCCAAGCCATGTCTTCCCTGGACCGGAAACAAGCATCCTGGGACCGGTTTCGGATTCATAATCCTCATCAGTCAGGCTATCTTGAATCCAGTGGCCAAGTGAGCAAGGGACTCACGTCTGAGCATACCCTGCCACACTTAGGGCGAACAAAGCGATACAAAAGGGGATGATGGACGGAGCGTTTGAGCAAATCAAACACTCACCCCCAGTCAACTGATCTGGGTTTAATCCATCACCATTCTTTAGCCCACTCAGCCACCCCAGTTCAGACATGGCTATATGCAAATCAGTCTGACCCTGTGCCTCATGGGAACAGTCCAGCCCGAACTGCCAAGCCATGTCTTCCCTGGACCGGAAACAAGCATCCTGGGACCGGTTTCGGATTCATAACCCTCATCAGCCAGGCTATCTTGAATCCAGTGGCCAAGTGAGCAAGGGACTCACATCTGAGCATACCCTGCCACACTTAGGGCCAACAAAGCGATACAAAAGGGGATGATGGACGGAGCGTTTGAGCAAATCAAACACTCACCCCCAGTCAACTGATCTGGGTTTAATCCATCACCATTCTTTAGCCCACTCAGCCACCCCAGTTCAGACATGGCTATATGCAAATCAGTCTGACCCTGTGCCTCATGGGAACAGTCCAGCCCTAACTGCCAAGCCATGTCTTCCCTGGACCGGAAACAAGCATCCTGGGACCGGTTTCGGATTCATAATCCTCATCAGCCAGGCTATCTTGAATCCAGTGGTCAAGTGAGCAAGGGACTCACGTCTGAGCATACCCTGCCAAACTTAGGGCGAACAAAGCGATACAAAAGGGGATGATGGACGGAGCGTTTGAGCAAATCAAACACTCACCCCCAGTCAACTGATCTGGGTTTAATCCATCACCATTCTTTAGCCCACTCAGCCACACCAGTTCAGACATGGCTATATGCAAATCAGTCTGACCCTGTGCCTCATGGGAACAGTCCAGCCCGAACTGCCAAGCCATGTCTTCCCTGGACCGGAAACAAGCATCCTGGGACCGGTTTCGGATTCATAATCCTCATCAGCCAGGCTATCTTGAATCCAGTGGCCAAGTGAGCAAGGGACTCACGTCTGAGCATACCCTGCCACACTTAGGGCGAACAAAGCGATACAAAAGGGGATGATGGACAGAGCGTTTGACAAATCAAACACTCACCCCCATTCAACTGATCTGGGTTTAATCCATCACCATTCTATAGCCCACTCAGCCACCCCAGTTCAGACATGGCTATATGCAAATCAGTCTGACCCTGTGCCTCATGGGAACAGTCCAGCCCGAACTGCCAAGCCATGTCTTCCCTGGACCGGAAACAAGCATCCTGGGACCGGTTTCAGATTCATAATCCTCATCAGCCAGGCTATCTTGAATCCAGTGGCCAAGTGAGCAAGGGACTCACGTCTGAGCATACCCTGCCACACTTAGGGCGAACAAAGCGATACAAAAGGGGATGATGGACAGAGCGTTTGAGCAAATCAAACACTCACCCCCATTCAACTGATCTGGGTTTAATCCATCAACATTCTATAGCCCACTCAGCCACCCCAGTTCAGACATGGCTATATGCAAATCAGTCTGACCCTGTGCCTCATGGGAACAGTCCAGCCCGAACTGCCAAGCCATGTCTTCCCTGGACCGGAAACAAACATCCTGGGACCGGTTTCGGATTCATAATCCTCATCAGCCAGGCTATCTTGAATCCAGTGGCCAAGTGAGCAAGGGACTCACGTCTGAGCATATCCTGCCACACTTAGGGCGAGCAAAGCTATACAAAAGGGGATGATGGACGGAGCGTTTGAGCAAATCAAACACTCACCCCCAGTTAACTGATCTGGGTTTAATCCATCACCATTCTTTAGCCCACTCAGCCACCCCAGTTCAGACATGGCTATATGCAAATCAGTCTGACCCTGTGCCTCATGGGAACAGTCCAGCCCTAACTGCCAAGCCATGTCTTCCCTGGACCGGAAACAAGCATCCTGGGACCGGTTTCGGATTCATAATCCTCATCAGCCAGGCTATCTTGAATCCAGTGGCCAAGTGAGCAAGGGACTCACGTCTGAGCATACCCTGCCACACTTAGGGCCAACAAAGCGATACAAAAGGGGATGATGGACGGAGCGTTTGAGCAAATCAAACACTCACCCACAGTCAACTGATCTGGGTTTAATCCATCACCATTCTTTAGCCCACTCAGCCACCCCAGTTCAGACATGGCTATATGCAAATCAGTCTGACCCTGTGCCTCATGGGAACAGTCCAGCCCGAACTGCCAAGCCATGTCTTCCCTGGACCGGAAACAAGCATCCTGGGACCGGTTTCGGATTCATAATCCTCATCAGCCAGGCTATCTTGAATCCAGTGGCCAAGTGAGCAAGGGAATCGCGTCTGAGCATACCCTGCCACACTTAGGGCGAACAAAGCGATACAAAAGGGGATGATGGACGGAGCGTTTGAGCAAATCAAACACTCACCCCCCAGTCAACTGATCTGGGTTTAATCCATCACCATTCTTTAGCCCACTCAGCCACCCCAGTTCAGACATGGCTATATGCAAATCAGTCTGACCTTGTGCCTCATGGGAACAGTCCAGCCCGAACTGCCAAGCCATGTCTTCCCTGGACCGGAAACAAGCATCCTGGGACCGGTTTCGGATTCATAATCCTCATCAGCCAGGCTATCTTGAATCCAGTGGCCAAGTGAGCAAGGGACTCACGTCTGAGCATACCCTGCCACACTTAGGGCGAACAAAGCGATACAAAAGGGGATGATGGACGGAGCGTTTGAGCAATTCAAACACTCACCCCCAGTCAACTGATCTGGGTTTAAACCATCACCATTCTTTAGCCCACTCAGCCACCCCAGTTCAGACATGGCTATATGCAAATCAGTCTGACCCTGTGCCTCATGGGAACATTCCAGCCCGAACTGCCAAGCCATGTCTTCCCTGGACCAGAATCAAGCATCCTGGGACCGGTTTCGGATTCATAATCCTCATCAGCCAGGCTATCTTGAATCCAGTGGGCAAGTGAGCAAGGGACTCACGTCTGAGCATACCCTGCCACACTTAGGGCGAACAAAGCGATACAAAAGGGGATGATGGACGGAGCGTTTGAGCAAATCAAACACTCACCCCCAGTCAACTGATCTGGGTTTAATCCATCACCATTCTTTAGCCCACTCAGCCACCCCAGTTCAGACATGGCTATATGCAAATCAGTCTGACCCTGTGCCTCATGGGAACAGTCCAGCCCGAACTGCCAAGCCATGTCTTCTCTGGACCGGAAACAAGCATCCTGGGACCGGTTTCAGATTCATAACCCTCATCAGCCAGGCTATCTTGAATCCAGTGGCCAAGTGAGCAAGGGACTCACGTCTGAGCATACCCTGCCACACTTAGGGACAACAAAGCGATACAAAAGGGGATGATGGACGGAGCGTTTGAGCAAATCAAACACTCACCCCCAGTCAACTGATCTGGGTTTAATCCATCACCATTCTTTAGCCCACTCAGCCACCCCAGTTCAGACATGGCTATATGCAAATCAGTCTGACCCTGTGCCTCATGGGAACAGTCCAGCCCGAACTGCCAAGCCATGTCTTCCCTGGACCGGAAACAAGCATCCTGGGACCGGTTTCGGATTCATAACCCTCATCAGCCAGGCTATCTTGAATCCAGTGGCCAAGTGAGCAAGGGACTCTTGTCTGAGCATACCCTGCCACACTTAGGGCCAACAAAGCGATACAAAAGGGGATGATGGACGGAGCGTTTGAGCAAATCAAACACTCACCCCCAGTCAACTGATCTGGGCTTAATCCATCACCATTCTTTAGCCCACTCAGCCACCCCAGTTCAGACATGGCTATATGCAAATCAGTCTGACCCTGTGCCTCATGGGAACAGTCCAGCCCGAACTGCCAAGCCATGTCTTCCCTGGACCGGAAACAAGCATCCTGGGACCGGTTTCGGATTCATAATCCTCATCAGCCAGGCTATCTTGAATCCAGTGGCCAAGTGAGCAAGGGACTCACGTCTGAGCATACCCTGCAAAACTTAGGGCGAACAAAGCGATACAAAAGGGGATGATGGACGGAGCGTTTGAGCAAATCAAACACTCTCCCCCAGTCAACTGATCTGAGTTTAATCCATCACCATTCTTTAGCCCACTCAGCCACCCCAGTTCAGAAATGGCTATATGCAAATCAGTCTGACCCTGTGCCTCGTGGGAACAGTCCAGCCCGAACTGCCAAGCTATGTCTTCCCTGGACCGGAAACAAGCATCCTGGGACCGGTTTCGGATTCATAATCCTCATCAGCCAGGCTATCTTGAATCCAGTGGCCAAGTGAGCAAGGGACTCACGTCTGAGCATACCCTGCCACACTTAGGGCGAACAAAGCTATACAAATGGGGATGATGGACGGAGCGTTTGAGCAAATCAAACACTCACCCCCAGTCACATGATCTGGGTTTAATCCATCACTATTCTTTAGCCCACTCAGCCACCCCAGTTCAGACATGGCTATATGCAAATCAGTCTGACCCTGTGCCTCATGGGAACAGTCCGGCCCGAACTGCAAAGCCATATCTTCCCTGGACCAGAAACAAGCATCCTGGGACCGGTTTCGGATCCATAATCCTCATCAGCCAGGCTATCTTGAATCCAGTGGCCAAGTGAGCAAGGGACTCACGTCTGAGCATACCCTGCCACACTTACGGCGAACAAAGCGATACAAAAGGGGATGATGGACGGAGCGTTTGAGCAAATCAAACACTCACCCCCAGTCAACTGATATGGGTTTAATCCATCACCATTCTTTAGCCCACTCAGCCACCCCAGTTTAGACATGGCTATATGCAAATCAGTCTGACCCTGTGCCTCATGGGAACAGTCCAGCCCGAACTGCCAAGCCATGTCTTCCCTGGACCGGAAACAAGCATCCTGGGACCGGTTTCGGATTCATAATCCTCATCAGCCAGGCTATCTTGAATCCAGTGGCCAAGTGAGCAAGGGACTCACGTCTGAGCATACCCTGCCACACTTAGGGCGAACAAAGCGATACAAAAGGGGATGATGGACGGAGCGTTTGAGCAAATCAAACACTCACCCCCAGTCAACTGATCTGGGTTTAATCCATCACCATTCTTTAGCCCACTCAGCCACCCCAGTTCAGACATGGCTATATGCAAATCAGTCTGACCCTGTGCCTCATGGGAACAGTCCAGCCCTAACTGCCAAGCCATGTCTTCCCTGGACCGGAAACAAGCATCCTGGGACCGGTTTCGGATTCATAATCCTCATCAGCCAGGCTATCTTGAATCCAGTGGTCAAGTGAGCAAGGGACTCACGTCTGAGCATACCCTGCCAAACTTAGGGCGAACAAAGCGATACAAAAGGGGATGATGGACGGAGCGTTTGAGCAAATCAAACACTCACCCCCAGTCAACTGATCTGGGTTTAATCCATCACCATTCTTTAGCCCACTCAGCCACACCAGTTCAGACATGGCTATATGCAAATCAGTCTGACCCTGTGCCTCATGGGAACAGTCCAGCCCGAACTGCCAAGCCATGTCTTCCCTGGACCGGAAACAAGCATCCTGGGACCGGTTTCGGATTCATAATCCTCATCAGCCAGGCTATCTTGAATCCAGTGGCCAAGTGAGCAAGGGACTCACGTCTGAGCATACCCTGCCACACTTAGGGCGAACAAAGCGATACAAAAGGGGATGATGGACAGAGCGTTTAACAAATCAAACACTCACCCCCATTCAACTGATCTGGGTTTAATCCATCACCATTCTATAGCCCACTCAGCCACCCCAGTTCAGACATGGCTATATGCAAATCAGTCTGACCCTGTGCCTCATGGGAACAGTCCAGCCCGAACTGCCAAGCCATGTCTTCCCTGGACCGGAAACAAGCATCCTGGGACCGGTTTCGGATTCATAATCCTCATCAGCCAGGCTATCTTGAATCCAGTGGCCAAGTGAGCAAGGGACTCACGTCTGAGCATACCCTGCCACACTTAGGGCGAACAAAGCGATACAAAAGGGGATGATGGACAGAGCGTTTGAGCAAATCAAACACTCACCCCCATTCAACTGATCTGGGTTTAATCCATCAACATTCTATAGCCCACTCAGCCACCCCAGTTCAGACATGGCTATATGCAAATCAGTCTGACCCTGTGCCTCATGGGAACAGTCCAGCCCGAACTGCCAAGCCATGTCTTCCCTGGACCGGAAACAAACATCCTGGGACCGGTTTCGGATTCATAATCCTCATCAGCCAGGCTATCTTGAATCCAGTGGCCAAGTGAGCAAGGGACTCACGTCTGAGCATATCCTGCCACACTTAGGGCGAACAAAGCTATACAAAAGGGGATGATGGACGGAGCGTTTGAGCAAATCAAACACTCACCCCCAGTTAACTGATCTGGGTTTAATCCATCACCATTCTTTAGCCCACTCAGCCACCCCAGTTCAGACATGGCTATATGCAAATCAGTCTGACCCTGTGCCTCATGGGAACAGTCCAGCCCGAACTGCCAAGCCATGTCTTCCCTGGACCGGAAACAAGCATCCTGGGACCGGTTTCGGATTCATAATCCTCATCAGTCAGGCTATCTTGAATCCAGTGGCCAAGTGAGCAAGGGACTCACGTCTGAGCATACCCTGCCACACTTAGGGCGAACAAAGCGATACAAAAGGGGATGATGGACGGAGCGTTTGAGCAAATCAAACACTCACCCCCAGTCAACTGATCTGGGTTTAATCCATCACCATTCTTTAGCCCACTCAGCCACCCCAGTTCAGACATGGCTATATGCAAATCAGTCTGACCCTGTGCCTCATGGGAACAGTCCAGCCCGAACTGCCAAGCCATGTCTTCCCTGGACCGGAAACAAGCATCCTGGGACCGGTTTCGGATTCATAACCCTCATCAGCCAGGCTATCTTGAATCCAGTGGCCAAGTGAGCAAGGGACTCACGTCTGAGCATACCCTGCAAAACTTAGGGCGAACAAAGCGATACAAAAGGGGATGATGGACGGAGCGTTAATCAAACACTCTCCCCCAGTCAACTGATCTGAGTTTAATCCATCACCATTCTTTAGCCCACTCAGCCACCCCAGTTCAGAAATGGCTATATGCAAATCAGTCTGACCCTGTGCCTCGTGGGAACAGTCCAGCCCGAACTGCCAAGCTATGTCTTCCCTGGACCGGAAACAAGCATCCTGGGACCGGTTTCGGATTCATAATCCTCATCAGCCAGGCTATCTTGAATCCAGTGGCCAAGTGAGCAAGGGACTCACGTCTGAGCATACCCTGCCACACTTAGGGCGAACAAAGCTATACAAAAGGGGATGATGGACGGAGCGTTTGAGCAAATCAAACACTCACCCCCAGTCACATGATCTGGGTTTAATCCATCACCATTCTTTAGCCCACTCATCCACCCCAGTTCAGACATGGCTATATGCAAATCAGTCTGACCCTGTGCCTCATGGGAACAGTCCAGCCCGAACTGCCAAGCCATGTCTTCCCTGGACCGGAAACAAGCATCCTGGGACCGGTTTCGGATTCATAACCCTCATCAGCCAGGCTATCTTGAATCCAGTGGCCAAGTGAGCAAGGGACTCTTGTCTGAGCATACCCTGCCACACTTAGGGCCAACAAAGCGATACAAAAGGGGATGATGGACGGAGCGTTTGAGCAAATCAAACACTCACCCCCAGTCAACTGATCTGGGTTTAATCCATCACCATTCTTTAGCCCACTCAGCCACCCCAGTTCAGACATGGCTATATGCAAATCAGTCTGACCCTGTGCCTCATGGGAACAGTCCAGCCCGAACTGCCAAGCCATGTCTTCCCTGGACCGGAAACAAGCATCCTGGGACCGGTTTCGGATTCATAATCCTCATCAGTCAGGCTATCTTGAATCCAGTGGCCAAGTGAGCAAGGGACTCACGTCTGAGCATACCCTGCCACACTTAGGGCGAACAAAGCGATACAAAAGGGGATGATGGACGGAGCGTTTGAGCAAATCAAACACTCACCCCCAGTCAACTGATCTGGGTTTAATCCATCACCATTCTTTAGCCCACTCAGCCACCCCAGTTCAGACATGGCTATATGCAAATCAGTCTGACCCTGTGCCTCATGGGAACAGTCCAGCCCGAACTGCCAAGCCATGTCTTCCCTGGACCGGAAACAAGCATCCTGGGACCGGTGTCGGATTCATAACCCTCATCAGCCAGGCTATCTTGAATCCAGTGGCCAAGTGAGCAAGGGACTCACATCTGAGCATACCCTGCCACACTTAGGGCCAACAAAGCGATACAAAAGGGGATGATGGACGGAGCGTTTGAGCAAATCAAACACTCACCCCCAGTCAACTGATCTGGGTTTAATCCATCACCATTCTTTAGCCCACTCAGCCACCCCAGTTCAGACATGGCTATATGCAAATCAGTCTGACCCTGTGCCTCATGGGAACAGTCCAGCCCTAACTGCCAAGCCATGTCTTCCCTGGACCGGAAACAAGCATCCTGGGACCGGTTTCGGATTCATAATCCTCATCAGCCAGGCTATCTTGAATCCAGTGGTCAAGTGAGCAAGGGACTCACGTCTGAGCATACCCTGCCAAACTTAGGGCGAACAAAGCGATACAAAAGGGGATGATGGACGGAGCGTTTGAGCAAATCAAACACTCACCCCCAGTCAACTGATCTGGGTTTAATCCATCACCATTCTTTAGCCCACTCAGCCACACCAGTTCAGACATGGCTATATGCAAATCAGTCTGACCCTGTGCCTCATGGGAACAGTCCAGCCCGAACTGCCAAGCCATGTCTTCCCTGGACCGGAAACAAGCATCCTGGGACCGGTTTCGGATTCATAATCCTCATCAGCCAGGCTATCTTGAATCCAGTGGCCAAGTGAGCAAGGGACTCACGTCTGAGCATACCCTGCCACACTTAGGGCGAACAAAGCGATACAAAAGGGGATGATGGACAGAGCGTTTGACAAATCAAACACTCACCCCCATTCAACTGATCTGGGTTTAATCCATCACCATTCTATAGCCCACTCAGCCACCCCAGTTCAGACATGGCTATATGCAAATCAGTCTGACCCTGTGCCTCATGGGAACAGTCCAGCCCGAACTGCCAAGCCATGTCTTCCCTGGACCGGAAACAAGCATCCTGGGACCGGTTTCAGATTCATAATCCTCATCAGCCAGGCTATCTTGAATCCAGTGGCCAAGTGAGCAAGGGACTCACGTCTGAGCATACCCTGCCACACTTAGGGCGAACAAAGCGATACAAAAGGGGATGATGGACAGAGCGTTTGAGCAAATCAAACACTCACCCCCATTCAACTGATCTGGGTTTAATCCATCAACATTCTATAGCCCACTCAGCCACCCCAGTTCAGACATGGCTATATGCAAATCAGTCTGACCCTGTGCCTCATGGGAACAGTCCAGCCCGAACTGCCAAGCCATGTCTTCCCTGGACCGGAAACAAACATCCTGGGACCGGTTTCGGATTCATAATCCTCATCAGCCAGGCTATCTTGAATCCAGTGGCCAAGTGAGCAAGGGACTCACGTCTGAGCATATCCTGCCACACTTAGGGCGAGCAAAGCTATACAAAAGGGGATGATGGACGGAGCGTTTGAGCAAATCAAACACTCACCCCCAGTTAACTGATCTGGGTTTAATCCATCACCATTCTTTAGCCCACTCAGCCACCCCAGTTCAGACATGGCTATATGCAAATCAGTCTGACCCTGTGCCTCATGGGAACAGTCCAGCCCTAACTGCCAAGCCATGTCTTCCCTGGACCGGAAACAAGCATCCTGGGACCGGTTTCGGATTCATAATCCTCATCAGCCAGGCTATCTTGAATCCAGTGGCCAAGTGAGCAAGGGACTCACGTCTGAGCATACCCTGCCACACTTAGGGCCAACAAAGCGATACAAAAGGGGATGATGGACGGAGCGTTTGAGCAAATCAAACACTCACCCACAGTCAACTGATCTGGGTTTAATCCATCACCATTCTTTAGCCCACTCAGCCACCCCAGTTCAGACATGGCTATATGCAAATCAGTCTGACCCTGTGCCTCATGGGAACAGTCCAGCCCGAACTGCCAAGCCATGTCTTCCCTGGACCGGAAACAAGCATCCTGGGACCGGTTTCGGATTCATAATCCTCATCAGCCAGGCTATCTTGAATCCAGTGGCCAAGTGAGCAAGGGAATCGCGTCTGAGCATACCCTGCCACACTTAGGGCGAACAAAGCGATACAAAAGGGGATGATGGACGGAGCGTTTGAGCAAATCAAACACTCACCCCCCAGTCAACTGATCTGGGTTTAATCCATCACCATTCTTTAGCCCACTCAGCCACCCCAGTTCAGACATGGCTATATGCAAATCAGTCTGACCTTGTGCCTCATGGGAACAGTCCAGCCCGAACTGCCAAGCCATGTCTTCCCTGGACCGGAAACAAGCATCCTGGGACCGGTTTCGGATTCATAATCCTCATCAGCCAGGCTATCTTGAATCCAGTGGCCAAGTGAGCAAGGGACTCACGTCTGAGCATACCCTGCCACACTTAGGGCGAACAAAGCGATACAAAAGGGGATGATGGACGGAGCGTTTGAGCAATTCAAACACTCACCCCCAGTCAACTGATCTGGGTTTAAACCATCACCATTCTTTAGCCCACTCAGCCACCCCAGTTCAGACATGGCTATATGCAAATCAGTCTGACCCTGTGCCTCATGGGAACATTCCAGCCCGAACTGCCAAGCCATGTCTTCCCTGGACCAGAATCAAGCATCCTGGGACCGGTTTCGGATTCATAATCCTCATCAGCCAGGCTATCTTGAATCCAGTGGGCAAGTGAGCAAGGGACTCACGTCTGAGCATACCCTGCCACACTTAGGGCGAACAAAGCGATACAAAAGGGGATGATGGACGGAGCGTTTGAGCAAATCAAACACTCACCCCCAGTCAACTGATCTGGGTTTAATCCATCACCATTCTTTAGCCCACTCAGCCACCCCAGTTCAGACATGGCTATATGCAAATCAGTCTGACCCTGTGCCTCATGGGAACAGTCCAGCCCGAACTGCCAAGCCATGTCTTCTCTGGACCGGAAACAAGCATCCTGGGACCGGTTTCAGATTCATAACCCTCATCAGCCAGGCTATCTTGAATCCAGTGGCCAAGTGAGCAAGGGACTCACGTCTGAGCATACCCTGCCACACTTAGGGACAACAAAGCGATACAAAAGGGGATGATGGACGGAGCGTTTGAGCAAATCAAACACTCACCCCCAGTCAACTGATCTGGGTTTAATCCATCACCATTCTTTAGCCCACTCAGCCACCCCAGTTCAGACATGGCTATATGCAAATCAGTCTGACCCTGTGCCTCATGGGAACAGTCCAGCCCGAACTGCCAAGCCATGTCTTCCCTGGACCGGAAACAAGCATCCTGGGACCGGTTTCGGATTCATAACCCTCATCAGCCAGGCTATCTTGAATCCAGTGGCCAAGTGAGCAAGGGACTCTTGTCTGAGCATACCCTGCCACACTTAGGGCCAACAAAGCGATACAAAAGGGGATGATGGACGGAGCGTTTGAGCAAATCAAACACTCACCCCCAGTCAACTGATCTGGGCTTAATCCATCACCATTCTTTAGCCCACTCAGCCACCCCAGTTCAGACATGGCTATATGCAAATCAGTCTGACCCTGTGCCTCATGGGAACAGTCCAGCCCGAACTGCCAAGCCATGTCTTCCCTGGACCGGAAACAAGCATCCTGGGACCGGTTTCGGATTCATAATCCTCATCAGCCAGGCTATCTTGAATCCAGTGGCCAAGTGAGCAAGGGACTCACGTCTGAGCATACCCTGCAAAACTTAGGGCGAACAAAGCGATACAAAAGGGGATGATGGACGGAGCGTTTGAGCAAATCAAACACTCTCCCCCAGTCAACTGATCTGAGTTTAATCCATCACCATTCTTTAGCCCACTCAGCCACCCCAGTTCAGAAATGGCTATATGCAAATCAGTCTGACCCTGTGCCTCGTGGGAACAGTCCAGCCCGAACTGCCAAGCTATGTCTTCCCTGGACCGGAAACAAGCATCCTGGGACCGGTTTCGGATTCATAATCCTCATCAGCCAGGCTATCTTGAATCCAGTGGCCAAGTGAGCAAGGGACTCACGTCTGAGCATACCCTGCCACACTTAGGGCGAACAAAGCTATACAAATGGGGATGATGGACGGAGCGTTTGAGCAAATCAAACACTCACCCCCAGTCACATGATCTGGGTTTAATCCATCACTATTCTTTAGCCCACTCAGCCACCCCAGTTCAGACATGGCTATATGCAAATCAGTCTGACCCTGTGCCTCATGGGAACAGTCCGGCCCGAACTGCAAAGCCATATCTTCCCTGGACCAGAAACAAGCATCCTGGGACCGGTTTCGGATCCATAATCCTCATCAGCCAGGCTATCTTGAATCCAGTGGCCAAGTGAGCAAGGGACTCACGTCTGAGCATACCCTGCCACACTTACGGCGAACAAAGCGATACAAAAGGGGATGATGGACGGAGCGTTTGAGCAAATCAAACACTCACCCCCAGTCAACTGATATGGGTTTAATCCATCACCATTCTTTAGCCCACTCAGCCACCCCAGTTTAGACATGGCTATATGCAAATCAGTCTGACCCTGTGCCTCATGGGAACAGTCCAGCCCGAACTGCCAAGCCATGTCTTCCCTGGACCGGAAACAAGCATCCTGGGACCGGTTTCGGATTCATAATCCTCATCAGCCAGGCTATCTTGAATCCAGTGGCCAAGTGAGCAAGGGACTCACGTCTGAGCATACCCTGCCACACTTAGGGCGAACAAAGCGATACAAAAGGGGATGATGGACGGAGCGTTTGAGCAAATCAAACACTCACCCCCAGTCAACTGATCTGGGTTTAATCCATCACCATTCTTTAGCCCACTCAGCCACCCCAGTTCAGACATGGCTATATGCAAATCAGTCTGACCCTGTGCCTCATGGGAACAGTCCAGCCCTAACTGCCAAGCCATGTCTTCCCTGGACCGGAAACAAGCATCCTGGGACCGGTTTCGGATTCATAATCCTCATCAGCCAGGCTATCTTGAATCCAGTGGTCAAGTGAGCAAGGGACTCACGTCTGAGCATACCCTGCCAAACTTAGGGCGAACAAAGCGATACAAAAGGGGATGATGGACGGAGCGTTTGAGCAAATCAAACACTCACCCCCAGTCAACTGATCTGGGTTTAATCCATCACCATTCTTTAGCCCACTCAGCCACACCAGTTCAGACATGGCTATATGCAAATCAGTCTGACCCTGTGCCTCATGGGAACAGTCCAGCCCGAACTGCCAAGCCATGTCTTCCCTGGACCGGAAACAAGCATCCTGGGACCGGTTTCGGATTCATAATCCTCATCAGCCAGGCTATCTTGAATCCAGTGGCCAAGTGAGCAAGGGACTCACGTCTGAGCATACCCTGCCACACTTAGGGCGAACAAAGCGATACAAAAGGGGATGATGGACAGAGCGTTTAACAAATCAAACACTCACCCCCATTCAACTGATCTGGGTTTAATCCATCACCATTCTATAGCCCACTCAGCCACCCCAGTTCAGACATGGCTATATGCAAATCAGTCTGACCCTGTGCCTCATGGGAACAGTCCAGCCCGAACTGCCAAGCCATGTCTTCCCTGGACCGGAAACAAGCATCCTGGGACCGGTTTCGGATTCATAATCCTCATCAGCCAGGCTATCTTGAATCCAGTGGCCAAGTGAGCAAGGGACTCACGTCTGAGCATACCCTGCCACACTTAGGGCGAACAAAGCGATACAAAAGGGGATGATGGACAGAGCGTTTGAGCAAATCAAACACTCACCCCCATTCAACTGATCTGGGTTTAATCCATCAACATTCTATAGCCCACTCAGCCACCCCAGTTCAGACATGGCTATATGCAAATCAGTCTGACCCTGTGCCTCATGGGAACAGTCCAGCCCGAACTGCCAAGCCATGTCTTCCCTGGACCGGAAACAAACATCCTGGGACCGGTTTCGGATTCATAATCCTCATCAGCCAGGCTATCTTGAATCCAGTGGCCAAGTGAGCAAGGGACTCACGTCTGAGCATATCCTGCCACACTTAGGGCGAACAAAGCTATACAAAAGGGGATGATGGACGGAGCGTTTGAGCAAATCAAACACTCACCCCCAGTTAACTGATCTGGGTTTAATCCATCACCATTCTTTAGCCCACTCAGCCACCCCAGTTCAGACATGGCTATATGCAAATCAGTCTGACCCTGTGCCTCATGGGAACAGTCCAGCCCGAACTGCCAAGCCATGTCTTACCTGGACCGGAAACAAGCATCCTGGGACCGGTTTCGGATTCATAATCCTCATCAGCCAGGCTATCTTGAATCCAGTGGCCAAGTGAGCAAGGGACTCACGTCTGAGCATACCCTGCCACACTTAGGGCCAACAAAGCGATACAAAAGGGGATGATGGACGGAGCGTTTGAGCAAATCAAACACTCACCCACAGTCAACTGATCTGGGTTTAATCCATCACCATTCTTTAGCCCACTCAGCCACCCCAGTTCAGACATGGCTATATGCAAATCAGTCTGACCCTGTGCCTCATGGGAACAGTCCAGCCCGAACTGCCAAGCCATGTCTTCCCTGGACCGGAAACAAGCATCCTGGGACCGGTTTCGGATTCATAATCCTCATCAGCCAGGCTATCTTGAATCCAGTGGCCAAGTGAGCAAGGGAATCGCGTCTGAGCATACCCTGCCACACTTAGGGCGAACAAAGCGATACAAAAGGGGATGATGGACGGAGCATTTGAGCAAATCAAACACTCACCCCCCAGTCAACTGATCTGGGTTTAATCCATCACCATTCTTTAGCCCACTCAGCCACCCCAGTTCAGACATGGCTATATGCAAATCAGTCTGACCTTGTGCCTCATGGGAACAGTCCAGCCCGAACTGCCAAGCCATGTCTTCCCTGGACCGGAAACAAGCATCCTGGGACCGGTTTCGGATTCATAATCCTCATCAGCCAGGCTATCTTGAATCCAGTGGCCAAGTGAGCAAGGGACTCACGTCTGAGCATACCCTGCCACACTTAGGGCGAACAAAGCGATACAAAAGGGGATGATGGACGGAGCGTTTGAGCAATTCAAACACTCACCCCCAGTCAACTGATCTGGGTTTAAACCATCACCATTCTTTAGCCCACTCAGCCACCCCAGTTCAGACATGGCTATATGCAAATCAGTCTGACCCTGTGCCTCATGGGAACATTCCAGCCCGAACTGCCAAGCCATGTCTTCCCTGGACCAGAATCAAGCATCCTGGGACCGGTTTCGGATTCATAATCCTCATCAGCCAGGCTATCTTGAATCCAGTGGGCAAGTGAGCAAGGGACTCACGTCTCAGCATACCCTGCCACACTTAGGGCGAACAAAGCGATACAAAAGGGGATGATGGACGGAGCGTTTGAGCAAATCAAACACTCACCCCCCAGTCAACTGATCTGGGTTTAATCCATCACCATTCTTTAGCCCACTCAGCCACCCCAGTTCAGACATGGCTATATGCAAATCAGTCTGACGTGAAGATGAAGTGTGCACAGGAATCCAAAGGGCTCTCGAGTGGATGAAGTGCATGATGTTTGCAGTTCCCAGTGGAATGGAGACTGACCAGCAGGTCCGAGCTTTTTCGGGGGTGTTATCATTATAACAGAGGATTTCCGGGGTGGAGATGTCCGATTGGGGAGCGGGGCTAAGTTGTTGTAGATGGCGTTAATTTTGTTGGTGATGAAGAGTGACAGTTTGGTGCAGAGTTCCTGTGAAGGGCTGATGGTTGTGGAGAAGGTAGAAGGGGATGTGAATGTTTTCACCATGTGTTGGACTTGGCCCTTTTGGCAGGTTCACTCCTAAACTTTTTGCTTTTAAAGGTCACCTGGCGTTAGTTGTTTTTGGCTTCTGCGCACTTTAACACTGTGTCCCAGTGTAAAGTGTGTGCGCAATCTGAGTGCGAGTGGTGAGATTGTCCTGCCTTCCCCTAGGAATGCATGGGGAATATGTGTGCCCATGGTACTTCCTGATGTGTGGGGAGTGCAGGGGCGAATTTGGTATGTGTGAACTCGTGAGATTAAATGCTGCGCGGTGGTGTGCGCAGATTTAATGCGTCTAGTGTAGAGGTCCAACTTCTAGAAGTTGGCATGTCTGTGCAGTGAATGTGAATTGACTGTCTGGCTTGTGATTGGCTGGAGCTGGCTGGTGTGCCTGGCTCCAAGAGTCAGGATGGGTCTGCCCGGTGGTGAATGGGGAGATCTGCATGTTGATGGCAGGGAGGAGCTGCACCTGGGACCTGAATAGGGCTGTGCCTTCCCTCCACAATGCTGGCTCCGCCCCCTGTGGTGAGTCTGATGTCCCTAGCCTGTCCTGTGAATAGGGAGAGGGGCTGAGCACAACAAAGTGCTCAAGCACCAGTTGTAACTGGTTCTACCCCTGCCCTACAGCCTTAAACAAAGGAAAATGCTGTATAAGAAGGGGCTGTGACCCCATGTAAGTTGTTCACTCTTGTTCCTGACTTGAGGGGGGCCTGCTGCTGCTGGGTGCCAGGAGGAACCGCCACTGGGCGCTGCCTCGTTGCTGGAGAGCCCTGTGAGCTGGCCCCTGGGCCCAGCCTTTGACCCCCCCTGCCTTCTGAATGACTCTGTCTTGGACTTTAGCACACGGAGCGCTTTTTCCGCAGTGGGGGGAAGGAGAGCATTGTTTGTCCTTGGGACTTTGTTCTACAGCGCCTGGGAGCGCTGTTATTTTAATTTCCAGTAGGAGATAGGAACGCAGGGACTCTGCAGCACGAAGCTGCAGTCTATTTTGAGGGAATCCCGACGTAGGGATTCCCCCACCCTTGGGCACTTCAAGCGGGTGCCCACCCCGCAGAATTGCCACTTGTTTAACTGTTCTGATGCGTGGGTGCCCACCCCACGACTTTGCCCGCATTTGTATTTTTTATATATCCCTAGCGGTTGCCCACCCCGCCAGGGACCTTGTACCTAAACGGGAGCCTACCCCGTATTGCCCCCAACCTTGCATGAAGCACCGCTGCTGGCCCAGGACTTCCAGGAGCACCATGCTGGCTCCCCGCTGACATAAGAGGGGAGCCACGCTGGGATTGGTGCTCGCGCCGGGAATTGCCCGGCAACCCGAGCATCCTCGAGGACGTCGGCAAAGGTGGCCTGATCGCAGCTGGGACGCCGGCCGCATGCACTGCCAAAAAGGAAACCGGAAGCCGAGCCTGGCCGGGAGGAAGCTGTGCCCAGGCACGCAGGCGAAGCGGGAAGCGAAGCGGGGCTCCCATAAGGTGAGGAGAGCCCCGCATACAGCCCACGCCCGCCCAAGAGTGCCGCAGCCCTGGGGATTACAAGCGGAGGGGGCACAAGGCACATTGTCTGTGCCTGCCCCACCGCACTTGAGAAGAAAAGCGCCGTGGTAGTCCAGCGGGGCTCCCGAGGTGAAGGGAGAGCCCCACAGGTGCTGCGCTGACCAGAGAAGCCAGCCACACTCAAGAGGAGACCAAGAGGCGAGTGGAGTCCTGCAAAGCCCCGGTGAGTACGGGCGGAATTCTACATTGTTTAGAGGGGTGGTGTCGGGGCACATTGACGGTGCCTAACCCCTGTGCCCATCGTGGTGTTGCTGGTCCCCTGAGCGGCCCGCTAGCTGGAGGGCCGCTCCAACGTGGCCACCATTTGTTTATAATCCCCGTGAGGGGCTTGGGCCATAATTGATTAAAGGGCGATGACTGTTAAAGGGGCCAGAGGGGCCCGTGTTCTTTCCTACATTTGCCCTCATCATTCCAGAGCCTCCGTGGCTCCAAAGGGGGCATAGTTGCTTTCAGAGCCTCTGGGCTCCCACGTTGGGGGCATTTGTGTTAAGAGTCCCCCGAGTGGGACTTGTCAGCCCGTGGTGCCTGTGCCGATTTTTCCAGCTGCCCAGCATGACAGTGGGTAGCTGCAACATTCCTTTTGAGGCATTTGAAATTCGAGTCACAGAGGAGGGTCCAAAGGCACGCTAGTGCCCATGCGCAGTTCCACAGCTGCCCAGCAATTAGTGGGCAGCTGTAACGTTTAGGCTGTGCACATCTTGGTGATCTTACGGCTGCCCAGCAAGTAGTGGGCAGCTACATCGTTTAGGCCTGTTCTTTTGCGCTGTTGCTTTTGGCTGCATGCGCAGCTAGCCCTGACTTTTGGACATAGGGCGTTGGTGCCCTTTGAGAGGCCTGGGGACAATTTGACTGTGTTGTGCCCCCGCCTGGGGCGCACTGTGTTTATGCCTAATGTGATTTATGCGTAATGTGCAATGCCTTTATGCCTGTGATACCTCTGTGTTTTCATGCTTAGGAGGTTGTTTTGCCTAGTATAGTTTATGCTAGTGAGTTTATGATTTCCTGCGTGATCTATGCCTATGGTGATTAGTATTGCGTAGTGTGTACCTACCTTTTACCAGTGGTTACTGGTTGTGTCCTACAATTATTCTATGTTCTAGAAGTGCTATTTCTACTAAGTGCTGATTCTGACAGTGGCCCACGTGGCCCTGGCATGTGTAAATAATCCCCTGTAAATACAGCCCAGTGCCAGTTGGCACAGTGTATCTCTGTGATTATGATCTAATGTGTTTATGGAAATACAAAGGCTATTTTTATATATAACCTTGTGTGGGGTTCCTTTTTGTGGTGTACCTAGTGTGTTGCTGCTGTGTGTGTGTGTTGCGCAAACGCTTTACACATTGCCTCCGAGATAAGCCTGACTGCTCGTGCCAAGCTACCAAGGGGGTGAGCAGGGGTTATCTTGGTGTGTAACTCCCTTGCCCTGACTAGAGTGGTGGTTTCTGCCTGGCTTTGGCGCAAGCCTTAGCCAACCAGAAATCCCATTTCTAACACCATGGCAAACATTTCTCTTCCAAGAGCAGGAAAGGTAGGTAGGAGCAAGTGCGAGAGGAGTGAAACAGGCACTGGAGCAAAAGGTTAGTGAGAAAGCACAAAAATGGCAAAACAAGCACAAGGTAAGATGAAACAATGAGAAAAGTGAAAAAGAGTGAGAAATGGGGCAAGAGTGAAAAAGTGTGAGAAACTGGGCAAAAGCGAAAAAGAGTGTAAATGGGACAAACGTGAAAATGACTGGAAATGGGGCAAAAGAGCAAGTAAAAAAAGAGAAAAAGATGGCAAATACTAGAAGCAGAATGGCAAGTGAGAATAGGAGAATGAAAACAGAGGCAGTACAAATAGAAGTGAGATTGCGAGAGCAGAGAAAGAGGGTGTAGGAGTTTGAAAAGGAGTCAAGACAGAGCAAAGAAAGGTCAAAAGGTAGTGGAGGGAGGGAGGCTTGGGTGGCCTTAGTCAAGTGAAGCAGAGGTTCAAAAGGGCTGGAGCTGGTCAGAGCATTGGGTACATCAGCAGGAAGCAGGTAAGGTGATCAGGGAGGGTCAGGCAGTACCTCCTAAACTTTAATATTAAAGGAAGCATGCGCAAGAGAGAACCTTGATGAGGACCTCTTAATCTCGATTATCTCAACTACATTTGCTACCCAATGGCAATAAAATGCATCTGTAAAAAAGCAAATAGTTGACAATATTGTTCCTGTTGCAATGAATCCAATAATAGCCTCTTTGTGAAATCCTTGGTCTTTCTATTAAATGAAAATTTCCACCTCAACAGATATAATCACACAATCGTTTTATTCAGCGTCAAGCCATCTACAAAAAACACCTTCAGTTCAAGGATTATCTAAAAATAAGGGTTGATGACTTAATCAAATGTTGCTTGAATTATGCATGTTCAATTCTTACGGGTTTCATTAGAAATTGGGTTATTGGTTGGAGGGGGAAGCCCCACTCAGGCAACAACTATAATTATTGTCAGGGTGAACCACAAATTAACGTGTGCTTAACACTCTGGTTGCTTGTCACAAAAGCAGTTAGGCTTAACTGAGAGGCAATGTGTAAAGTATTTATATAGTACACAATAAAAGTCCCAAACCAATTTAGACAAATAGAGAACAATTTAATCAGTTATACATTTCTAATAATTTTAGTGAAATCTTGCGTTTAAAAGATCAAAGCGCCAATCGCAGGTATCTGGTTGCGCGGGACCAGGTCAAAGTAAAAAGTTAAAGCAGACTGCAATGCAGTACGGGTCGGATACATGAGGTGGATTAACCTCAATTTCTGCTAAACATTCTGAAGAAAAATCCAGGAGAAGGTAGAGTTTAGCGGGGCAAGGCAGCTGGTTGTGTCCAAGGAGAAGTTGCGGTCGTCAGGGACCTGCTGGATGAAGTCTCGGTAAAGCTGACAATGATGGCGGAAAAAAAGCTCTGAGCAGGTAAACGGGGATTTCCAGGCCAAGGGGGTTGTTGTCGTGGAATGGGGAGCCTGTCACCATGAAGCACAGAGAAGATGTTTACTTTCAGACTTAGAAAAACATATTGGAAGTCGAAAACCTCCAGCAGGACAAAGCTGCAGGCTATAGCTAAAGAGGGTTCCACAAGGCTGATACCATTGCGGAGACATCCAGCTGAAAGGGATTTGCAGCTGCAAAAAAGAACATAGCAGGAGCTACCGCAAAGCTGGGTAAACCAACAATGCACCTTGGGCAGATCGGCTAACAGGTAAGTCACAGTCTTCTGCTTATTTTGCAGAACGTTTTTGGTGAATCTTATTTATGTCCCAGGTTTTAGAGTTGGAGAAGTACCACCAACACTTCTACCAAGGGTCCAGGACTTGGGAGGCACCACTTGGGGGGTTAATATTCACTCAAGCAGAGACCAGGTGCCGGGTTTCAAGGCCTTAGGAGCTTGTTATCCCCCTGTAGGTCACACAGGAGGCCAGCTAACTAGCACTTGAAGTTACTTCTGGCGAAGCTCCGTTGAAGAAAATGGTCTAGTTCTCCTTTAAGCAGCCAGGCAGTCCTTCAAGCAGCAGGGCAGTCCTTTGGTAGCATCAGTGCAATCCCTTGGTAGCAGGGCAGTTCTTCTAAAGTTTTCCACAGGTTGAGAAGTTACAACGTAAGAGTTGTTCTAATGGTCTAATATGCATACATGGTGCCAGCCTTTGTGTGTGAGGATACCCTCTACTACTCCCACAAATTGTGTACTGGAAAGTTCTCCCTTTCCACTGCCAAAACTCCAAGAAGTCTGGGGTAACAAAAGGCAATTGTCAGTCCTATGTGTGGGCTGGAGGCAATGCCTTTGAAATATAAGTGGGGCAGGGAACAGTTCCGCATCCCAGCCATCCTGGCAGGTTGGCCCATCCTGCCCACACTTAGTCCCCTGTGTCTCACTGTCTGGGAGGAATGCACAAAATCTAAAAGCAGGGCCATTCACAGTCCGTGAACAAAGACCCTGCGGGAAGGCACAAATAGTTGGGACAGGAAAGGCCAACTTTCTAAAAATGCCAATTTTAGAATTGTAACTTAAATTCTGACATTGCCATTAAATAGGATTTTAAATTACAATTGACTCTGGTGTAAACATAACATTTCTACCTCCTCCTAATCAAAGGTTAGCACTTAATAAATGTAATAAGGCAACCCAACGTAAGTTTATGAGAGAGGTAAGCCTTGCAGTAGTGAAAAACGATTCTAGACATATTTCAGTACCAGGACATATAAAACGTAAACCCACATTTTCTACTTTTTAAATAGAATGCTCCTTGCCTGCCATGTGAACCTTTAGGGCCTACCTTGGGGATGCCATATGTATTAAAAAGAAATGTTTAAGCCAGGCAAAAGGGTTATTCTGCTAGGCCGATATGGCAGTATAAAACTGCACTACAGGCTGCAATGGCAGGCCATATGCATGTTTTAAAGTGCTACATTAGTGGATTTCACAATGAGTGCTGCAGGCCCACTGGTGGCATTTAATTTACAGGTCCTGGATACATGTAGCACCATATACTATGGACATATTAGGAAATTAATTGTGTCAATCAGGTGGAGTCCAGTTTTACCACGTTTTAGGGAGAGAGCACAAACACTTTAGCACTGGCTAGCAGTGGTAAAGTGCATACTGTCCTAATGCCAACAAAACAAATTCAGAAAACAGGACGGGTGAAGGCAACAAGTTTGGGGGAATACCATGCCAAGGGTTTGAGGTCTAACAGTCTCCATAAAAATAACTTGAACCATTGAAAGGAGGGCTACACACAGCTGTTCTTTTAACCAATAGCAAAAAGGTGACCATTTCACTCTGCACTTTCTTTCTTAAATGGCTCCCACTGAAGCAAGCATCTTATTCAGAGGTGCTTGTCCCGCTTACAGGACTCAAAATCTAAATATATCAAAATATCTTGCTGAGGGGGAATCAAGATATCAGGATTTACCTGTAAGTTTAATTGCCACCCTACGTCTCAAAAAGTAAAGCACTCTGGCTAGCTCTTTCACCCGCCCAAGCCCGCTAAAATTAGGAGCTTGCTTTACATACAAATCAGAATTCGTTACAAAATCTACACCTTAAATATCCTTCATAATTAATAATACCTAATCTACATCAGTGTATGCTCTGCATTACTGTACTTGTCACGGAAATCCAAAGTTTAAAAAACTCATCCTGCCCTCCATAAAATGGCAACATATCGCCTGGTGTGTATCAAGAATGGTTTCCTCTGTTTTCTCGGTCATTAGAAACAAATCGATTCCCCTTTATCTCTGTTTTGTTGCAGAGAAACCTAAATAATCTGCTATAACTATACAACTGTATTATGCACCAAACAATAAATGTAAGCCTTATAAGTAGTTTTATACCACTGACACCATTTTCTATCCCTTCTTACGAGTATGCCAACCAATGTAATCAATCGCTCAGTTATTCTAAGTTTTATTACAATATTGTAACTACCTTGTAACAGAGTATATACCTATTTTAACAAGTTTACTTCATTAATCATGGATACTTTACTGTTATCCCATGCACTGACCGGCGAGGAGGCTTGTGTTGCTCATCACCCAACAACTGTAACAGGTTCAACATTGCAGAATAGGTCAAAAACAATTGCAGTCCAAGAGGCCTCATAAAATCCGGGTACTGTTTTCCTTAACCATTGGTGTAGTAGTACTTTGACAGCCTTAAGTAGGAATGGTTTAAAATGTATTGCAGCATTAGTAATATTGCCGTTGATTCTGACTGATGTGTGATGGTTCACTGTAAAGAACAACTGAACTCAACTAACATTCCGCAGTTAACGAAGTGCTGAGTAATGATCATCAGAGTGGGTCACTAATGTGAGTGAAGAAAATCTATGGTTGTAGTGCACTAGCACTCAGGCAGTCTTACCTTTTTAAGGGTAACTGAGAACATGTCATTTATCTAGTCTACTGAAAATCTCAGGTTATTTTACTACTAAATAGGGCACTAAAAACACATCGCAAACCACTCTTTGGATATTTATGAGGTGGGAAGGACAGCCAAGCAAGGGAGGCCTGGTTGACAATGTGGTTGATAAGGTAATTGACATGGAGTCAGATTTAGACAACAAAAACTGTATTGATTAAATTTAGGGAGGGCACATTTTCCACACAGACCTGTGTCCATCCTGAAAATGTCACCTTTTTCACCAAGTAGCAGCTGCATCCGCATATTTGTGTTTTTATGTCCCTTTCTACAAACAAAGCAGGATTTACTCTCAACAGATTCCTTGCTAGAGCAATGTGCTCTCAGTTATGTGATTGTCAATGAACTGCAAAATAAACTCATAAAACTATTTTTAATGGGCAAAAAGAGCTTTTGGACGTGACAGGAACTTCAACGATGAAAAAGAGTGATATATATCACACATCCGAGCAATATAAGGATGGCATTCTATTCCATTGTGCTGACACCTTTATCACTTCCACAGCTGTGGCCAGCTACTCGTCCACATCTGTCCCCCCACATCCATTTTTACATGGCTAGTGCACTATTCTCTGTAATCATCATGAGCAAGTTAGATTACAGTAACAGCTTACTACTTGGCCATCCCCATACTCATTTCGATGATCAGACAATGTTCCTACCTTTGCCCCAAAAACCTTTAAACCCTTCATAAGAACACTGCGACATCTTATTATCATCAATGAGATGGGTGTCTATGTGCAAAAAA
This sequence comes from Lissotriton helveticus, assembly GCF_964261635.1. NCBI lineage: Eukaryota > Metazoa > Chordata > Amphibia > Caudata > Salamandridae > Lissotriton > Lissotriton helveticus. The sequence continues at coordinate 1,137,805,833 of NC_136057.1, read as the reverse complement.
ACTGTGAACCATATAAACAGCTAATTTTAGTGTTCAAAGCCATAAATAATCTAACCCCTAGCTACCAATCTTGAAGACTAATAATCATGTTTCCCTCACAGATCCCTCGCTTGATGAATTAAAACCTTCTTATGTTCAAAAACTGCTCTGTCAAGATTCCAGTCATTTAATCTTCTTGGAACCATACCTCTGGAACCCACTCAAAGTTGAAGTATTCTCCAACTCTTTTTTTTCAGCTTTCTACAAGGCTCTGAAGAGTCACCTGCTGATGCCGGAAAGTATTACAGCAAATAAGTGATGGACGGAATGCTGACAATGCAAACACTCTCCCCCAGTCAAAAGATATGGGTTACATTCATCGTTCTTTTTCCCACTACGCCACCCCAGTTTGGACCCAGCCATATGCAAATCAGTCTTGACCCTGTGCCTCATGGGAACAGTCCAGACCAAACTGCCAGGCCAGGTCCTCCCTCGACTGGAAACAAGTATGCTGGGACCGGTTTCAGGGTATGTCACCTTTCTTCAGCCAGGCTAGCTTGAATTCAGTGGCACAGTGAGCAAGGGACCCACGTCTGGGCATACCCATCCCACTTAGGGTGAAAAGTGTTACAGCAAACAAGTGATGGATGGAATGCTGACAATGCAAACATTCTCCACCAGTCAAAAGATCTGGGTTTAATCCATCGTTCTAATGCCCACTACACCACCCCAGTTCGGACCCAGCCATATGCAAATCAGTCTTGACCCTGTGCCTCATGGAGACAGTCCAGACCGAACTGCCAGGCCAGGTCTTCCCTGGACCGAAACACGCTTCCTGGGACTAGACACAACTAGTCCTCATCAGCTCACTTCTGCAGTCCTATGCTTTCCCACAATCTCCTGATGCATATATGTAGTTGTGAATATGTACTTTAATTTGTGTACATTCTTTATTCGAGTCTGTATCAATACCTACCAATCATTCATCTAACTTATAAAATACTATCAAGCAAACAACTCTACTATTGTCATCATGAATCTGATTCTGTTGTTATTACATCATTTTTTGCTGAAATGTCTACTTGTCACACAATAAATAAATAAACAAATCATGTGGTTTATTTTTATATTGCACAACACTTTAATTGGGTGGAAATTTTAAGCAACATATGATTGAAAATATAACCCGAACCAAATTCTCTTATAATGTTCTAATTGGTCTCTATGTTCTTTCTCATATTCTGCCCCCCCTGACAAAAGAAAGTCTACAAAGACCTACTTTGCAGGCTACACACACTTAACTGACATTTTATATATTGCTTGTAGGAACATACTTGTATGGCTATTACATGGGAGATATTGCATAAAGATGTAATAACCACTGACTGGTGGATATTTAATCAAAAACAGGCATACTTGTGCACAAGTATCAATTTGCACCCTCACATGGGACTGTGCACAAGTCTCCTACCTTTTGTTCTTTGAGCGATGCCTATGTGAAATAATTTAGGTGTGTCACCGAATTAGGTTTTGCCTCAGTACACAAATTGCACTTTAGTATGGATGCTTTGGTTCCTGCTCAAGAACATAGAGCACTGGTCTTAAATACTCCGTGTTTAAGATTATACCTCTATTGGGTGGCAACGTCAATGGTATTAGTATTCCATATCACTGATGATCCAATGGCATTACTGCTGGAGATAACTTTCAACGGTGGTTATTAATTCTAGTAATAAAAACCCCACTGGACAAACACATAGTTTTCTATTCTTTAGCACCTAAGATTGTTGTTTCATACCACCATCAGGAAGTTTTCGCCCAGCATTTACTGCAAGCAGTAAAAATGTCATGCTTTTCACAATGACCTTACAAAAGAGCTATATTCTCCAAGGATTCTCAATAACCACACCCAAACAAATAAAAGTACCATGTAGCAGCAAACCAACTACTTACTGATTAGTGTGTCCAAGTCTTCTAAATCTTCCAGAATAAGCTTCTCAGCATTTTCTGCTCTCTTTTTGGAGTATCGTAAACAGTGCAGAATGGATTCTGGCAATTCATCTGAAAACTGAAGATAAACAAATGATGTATATATTTTTTGCAAAACAAATTTGTATCAAAGCTAACAAAAGTGTTTTCTGCTTCACCATTACTGAGCTATCAAGCGGTGTTAAACATTTGAACATGAATACAAATTGTGAAATTTGAAATGCTTGATACAAATATGAAAATGAACTATATGAACAATGAACAAACTAATACATAATTGCCTCAGGTTGAATCTGGCTAGTTACAGCAGACTATTAATTACTATTGTTCCACAAATGTTTTCAGCCTCAGTTCAGAGAACAATTAGATTTTTTTTTGTAGCAGTCGGCCTCAAAGATAGAATTAAATCTCTAGTTGCAATTTATTAAGGAGTGAGGAGAGAAGCAGCAACGTTTAAAGAGCAGTTGAGAATGTGTTCTTATTTACTATGTACTCATTGAGGGGTAGTTTGTCTCTGCAATTTTGTTATTTGCATTCTTTAAACTTTGAAATCCATAAATTTCACCATGTTTATTTCGTTTAAAAAACAAAATAAACAGGTGGAGAAAAAGGATAGTGACTTTATATCGCCTTTTGATATATAAAAGTTCATTATTAATCAAACAGTTTTACTCTAGAGAAAGACCCCCGCACCCAAAACTGTCAGCAAAATTGGTGGTAATCTTTTTACTATTCAACCCTGGAAGAGGAGTTACTCCAGCCCAAGGGATTCTGGGTGATATCAAATAGAGGCTTGAATCCTCTATGATGTCACTGATAATCCCAGGATGAAAAACATTCCCATTTATTCACTTTTTACCAAGCTATTATGTCTCTATACATACAAAATAATAAAACTACATGCTAAATAAGAGACATGCATGATTGGTTGTCACCTGTTACACTGTACCCCAGAGATGCATAGTACCACAATAAATAGGCACTATTCAAAAGCACTAGAAGGAAATTAGCTTTTCTGATATGATCATGCCAGAGGAAGGATTTCGAAAGATCCTCTGATTTAGCGAAGTGATCTGCAGAGATCATAATGTGAAATTTAACAGGCACATGGCAGTAAGGATTTTCAAAATGAACCTACTGGCAATGGGGCCACTATCCCAGGCTGACTCTGAGGCAGTTGTACACAATATGTTGTCAGTGAGGACATTAAGATACTCTACTTCATACATGATGTAGCAGTTACGCTGTGGGACCAAATCACAAAAGATGCTGTACACCCAAGATGAAGAGTAGTGTGTCGCACATCTCAATTCAAGTTACATTCCACATGCTCATTTGCATAAATCTGGATTGGTGGAAAATAGCGTTAAGAAAAAACACCTATGAATATGGAAATTGCACCAGCATGGTTGAATTGCCACTCTTGTAAGCTTATGCTTTGGGTGAGAACGAGGGTGAGTTCTGGGTGCTACAACCTGTAAAAGGAGATAGGTTTATGGGTATTCAGATAGCTCTTGCAATCATTTTCACAATTTGGAAACTGACATATATTTCTCCTGCCATAGGCATAATGGTGGTGTTGGCAAAGGGAGTTCTCTATAATGAGAAATACTTTTCCCTTGGAGAAAAAACAACTTACTTGAGCTAATGCACATTTATATTTCACGTATGATTGCATTTGATGTATTGGAGTACTCCAAGAAATCTACAACTGAAATCTGGGGGCTATGAATGTTACAGCAGCAACATTGCGCGCTTCATTAGAAGACAAAGGACACTACAACGCCCATAATACTCTGCTAGTCGTGGCAGAGCGTCCCATCCAGGGCATGCATTGAAGCATTTAAATGAGGGTGGTGTCCTATGCGCCTTTAATTGCCAAAGCCTCTGAAGAGAAGTGGGGACACTTCGAAACGTGTCAGGCATCCACTGCAAATTGAACTGCTTAAAGCTACACACTGCCACTACCACTGCCACTCGGTTCGGAAGAATGGGGCACAGACCACAAGAAAGGTGCATGAAATCGGTTTATTCACCCATCGGTATGACGGCCATTTTATATATATATATATATATATATATATATATATATATATATATATATATATATATATATATATATATATATATATATATATATATAAATATTGTAGAGCAAATTGCGCAAGCGCTTCGGGAGGGCTCACCGCTTCATCCGACCCTCCGGTCTATATTTGGCTCCTCTGCAATGTTCACAGGTTCCCCTGAGTTAAAATTGGGTCCGACGCGTTTCGGGGCCACAAACGCCCCTTCCTCATGGACTGTGCGCAGTTCAACACCATGTTCTCTTCACGCTAGTCAAACGCATTTTAGTTTGAGCAGCTGGCGTCGTCCTCCCCGAGTGGGTGGAGTTTGGCAACACCGGGACTTCTGGTCAACGTAGTCCTGTGAAGTGAAACAAATAGTAACCTTGAGTAGGTTGGCGTGTCTGCACTTTCATTACTGTCATTAAGATCCTTAAGTAGGATGGTAGGGAAGCTGCGGGCATCACGTTATTAATCAAATGGATGTTGCGCTGACAGGCGAGTGTGTTTGATCTCGCCTCAGTCTCTTAGGACAAGATACAAGTTCTGCCACCAGAGTGGAGCTCCTTCCGCGACCGAGGCTGGCCGCCTGAATATTGTAGAGCAAATTGCGCAAGCGCTTCGGGAGGGCTCACCGCTTCATCCGACCCTCCGGTCTATATTTGGCTCCTCTGCAATGTTCACAGGTTCCCCTGAATTAAAATTGGGTCCGACGCGTTTCGGGGCCACAAACGCCCCTTCCTCATGGACTGTGCGCAGTTCAACACCATGTTCTCTTCACGCTAGTCAAACGCATTTTAGTTTGAGCAGCTGGCGTCGTCCTCCCTGAGTGGGTGGAGTTTGGCAACACCGGGACTTCTGGTCAACGTAGTCCTGTGAAGTGAAACAAAATAGTAACCTTGAGTAGGTTGGCGTGTCTGCACTTTCATTACTGTCATTAAGATCCTTAAGTAGGATGGTAGGGAAGCTGCGGGCATCACGTTATTAATCAAATGGATGTTGCGCTGACAGGCGAGTGTGTTTGATCTCGCCTCAGTCTCTTAGGACAAGATACAAGTTCTGCCACCAAGGTTATTATTTTGTTTCACTTCACAGGACTACATTGACCAGGAGTCCCGGTGTTGCCAAACTCCACCCACTCAGGGAGGACGACGCCAGCTGCTCAAACTAAGACGCGTTTGACTAGCGTGAAGAGAACATGGTGTTGAACTGCGCACAGTCCATGAGGAAGGGGCGTTTGTGGCCCCGAAACGCGTCTGACCTAATTTTAACTCAGGGGAATCTGTGAACATTGCAGAGGAGCCAAATACAGACCGGAGGGTCGGATGAAGCGGTGAGCCCTCCCGAAGCGCTTGCGCAATTTGCTCTACTATTTTCAGGCGGCCAGCCTTGGTCGCGGAAGGAGCTCCACTCTGATGGCGGAACTTGTATCTTGTCCTAAGACACTGGGGCGAAAACACACACACTCGCCTGTCAGCGCAACATCCATTTGAATAAAACGTGATGCCCGCAGCTTCCCTACCATCCTACTTAAGGATCTTAATGACAGTAATGAAAGTGCAGACACGCCAATCTACTCAAGGTTATTATTTTGTTTCACTTCACAGGACTACATTGACCAGGAGTCCCGGTGTTGCCAAACTCCACCCACTCAGGGAGGACGACGCCAGCTGCTCAAACTAAGACGCGTTTGACTAGCGTGAAGAGAACATGGTGTTGAACTGCGCACAGTCCATGAGGAAGGGGCGTTTGTGGCCCCGAAACGCGTCGGACCTAATTTTAACTCAGGGGAATCTGTGAACATTGCAGAGGAGCCAAATACAGACCGGAGGGTCGGATGAAGCGGTGAGCCCTCCCGAAGCGCTTGCGCAATTTGCTCTACTATTTTCAGGCGGCCAGCCTTGGTCGCGGAAGGAGCTCCACTCTGATGGCGGAACTTGTATCTTGTCCTAAGAGACTGAGGCGAAAACACACACACTCGCCTGTCAGCGCAACATCCATTTGAATAAAACGTGATGCCCGCAGCTTCCCTACCATCCTACTTAAGGATCTTAATGACAGTAATGAAAGTGCAGACACGCCAACCTACTCAAGGTTATTATTTTGTTTCACTTCACAGGACTACATTGACCAGGAGTCCCGGTGTTGCCAAACTCCACCCACTCAGGGAGGACGACGCCCGCTGCTCAAACTAAGACGCGTTTGACTAGCGTGAAGAGAACATGGTATTGAACTGCGCACAGTCCATGAGGAAGGGGCGTTTGTGGCCCCGAAACGCGTCGGACCTAATTTTAACTCAGGGGAATCTGTGAACATTGCAGAGGAGCCAAATACAGACCGGAGGGTCGGATGAAGCGGTGAGCCCTCCCGAAGCGCTTGTGCAATTTGCTCTAATATATATATATATATATATATATATACGCGTCACATTTCACCTTAAACTCGCCGATATGCCAGGAAAGTGAAGCACGGACCCAGATAATGCAGTTGCCAATGTTTATTTCGCTCTTGCAGCAATCTCAGCAGCCATGACACGTTTCGACACTCTTAGATAGATAGATAGATAGATAGATAGATAGATAGATAGATAGATAGATAGATAGATAGATAGATAGATAGATAGATAGATAGATAGATAGATAGATATATTCGGAGGGCCCTCACAGCTGTGACAAGCTCCCCGGTAACTAATAGCAGAATGTCAGAGGAGTTTTGTCACTGTAAGAACAGTATTATACAGAAAAAGGGACACCTTCGGGGATATTACGATCATAGGATTTATACAATGTCTACTCATATGGAATGGGCATGGGGAACAAACTGACACATTGATCTTTGTGGAGACACCTACAACAAATTTGCCTTCTGTCTCTCCAAGCAGGGCCGTGGGTGATTGCAAGCAGAACTGGCTAAGTAAACTACATACATTGGTGAGACTGTTGCTAAGGAAACTTTTGCAATAGAGGTAAATGCTTCTTTGAAAAAGTACTTAGAAGTGGGCAGAGTACCGAGAGGTTCAAGAATAATGATCAATGCGAGTTATGAGAATCCCAACCCGGATATGCTAAAAGAGTGGGCAATAAATAATGGAAAGTCATCAGCAAACATGATGGAAATCCTGATCAAATATGTTATTTTGGACACAGGGAAATTATTAAAGGGGACCAATCAACTTAATGAAGAAATAGACAAGAATGATTCAAAGACAATTACAAAATTTAGGGAGGATATGAATGAGAGACCAGTAAACTGGAGGAGCCTATTAAGTTGCAGGGATAAACAGGACTATGATAAAGGGCAAGTTTATCCACATTTGTGTGGAAATGTGAATTTCAGAAGGCAAAAATTGAAGGACAACAATAAAACCAAGCAAGATACTTTAATGGATATCAGCTCAGATACAAGTTTCAAAGTGGAACTAGAAGCAGGAGAAGGAACATAGACATCACCAGGTCCCACATCGTTTATGGATGAATTTCATTTTTTAAAGCTGGACAATAGAACCAACAAGGGACACTAAGAGGCCCAATGAAAAGAAAAGGGGGAGGAAAAATAGGAGTGGCGGCAAAGGCAAGAAATGAGGTAGAGAACGGCCAGACAAAACAAACCAGATCTGGCAGGAAGAGAAACTGAATGACAATTATACAGTAATTAACTTAATAGATATAGAGTTGACAATAGCAGAACAGCAAATATTAACATTGTGACTCACCTTTTGCCCTGAAATCTCCTTTGACTACACCCAAACAAGGATTGATGTGTTCAAGTTTTTAAAAAAACTCAAATACTGAAGTTTTTTTAACAGAAGAATAATCTGACGCCATATATAAAGAAAACTAGCACTCAGTTTGACACTTTGGTTATAGGTGATTTGCAATTGATGGGCACATTACTTGATTTGGAAAGTGGGGTGGTGTAAAAAGCAAAGATATGACTGATGAATATATCTTGATACAATTTGAGAAAAAGGGAGATGAAGAATCAGACATGCGCATATATTTGATACTTTCCGATGGCAAAGATTGACGGACAACAGAATCAAGAAGATACTTTAGCGGATATGAGCTCAGAAATAAGTTCTGAAGTGGAACTAGAAGCAGGTCAAGGAACATTGACATCAACAAGTCCCACATCGCTTATGGATAAATTTCATTTTTTGAGGTTGGCCAAAAGAGACAACAAGGTACATAAAAGAGGCGCAAGGAAAGGGAAAGTAGGAGGAAGAATAGGAGAGGTGGCAAAGGCAAGAAACGAGGCAGAGAACGGCTAGTGAACTGAACCATATTTGGCATCAAGAGGGACTGAACGACAATAAAACAGTGTTAGAAATGAGGGTCTCTAGTTGGCAAGGGCTTGCACCTTTGTCCAGGTAAGGACCCTTCTTCCTTGTCAGGATAAGGGAGTTACACTCCTAAAATAACCCCTGCTCATCCCCTTGGTAGCTTGGCACAAGCAGTCAGGCTTATCTCCGAGGCAGTGTGTAAAGCATTTGCACATAACCAACAGTAATACAGTGTAAGCATTACAAAAGGACACCACACCAGTTTAGAAAAATATCCAATATTTTAATATACTTTAAACAAGACCAAATACCATAAAAATCCACCATACAGTACTTTAAAAATAGTTAATTCGCATGATATCTTTAAACTACAAAAATACGTTGAAAACACAGTTCGTACAAGTTTGTAGCTTGGTCCAAGCCTACTGCGATGCTGAAACCAACAGAGTCTTGCAGTTCCAGCTGACCGCGTCGGTACAGGCCAGCAGCATCGTGAACAGGCTCATTAACAGTACCTTTCTTACTGCGGCTCACACGGCGGTGCGAGTCGGTCTTAGCCTCTGGCGCGGTTGCGATGCAAAGTGGAAGCGGTGCACAGTGCGATGTCCTCTCGATGCGGTGCAAGCAGTTACGGTGCAAAGTGAAAGCAGTGCAGGGCGCAGTGTCCTCTCGAATAGTCAGTGACAGAGTCGGTCGCGGTTCCCTCTTCTTTGTGGCAACTGAAACAGCTGTTCCAGGAGCAGTACCCAGAAGTTGGTGAAGTCTTTGCAGTCCCCGAGACTTCTTAACAGGAGGCCAGCTCGGTTTCAGGCCACTGGAGATACTCAGTGCTACAACAAACAGAGGAAGGGGGTCGTAGGGAATTTTTTTAAAGACCTGCCCTGGTTTATATCCCCAAATACAACATATGAACAACACAGAGAACCCGGGGGTCTAGAGGCCACCACTCTGGCAAGCAATCCTTAACTCCACTTGGTGAGTTAGTGCCCAAGTCAACTTAGAGTGCCTAAGAGTTGAAAGAAACCAATACGTGGGAACAGATGGCTACAGTGCAGGTAGACAAGATCCAAACCAGCAGTGTGTGGATTGCCATCAAATGGATTTCGTGATCAATCATATCATATGGTTATCCAGCAAATGATATGGTAAGTCCCTTGATCATCGAGACCAATTACCATTCAGTGATTTCTTGGACTGGATCATGCCCGCAAGCACGTGTGGACCACCATAGAACAGCTAATTTTTGATGGCTGAAATAATAATGAAAAAGCAGTGCAAAAGTAATAACAATAATAGTGAGTTAAAATAGAGTGATGCATCCAAAAACACAATTTTAATTTAAGTAAGGGCACATCTCCTAATTTAAAAACAGAACAGTGCAAACGACAGTAAGACCAAATAACTGTCGGAAAAAAAGGCCAAAATGTAGGGCTGTCAGTCCCTCGGCTTTCGTCAGGGCCTCTGCTCTCAAAATATTGCTACTGCCAAGATACATAAACTTAAGAAAAACGTGATGAACCAATGTGATAAACAAGTTCATAAAATATATGAAATATAGGTTGCAATGAATACAACCTGCAAGATGCTAATCCTCCGTGAATGCAAATAACATCCATCTGTAGAGGGGACTGGACCTCACCTCACCTGGACCGTGCTCAGGTTTACGAGGCCCCGCTCTAACCGTCGGTACCTCAAGGCTTTTCCTGAGTCTTGGGGGAGGCCATTGGAGATACTCAGCATAAGTAGAGAAAGTTCAATCCAGTTCTGTCACTGCCCAAGGCAGAAGCAGCAGCTGCAGGCCAACCCAACCAAGCAACAACACAGCAAAGGGGCAGTACTCCTCCTGGCCGCTCTTCCAGCTCTTTTTCTTGGCAGGTTCCTTGATTCCAGCGAGTTCTAAAATCTTGGGGTCTGGGCCCCAATATTTATACCAGCAATTCTTTTGTCCTCTGAAGGCAGAGGGTCCTGTACCAAGTCCAAACCAGTTCTGGTCAGTCTTAGAGCACTTTGTTTACAAGACTCCTGCTTTTCCTTTGATAGTGTAGGCCAGGGACATCAGACGCACCACAGGAGGTGGAGCCAGCATTGTGGGGGGCAGGCACAGACCTATTCAGAACCAGGTGCTATTCCTCCCACCCAACTATGTGCAGACAGGTCTATTCAGCCCTGTGCTGACTCACCCTGCCTCCTGGAGTCTCCCTCAGCCACTTTCACTCACAAACCAGACAGACAATACACAACCTCGCAGAGGCAGGCTGGATGGTTAGGCAAGAAAATACCTACTTTCTAAAAGTGGTATTTTCAAATACAGAATGTTAAAACCAACTTCACTAAAAGATGGATTTTATCACTCTGAGTTCAGGCATACTAAACTCGAATTTCTACCATGTTCCCTGAGTCAGTTAGGATTATAGGATGTAATAATCAAATTGCCCACTCTGGACTATGGCGAACAGGTAACCTTGCAATAGTGAAAAACGAAGTAGGCTGTAATTCACTATCAGGACATGCCACACACACCAGGGCATGTCCTACCTTTCACATACATTGCACCCTGCCCATTTGGATACCTTGGGCCTACCTTAGGGGTGACTTACATGTAGAAAAGGGAAGGTTTAGGGACTGGCAAGTGTTTGCACTTGCCAAGTCGACATGGCAGCCCCAGGCTGCACACAGGCTCTGCAATGGCGATCAAACGTGCTGAGGAACCGGGCATCTCCCAACCGATCAATAAACTCATCAGCTCTGAGGATGGGGTGCGCGTCAGTCCTAGTGAAGGCATTGAGCCCACGGTAGTCCATACAAAACCATAGTTCTGGAGTGGCACCGGGTGCAGCAACCTTTGGGACCAAGACCACTGGGCTGACCCAAGGACTGTTGGAGGGCTCAATCATCCCCTAAAGCCAACATCTTAGAGACCTTTTCCTTGATGCTGGCCCTGACCCAGTCAGTCAACCTGTAAATCTTGAGCTTTACAGGAGGGCTGTCACCAGTGTCCACGTCATGGGTAGACCAGTGAGTAACACCTGGGGTCAGAGAGAACAACTGGCGACAGTTCCCCTGCTGCTCTGGAGTCAGGGGAGAGGATCACACCCTCCACTGATCCATTGTGCTCCTTGGTAGACAAGAGGTCAGGGAGAGGCTCACTCTCCTCTTCCACCCCATCATCTGTCGCCAAGCGCATACTCACTTAGGACCTCTCGACGTAGGGCTTCAGGCGGTTCACGTGGAGGACCCTCAAAGGGTTCCTTGGAGTCCACAGATCCACCAGGTAGGTGACGTTACTTTTACGCTCCACCAACTCAAATGGCCCTGTCCACTTGTCCTGCAAGGCACAAGGTTCCACTGGGGCCATGACCCACATTTTATGCCCAGGTTGAAATTCGACCAGAGTTGCATTCTGGTCATACCACCTCTTTATTTCTTCCTGGCTTGCTTCTATGTACGCCTGAGCGAGTTTCCTGAAGCGGGCAGTTTGGTTTCTGAAGGCCAGCATGTAACTAAACACATCCCAGGGAGTTTTCCTGGGAGATGCCTCCCAGCCTTCCTTTACCAAACTCACAGGTCCTCTGACAGGGTGGCCATACAGGAGCTCAAAGAGGGTGTACACAAGAGACTTCTGAGGCACCTCCCTGTATGCAAAGAGCAGATGACACCCAGCTTATCCTCTCCCTCACAAAGAACCCCATCACCACCAAATTCAACTTCCAGGAAGGAATGAAGGATGTTGCATCCTGAATGAGCAGCAGCTCAACTCGGAGAAGACAGAGGTCCTCATCCTCAGACCCTCCCCCTTCGTATGGGACAACACCTGGTGGCCCACAGCCCTCGGCAGTCCCCCCGCTCCCACGGACTACGCCCAAAGCCTCAGCATCGTACTCGGCTCCTCCCGCTCCATGACCCCACATGTCAACGCAGTGGCCGCCAGCTGTTTCTATACGCTCTGCATCCTCCAATAGACCTTCAAATCGATCTCCCCAGAATCGAAGAAAACCGACACACACGCCCTCATAACCAGCAGAGTGGACAACGGCAACGCCCTCTACGCTGGAATCACAGTCGCTGCTCCACAAACTCCAGACCATACAAAACACCGCAGCCAGAATCGTCCTCTGCATCCCCGGACACAAACACATCACCCAGAACCTGCGCAACCTCCACTGGCTCCCCGTCAAGAAGAGAATCACTTTCAAGATACTAACCCATGCCTACAAATGCCCCCACAACACCGGACCCCAATACCTCAACAAAAGAATCTCCTTCCACCTACCCAAGAGAAAACTCCCATCCACCGACCTTGCCCTCGCCGAAACCCCACGAATCGGCAAACACAGAACAGGTTGGAAGGGCCTTCTCCTACATCGCGGCCAAGACCTGAATGAGCTCCTGATCGACATCAGACACACCCCGTCCCTGAATATCTTCAGGAAGACACTCAAGACCTGGCTTTTCGACTAATGGAGGTACTTACACCCCCCCTCCCCCCCAGCTCCTTTAGACCCTCACGAGTGAGTAGCGCTCTTTCAATGCACCTGACTGATTGATTGATTGACCAAAGTTGCCAGGGTAAGGAATTTTGAAAAAAAAAAAAAGAGCATTTTGATTGGCCCAGTGGGCTGTTTTTCCCTTGGGCACATTCGCTCTAAAAGGAGACAGACTCTCACGCGGCCCCCTCCTCGTGCCTTTTTGGCCCCGTGAACCACATTCTCAAGGACCCATTTCTGTAAAAAAAAAATAAGGAAGGGAGCAGCGCGGCTCCTTCCTGAGCTTCGAAAGCCCCCGCAATGACTGGTGTTAAAAAACATGGAACAAGTGGGAACTCTGCAACCTCCCTCCCCGAGCTTTGTGGGCTCAGGGGCCCCATCCCCCTGGTCGGCTTAAATACTCTGTCCCAGGGAGACTACCCCAGGACATAGTAGTGTCCCTGCTTGTACTAGCGCAGGCAGGGAAACATGTTTGATTTCACCAGGCAGGAGCATTTTATAATCATCCCTTAGCTTACGGGAGCCCTGTAGGCAGGGGAAGAGTGTCTGCTCCCACTCAGCAGGAATTTTAGAAATGCTCCTGCCGGGTGGGAGAAAAATTCTGTTTCCCTGGTCACACTTCTGAGGACAGGGAAACAGACATTGCTTCTGCCAGGGGGAGCAGGCATAAATAACTGCTCCATCCAGACACAAGAAACGCGGGCTCCCATACCATGAAGTGTGTGCCCTGGGGCCCCTGCATCTCCCAACGTGCAGATTAGTAAGTGCTTTAGGGTGGCACTGGGCACCCACCTCTAGCCCAGTTTGATAGGGTCCCTGGTGTCGAAGAAGGGTAGGGGGTGCGAATGCACCCTCCCAAAAAATGCAATTAGTTTCTGGAAGTAGTGTGCATGCGACTAGAAAAATTATTTTTTAAATTTACAAAATGAGTTACGGTAACTTGCTACTGAATTGCATTTTTGCATTTGCGATTCACCATTGGGAAGGGGCGTCCCTTCCAAATAACAAATCAGCATGGTATGTAATACCTTTTTGTGACTGAATTCCTGTTGCAAAAACAGTAATACTTTACCACCAGTTTTAAACTAGGGGTAACCCTTTTACAAAGTGGAAGGCGTCCCTTAGGGACACCTTCCCCTTTGAGAATATTAAATAAATATTTTTTAAGAGCAGGCAGTGGTCTGACGGACCGCTGCCTACTCTTAAAAAATAAAACTGCAAAGTTTACATTTTTATTTTTAAATGCATCCCGTATTCATTTAAGGGAACAGGGCTGCATTTAAAACTAAAAAAATAATAATAATACATTGCTTGAGGTAAAAGCAATCACAGACATGGTGGTCTGCTGACTGATGGGATACCCAGGGACCATTTGAGCTGGGAGAGGGGGGGAAAGCCCCCCTCCCCTAATGTTAATGAATTTGTCCTGGGGGGATGGCTTCCCCAGGGCCTCCTATGGCTTGGGGAGGGGGACCACGCATTCCTCTCCCATAATAAATGTTATATTCCTGGGATGGTGGCTTGGGGAGGGGGCTGCATGCACTACCTCTCCTTTTTAAAAACAAAAGACCTGTGGTTCCCAGGTCAATAGAGGCATGGGGACAGGGCTGAACGAACCTCTTGTCCTGTAGGGGGGTTGGCTGCTTACAGGGGTTGGACACAGAGCCTGTCTGCAAGCCAAGCTGTGCAACCGATATCCTGCCGTGCACAGCAAGAGTACTTCTAATTACCCCACCTACATCACTCGAGATCGTCTTTGACATCATTGATGATATCTGCGCAACATTTTCAATAAAATTATTGAATTCATATTTGGTGCAGTTTGCGACCCCCGCAGGCCCGGTGGTGGCCACGATGGATCTTTAGCGCCATCGTCCAGGTGCAGCAATGTGGTACTGCGAGGGCTGTTGTTCAGGATGACAGTGTTGTGACCCGCAGAAGGACACCACCTTGACAGCGTGGAAAGCAATCCCTGTATGTCTTTAGGGGGCCTTGGAAGGAGGAGTGGGCCATGATCTACGAACCAAGTGCAAACTGAATTGAGAGCTGCTATGCCATCATTGAAATATCAGGAGCATACAGAGTCTGTGTAGGAAACAACTTTTGTTGTAGGTGTCACCCCACATTTTGCCCTCTTTTTAGCTGTTAGACGCTGATTTTCAATTCTGTCAGTGCACTGAGGCCTGCTAACCAGACCTCAGTGCCTGTGCTCTTTCCTTAACACAAAGTGAAAGCTGATTGTTCTACTATTGGCCTAAGACTTTACTATCCCTGTAAGTCCCTTATAAAGGGTACCCCTGGTAACTAGGGCATGGGTACTAAAGAGGGTCCCTAAGGCCTGCAGCATGTCTTATGCCACTCTAAGGGACCCCACACAAATTCCACACAGACTGCCATTGCAGGCTGCGTGACTTGGTGCAAACCATGTATGAAAACATGGCATGACACACACCTGTATGCCATGCCAAATACACTACATGGGCTATATGTAAGTCACCACCACAGCAGTCTTGGAGCCCTAAGGCAGGGTGTGTTATAGCACATGTGAGGTCATATCTGAATGAGCAGATATGCCCCTGTAGCGTCTAGCGCCATTGCAGGATATTACAAGTGAACAGGGAAGCCATCTTAAGGTATGCACTCGGCACTGGTCAAAACGAGATTCCCAGCTGCATAATGGCTTCACTAAAATCTATGTTGTTTATCATCAAACACCTTGTATTAGTAAACCCACACTGATTCAAGTGATTGATTCATTAAAATATGCACCCAGAGGTTACATTAGAGGTACCCCTTGAACCCTACTAGCCCTCTAGTATGCTGGCTAACTCACCCTGTCCAGCCTACTACCACAGACAAGTTTCTGACCCCATAGAAGGTGAAAGCCCCACTCTCAGAGGTCAGAAACAATGCCTGCTCTGGTAGGAGGTGTCGACACCTCCTCCCAAAGGATGGATAGTAAATTAGCATGTCAAGGCAGGGAGCTTACAGGAGCACACCATCTTTGATATGCGAGCCTGGATTCCCCCAGACCTACAGGATGCCATCCCCTACTCAGAGTCCCATTTGGCAACTGGACAGGCGGGAAATTAACTATGCAGGAGGCATGCTGCACTTCCAGGCCTAACACAACTCCAGGATGGGCAGCCTGAAGTGAACACGGAAATAGGAATTCTACCATCTTGTGTATAGTGGATTTAGAAACTCTAGTACTGGGTAATGCCCACTCCCAAAAGGAAGTGGACATCTAAGGGGTGTAGAGACCCCAGGGGTAGTAGCCCATTGACTATTACCCTTCACTCCCCTTAATACCCCTAAATTCAGTATTTAGGGCACCCCATGACACCAGGAAATACAATTCAACTACTGGGATCCGAGGAATAAAGAAGAAGGAATGAAGAAGAGCAAGAACTGAAGACCTGCACCAAAGATTGGCACAAAACACTGCCAGGCAGCTTGCACTTCGATCTTCACTGGACCAACGTCGCCAAACATGGGACACCCTCCTCAGAAACCTTGGAGGACTGCCCAGGAAAAAACTGGGGAAAATCTGCCATGGATTACAGGAGCTACTCCTCTGCATCCGCAGGCACTGCAAAGCATCTGCCAGTCCACCGTGTTGCCAGCCATGGGGCTCACCAAAAGAGCAGAACAGTCTTCATGCTTTAGGAAGTCATATCTGTCTTCTTGCTAAGTCTGGAGATTCCAGGACCTCCAGGAGCCACCAAGCACCAATACCCTGGGTACTGGAGCAGTTGCAGCAACAAAGGCATCTCCAGTCCGGACTCCAACAGCACAAAGCATGACCTACTGATGAGGGACGTCAAGATTCACCTGGCTAGCACCGAGAGTGGCCCTGCTGCCCTGTTTCACCTCTTCACCAGGCCACCCAGACTTAGAGCAAGTCTCTGACCAACTGCGACCCACCGCCTCATAGCACCCCTGCACCCGCACCCCACAGCCCAAGTCCGAGGGAGGCGACTGTGTCAACATGGTCCTGGGACCCTTAAGAGCTGGGTCCAACCTTGGGCTTGGCCAGACTGGTCCCCCAGTTGCCGCCTACAACCTCTTTCTGCAGGAACTAAGAATGTGAGAGTCTACAGCTACGCTGCTACCTGGCCGGGCAAAGCCACACTGCACCCGAGCCCCCATCCAGAGTTTCCTGCATGCCCAAGTCCCTCAAGACTTGAACTCCCTGTGGGTTCTACCCGACTGGCCCCCCAGTCCCTGCTTGCAGCCTCTTGTGACAGGTACCTTTTGCCATTGACTTAAGTGGAACACCCAACGCCGAAAAGCACCTCTACACCCGGACGCCCATGAGCTGACTAAGGTGACCTGTTGGTGCTGCCTTGGACCTTACTCCAAACTTACCTTAAGCCCAGAAAAACAGTCCTGTAAGTGATTGCCAAGTGACCAAATGCACTATATGTTCCTCCCCACAGGATAACATTACCGATTTAAAGATTCACTACAATGTATTTTCTATGTCTTTTAAAAATCACTATCTTCTTGATTAAGAGGTCATGGTGTTTAAATAAAAATAGAAATCGGTGTTATTTTTATAAATTGGTATCAGATTTCTTTATGGAGTGTTTATCTCACTGTGTTTTTACAGACTTTGTGTGCAATAAATGTTTAACGCTATCCTCTGCAAACCCAAACTGTTCGCCTACACTACCACAAAAGAGAGCCTTTGAGATTATTATTTTAACCCTGGTAAACCAGTAAGGGTTGCCTGGACTCTCTGCACAGTGTTCCTCATTTTGGTGCACTGTGTAGAGAACCAACTTCCTACAGTCTGTCATCAGGAACCAAGGGTAATTAACACAACAGAGGAGGTGCTCAGTGGAGGTCCAGACCCCATGCTAGCCATTAAGCGACTGCTGCTCCTTGCCGGAACCTGCCAGCATCGACATAGACCATGGACTGGTGACCGCTATCTGGCCCTCAGTTTTGTCTCCCGGGAAAGTGGGTAAGATCAAACCTTGTGTCCTAGAGCCCACAGGTGGGGGTAACTGCTCAATCTTAAGGGAATGGGCCACTGTAGGATTTCTAAGACTCATATTCTTTAGTTGAGCCTAGCCGGGATGTTGCCTCAAGTGACAGATAAATAATAGTCTGTAGAGAATACAGCAGAATGCTGGAGCCCATGGAGATTACAAAGAGTGTGTTATTATTTAGTGTGTGTTTTATGTCGGTTTATGGGTGTATAAATACTACTTTTCTAAAAGAAAGCGTTTTGCTTGAAAATCGATTATGACGCCTGTTGAAATTACATTGAATTGTGAGTCTGTGTTCGCCCTACACCTAACTCCTCCCTGAGAAGGCTTGGACTGCTCAGCTCGCGCTACCACTCAGAGTTTAATGCAGAAGTACATGGCCCAGTTGCTCACAGCGATTAGTAGGCCGGACCCTGGGACATCAGGAGTAAAAGCCCAACCAGAGGGTGACCATTAACTCCCGATTGCTCTGTGGCGCTCTTAAAGGGGTTCTACTCTGCTCACTTCATCATTTCCTTGTTCCTATATTCCCAATAGGCTCTGCGCATTGGAATAATATATCCTATAGATTTGACGTAGGACTTAAGTCAATAGGTCTCTATCGAATATACTAAACTTAATAGTGAGTGCCAGCTAGCTCAGAGGTCACTAGAAACTTTCTCGAATAAACAAGAAGGGATTAGTTTCTGACAACTGCATAAACTTTGGCAACTTTGTTTCCCAAGAATAAGAATATACCTCTCAGAGTCGTGGAAACAATAGATAAGTATTTCACTCAGTCAATCGTGCATGCTTCGTTTCTACAGAGTTGCAGAGAAATAGTGAGACTGGCTTTTTCAATAAAAGGTTTATTGAACAGTCTCCTTTCTCATGCAAGAGAGGTGAACTGCTACAATCGTTAAACAGAATGCAAAGTATAATGTGTACAGCGTAAACAGTAATATGAAATAATACTGTAAGAGCATTGTATAGTTTCTAAGCCATATAAACATGCATACATATATAACATAGACTAAAATACTCAACTGGTGCTTCTAAAATACGCCTACCCCAATGTACCTAACCTAGGTCTAGTACGACGGAAGAAGTAAGTATTGTTTAGCATAGGCTTTGTTTTTGCCTATAATCTACCAAAGGTTTCTCTAGGTTCTAATCAGCTCCATACCTTAGAATGAAGGAGGTCTGATATCTCTGTCTCCGGACTCGATTTCCCAACACCCCACAAGGGGAGCCGGAAACACTGGAGCTGGATTCTCGGCACAGAAGGGCAGCTTCCTGATCAGTGCGTCAGATGGAGAGTTGGCTTCCTTCGGCACTTGCTGTAGCGCGCTACGTCAGTCAAGTAGGTCTTCAAACTGCCCCAAACCACTGTATCTTGCTATAGCAAGTGAAGGTATATTTATACCTTGAAGGTGTTTAGGAATGCCATGTCGCAGGGATTCCGTTCTCCTACAGAACTGTGCATAGAGATATGGAACCTCAGTGAATTAGGGTGGCCCAAAACTCACCTCAGTACCCAAAATCCCCTTACCGAGCTAGCTACAGTGTCTCATTGGTCATAACAAACTCCCAATGTTTAGACAAACCAGAACATGAACTTACAATACCTCAGGTCACGTGGAACACATGAGCACTCTTTCGTTATACAATCATTTCAAACCAGAACGTGGAGTAAATGAGGACACGTGCACATTTGAAATATTTATTTACTAATGCCGTTTTCTCAAACGCAGTATCTTAGATAATACAAGGAAACATATTATCAGAAGCAAAGTTATCAGCATAGTTACTAGTCCATAAAGAGCAAATGGTGACAGCATGCTAAGATGCTGTAATGAATAAGGGTTAACAACACCTATTTCTCACCCTCCCTAACTAGCATATTATATTAATATCTAAGAAGGTCTCTTTGGGTTTTAGCAGGGCGGGCCCATACCTCAAGATCCTAGTATGAAGAGATCACATCAGCTTCCACCAGCTCTCTCTCTGCATGTGAACCGCATCAAGTGTGTGTCTGTGTTCTAAGCAAAGCAATATAAAACCCGCCTAAAGCCTAAATTTGGCAGAAGCTGCACTTATATTATGTCTATGAAGGTGCGGAGATCATACCTCATAACAATTCTGTATCGTGTTATCCTTGAAGCTTCGGCACTCTCTGTACAGACATAGTTTATTAAGCAAAGCTGATATCAGAGCAATAACATATTATTCTCATGTAAATCACAACGGACTTCTAGGTTGAAAGCTAAATCAACAATTAAGTGTCGTGTGCAGAAGCAGCAAAAGGAAAAATGGTGTTTAAACATTTAATAAGCCTATGCTAACTTAACACATTATAAAGATAAACAGTAGCTATATGACACCCCCCCATGATCCGAGCACGGACAAGATAAGATAAGATAAGATAAGGGCATCTTCATGAAAGCAGAGTTCAAGAACGATGAGCAATGTTATAATTTTAATGATTGATGGAAAAAAAATTCCATGAACCAATTCAAAAATTAAAAATGTCAATACTGTGTTCATCAGCACTCAAGTCAATAGGTCTGAGAGGTGAAAAAAATGCAAAGAAAAAGGTGTCATGATCAGAAACCAAGAAAGTTTTTTAAGGCAAGACCGAATATGCAAAATATGCAGCAACAGCCTCCAACATGAAATCACCGTCTTCATCCGAAAACAGTTCAGCCATCCAATTCAAAAGTGGGAAAGAACATACGTGCTCTTCTAGTACCGGAGTCTCTATCACCATCAGAGGACAACTCGGTGGGTTTTCAAGAAAGCTCTGTGCCAAGAAATCTTGCGCTGCTGCGAGTATGTTCCAAGGACCCATTAGTCCATGCATCAATGCCAAGGCCATAATCCTATCGCCAGAACAAATCAACTCGTGAGCCACGACGGGACACATCAGCTGATTAAAATCGACGTCAGGAGAAACCGTCTTGCAGAGACACAAATCAATGGCCAAGTCAAAATCACAACTCAGGCAATGAAGTACAGGCTGGACACAGGTGAAATAGGAAAATCGAAACGATAATCCAAACGCCGTGCTTAAAGTCGCAAGCGGCAGTGTGCCATAATATTCAAGCATCCTGTTGCGAAACAGTGCCAGGAGGGGCTGCGTGGCTTCTTGCACATGAAGGGCATCCATATTTAATGAAACAAAAAATCACCAGAACGCCTGCCGCTAGTGCCAGTAAAACGGGGAATCCACCGAACAAACTTGAAAAAATAGAATGGAAGAAAGAAGGAATGACTCCAAACATTTTCTCAAATGAAGTCACGAGACCTCTGCTAACTATTTTAAAAAAGTGCGCCAGCCCCGTCGTCGAGGACGCGTTAAAGATTGAATGAACCAGTTCGCTGAAATGCAACGGTAAATCAGTATTTAAAAGGGCCTGAACCTCTGTACGGGTGTTAGCTATGTGAAGCACGAATGTTTCTCGAGCCGAACTCAAGGCCACTTCTTTTTGGGACAATAGAGCTCTTATTCTGTTCATGCCATTGAACTCCGCTTTCAAGGTTGGGATGCGCGGCCAGATGGAAACATCCCCTTTCCCATGCGTGGGTGGGTATAGCACATTTTTGCAGCAAACTACACGCTCAGTTACTGTTACCACATAAGCAACACCTTTAATTAACCCGCAACAATCTTCATTATCTAAAAGTAAATAACTTCTGTTCCCCAGTAAGGTAAAAGTCGGGATGATTGCTGGAACTGGAGTCACTTTTAAAACACAGGCTAAGTTTGGCCATTCCTGGTTACAAGAACCGTGCAATTGTATGTGCCTACACATTAATGAGTGATCTGGTGTTTCTGTACACTCCTCCCCATTCAGATAAACCTCCTGTCCGTCTTTCAAACATCTATAAGTAAAAGGAAGGGACCAGACTTCATGGAGAAACGCACTACCTAATGGTTCATACCGACATATGGCAACATATCGCATACAATCTGTACATTTATACAAAGCAAAAGGGAATGTTATCAAACCGTGGATAAGCCACGTCGCAGCGGTGGCCACAGAAAAAGGCAAGGACTCTAATCTCTCAATATGTAGCATTGAAAAGGAAGCATCTCGCATGGAAAGCAAGCGCTGCTTGTCAGTTAAATTAAAGGGGGCAAAGAGAGAGGAGACAATTATGTAGGTCCATGGCACCTTGCCAGACTTAAGTGTTTGTAGGGTCCACGCAAATTGCATAATAGAACGCAATTGATTCTGACCATGGTACAATACAGACACTTCATCCTGCACAATATCCACTACAGAAGACACAATATTATCCAACGTGTAAATGCGGGAAGAAAGCATGTTAATACTATTATCCACCACAGCAAGCACTTTTTCTAGATTGGCTTGATCTATAGCTCTAAGGCGTGTCGCCGCCTCAATCTGTGATGTCTTCCAGATTTCATTGTAAATAGCATATATCCACCTTTTTGATCTACCACTAGCTGGGCCTTTTATGAAATCATTTAAATCTACATCATCATTCAGCTTCGCAAGATGTAATTTAACTGCAGACAATTTAGAATGTTTCAGCCAATTTTGACATAATTTGCCCACTGAGTAAGTCGTGACAGAATGTTTAGTTTCAAAACGTGGATCAGGTCTGACCTGTGTAAAGCCATCAGACAAACCCAGAAAACGGTGCTGGCATGAATCAGCACTTCTGTGCCACAACAGCCAACCTTTTGGATCCATACTGGATATGTTAAAGGATGAATTCAGCAATAGGGTCTGCAAGTACCTAATCGAAAACTGAGTATAATTACTCCAGCCAGAATATTCTTCTAACTCAGGGATGGTTGGAGTATTCAATTTTTCAGAAGTAGCCAATCCAAAGCATGTTGTCTGTGAAATAGAGGAATTAAAAAAATAACATTAGATTCGGGATGAGACAAGCACGGTGCAAAGCCTCAGTGACTTGTACCTGCCAGGTTTTAGAACCCCAAACAGATTTTAGGTCAATAGTTTCCTTCCATAATTCATAGCCGCCAACAGCCAGCTGATCAAGAAAGGACTTCGAGTACAATAATGTGGTATCGGCAAGTCCTTGGACATAGGCTTCTGTGTCATTTTGAAATAAAAGGACTCGGGATTAGACTGATTGAAGTCAGTAAAATAAGTGTACTTTTTCCAAGGGGGGCCAAAGTTCCATTGAGATGGCGAATGCATGATCTTTCCTCGACATAGTGTCCATTTATAATCCGGAAAAAATAAAACACAAACCCAATTGACATAAAAAGGTAAATTGAAAAAAGCACCAGCCAAACATATGCCCAAGGGGGAATCAAAAAATGTTTTTTAAATAAGCTGGCATAAACTGCAAAACGTGAGGGTTCCTTCGAGGCATTGGAAACAGTGTCAAAGGAAAATCTGGATTCTGTGGCCAAACGTGTTTGCAGGTCAGGCATGGATAAGTCAGTGGGGTAAGTGTAGTCTATTTCATCATAGTCAGTACCAGGCAAAGTACTTAATAAAGGACTGGAAATTGCAGGCAATTCGATGGCCACTTCAGTTCCAGGATTAGAAGCAGTGGCCAAAACTGAATTTCTCACAATGGAAGGACAGGAGACTGCCGGTGTCATGCTAAGAAGAATCGGCCACTCTGTGTATCTTGACATTGTCAATTGAGATAAACCTGTTTTCCTTGCGACAGGAAGCGGTGGTAAAATGACTGTTCTTGTGCCCTTCACTCCAAGGACTGGAACCGGAGCTCGATAGGAAGGACCAAATTCTTTCTTGTTATCGATCTTCTCTCGAACCAGTTCTCCTACTTGGGGTAGCCAGCCGACTACCGGGATCTGCAACGCAACATCCGATGAGGAGGGCAAATGTTCCTTTGCAAGACTGTCTCTGGTCTTTTGTAGATCCTGTAAAACATTGCAATGTTCATCTACGTCAAAGGTTGTGGCGCGAGCCACGCAGTCTAGACCGTCAAGGTCAGGGACGTACATCTTGATGCCAAAGAGCATTTCGTATGGGGTCCGCCCACCCAGAGACCTTCTAGGGAGATTATTAAGAGCACGCAGCACGCCATTGAGGTGGGCCAGCCAGTTTCTGCCAGTGCCTATAACTCGAGCTGTCAAAGATTGCTTTAAATCACGGTTCATTCGCTCCACTACACTATTACCCTCAGGTCTGTAGGGAGACGAAAACTTGACTTGGACCCCCATCGAAGTCATGGCATCCTTATACGCCTTAGAGGCGAAAGCCGGACCCTGATCCGAATGGAAGGTACCACAGACAAACATCCCTACAAAGAAACGCAAATCTCTAATGACAGTCCGTGAATCAGCGCTGCGATGGGGCCAAACCCATACAAAGCGTGTGCATGAATCCACTGCTACTAAGATGTACTTATACGCAGTATCAGAGGAAAAAGGACCGCAGTAATCTAAATAAACACAACCTAGCGGTTTATTAGAAATGTACAACTGTGTCTGTGGCGGACGCGCAGCAGTCGAAGGTTTAATCTGCTGGCCAATGTCACATTGAAGGACATAATCTCGGCTCTGTTTGTACAGTCCCCGCCACCAGAAACGTTGTTGTAATTGAGCTACAGTGGCCGAGACGCCCGCATGCGCAGACGCCACACCTTCATGCGCCGCTGTAATCAAGCTAGCCCTGCGATCAGAGTTGGGAATCAAACGTTCTCCAACTTCATGAATCTTCACAAAAGGAAGCTTTTCGGGACTTAAGTGGTATGTGTACTTCGAAGGGAACCCCGTAGGATGTTTACCTCCCTTCTCAGTGGCAGCAACAGCCGCCAAGATGTCATTATCAATCTTATTTTTGGACCGTGTAACTGCTGCAACTAAATATGTAGACACCGCTGATTTCGCTGCTTCATCAGCAAGCGAGTTACCGACAGCGTGGACTCTCACACGCTGATGGCCGAGAGTATGAATTACAAAAACGAGTGGCAACGTAGCCTTAAGCTCAGCCACTCGAACCCAGATCATCTTATGTTTTATTGTGCTACCCTTGGAATCACGAAAATCATTCTGAATCCAAAAGAACAAGTTTTCATTGTAAGACTGTACACAGTAGTAAGAATCACTCACAATAAGAGTAGTCACACTAGGATCAGCGTACTCCAACGCTAGTAAGAGAGCACGAAGCTCTGCCAATTGTGCGGTGCGGTCCCCTAGAGTTTGCGTGTGCACGACTCTGGACTTGAACTCATTGTTCGCCATGGCACCGACCACAATGGCGCATGCGGAAACGTAGGCGTGTTTAGAGCCATGCGCACCCGCGCCGAACTATTAGTGTAAATGATGCAATGGAACTCCTCCAAAGGTCGCATAGCTAGAGGAGCAGGATGAACAAATTCATACTGCAAGTACTCTTGCGACCGTAAAGAGGCGTCAAAAATAAATGTGACATCCGTGGACGTCAAGGAAGCAGCCCATTGAATCCACCGAGGGTGCAAAGCTTTAGAATTTGGTACACTGGCTTTCGTAACTGCCTCTAAATGTGGGCAGGGTGTACCAACCAACATGCGTTTTCCCTGTGACAGAACACCTTCCTTAAGAATCGCCATCTGCACTGCCGTTAAAACTTTCTCCACAGTGGAAAACCGCATTTCAAGTGTGACTTGTAAGCAATAGGTACTGTGTCTCCTTCATTAAAAGTGAGGTACGTGAAACCCACTGTCCCAGGAATAATTCTTATCACCAGGTTGGCGTGATTATCACGAGTCAGTAAGAATTTAGAGGCGAGCAGATCAGCCTGCAAGGATTGCAAAACGGCCGAGTGCTCAGGCAGCCAGCATGATTTGGAAAAAGTTGGTTGTATCAAAGCATACAAAGGCTTGATACGCTGGGCATATTCCGGAATGTATGTCCTCCCGAAATTTAAAAAGCCCAGTAAAGACTGTAATTTTTTCAGTGTTGTAGGAGCGCGCAACTGTGCGCATTTCTCCAAGAAGTGAGGAGCCAAACCTCTACCTTCATTGTTGAGCTCATAGCCCAGGAACAACACTGTGTACTCCGCAATGTGCGATTTTGCAAAGTTAAATTTGTAACCCATGTCTGCAAAGGTACAAATTATCGAATTCACTCGACACAGATGCTCCCAAATTTCGTCGTCTGTGAGATATATGTCATCCACATACGAGTATGCATCTGGGTCGATCCTCTCCAAAAGAGAGACTATGCGGGCAGTAAATATACCAGGACTATTCTTATAGCCCATTGGGAGACGCCGGAATTGTTTTTGAACCCCAGCGCATGTAAAACTGGTCCATTGGGAGCTAAAGCTATCCAATCTGTGGGCATAAAAAACCGTTGGAAATGTCAAGCGTTGTTTTAAAACGCTTACGCACTAGACTATCCACTAGGGCAGAGCCGTGAGTATTCTGTACTGCACAGTTACGGCAATGCAAGTTTAAATGCCGGTAATCCAAAACCAAACGATACGATCCGTCAGGCTTGGTCACAGTAAAAAGAGGGTTATTCATCGGTGACACACATGTTTCAATAACTCCCTGATATTCCAATTGTTCAAGGATTGCCGCGACGGAAGCCTTGGCTTCACGTCGAATGGGATATTGAGGTTGAGGCTGCGGCTGAGACCGCAAAGGAATCTCGTGGCATGGGGACAATTTATCCCAACCACATTGGTTGCGGTACAGAGCCGGCGCTAGAGCCCTAGCCCACTCTTCTGCAAAATGCTGCGCATGCTCTTTCGAGACAGTGTTCGCGAAACTCGGGAGGATTACCTCCTTCCCTCGCGGCGCCGCAAGCACAAAAGGTGGGGGCCAGTCAGCCTCCCAAAGCAAAATGTCATACGTAGATGAAAGATTTTCCCAAAATACCCCTCTGATGGTACGTTGTATGTCACCTTCTATTAACAGGACAATTTCATAAAGTCTATCAGGGGGAGCAACTCTTGTATCGGCTGTTTCTATCACAACGTAAATATCAGTCGATGTCACCCTCAGTAGTGGACGCAGGGCCTCTCTCACAATGGTAATCTCCGCCGCGCTGTCCAGCAAGGTCAGAGCCCACGTCAGATTCCGAAGCCGCGTTCTCACTATCTGTGGCATATCGATGTTTCTTGGACTGAGGCTGAACTTCTGTTTCTGAAGCCTGACCCTGGGGAGTTTTCTTATCTTTTACAGAAAAAGGCTTTAGACCCTTACTAGTGCGACCCACTGTTTTATAAGCAGCCACAACTATCCTCGCCAACTGACGGGGTTTTTCGGCATCGGGGATTGCCGCCAAAGCACTAGCCACCTGAAAGTTCACTGCATCTCCCTTGACATTAGCAAGAATGATATCGCAAACTATATCAAAGGAGCCACACAGGCGCATATCCAATTCAACTGCCGCCTCCGGTCCGTGATCGTCCTGAACACGTTTAATGATCGTAGGCAGTACAGCCATAGACGGAGTGCCATAACATCTCGCATAGACAGCCGCAAAAGTTCTGCCCCAGGTCTCACAGTCAGCGAGTTCGGGTGCTAAATCCTTTGGCAAACTAATCGTCAAGATTCTATGTTTATCTGCCGGAGTTGTATTAGGAAATACTGCTTCCAGCTGGTCAAATTTCTCGGCAAGCTAGAAAGGAAAATCATCCTTGTCCTGGGGACGCTTACCAAACACTGCATTAATCATAACCGGACTGAGCTTCAAACTGCCCTGTCCAGCTGGAAGAGCCGGACCCCCGGGGGCCCACCCGGGAGATGACGACCTATGTATTGCACTAACGCACGAATCACGGCAATAGAAACTACATGTAGTCTACGAACCTCCGCTAAGGTACAATTGCCGTGTTGAGGATGAGGAGTAAATCCAGCCAAAACAGGCCAATTTGAGCCTGGAATGGACAAAGGACCTAACCTCGGAGCGGTTAAAGAGTGGGGTAGGGCGCCACCAAACCAAACGCGATGCTGCCAATGATCAATAGGTACTTCCAGTGCCCTGTACGGAGTATAATCATTCGGCCTAGGTGAGGGAGTGTAAGTGTGGAACACACCAGAGTTTGCGTCCACAGCCGGAAACGTCACCCACGAATAAGAGTTCGTAAGGGTAAGCTGCATCCGCACTCACCACTAAAACCACAGCCAAGCCTTCTAATGGGACTTTGTAATTCTGCATATGATTGCGCACCGCAATGCGACTATGCTGCGGAATGTCCACAGGCTGGGCCATGACTGCACAGGAAGTTAGAAAAACAAAGGAAACTTTGTAGCACAACTGGTACAATTCAAGGAAACCGTTTTCGAAAGATTCAAGCTTGAAAAGACCTATTTCAAAAATAGGTAGGTTTTTCCGACACCACCGTTTTCCGGAAACGACAGTGAAGGGGTTAAGGTTTGAATGATATACTACTCGAGTGTCATGATATAAGACCACCAATGGTTGGGCGCCATGTCGCAGGGATTCCGTTCTCCTACAGAACTGTGCATAGAGATTTGGAACCTCAGTGAATTAGGGTGGCCCAAAACTCACCTCAGTACCCAAAATCCCCTTACCGAGCTAGCTACAGTGTCTCATTGGTCATAACAAACTCCCAATGTTTAGACAAACCAGAACATGAACTTACAATACCTCAGGTCACGTGGAACACATGAGCACTCTTTCGTTATACAATCATTTCAAACCAGAACGTGGAGTAAATGAGGACACGTGCACATTTGAAATATTTATTTACTAATGCCGTTTTCTCAAACGCAGTATCTTAGATAATACAAGGAAACATATTATCAGAAGCAAAGTTATCAGCATAGTTACTAGTCCATAAAAAGCAAATGGTGACAGCATGCTAAGATGCTGTAATGAATAAGGGTTAACAACACCTATTTCTCACCCTCCCTAACTAGCATATTATATTAATATCTAAGAAGGTCTCTTTGGGTTTTAGCAGGGCGGGCCCATACCTCAAGATCCTAGTATGAAGAGATCACATCAGCTTCCACCAGCTCTCTCTGCATGTGAACCGCATCAAGTGTGTGTCTGTGTTCTAAGCAAAGCAATATAAAACCCACCTAAAGCCTAAATTTGGCAGAAGCTGCACTTATGTTATGTCTATGAAGGTGCGGAGATCAGACCTCATAACAATTCTGTATCGTGTTATCCTTGAAGCTTCATCACTCTCTGTACAGACATAGTTTATTAAGCAAAGCTGATATCAGAGCAATAACATATTACTCTCATGTAAATCACATCGGACTTCTAGGTTGAAAGCTAAATCAACAATTCAGTGTCGTGTGCAGAAGCAGCAAAAGGAAAAATGGCGTTTAAATATTTAATAAGCCTATGCTAACTAAACACATTATAAAGATAAACAGTAGCTATATGACAGCCATAGTTGACGTAAAGTCAGGCATATGAACGTCATGAATGAACACCTAAGTAATAGATGTTCATTGTAAAACTAACTGAATTCTTGGAGAAATCAATATTCAAGCAAGGTTACGCTGCTTTTCCAAGAAATCGTGACATTTGGTGAACGGTTGGAAGTAGCCATGCCTGTATTTGGGTAGCATGGGCTATGCCTAAATAAGGGCTTGATTTCTATGCCTATATAAGGGCAACGTGAATTTTACCTATATAAGGGCATGAATCGGAAAAATTCAATCTGAGCCTAAAATGCCACACAACATCCTTTCAACATTTTCTATCAGTGATGTTCGCAGCAGCTAAAGCAATAGACACTCATCATTTTTTCTTTGTACATTCAGCTTGGATCCCACAATGACAGAGATAGTATGATCACGATCGGTACTGTTGAGATGGAAAAGTCCTCCGTATGGTAATGGAATGGATGTGCACCCTGCCCTGAGAGTACCAATTGTAATGATGTCTGGATCCCCAATGAAGATTTTTGTTGTCATAGGCAAACAATGATCATGCATGTGCACCATGACATAGGCCTGTCTCACCGATTGCATTCTTGTTAGCAGTGGCGGCTGGTGACATTTGAAAGTGGTGAGGCGTAAAATTAGTAGTGGTGCACACCGCGCGAGCGAGCACGAACCACCTAAGGAGGGTTCGGGGGGGATCTCCCCCGGAGAAAATTTTGAAAAATGAGTAGGCAAATGGTACATTTTCAAGACTTTCAGAAGCCACTGTGCTAAACAGAAACAGGCCAATGCCTCCCCTCAAACTATCATCAGTTCCAAGGCCTCATGAATAAACCATTCTTCCGTTTATGCAAACCCCTTTTCCTTCACTACCCTTCAGACATACAACGTGCACATTCTCTCAAAATCTAGCAAGCAGTGTATTATGTAGGACTGTTTTACAATGATTACAGTATTTGATTTCCCCACACATCAAAGCTGATCCTGCACAATTCTGTTCAAAAACTTGAATGCTGCCGAGTGTGACACATTTTCCCGTGTTCCAACACTAGTGCAGGTTTCTCATTATACAACCTCAGCTGTCAATGTTGGTTTTCTGCTAAGCCATCAGTATCACCATGATGCCAGAGTTTACATTGCCTTATTATGGGAACCCAGCATTTCCAATGCCATCAGTTTCAAACTTCCCCCTTATACAAAATACCACTGCAATATCCAATACGAAAAACATCAATGTCACAGCCGAAACCGAATTATCTTGGTACTTTCAAGATGCCTGTGTTTATTCTGTCCTAGTAAGAACACCACACGCCGCCATGGCAGTTTCTACACTCCTCCACTATATAAATATGAGTGTGCCACCAGGAACCACACATCATTGTCATGCAAGAAACAAAAATGTCCTTGGATATACAGCAACTATACCATACTGCTGCACTGTTGTGAAGTCCAACCCTTCAGTTTAGAGGCCCTTTCAGAGCAAACACCCACACTGTCCTGGTTTACAAAGCAAAACTTCGAATTCGAAATTGTGCTAGAGTCCACATTGCTGATATAGCCCCACAGCTTTATTGCCATGGCAACCCCCACATTGTGCAGCTACAGTACGAAACCCCATGTTGTTTAGTGCAGTTATTTAAATTTTTCCTTTCCTTATCATACTCAGATAATTTAGTCTGTCTTTGTTCTTTTATATTGTAGACACAAGCACCCCCTTTCATGAAAATGTTATGCTTAACAGTTGTCATAAGAATATCCCGATTCCCAATGGAGGAAAACAATTAGGGACAGGGACACACACCTTCAGGCGGTGGAACCCATATCGGACCAGCAATGTCCACCTTCACACCATGACGTTCCCACAAAGCCTGTCAGGCAGTGGTCTACGTCTCTGGGCGCTCCTGTGGGCTCTGTATTGTTATGTTGGCCAGATTCTTCCCTCTCTGTATTTCTGGCCTGCGGGGGTGGAACTGCCCCGCCCTTCTGCCTTAGATCACACAGCCCTATTCTGCATCAGGCCTGGGCATCTCTGGCTGGCAAGCACACCTTCGCCGAGACGCACCCAAGGCCTCCCCCCCCACCCAGCACGAGTTGCCTGCAGGCCCAGCTCCACAGCTCCACCCATACTCTATTGAAACTCTGTATTTCTTCTCTCTGGAGCATTGGTTCCCAAACTTGTTTGACCCATGGCTCCCCCAACCCACAGGCTGTTGGCTGTGGCTCCCCACCAAGTCATGTTTCCTTGGCGGGTGGAGAGATAGAAGCCCAGACCCAGAGCACCTCCTTCCCTCTCCCCGAAAACAGCTGGGATGAAGCTAATGAAGGTATCACAACCATTCAGGCTCCTTATCGCCCACTGCCCTCACAGCACCAGCAGTGTGCACATCCATGGATGCAGGTTCCAGGCCCTTCCCTCCAGTTCCCACTGGACACTGTGTGCTAGCTGAGCTCCCACAGCATCTCACAGATGAGGCATCCACCCTTGCCCTCACTGCAGAACGTCAACAGGGCACGTGGAGCAGCAATCACCCTGGGCCCACTCTTGCTTCTCCACCAAAGCACATTCATCAAGCAGCAGCACCCACTCTACATCCCAGTGTGGAGGGAACCACCCTGTGCCCGTCGCTCTGTCTCTCCTCAAGCCATCAGTCCATCCAGGGAAGGAGGTGACCATGCTAGAACTGCTGCCCCATGCACATTCCATTCCCCACACAGTGCCAGAAGCACTTGCTCAATGCAGCAGGAGGGGGCACACCCAGTGCCCGCTGTCCCTCTCCATACCACCTCTTCAGCATTCCAGCTCTGCGCTGGGGGTGAAGGTGCACAACCCGGGCCTCCCACATCTCTTTGCCAGCACCGCAACACCGGGCAAAGGTGCACAGCCTGGGCTCACCACTGTCCCCTCCACCAGCCTCCCCCCAGTTTGTCAGGAACCAGGATCTTCTGCCCCCCAGTTTGCCAGCGCCATGCCTCGGAGTGGAAGGCCACACCCAGGGTCTATGTTCCCCTCTAACCCTAGCCCCTCAGCGTGCCAGCTCCACGCCTCGAGGTGGGGGCCTGCACCCTGTGCCTGCTGTCCCCCTCTCCACATACCCCTCCCCAGTGCCCCCATCCCAGAGTGGAGGTGTCCACCCCTGACTCACTGCTGCCCATGGCCTGAGGCCAGATGGAGCAAGTCTCTCAGCAGCAGCACTGGACCCAGGAGCCACAGCCATCAGAGACCCGTAAAAGAGTTCCCACCAACCTGCTGCCACCTCCTCTCCCTTGCAGGAGACTGTAAGAGCCCCAGGCGAACACAAGGAATCTGTGTCCAGCAGCCGAACCTGGAAAACAGAATCCAAGGGAGTCCAATGACACTAAAAACACACAATCACATATGCAAAAGTGCAACAACTGCACGATGAAGTTGAGACAAGTGGTGTCCGCTGTGAGCCAGGTTTGGGCCTGCGACGTGGACCAACACCAGCACCTATCTGTATTTGTTCTTATTTGCCATCCGACTTAAAACGAACCCCGAGCGACATTGGCACTCACCTCCTGGGATCCCCATTCCACCAGCTCCAATCAAGAAGCCAGTGAGCTGCGCCCTGTGCCCTCCTTCATACACTGGGTGGCAACTCCAGCCCAGCAGGTTGTGCCAGATCTGTGTGCAACATGGACGCCACAGACTCCAACGCCGGCATGGTTGACCCAAACCTCTACTCTTATCCTGACTTACAAGAAGCACCAATACTCCAACACAACTTCATTCATGGCATGCCCCACTTGAACAAGGTGACAAAAATGGAGCAATCTGAATCCCCGTTTATCAAATCGTGTCCATCCTCACTCCGCAGCATCACAGAGCAGGCACCCGTGTTGACACTGGGCCACCGAGCACCCAGTGGAAAGCGCCAAAAATGGAAAAGGCAAAGCGTTGCAGGCACACAGCTGCCCCATGAGCGCCAACTCCCCCAGCCCGGCATCCGTTCACATTCATGGGCCCCCTCTCATTCCGAGTCGTCAGAAAGGAGCCCTGGGTCACTCCATTAACCAACTAGTGGCACTTCTCTACCAGTTGTGCATCCCGGATTCCATCATGTCAGCTGCATTTGAAACCCTAGGCAACTCAGCTGTCATGCCTCAACAATGCATGTGGCCATCTGCCAAAACATAGCAATCGAGATGACACCATGCACCCCCAAATAAGTCCACTGCAAACTCTCACAACTACGGCAGCCGACACCCCCAAATCCAGTGACACAGCTGTATGTGGCCCCAAAACATGCGTGCATGGCCAACAAAAGTCACAGAGAAGTCTCACGCTCAAGGTTATAGGGTATGTGCCACCTACTGTTTATTTCTCTGTTCCATCACAGAGATGATCCGCCTGTCGTCCTCCACTGATACGGGGCTCACCTGCACGACCCATGAAGTCTGTGTCCTTTACGAGTAGGGACACAGTCAGTGGCTTCCAGAAATTTCCAGTGTGTGCAGACACGCGTGGGAAGCAGTCTGAGGTCGAGTCTGCGCAGACTCTAATCCACGGCTTCCCGCCTGCCACACCCCTTTCCCAACTCGTCACAGGGGTGGGTCCCACCACGCCCTGTAATGAGTTGGGAAAGGGCTGGGTGACACTCTCCATTCTGATTGACGTGGAGGGTTAGCGATACTGGGCTTCGACCTAAAACGCCCGGGGCTAACTTTCCCTCCGCGCCATCAGGGGGTGGAGACTTGGCCCTGAAGCTAGTGCTTTGTCAAGCTGATGACATCACAGCCTTCAGGGCTGTGAGG
This sequence comes from Lissotriton helveticus, assembly GCF_964261635.1. Lineage (NCBI taxonomy): Eukaryota > Metazoa > Chordata > Amphibia > Caudata > Salamandridae > Lissotriton > Lissotriton helveticus. The sequence goes on along the minus strand of NC_136057.1, from coordinate 1,137,771,947 downwards.
TTGTCGGCCCAGCAAACACTTAGGTCTATTTGGGATGCAAAGGGAGTCAGTCACGTGACATTGGTGCCAAGCTTCGCTTCCAGTACTACATGGCGCGCGCCGGTAATATTGGTGATGGTGAGTGGCCATGTGTTTGCTAATGTGGTGTCGTGGAGTCAAAATTAGAAGTAAAAAAACATATATTTTTTTAAACATAAATAAAACATGATTGCGCAATTGTGCACTTTTGGGAACGAGGGGCAGAGCGCCGACGTCCTCAGAGAAAGACCGTCACTGCTTGTTAGCCCTGGAGAGGCACCCAAAGTACTACCCTCATAGTTTTGGGAGGCTGCCACCTTCACCAGCAGTTAAACAGCAAGAGCAACGTAGTGCAGCATACTGTGTATTGATCAGTAGAAGTAAAAAGGTCCTTTGTAACCTGTGTCACTGAAGTGAGGCCTACAGGCTCACTCATTTTACAGGTCAGCTGCTTTGAGCTTAACTCACACCTTGGCCTACATCAGTTTAGTATGAAGGGCTGTCTCTCGCAGCAGTGGTGCGCCTGCACTGAGTAAATTTGTACCTGAGAAGGGTACAATACAAAGATAATGTAGTACTGTGCAGTGCGTGCATGTTAAATGTATGTGTGCCTGTGAGTGATACAGTACGTGTAGGGTATAGTGCTGTGCAGTGCAGGCATGGGAAATCTATGTGCAGAGTGTATGTGGGCCTATGATTGGTACAGTATAGGGAGGATACAGTGCTGTGCACTGTTTGTATGTTGTATACCTGCACTGGGCGTATGTGTGCATGTGAATGGTACAAGGCATGGAGGGTCTTGGGTTCCATTTTGGGAGACCCAGGCCAGCATGGTGAAACAAGGAGGAGTATGGCAATCACCCCAGACAGATTTGTGTACTGCTGCATTCCTCTGAGCTGGGTGAGACACACACTGGAGAAGGAGAGCAAGGCTTCCTCTGTACACTTCGAAGGGAGCTCTTTGATTCAGTGAGAGGTCACAAGGAAGGGCCCTGGGAACATCTTAGGAATGAGATGAGGCTGATAAGAGAATCATAAAAAGTAGGACTGGGGCCCTTGGTTAACCTTTTTGATGCACATATCACTGTGGCTAACAGCCAGGTGTTAACTCTAGTTATTCCTGTGCCCTGTGGGGTTATCAACGCTTGCTGTTACAGACTGCTGTTCAAGAAAAGAGAGAGCAAAAGGAAACTTTGAAAGAAGCAGACCCCCAACATAAAATTCTTCAGAGATTCAGACTCTAAATTTCATTTGGTGTCTGGAAATTGACTGTAAAAAGGGGAGTTTGAGGCCCCAAAAATTGTCATCTGCTAAGGAGCCAGATGGGCTCTGTGGGGAAGCTTGGCAAGACTTCTGCATGTGACCAGAACCGTGGGCTAAGGCCTGCTAGTCTTCCTGCTGGGCAAGGGGACATCACCCAGGGAGTCCAAGACTACATACCCTGGAGTCTGGAGATGACGGCTGCACTGATTGAATTTTGCAAGTTTAAGGATAAGGTCTGAGATCCCTGTATGTTAGAGGAGGGTCACCGTGAATTGTGCCATGTGTCATGCAGAACTTATAAGGCCAAATCCTGTGCATAGTGCTGAGTCGGGACCCCATATCCCAGGAGGGGTCCTCGCTGAGGACTTCACTGTGCTCTGTGCAGATCAGGCAGCAGTCTGTGTACTGTTAGGATACGGTCATCAAGTATACCAGAGTTGGGTCAATGGGAGGACAAAGAAACACAATCTAATGTGCAAGACCCTGCCAGAGAAGTGAGGACACCATGATAGCACCTGCACACCACCACCAACGTGAGAGATCAGGATAATCACAACAACCCCACAGGGAAAAGGATCAGATACTTACCCCGCAGGAGGAGCCACAAAGAACTTCCGGTCACTACGGGTGAGGGACCACAGGTGAAAAACTCTGTATCCACAGAGTGCAGCCCACCTGGGCCACATGCAGCAAACTCACCTGAACTCAGCTCTGCGGTTCCAAGCCCCCACAGCGTGCTCAGGAACTCATAATGCTCCGGGTCTGCTGGTGCAGGTATGACTGATTTTGGGACTGTCAGCTCCAGGGGAACTTGCTGCTAGTTAGCGCTGGAACACGGTTGTCTTTAAATTAGAGTCAAAGTGGACTCTTGAGACTCTGACTACTTGTGGGGCATATCTTGGATGCTACTAGTGAATGGGGAATAACCAGTATTGCTAGTGCAAGGAGGGAGTGGGACAGGGATCCGCCAAAGAAACACTAGAGCCCCAACCTCAGGGGGAACTGTGTAGTTGTTTGTGAATGTCATATTTTTCCTTTATGTTGGTAGCAGTAAAAATAAAATGCTTCTTTTTTCATAAAAGTGAGTAATTGGCTGGACAATGATGAAGTGCACACTTTGAGTTGTGAGCCACGTTCATTACCCTGTATCCATCTCCAATTACCCCCCAGAGGGAGGCTTGAACTGCACGACCATGTTACCACTGGGATGTCAAGTGCAGAAGGGGTACTTGGGCCAGTGTTGAGAATCCATAATAGGACCGGCCCCGGGACATCAGCAGTAAAAGACCCAGTAGCCCCTCCATGCCTATGGCCCCCTGAGACCGGTTATGACAGGTACAAAAACAGACACTTAAGCCCCCTTTTATATTCCAGATCTACCTAATGCCTTCAATGTTATTAAAACAATTTGTGTAATTTGGTTAAATTATACATTTTAGTCCTTGTGATGTAAGTAATCCAGCACTACTGGAGAATGCATAGTCTGATAACATGCATGCTTGCATGCACATTTGTCAGTTAAATTTAGGGCCTGGCCTAAAAACAGCTTTAGTCATCTTGCCAGCCTAATGTTTCCGAAAAGAATCATCATAAAATACATACATATGTAGGGGCTTTCAAGCAAAACTCTTTCACCATTGGCCTACTCAAATGTCACTCAAATGATGTTGCCTACATCGTCAGCACAAACTATAGATCAAGGGACAACCCTCTTCAGCCACTGGATGCTTTAACTTTGAGTGGTTGCTATATATATATATATATATATATATATATATATATATATATATATATATGGGCATGGCAAATAATTAATAAATACACCTGATTGTTCCTGAAAACGAATGAAATATATATAGATTACCTACTGACGGTCGCCAGTAGGTAGTTATAGTTAGGACTTATTTACCATAGGAAAATCGCAACATTCTATTCCCAATAACTTTGGCACTGGTTGACGAATCTTCGCGAAATTTTCAAAACTTGTGGGGCGCTCCGGTCCGTTCCTATCTTGAAAGTTTCGGGATGATTCGGCAAGCGGGGACCAAGAAAAAAAGAGAGCTCCCAAAACATGTTTTCTCCATGTTATTTTCCATAGGAAACTTTAGACACAGCTACAGCCTGAACTGCTGAGCGGAATTACACCAAATTTGGCAAAAAGGTAGCCCTTGTTTCAGAGAGAGCCCTTTCTGTTAAATGGTGAAAATCCGTTCAGTAGTTTGTGAGAAAATCAAAAAATATGGAGCTGCGTTTCAAAGAGGTGTTCAGAGGCCACGCCCCTTTTTACTCCTCTCTGCAATGCAGCTCTGTGGCGCTTACTGGAGGTACCTACTGGGCTAGTTGGACCCTAGGGACTCTCAGAATTCAAGGGGAATTAATCTTCCAAAATTAAAACGGCCACAGGGCGTGTTTCCACGGTGGTGAAGGGAGGGGCCGGGGCCTGAGGTGACGTGTGCAAACCCGCCCTGTGACGCGTTTTAAGTTGGGGACATAATTCCCCTTCAATCCTGAAGGCCCCTGGGGGTCAACTAGCCCACCAGGTACTTCCAGTAAGCACCACTGCGCTACGTTGCAGAGAGGTGGTCCAGGCCGTGCCCCTTTTTACACCTCTCTGCAACGGCGCTGTTGGACCTGGCCGTTTTGGCAGGTTCACCCCGCAACTTTTTGCTTTTGCCTAGCCTGTTTCTGTAACCTGATGTTGGTGATTTTAGGCCTCTGCGCACTTTTTCACTGTGGTACAGTGTAAAGTATGTGAGCTCTCTGTGTATGTGTGGTGAGTGGCCTGCCCTCCCATAGGAATGCATGGGGAATATGTGTGTCCATGGTAGTTCCTAATGTGTGGGGAGTGCAGGCTCGAGTTTGGTATGTGCGAACTCGTGAGATTGCATGCGGCGCGATGATGTGTGCGGCTTTAATGTGTCTAGTGTGGAAGTGCCGCTTCTAGAAGTTGGTTTGTCTGTGCAGTGATGTCATTTGAGATGTCATCAGTGATGTCATGAGTGATGTCACTGCTCATGTCATGAGTGATGTAATATGTGACGTCATCAGCAGTGCATTGCGGGCGCGCTAGTTATAGTTAGCTGAACTAACTATAACGGGGGAATTTCTATGGTTTTGTACGAGTGAAATGTCCAACTAACTACAACGCCCCTGAAACCTATGGTTTTTTCAGTCAATATATATATATATATATATATATATATATATATATATATATATATTTATATTTATTATCTACTGACAGGCGCCAGTAGATAGTTATAGTTAGGACCTATTTTCCATAGGAAAAGCGTTTTTTGTTTTCCCAATAACTTTGCGCCGGATGACGAATCTTCGCAAAATTTTCAAAACTAGTGGGGCACGCCGGTCAGCTCCTGTCTTGACAGTTTTGGGGTGATTTGCGAAGCAGGGGTGGAGAAAAGAGGGGGGTCCCAAAACGTGTTTTCTCCATGTTATTTTCTATATATATACTTACTTTTTTTTTGCGGAGTGTTGCAAGGATCCATGTCTAAGATGCGTCATCCAGCCACAGAAATATGTTGGTTCCGAGATGAAGTGAGGCTGTGGTTAGTAGTCCTGAATCATCTTCGAGGATCCCATCGATGGTGGCTTGCAATGAAAAGTCCGGCTTCAAGGATGTGTCGAGCAGTTGAGGCGATGTGTCGGTTCTGAGGAGCTGCTATGCAAAGTGTTTTTTTCTTATGGGTCCAATCCAAGCAGCAACAGTGATGCGTCGGTTCTGCTCGGGTTTGCATTGTGGAGCAGAGGAAATGCATCGGTTCCGCTTGATCCACCAATGCTGGCAGAGTACCTTAAACCCACTTCCAGGAGTTCAGAACTGGGGTGCCACCACTTGGCAGGATAGATTCACAGATTGCACAGTCAAGGAGCAGGTGCAAGGTTGCTGGAAGCAGGCTTCAGATCGGGAAGCCAGTCAAATAGTCCTTAGAGTCACTCTGTGATGCTGGTTTTAGGAGATGCTAGTCCAGTACTACTTACCCAGTTAGCAGGTTGCCCTAGCATGGCAGCAGTCCTTCAGAGCAGCAGTCCTACAGAGTATAAGTGTTTACAGCAGCACAGCAGTCCTTGGTCCTGGCAGAGTAGCCACAGAAGTGTACTAAAAAGCTGGCGTTTGATGTCCAGTATTTATACTCAGTTGTGCCTTTGAAGTGGGGAAAAGCTTCTAGATGCAAGCTTTTATAATGCACAGGTTCCCTGCCTCCATGTCCATGGCTCCAGACTACCTACAGAGAGTATGAAGCCCTTAGCCTTTAGATAGGACAGAGCCTATTCAAATGCAAGTGGGGTTGTGCACGACTGCGTTCTCTCCTCCTGCCAGTCATGGCCCATCTAGGCACACTTAAGCTCTCTACTGTGTGTGGCTATCTAGGAAGAATTCACAAAGATCAACTGTCAATTACAACCAGTCATGTGACCCAGAGAGAAGCTGCAGGCACCAAATAGATATGGGAGCAAAATGCAAACTTTCTAAAAGTGGCATTTTAAAAATTGTAATTTATAATTCAACTCCACCATGTTAGGCTTTTTCCAATTCCAAACACACCAAACAAACTGGTTACCTGCTCCACTGGGGAAATAACAGCCTATTAAAGACAATAAGGTAACCCAGATGTTGTCCTATGGGAGGGATAGGTCTTGCAATACTAAAAAACTGATTTAAGAGTTCACTGTCAAGACATGCAAAACTAAAAGTACATTTCCAACTTTTTAAATACACTGCACCCTTCCCTCTGGGCTTTCTATGGTCTACCTTAGGGGTGACGTATATGTACTAAAAAATAGGTTTTATGCCTGGTAAAAAAAAGTTTATTTTGCAAATTTGAACCGTCCATTTACAACTGCACACACAGGCCATTTAAAACTGCACACATAGGCTGAAATGGCAGGCCGGAGACATGTTCAAAGTGCTACCTAAGTGAGTGGCACAATCAGTGTTGTAGGCCCACTAGTAGCATTTAATTATCAGGTAGGGCCACTCTACTGGGGATTTACAGGTAAATTAAATGTACGCATTGAGTAGAAGCCAATTCTACCATGTTTAGCACTGGTAAGCAGTGGTAAAGTTTGCAGAGTCCTAAGACCAACAAAATAAAAGAATTTATCAAAAATGGAAGAAGTGAAGGCAAACATTTTGGGATGACCCTGCAGAAAGGGCGAAGTCCAACACTGATTAGATACATGAATAAAAAAACGTTCATCAAATATATTTATCTATTCTGTTGTTCCTCTGAAAGTGACATTTTGCTTCTTCCTACCATAGCTTACTGCATAGGGGGTTGGGCTTTCATTTAAGCAAGAATGGGGTTATTGGTATATATGCAAGGTGGCACTCAACAACTAGTTTGCTAACAATAACTTTGAAGGCACTTCAGTTTACCAATGACTTATTACTTTATACTTGTAAATTGCCAGTGTGATGTTTTCCCAAAATAATAACAAAAATATGTAAGGACTTTTAGTCGACCATCTTTATCCTTCAAGTTACTCAGTTGTTACTCAAACACTGCTCACTGCCAGCACAACACACAGACTACATCAGTGAGTAAGCCCATTTCTATTTAATGCATGTACTTCGGGAGGTTTCATTCCTCATCATATTCATCAAATACCTGTATGTATTGTTTTGCATTTTGCTTCTTCGTACAACAGCCCACAGCATAGGACAGTGGGCTTTTAAAATAAACCTCAATGTTCCTGCCACACAAGTATTGTGAGCCTTAAAAAGCATTTTTCTAAGAATATGGTTAAAGACATTTGACATAACCAGTGACTGCTAGTACCTGTATACTACGCTGTGTTCACAAATGTTGCATAGTAATCAAGACATTTATTGAAAGTTGCAATTGTTGATTCCTCATCATATAGCGGCATTCCACATTTAGTCATTGTATAGAAAACAAGAATGATTCCTTAGAGTACCACAAGTATATATGCACATTTTTATGTTGAAGCCACACTCCTCCATCTTTGCGAAGAACGTCTGAAACAGTTGCATCTGACTTGAGAGGTACATTTAGTAATATTTAGATTTACTGCATCTCGCTGGTAGACATTTTAAGCAGGTGATTCTGACTTGAGAGAGAGATTAAGTAAAGTTTTCAAGGAAAGCAGACTTGTTACAACTTGAGGTACTGTAGCTATGGGAAAGACCAGACCTATTGGCGTTTCCACTACTTGTTAGGTCTGGTGTTAGCCAAGACCTCTTCATTTTACTAAAATTACAAGTATAATATACTTATTTTAAGGGGCTTTCAACTAGCCCTCTTCGTTTACTGGTCTGTTGTATCATTCACTTTTTGCTTACACCCACTACAGCATACAGTATGGGGCAATGGCTCTGCCTACTTCAGCCACCAGATAATTTCACTTTGACTGAATTTTGGTTTTTCAGAAGGAGAACACCTGCACACAGAGTAGTTCCCTTCAGTGTCAGTGTTTCTCCTTTTACTTTATTATTACTTTAGTGTTACCTTTATCTTTAGAGCCTGGCATGATAGCAGAATGCTTTCTATCAACTTTACATGTTGCTTTTGGTGTGAGCACTTGGACACATTCCAGTTTCATCAGTTACTGAGGCTTGCTAATGCTATTGTAAATTCCTTCTGAAGTGGCTTTTGTTTATCTGACTGGTACTACTTCAAAGCATACCAGATTGTCCATTTTAAATGTGTACAGTTATCCTATTGTTAATATTCATGCAATGAAGCACATTTATAACTGCACCCCTGTATGTCAAGTCGACATGTATTAGGAGGACTACAGCTATACCTGTAAACCAGTTTTGTATGATTGTCCTACTTGCTTGGCTTTCTAATTTGCTTTCAGTGGTCTTGTATATCATGCTTTTATAGACATTTAACTATGAATACTTGAAGCTGTGCTGTTTTGTTTATTCCAATTTTCTGTCCTATTTATCTTTGCAATCCTACCTGTCTATCTACCAGTTCATCTACGTATCCACGTATCTATCTATTAGTCTGTTCATCTATCTCTTTGCGTATCTATCCATCTTTGCCACTTTATTTCTCTTTGCAAACCTATTGATCTATCTTCACAACTCTAGTGTCCACTCTGGGGCACCCACCGACCCCTGTCCCCACCACCTCTACAACCTCGCAATGTACCCAATCAGCATGCAACTCATAGCATCCGCAACACTTCCATCTCTGCAGCAACATTTTTGGACTGATGGAAACACGCAGACGTCAGACACCTCCTAAAGAGAGCCTCTGAAGACCCCAGCTATCTCACAAATTATTGTCCGATCTCCTTGCTCACCTACACAGCCAAAGTACTCGAGAAAGCCATCAACCAACAGTTCACCAAATTCCTGGGACAAAACCACCTACTGGACACCTCAAAATCAGGATTCCGGGCCAATCACAGCACTGAGATTGCCCTGAATGCAGCCACAGATGACATCAGAACACTCCTCGACAGTGGAGAAACTGTGCTCCTGATCCTCCTCGACCTTTCTGCTGAGTTCGACACCGTCTCCCACAACACCCTCATCAACAGATTTCACAGCACAGGCATACAGCAATACGCCTTCCAATGGATCGCTTCTTTCCTCACAGGACACGTTCAGAGCATCTGACTGCCTCCCTTCAACTCTGCACCCAAAAACATCATATGCGGGGTACCACAAGGATCATCCCTCACCCCCACCATGTTCAGCATCAACATGACCCCCTCTCAGATATCGTCAGATCCCACAGACTTAGCTTAACCTCCTATGCAGATGACACTTAACTGAACCTCTCGCTCACGTGGACCCCTCCAACGTCAAAACCAACTTCTGCAACGTCATGACCAACGTAGCCAAGTGGATGAGAGGCAACTGTCTCTAACTCAACTCCAACAAAACTGAAGTATTGATCTTCGGAAAGAACACCTCAGCATGGGACCACAGCTGGTGATCTACAGAACTCGGGCCTACACCTACATAATCCCACCATGCACGGAACTTCAGTATCATCCTTGACAGCCAAATGATCATGAAACGACAAGTCAAAGCAGTTGCCTCGTCCTGCTTCCACACACTTTGCATGCTCCACAGAATCTTCAGATGGATATCAACAAACACCAGAATATCTGTCACTCAGGCCCTCATCACCAGCCACCTCGACAATGGTAACACCCTGTATTCCAGCATCTCCACCCACCTCCTCAGAAGACCCCCGACCATACAAAACGCTGCAGCCAGACTCATCCTGGACCTCCCCAAACAATCCCACATGACCCCCACCTGAGAGACCTCCAATTGCTCCCCATCCAGAAGACATACCAGTTCAAGATTCTCATGTGCGCCTACAAAGTCCTCCACAACCTAGGACATGACTACATCAACCATCTATTGAACTTCCACCAACGCCAAGATCCCTGCACTCCTCTTCACTCGCCCTCGCACAACCCCCCGGCATCCGGTGCAGCCACAGCCGCTCCTTCTCCTACCTCGCTGCCAAGACCTGGAACGATCTTCCCCTCCAGCTCCTTACAGCCTCTTCACTGGCAGACTTTAGAAAGAGACTCAAGACCTGTCTCTTCAACTGAAACAAAGTTCCCAGGTACCCCTAGGGGTGACAGTGATGCGCTGTACAAATGCTGATTGATTGATTGAGCTATGCACACCTATCTACATTTTTGCAACCCTCTCTAGATATGCAACCTTTTCTATCTATCTAACAATGCAACCATCTCCATCTATGCGACTATATGTCTAGCTAGTTTTGCAACTCTATCTATACAAACCTGTCTTCACAACCCTCTCTATTTGCAATTAAGATTTTTTAAAATATTACAAAAAAAGCATTAGCAAAGGGCTGGCAGCCAACACCAGACCAGTTTGCTTTTTTTTGTCGGGCGTTAGCCAAGACCTTTTAATTTTACTAAATTATTTGTATTCCTTAGTAAGCTACTGTGGTTTTCTGACAGACTTCATCCTTTAGTCTGTATTGTGTTATTCCTATTTTTTTTTCACCCACTCAAGGATGCATTATGGGTCAGTCCTCATCAGTCACTGGCTGATTTCACTGTGGCATGCTGCCCTTTCACAAGCAGTACAAAAATCACAATTCAATACTTCAGAATAAAATATTTTTCATTCCTCCAAAATAAGCAAAATTATAGCACTTATATCGTTAAAATACTGTACATAATTAACAACTATTACATGATTGTAGTGCTGACCCTGTCAAGTCTGTAATTTCATTAGTGCAAGTCACATATTACATAAAAAATACAATAAGTAATTCGAGAAGATGAGTCTACAATTAAACAGTGAGCTCCGAAGGAACTGGCAGAATCAAAACATGAAATAAAATACTTCATTGTGAAGTATTGAATTGCGATTTTTGTTATATAATCTTGTGATATCATTTGTTTTATGTATTAGTCATCTAAACAATAAATAAATTATACAAAGACAGTCTTTTTTTAACAATAAGAATGGCTTTTCATGATATTTGTTTATTATATTTGATACGTACGGGTTGTTGTTCACTTATTGTTTTTTGTTCACCAATTGATGCTATTCTTGTACAGTCTCGAGCAGACATAGTGTTATTACACACAGAGAACTTATCAGTTCGACTTGACGAGGGAACATCGCTTATAACTTATTCTTGCTTATGTGAATATGTGCATATTTATGCAATTTCGACAAATATTCTTGAAAAGGGAGCCCCTCTTTTTATTTTGTTTGCTAAAAACATGACATGACAAAACTAGAACTGGCAAAGTTGAAAGGCTTTGTTGGTGTTTGTTTAAGGACATCTAATATTTGAAAACAATGAATGATCACTTAGGGATTCTACAGAAATCGTGAAGAGGTAAAACTTTGTGAAAACCCCTTTAATTAAAAAGGCAGACTTGCTTTAAGTTCTGGGTTTATGGGGCTGCATTACTGAAATCGATGGGGTTACTACCTACTCCAAGGTTTAAAGCGAAATACGTGCAGTAAAAGGGAGTGATGTGAGACACCGACCTTCCATATGCCTGTTTCCCACAGAAATCATTGTTTTCGAATTAAACCGCATCATTATTATGCCCTAACAAATGCGAAGAGAAAGTGACTACCCCACTGAAGCAGAGGTTTATACCGAGGCTGCCAAAATCCACGAACGCATGGCACTGCTGCATTGCACTTTCAGAAGTAGCCGTCGCCTAGCAACAAAGGTAACACAACAACTGTAACTCAAAGCAGCGGCGCTTTGCCCTCTCCCAGCTCCTTACCGCCTCCGACACTTCTACTGGCGGCTCTGTCCCTTCCTCCTCGTCCCCTTCAGAGTACGACAGGCTGATCCTTTTCAATTCCCGTTCCAACTCTTCTTCCATCTCCTCAGCCTCTGGGTCCATGGCTTAGAGTTTCTTTTTCCCACCTGGTGCCGTTGGAAATTTGACAAGGGGGCGGGGACTCGCAGAGATCTTACCCAGTAGGCCGCGCGTGCAAACGTGCTTGTCGCGTCACGGCCATGCTGAGGTCAGGCACGGCGTACGTCGTCTTCTCTTCCATGTGCCCTCATTAAGTTAAAGAGATGCACGGCAGCTGTCTTCCGTCATTCAACAACCTATGACTTTCCATCTAGAGTGAATTATATTTTAATTAGTAGAGTTAAAGGTGTTCGTTTATTTATGAGAGAATGTATGTTTTTGTGGGATTTCTTGGATGAAAAGGTCAGCCAATGTGGATGATTGGGTGGGCGAATGGTTTTGGTGGTTACTGAGAGGAGCATTTCAAATTTCTAACCACCCAACACCGTGATTTTACGTAGGGCATTCTGCAAATAGTTATACATATACGCTCCGAAGAGGCAAGCTTTTAATTTAAAAGCAAAAATAAAAAACGAATGCTATTTTATGTTTCCTGCATAAACGGTTCTCCACTACAGCGCTTCCCTACATCTCTCACTGAGGTGTTCCCACATTTTGGCATACATAACAATCATTTAAAATTGCTCTATGTGAGCGACACCAAGCCCCCCCCCCCTCTTTAAAACATGAATATCGTTGCACTTAATAGGACATTTATAAATCTTTATGGTGTGGAAAGTGCTACAGTTCAACTGAGTGGAGTGGAGAAGTGGAGCACAACTGATTTGTGCTCCACTTCTTGTGTGGTCCATGTGTTAACTTGAATATCTACACAGACCTGTCAATCATCCTCAATTGTCAGGTATCAGCTGCAGCTCCGTATCCAACCGCAGTATGGCAGTAACAGGTTGGACTGATTGAATGAGAAGGCCATATTATCAATTTGTATAATACAAATTGATAATATGGCCTTCTCAATCGGTATGGACGCTGATATGAGCAGTGAGTTCTGGCTCTGTTTTGCTCACAGGGCCAGTGCTTTTGATGGAGCAAGGATTCGCATATGAAGCGACTTGCTTGTATTCATGAACCTCGAATAACGTTAACAAATTAACCAACATGTTTGTTTTATTAATTTTGCACCTTTACATTGATATCGGGCATCCGAGTGAACCTTGCTTATGTGTTTCCTAATCCTAAATACGCTTGCATTTAAAATGGCCGCTGCTACGCGGGAATTTCTACTGCGCATGCGTCTGTCATACCCACGTGACATGACGTACTCGCAGCTTTGGAGGGAATCTGTTGCTTCTACGCACTAGAGCTAATATGTCTGCTCTGTGTTCTCACATGCGAGGAGCTTGCACTGCTGCTTTTGCTAAGCAGTTCGTTTTGCTTAATCCTAATGCTATAGATAAAAATAAGGTAATGGGTATAGAGTAGAAGTTCATGGTATACAGTGAAATTATTTATTCTGTGTTCTAAAACTGTTTCCTTTTACTTTTCATGTATCGTAATCTTTGGGCCGAAGGGACGGGAATACTCCATTTTGAAAATCCTTTTGCACACAGCACTCTACAAGAGGAGGGCTGAAGTCATTTGTCATTGAAACCCAGCCAACACGGTCACAGCCAAGATGCGCCTGGGAAGCTGACCTCTCCCCTCGATCGAAGAAGCCAGACTGTACCTGTTGAATTACAATGTATTTATTAATAAAGCGACCATTGTGAAGTGAAATGCAGATGTAATGTGAACCTGAAAATGATGGGCGGGAACGTAAAACTTAATATTCCATGCTGAAGTATCAAATATTTAGGTGGTGTGTCGACCTCTCCTCCTCTCCTGTCCAATCGAAATTGGGGAACCTTACACTTGCAACATCGGAGGGGGTGGTACATTGACCTGGAAAATAGTATAACTAGCTTAGGTTTAGCTAGAGAAATTGTCCGACTTGTCCAAATAGCTGACCTGTCAATGACCCAACGCACTCAATAGCTGATCGAGAACAAAGTTGCTGCGAAGCACTCTGTCAGAAGACTCGCTGACCCAATCGGGGTTTTGGGACCTGAAGTGCTAGCGAAGCACTTTGCTGGGGAATTCGATAACCCAATCGGGATTTTGACTAATAGCTGCAGAGAGGGAGTAGCGCAGGCGTTGCAACTGAACTGCGGGTGCTGGTCTCAACTTTCGGTGGTCCTGTAGTGATCCAAATCTGGCCTACCCTGTCCTGATTTCCATACTGCACCTGCTGGCCTACTGGCAACTGCATTCTTTGGGGTTTCTACTGTCCTTTTAACTGACCCGTGGCCAGGGTTGGTCTTCACACCGTTCTAGGTAAATATACATCTGTGTGGGTAACACTTAGTATATTTGCGTCCTTTTCTTACTCTCCCTGAATCTTGCTAAAGTCATAATTGCATATGTTCCTTTTCTTTCCCCCTCCTTTGTGATAAATAACAAAATCGTGATTCTTGCTATTTTAGCATGACCCATTTTCTCCCTCCTTTAGAATTGAAGATAAAGGGCTGTTCATGAAAATATAGATGTTCCTTTTTCTTTACCCTCCCTTAGAAAAGCTAAAGTGGTTATTCTGAATTCTTAGTGTGTTCCATTTTCTTACCTTCCCTATAGCTACATGGTTAATTCAGTTTCGTCATTACAAGTTGTGTTCCCTCTTTTTACCCACCCTTTTGAAGAGATTAAACTGTGATTTATAGCATGCCCCTTATATTTCCCGTCCTTTAGAAAATATAATTTCATAGTCATGTTTTCCTATAAGTTCTATTCAGTATGTTCCTTGTTCTTACCTTTCCTTTAGAATTCTAAATGGTTGGCATAATATATCTTTTGCATAGTTATACGCTGTTTGTGATTCTGATTATTGATAGCTTGCCTGCTGTTAATCTTTGGCTTATGACTTTTGATGAAAATTAGATAAAGGTTTTCAAAACTTCTTGAGTCTGTGGTTATTATATGAGTGCATATTGTTGTCTTGCTACCATACATATTATGCTATACTCCCTGATCCCATAGGTTCACAGATACCGATGACCAGGAGAGTAAGTCAAGGGTATAGGACCTAGGAAGTACAAATATCTGATAGTCAGTGCACAGGTTACCTGACCTAAGAAATTGTGATTAATTTGAATATGGGCCTAGGTGAGTGTTTGGTAAATTTATAGTTGGGTGACCGGCGCGCTCTATCAGTATATTTACTTGGTAGAAGAGGCATGGTTAGGGATTAGTTAAGATAGGTAGGTAGGTAATTTGCTACTAAAAAGGAGAATTTAAATTGCTGCTAAATGAAAGTATTGATCGATCAAATGTAAAATGTTTATTCAAATATGAAATGTTCTAAAATGTTTTGAAATTTTACTGATTTTAGGATGTGTTGATTATGTATTAACCAAACCCGTTTTGTGACTGTTATATGTTTGTCTGGAATCCCCGGGGGCAGAATAGCGGGTGGTAAAGGGAAGCTACATCGCAGTGAGGTCAGTGGCTCAAGGAAATTAGTGCAGGGTTAGGTAAAATCGGAAGTACTATTTAGGGTTTTCTGTATGAATCTATGAATGTATGAATAAATGATAGCAAAGAGTTCGCTGGCAAAACTTCTATTGTGATATCACCTAGAAGGGGTCACACGGAAGGAGTAGCAGGTTCGTCTGAGCTTAATTGGTAGCAAAGGGGTTCACTGGTGAAACTTTGGCCTTAGTATATATCTCAAGAGTGGATGAGTCCGAAGGAGTAGCAGGTACTCTAATGCTCGTGTGAAGGGTAGGCATTAGAGATCTATCCGCAGAGTGTGAAAAGTAAACTAAAGGGATTTACTTGCAGTGAAATAAATCTTTCCTTTCTAGTGACTCGAGCATAGTGGCGAATGTTGTAAATTAAAACAGAGCACTTGCACTTTAAAAGTAAAAGAAATTGAGTTAATATTACCTAGTGAGAAAGGGAGTCAGTTGTGGAGCTGCGCTGACGTCACTCAGTGCCGCGCTGGTATTAGTCGAGACAGCGGGTGTCTAGCTGAGATAGCATTGTAAAGGAGGGGTGAGCACAGGAGCGTGAGAACTCGTCTCACGAGAAAGGCCGCACACTCATTGGTTGAAATTATTTGAAACCGCCTTGTTGGTTAGTTGTAGGAAAATAAAAGACGCGCTAGTATTAGAAGTGATTTGTAAACAAAATCAAGTGATCTTGAATATTGTGAAAATATATGTGGCAATTATATAGTTCAGAAACTCAACCTGATCCGAGATATTTAGGGTTTGCTAGGGAGCAGATGATAAGAGGCAGACCAAGCAATATGTACGGAAGCAAAAGAAAATTGTCACTCGTAGACAGAGTTAAGCATTACTTTAAGAAAGACAAGCCCATCAAAACTAGAGAAGGAGTCATTATTCCACCACCAAACACTCCCGCATAATTTATGATGTTTGATAGAGGCTACCATTCTTGTGTATGGTTAGAGAACTGGGTGGAGTATACTAAAGATGATGGAATTTTAGCATTTCCCTTAGAAGGTACATTTAATGGAAGAATTTTGTTCAACTTGAGGACTCGAATGAATGATTTACATCCCAGACCTAGATTGACGCAATATGAGGCTTTAGAGGAATGAGAAATAGAGGCTTTTGAGCGAGACAGGCCCAGAATTGACAAAGGGTTAAGTAAATTCTATCCAAAGGTACAGAGAGAAACCAGAGATAAAAAAATGAAATAATGGAGACATAACATGTTAGTTGAAGGATTATATCCTGTATTAACTCTAGAAGAATCTACTGGAGGTAAAAGGACTGAGAAAACAAAACAATTTTTTTTATTAATATATTTTTATTATTCAAGTTAAGCACACTTTATCCTGTACACGTTAATCTTTAACAACTGCCAATTTCATTAATCCATATTTCACAAATCAGATCTCAGATACATATGCAATACATCATTCATCATGTTGTCATTCCTTTACCTATTTAAATAAAAAATAATCAAAAAATTTTAACATTTCAATCAATCAAGAAAACAAAGCAAAGAGAAAAAAGAGGAAAAAAAGAAAACACCAAAAGGGGGAAAATTTCCTATTGGTCACTACTTTGCATCTCCTTCCATTTACTTAAGGGCTCCCAAATCCTTATACCTAAGCACCTTCCTCTCCTCCCCTTCCGTGCATAGATATCTTTCTCAATATTATATGAATATAACAGATTTGCCAGCCAAATTTGAAATGCTGGGGGATTTTTATCAAGCCAAGCCCTAGCTATTACCAGTCTATAAACAGCCATAGCAACAAATAGGAATTCAGCATGCTGTTCCTGCTCACCCTTACCCGCCCCTAGCAGAATCCAAGATGGTGTAAGAGTAATTTGTATATCCAAAGATCTTGTTAGAAACCCCTCTATCCCTTTAATCAATGAGTTTAGTTGAGGGCAAGTGGCAAAGATATGTATGCTATCCGCCTCCAATGAATTACATCGGGGACAGGTAGTTCCTGTATTACCACCCCATTTTGCTATCCTCGCCGGAGTTTAATAAAGAAAATATAATGTTTTGTAGTGCTGAGACTGCAGAGGGGCTGCACACAAAATTGTACGTCCTAAATTCAGAGACTCGAGAAATAGGGTGTTTTCATCTCCCAATTTCTCCGCCCATTTCGTGCTAAATTTCTCCAGATCATCCACCCTTCCCTTTATCAAAATTGCATAAAATGACCTAATTGTGCGATCCCCCATCAGCTTAATTTTCTCCATTATTTCATTTTTATCAAAGCCTGCGAGACCTCCCACCTTGTTTTTGAAAAAGCTCCTAATCTGTAGATACTTAAAAAACCCTCTATTGTCCAGCCCATATGCATCTCGTAGGTCTGAAAACTGTGCAAATCCGTCATGGCAAAACAGGTCACCTATTTGCGTGATCCCCCTTGCTGCCCACTCTGCCATTGTATGATCACTGAGAGACTGGAGCGAAAATACCCGGAGAGAATATCGGGCGGCTCTTAGTATCTATAAATCCGCAATCCAGGTAGCGAAATCTGAGTTTTTCGAGGAGAGAATAGGCTCCTCTTCTAATTCCTCGAAAGAATCGTTCAGGGTTATCAAAGAACTCTTGAAAACTCCCGAACCTCAGGTCGTGTACGACAATCCACGTGAGAAATGTTCAGAACTCGCCTCCTTCTTTAAAACCAAAATAGATAACATCTTGGCATCTCTCCCTCAGCCAGCCCAGGAGACTCTTTCGGGTGGTTACCCAGGGTCTCAGCCCAGGGCGCGATCAGTGGAGTTGAATTCTTTCGGTCCTGTCACTATGGAAGAAGTACTCGAAGTCCTGGTGGCCATGAAGATTGGATCTCCGAAAGACCCTGCACCAATGAAATATCTGAAGCAGGTAGCCTTTACCATCGGCGGCCCAGTGACGGACCTCATAAATCTATCTTTCACCCAAGGAGTGGTGCCCCCCAGCTGGAAGGGAGCGGTTGTCAAGGCCCTTTTGAAGAAGCCTAATCTGGATGCAGCCGACCTTGCTAACTTTAGGCCTATTTCCCTGCTCCCTGGCCTTAGTAAGGTGGCGGAGAAGCTGGTGAATAGTCGCCTATCGGGTTTTTTGGAGTCTAACTCCCTTCTGGGTGACTCTCAAACGGGCTTTCGCCCCGGGCAGGGGACGGATACTGCCCTGCTGGCAGTCGTGGAGAATGCCAGGAGCATTTTAGATTCAGGGGGATCAGTGACAGTGATCCTCCTGGACCTCAGTGCGGCATTCGACACCGTAGACCACCAGGTGCTACTCCAACGGCTGTCGGGGGTAGGGGTCTCCGGGATGGCCCTGAAGTGGTTCGCGTCCTTTCTGGAAGGCCGGACGTTTGAGGTGTGGGAAGGCCACGAGAAGTCACCATCGGTCCCTCTCCAGTGTGGTGTGCCGCAGGGCTCATCGCTGAGCCCTACTTTATTTAACATTTATATGGCCCCACTGGAGAGTGTAGTACTGCCACTGGGTATCAAGATCATCAGCTATGCTGATGATACTCAGTTGGTGGTAGGGCTCCCCCAGTCGGCAAATCAACCCGACCGGCTGCACACATGTCTGGCTAATATCTTTAACTGGATGTGCAGCTCAGCACTCAAACTTAACGGCTCAAAAACGGAATTGATGATGCTGGGGAACTCCCCTCCCTCCTTGTCACCTAGTAGCTGGCCTAGTTGCCTGGGAGTTGCACCCACCCCCAAACAGGAGATCAAGAGCTTGGGGGTGTGGCTGGAGCAGGACCTTTCTTTCAAGACACACGCTAAAAAGACCGCAAGCGTGTGTTTCGGTCTGCTCCGGTCAGCCCGGAAGATTCTACCTCTCCTCCCAGTGGCTGCCAGGAGATTACTCATCCAGGGGCTCATCATCTCACGGCTGGATTTTAGCAACGCGCTGTTTCTGGGGGCCCCAGAATCTACCTTAAACAAACTGCAGCAAGTGCAAAATGCGGCCGCCAGGCTTCTGACGGACCTTCCCAGGCGACAGTCAGCTCGCCCTGCGCTGTAGGCGCTACATTGGCTCCCTGTCAGAGAGAGGGTGAAATTTAAGGCACTTTGTATGGCCCACAAAATTTTGCAAGGGAAGGGCCCACCTATCCTACGGGATATGGTTCAATCTTATAAGGCCTCTCGTGCCCTTCGCTCAGATCATCTACAACTGTTGCAAGTTGCGAGGGTTAGGAAGGCAAGAACCGGTGGCAGAAGATTCTCCATAAATGTGGCAACATTGTGGAATTCCCTCCCGCTGCACTTGCGCTTGGAAACGAGCACCCTGCGGTTTCGTAAACTTTTAAAAACTCATTTGTTCCCTGCCTAATTCCTGTGTCTCTTGCTTTGGCGTATCTCTCTGGATGAGCGCGGGGATGCCTAAGGGTAACCAGGCGCGATATAAAACTCATTAATAATAATAATAATAATAATAATGATCAGCGAATATTTCAGTGGGGAATGATCTGTTGTTAATCAGAGACACATATCTATTGTACCTCCCCATCTTGGCTTTCTTTAGAAAGGCATTCCACACACTTACTGCAGCCAAAACTGTCTTGAACCGGGTTCTCTTAAAATAACCAAAATCAATACAATTTAAAAAACAATTATCAACATTTGCCCCAAGCACACAGCATAAACCCCAGTGGAAAAGTTATTCACCCTTTCATCGTCATTATTCCCTCCAATTAATCCCTGCATATATTGCAAAACAGATGCCATATATTATAAACGGAAATCTGGTGCACCCCAACCCCCCTTGTCCCTAGGAAGTGTCATAAACCTATAGGCCCTCCGGGTCTTACCGTGTGCCCAGATAAACCTATTGCATATGGCCTCTAGACCATTAAACCAGCTGGCTTCAAACAGGAGAGGAATGGCCCTAAAGAGATACAAAAATTTAGGAAGAACTTCTTGATGACGTTGGTACACCCTACCAGCGACAGGTGTAGGTTGTTCATCCTCTCTAAATCCGTTTTTACTTGGGCTATTAAGGGTGACATATTGTCTTTTACTATCTTATCTACTTCTGATGTAATCAGCACACCTAGATAGGTTGCCGCCCCCACAACTCTATCATCATTACATACTACAAAGCTGTTTTTAACTATCTGGGTTTTAGTATTATTCAGGCTGTAACCCGAGAATTGCCCAAACCGATTAGCCTCACCTTCGATTGCCCTAATAGCATCTGCAGGATTCGGAGTCAAGATGGCCACATCGTCCGCATATGCCAACGTTTTAATCCGGCATCCATTCAATACTAGTGGTGGAATCTGATCATTACATTCCAACCTGCGTAAGTATGGATCGAGGTACAGCGCAAAAAGCAGGGGAGAAGAGGGACACCCCTGCCTCGTTCCTCTATTGATATTAACTGTGGTTGACTGCCCTCTATTAACCCTTATCTTAGCCACCGGGTTTATATACAGTGTCTGCAGGGCCTTAATAAATCCCACCCCTATGCCGCTCCACCTCAAAACTGCCCATAGGTACCCCCAGGAGACCCTATCAAATGCTTTTTCGGCATCTAGAAACAAAGCTGCCATAGGGTCTCCCAGAATACTTGCTGCATCAAATGCCGTAATTACCTGTCTAGTATGTTGAGTCGTTCCTTTACCCGGAATGAATCCATGTTGAGACGAGAAAACAAAACATTTAATGACCAGTGGTGAGTCAGATGATGATTACATGGAGGATTTATTAATGAAGAATCCACCACCTTATAATGAAGAATCCAGAGTAGTAAATCCGAATAACCCATTTTTTAAACCTCATTATGATGAGGGACCAAGTACAGTAAATCCAAGTGCCCCGTTTTTGAAACCACCTTTGATGCCGCAAATAATACATGAGACCTCCATTGAAAAGATACTACAGGACATAGAAAGAGAGGCCTTGAATAAACAGAGAAGTGAGCTGATTCAGAAAATTTCACAATTAAATACAAGTCCTGAAGCTTTGGCAATTCCAGTAACTATTGGCCCAGTTATTCCTTTGTACGGGGATAAGCAAGCTAGTCCAAAAGCTCCAGTTATAACTACATCAGTAGTACAGCCAAGAAAAGAACCGTTGATAATAGATGACCAGGCAAGTGAGTGTGAGTCAGTGATCTCACTAATGGATTTACCAATAAGGGAACCAGAAGGCAGTTCAATGAGAAATAACTCTCCTTTAAATTCAAGAGAAGTCCATATAGAGACATCTCCTGGTACGAGAAGTGCCACGGTAGTGACTCCTGAAGAAATAGACAGATGGACCCGAGAAATAGAGAAACTAAAAACTCAGCCAAAACCATTGGATATATATAAATTGAGAATCGAATTGGAGGAATTTATGGCTGGGAATGTGGGTCTGGACAGACTAAATATCTTAGTGAAGACGAATTGTAATTCATCTGTAAAAGTATCACTCGAAATACAAGCGTGTACCATGAAAAGTTAATGGACACCGCAGCTAGCATGGGAATTGACATTGGTAGATCTAAAGTATTGCAAAAACCATACAGAGCAGAATTCTCTGACAAAGATTTAGAAAACATGAACGTGTCAGGAAGAAAAGTGCAGATAAGAGAATTATTAAACCTGTTACAAAAATGGGGAGACTTAGAAAAATGGAAAGCCAGTTGGGCAAAGAAAAAAGAAGAGGTCAGATCAAGGCAAATGACTTCAGAATATGTCTTAAAAGAAGCAAAAAAGGTGGAAAAATGATGCCCTATGCGAGAAGTACCAGGTGGAGGTTATGTACATGTGCCATGGTCCAGACAGGATATGTAATGATTTCCCAAAACTGCGCGAAAAACCTGTAGAGTGGTACAGGCAGGTCGAAAGATTCATGAAAGTTTCCAAATGTCTTTTGAAAGATCTAGACGGATTTTTTGACATTGTAGTTCCCGTAGATTTGTGAACAGAATGTAAAATTGCTGTTGATCGGCCTACTGAAGAATACCCCAGAGACCCAAAGACAGGGGCACCTTCCGAGGATGTGATGAAGAAATATAATCAGGTGATGTTGTACCTGAAAGGAAAGGTGCCTGTGAAGGAGACTGACTGGACTAGGATAGACAGAACCACTCAGAACCGAGATGAAACTGTACATGCATACTATGAACGTCTGTTACAGGTGTTCAAGCAGTACAGTGGACTGGACAATATTGAAATGAAAGACATGACCCATTTCATCTATCGATTTGTGTTATGGTTAAGGCCTGAAATTTCACAGTGGATCAAAGACAATAAAATTTGTTGGCAGGATAAACCAATTGACGAAGTCCTCAAATATCAAAGTACTGTAAAGATGAGCTAAAAAATAAATGGAAAGTGCTGAAAGAAAAGGTCATGTGGGCACAGGTAAAATTAGCAGAACATCAAGAACAGCAGTTAAACAAAATGACTAGTAACCAAAATCAGGGAACCGGAAATGGGGGAAGCCGAGGGGAAAAATGAGTAGAGAAGAGGCAAAAAAGAAGTTTCCCTGCCACGGGTGCGGAAAGTTGGGGCACTGGAAAGACAAGTGTAAGGCTGTGCGGAGTGGTAATGGGCAAAATAATGATTTAAATCCACAGACGCAGAATGGGTGCCATGGAAGACTCAGCAGCAGGTAAAGCAGAATCAGTTGCCTCATGCACCTATGCCAAATTATAGGAGCAAAGCACAACAGAGTGTAGATACCACAAAGTGGGAAGGAAGGGAGAGTAGAGATACAGCAACTTCACAATTTCTGTTAAACGACACATTCCTCTGTGACGAACCTTACTGACGGTGCCTGAGGGGGGAGGACGAGGAGTGCGTGCTTGGCGCCTCCTTGCCGGTGGACCAGTCAGGGCCATACATTGAAGAAAAGGTTGAAGGAAATGATGTCACCTTTCTGTTGGACACTGGTGCTACCCGTTCTACTGTGAGAACAGTGGACGTTCCAAACCTACCCCTCTCGGGAGAAGCAATCCAAGTAGTGGGTGTTTCTAATAAACAGATTAGTACCCCAGTTACAGAACCCATGGAAGTCAGAATCGGTAATTTTAAAGAAATGCGTGAATTTGTTGTCTGTGATTCAAGTCCTGTGAACTTGTTAGGACGAGATTTGTTGTGCAAAATGAATTGTACCATCTTTTGCACACCAAATGGCGTTGAAATTCAAATCCCAGATGAAGACGGAATGTATAAATTAATGTTAGCAAAACAGGAGACAGAAATTAAAAAGCTGACCATACAAGACTTGCCAGAAGAACTCCAACAGACAGTCAAACCGGAGGTATGGTATTTTACTGGAAAAGAAGTAGGATTAATGGCAAATGTTGACCCATTTAAAATAGCAATAAAGGAAGATGCAGTTTACCCAAATACTCAACAGTATAAAATGAGTGCAGAAGTAAAAGCAGGGGTTGCTATAGAAATAAAACGTTTGCTTGAAACAGGAATTTTGCAAGAAGTGTTGAGCAGTCCTTGTAACTCACCCATAATTGGCATAAAGAAACCGAGTGGTAAGTACAG
Source organism: Lissotriton helveticus (assembly GCF_964261635.1). NCBI lineage: Eukaryota > Metazoa > Chordata > Amphibia > Caudata > Salamandridae > Lissotriton > Lissotriton helveticus. Next base: position 1,137,748,342 of record NC_136057.1, on the reverse strand, counting down.
GGTCGTACAAGACCTCCGCAAGGTTAATAAAATTGTTGTTCCTTGCTGTCCAGGTCTGCCAAATCCTGCAGTGATTTTATACCAAATACCGTGGAATGCTGGATGGTTTACTGTCATTGACCTGTGTCATGCATTTTTTTCGATTCCATTGCATCCAGACAGAAAATTTCTTTTCTCATTTGAATTCGACAGTCATGTCTACTTTTGGAATTGTGTTCCTCAGGGGTACACAGAGAGTCCCTCAATTTTTAATCAAATTCTGAAAAAATGCCTTGAATCTCTGATATTGCCCAGAAAGTCAGTCCTGGTGCAATACATAGATGACCTCTTGGTGGCGTCCAAAAGCCGGAAAGACTGTGTTGTTGACACCATTGCATTACTGAACCATTTAGGTGAAGGAGGACATAAAGTGTCACCAGATAAATTACAGTTCTGTACTTCATCAGTAAAATATCTGGGGCACCAACTAGAAAGGGGTGTCAGGAAAGTTACCACAGAGAGAATTATAATAAATTGAAACATGGAGTTGCCCAACACCCAGAAAGAAATCAGAATGTTTCTTGGAGTTGTAGGATACTGCAGGCAGTGGATTGTGGGATTTGCAGTCCTAGCAAGACCATTGATAAAAATGACAAAGAAAGGAGCCAATGACCCAGTGGAGTGGGATGACGAAAGCATGACTGCTTTTGTAAAATTACAAGAATGTCTGTGTACAGCTCCAGCACTAGGAATGCCTGACTATTTGAAAGAGTTTGCATTGTTTTGTGACACACAAGACAATTGTGCACTCTCAGTCCTGACCCAAATTCATGGCTTAACGAGACGTCCAGTGGCATATTTTTCTTCCACATTGGACCCAGTGGCAGCCGCATTACCTGGATGACTGAAAGCAGTAGCTGCAACTTGCATGAGTCTTGAGCAGAGTGAATCCATCATTATGGGGCATCCTGTAACTGTATATGTTCCACATGCAGTTGTAATTTTGTTGACAAGAACAAAAACCCAGTATCTCATACCTAATCGGCTGACTAAGTATGAGAGAATCCTTGTAGGTGCAGGAAACGTAACCATTGCGAGATGTAACATCTTGAATCCAGCTACCCTACTACCAAATTCACTCTCAGCAGAAGTAAAGGGAGAGGTTGAACATGATTGCATTGACCTGACAGAGTATAGTACAAAACCACGATCAGACATAAAAGAAGAGCCCTTAACTAATGCAGAATATGAGCTGTTTGTAGATGGCTTTTGTATGAGACATGAGGAAGGAGGTCTAAGCGATGCTTACTCGGTGTGTACTTTGAGAGGTCCAGTCGAAGCATCCTATTTACCTGGAGTCAAGTCTGCACAAGTAGCTGAATTGGTTGCATTGGCAAGAGCCTGTAAATTTGGAAAGAACTGGAAAGTAACCATATATACTGACAGCCAATATGGTTATTGAGTTGTGCATGACTTTGGCCAATTGTGGATGCAAAGGGAGTTTCTGACTTCTTCGGGTACTCCCATCAAAAATGGAAAATATGTACAAGATTTACTGGAAGCAATCCAGTTACCAAAAGAATTGGCTGTGGTCAAGTGTGCTGCTCAGAAATCTGGCAACAACAAAGTGACAGCAGGTAATCGATATGCTGACCAGTTAGCCCAACATTGTGCAAGGTACAAAATGGCTGTTAATAAAAAGGTTGAGGTGAATGGAAACAGCTGCCAACTTATGATGCTAGAAGGAATAAACACATGGGAAGAAGTGAGAGACTTACAGGACACAGCAGAGCCAAAAGAGAAGGAAAATTGGAGGAAATTTGGTTGTCAGAGAAGGGTTGAAGATGGTGTCATTGTTTACCTTGATGGTATGCCTGTGTTACCAGACTGTCTGCTTGCTCCTATGGCTATGTTGATACATGGAGACACACATTTGGGAAGAGATGCTATGATATGCATATTTAGACAGGCATGGTTTAACTCGAAATTCAGAAACATAGCAGAGGCACTCTGTCAGAGGTGTCTGGTTTGTCAACAATTTAACCCAGGAAAGAAAACAGTAGTGTTGCCAGGAAAAATTGGAAAGGCTTTTATACGATTACAACTTGATTTCATTCAGTTACCCCCTTGTCAAGGAATGAAGTACATACTTGTCATTGTCTGCCTGTTTTCAAAATGGGTGGAAGCCTACCCCACACGCAGAAATGATAGCATCACTGTAGCTAAACTGTTACTTAGGGAACTTATACCTCCGTACGGTTTTCCAGCTACAATTGAATCAGACAGAGGAAAACATTTCCATAGTGAAATAATAAATCAAATTTGTGAAGCATTTAAAATTACGCAAAAACTGCACTGTGCATATCGCCCAGAAGCTTCTGGAGTGGTGGAACAATTGAATGGCACTATCAAATCAAGATTGGGGAAAATGTGTGAGTCAACCCAAATGGAATGGCCAGATGCTTTGCCCCTTGTTTTGATGGGACTTAGAAGTATTCCAGACCGGAACACAGTCTTGAGTCCCCATGAGATACTGATGGGAAGAGCAATGCGGCAGGCATGGGTGCCAGGATACAAACTGATAAGCATATCTGATGATTTGGTACTAGAATACTGCAAAGAACTGGCTGACCAAGTGCGTTCTATCTCTCACCAGGTTGGGGAAGACGCTGTCGCCAGACCAGTAACTCCAGCACATGACCTGAACCCTGGTGATTGGGCAGTGATAAAGAAACATACTCGAAAAACGTGTCTTGCACCAAGGTGGGGTAAACCACAACAAGTCATTCTGGTTAACACCACAGCTGTGAAATGTGCAGGAGTGCCACACTGGATCCATGCCAGTCACACGAAGAAAGTGACTGAACCTGAGGAAACTGAGGCTGAAGGTTGTGCAGCTGAAGGGTCTCGAGAACTTGATCCAGAAGTAGCTGAAGAGGAACAACCGAGCTGCAGTCAAGATGATTGGGTTCCAATAATCAACCTGACTGTAGATCCTGTGAGAACAAGAAGACAGACCTATTTAAATAGACAGTGGGAGAGTGAGGACGAGACAGGTGTAGAAGGAGATACTCAGATCATCGAAATCCAAAACATAACTGATACTGAGGAGGACCAGATAGGGAAAGAGCAGGCAATCGACACTCCCCTGAGAACTCCTGAGCCTAAAGAGGGACAGATAGAAATTAGGGCGGAGGTTCAAGCGGAAGAAAATCAAAAGTTCGAAGAACTTGAACAGGACCAGATAGGAATAGACGATTGTGTTCAGGAAGAAGAAAACTAAACAAACCAAAGTCAAATTCAGCTAAGGCCTGTTTAGAGACCAGGCAGAAGAAGCTGAAATAAGACCTGGACCTCGTCAGTCAGGGAGAAAAACAGAAGACGATCTTGAAACAAATGTGCCACAACTGAATAAAAATAAAAGAGCATTTGAAGAGGGCCAAGACACAGTGCCAGTTAAAAGACTCAGAAAAGGAGACAAGTTGCCTAGATTTGTCAAAAGGCTGAGACTGAGACTAAAGACAATCAACAAAGAACCTGAGCAGGTGAATGAAGTCTCGAGTCAAGCTGAGCCGTCTGTGATACAAACTAGAAGGAGGAGTCCCCGAATAAAAAGACTGAATAATAAATATCGAAGCCCTGAATGGACTTATCTTGTTTTGGAAGACTTTGAAAACTTGGAAATAAGTGACGAAAGTGATGAAGAATTGATTACTGACCAGACTGACGAAGAAGTGAGACCAACCTGAAATCCACACAGGGTAAAAAAAAGGCTGTGTAAAGTTACAAAGAGGGGTTGAAACTCCTATTAAGTCAAAATGGCTGATCCTTCTGTTAATGGAAGACCGAAATGAGGTTGTTTAAAAACATGTTGTAGAATATGTTTATGTAGTGTAGCAATAGTAATTATACTTTGGATAGGACTAATAATAGGTATTCCTTACATGATGAATAAAGACACAAACCTGTACCCTACTAATCAATTGCCACACGACACTGAAGAGCTACAAACTAGAGATACACCACAAAGAGTACATGTTAAAATCTGGATTGTGGCGTAAACATTATCGGCGCCATCTTGTCCTTTTCAGATCCATACGTGCGCGTAAGCGGCAACCATTTTGATTGCCATGGCCTCTCTGCCCACTCCCGATAGCCAGCGTCTCTCTCTCCCCCTCACTCCCCAGCCTCGCAAGCATCCCCGACAGCCCCCGGTCTCTCCTGCTTGGGTCATAAACGCACCTCCAGCGCGACCCTGTCTCCGAGCCACATCCCGTGCCGAACCCCCTCACTCTTTCATCTCATTCATAGAACAGGCCCTTTTGATAACCTCTTCCTCCCTTCCCTATTGTCCGGCCTGACCCCAGGCCATCACTTAGCTCAACAGATGCAGTTTATTGCCCCCTACAGTAGGACCTCGCCCCACATCAAAGGAGCGGGGATTAATCAATGCCTTCACACCCCTAGATCCGACCGATCGCCCACATTCCTGTTCCCAGCGGAATGTCCAGCTGCGCGATAGCCATCATGCTGAGATTTGGGTGGGGACCTCTACTGTAGATATGTGTGGGAACGGGCCTGAACCGGGGATTCCAAAGATGCCTTTTTGAACTTCAAAGCAATACCACGGATGTCATAAATGTAATAAAGCCATAAACCTGTGTATAAGAGGCCAGGCCTCAGAGATGCGGTTAGAGCACCTCGAGAAGATACCCTGTTGTCTGATTTGACGTGTTCTGCTCCGTCGGAATAAAACTTCTGTTTCCTGCCTTCCAGTCTCCAGCGCCTGCCTCTTTATTTGGTAACCGTGAGTTGGGTGAGAGGCGGCTAACGCCGGGCAAACCTTGAAAAGGGGTAATCGACCTGATCTGCCTGACCCCTATTTCCTCAATTGGCGTCCCAAATGTGGGGCCCATCAGCGACACGTGGATCCAGTGGGAGAGGTCCTGACGACGGAGTGAACGACTGCAACGATCGGGAAGTGCACCTGCCCGATAGACCCTCGTCTGGCAGCCGATCATCCGAACTTCACTGGTTCCGAGCAGACCTCTCTCGAGTGATCTACGGTCCTGACTGGGAACCATCAGGAGTGCCACGACAGAAGATAGAGGACGATCGGGCGCTGGAATCAGAAGACAGGAAACTGTCCATGCGGTCCGGGTAAGTTCGTGTAACACGACAAACTGTGAAATATTTGATTGATTGATTGGAAAATACTAGTATTACTCTCCGAATTGTTGGTTCTCTTCTCTGTCTGCAAACGGAGAGGAATAGAAAGTATTCTCTCTTCCTTTGCAGGTAGTGAAGGGTAGGTAACGCAGGCTTTTGCCCCCGTTGTAATCCGTCGTGCCTATCTTTCTCCCCCACTGATTGATTGTTTGCCCGAACATTGTTTGTTCGAGGATTGTTTTCTCGAGAATTCTCTGTCTACAAACGGGGAAGGATAAAAGTATTCTGTCCTCCTTTGCAGATAGTGAAGAATAGGTAACGCAGGCCTTTGCCCCCGTTGTAACCCGTTGTGCCTATTTCTTTCTCGCCACTGATTGTTTGATTGAACGGACATTAATTGTTCGATATTGGTTCTTTGGAGGTATTCTCTGCTTACAAATAACGTGGAATAGAGATATTCTGTCTAGTCTTTGTAAGCAGTGAAAGGATAGGTAGTGCAGACTTTTGTCCCCATTGTAACCCGTCATGCCTATCTTCTCCCCATTGTTCAGTAGTTGGTTCAGCCCGGACCGCTTATTAAAGGTGGATCATCCGGCTCCTTTGGAGGGCACCCCTAATAAGGATATGTTTTTAAAGTATGGACTAGTCGCCGTAGCTTATAGTAAGTTATGGCATAAATATACTAAAAAGGATCAGGAAAGTCAGTGGCCACTGATAGGATCCTTCGATGACGCAAAAATAAGCATGCTGGAAAGAGCCCTTTGTAACAATAAAACAACGCCCACTATGCTTGATAGTTTCGGCATGTGGCGCAGGAGACGGAACAACGAAAGAAAAGAAACGAAGTCAGACTAGAGAAAGAATTGCGAAAGGCAGCTCATTTAGCCGCGAGCAAGTTGAAAGAAGAGATAAAGGAAAGAGAGGGAGCTAGACTGAAGCAAGAATCCGAGACATCGAGCCAATGTCCCGTTAGAACACCCTCTACGCTTTACCCTGAGCTACCTTCGAAGCAGCGAGCGAACGATGATCTACTGCTAGGTCCCCCGATCATCTACATGCCCCCTCCATACGCCCCTTCCCAACCTCTAGTGCAACGCACGCAACCCCCTAGCACAGATGAGAGCAGTGCCAGAGCCTCGGTCCTCACGGCCTCCGCGCCGGCCGAGCCCCTTGTACTCAGCGCAGCACAAGCAGCAACATTAGATGAGCCCGAAACTGAGAAGGAAGACTCTGCTAGGCTCCATCGATTGAGTAAGGATGAACGAGCAGGGATTGATAAGATCGCAAAGACGCTAGTAGAACGGAAAGAAAATGAAGATTACGTGACAGATATATGCAATACATATGCTGATAACCACAAACGACACTTTGTTGCACGTTTCTGTTACCACACCCTTAACGCCTATGAAGACCGGTATCGTAACAAAGGTCCTGAAAGCCTAACGACTCTGTATAGAAAAGTCGACATTGGAGAGCAGGGCGAGGGTGATGTGACGGACCTCTTCTCGCGCACGCTTGAAGTCTTCCGCCACCTCACTGAACAGAGATTAGAGGCCGACACCACGACCCCTGTAGCGACTGAACCTCAAACCGAGAGAACTGACACCATGATGCCAATAAGAGAAGCGGCACCTTATTGGGTCCCCTCACGAGGACAGGGAACACACGACGATATTAACCACCAAGATGCGAGAGGGAGGGTAGTGTACAACTGGGTCTACCAACCCTGGGATCGGCAAGACAGCCTGACTTTCCGAAAGTCCTTGCCCGATCTACGAAAGAACCCCACTGCCTTCTACACAGAATTAGGTACCGCCTTGGGTTCGACGATTATGACCCTAGCGGACATCGACTTGTTTTTCGGGCTATGTCTGCCAGCTGATGTGTGGAAGCAAATCCGGAAAGTCGACCACCTTGAGTTGTTCGGACATACCTGGTCACAACTCGATGGCATAGACAAACAGCGAGAGCCCGGACAGAAACCCTTGAAATCGATTCTAGACCTGCCAGACAAAATAGTACTAAAACTGAAAACCATAGTACCAGAAAAGAAGGTGGACTGGTCGATAGTAACGGCTTGCTGCCAGAAACCACAGGAAGACACCTCAGACTATTTCTCCCGGTTCGAAACAGTGTTCTCCGATTACAGTGGCCAGGACATGACCTCTGCAACCGGACATCACTTGTTCGTCCAGAACTTTGTAAAAGGCCTGACACCAGAAGTCTCGCAAAAACTGCAGACTAGTGAAAGTAGTTGGGCTGCCTCCAAACCCGCGGCTATCCTTCAGATGGCTCAATACTACGAACGGCAAAAGAACGAGAACGATAGGGCGACTGAGAAAAAGAAAAAGGACTTGAAAGAACGAGTGATGATTGCTCAATTGCAAGGAGTGACGACAGGAAGGGAACAGTATAGAGTGAAACTACCAGTCGAATGCTCCTAGAAATCCACCCCCTAGAGACCGCACACCCGCACCCGGCGCTCCACGAACAGACCTCGATGAGAACCAGTGTGCGTTTTGCAAAGGATATGGGCATTGGAAGTTCCAGTGCCCGGTCCTGCTAGAAATGTACAAAAATAGGGACGCAAAAGACGTAGCGGGTGGGCCGAAAAATAGAGGACAGGGATGAGGGCACGCAAACGACGCCAGAAATGACAGATCAGGCAGACCGAACACTTTTGACCACCCCCAACAGAACCAATGCCAGCAGACTGACTGTGACGATGCCCGCGACTGGGCATAGTACTGCCTAGGGCAAGGGAGGGATCCAGTCGAGCTCTATGTTGACCAGCAAGGTCCTTATGTCACCGCTAAGGTCCTAGGTACGAAGTCTCCATTTCTGGTAGACACTGGCGCGACACGTAGTGCGTTATCTAAACGACTGATTCCAAGGGCACCCTTGTCTGGCTCACGCATAACATCAATAGGCTTTGATGGAACGCCCTCCACTAACCCCTTATCCGCACCGGTTTCCTTCGACTTGGACAGTAACCCCACTGACACGACGTTTCTGCTTTCCTCCAACACCCCCGATGCCATTATGGGACTTGACTTACTGAAGCATTTCCGAGCTACTATCAGGTGTTCACAGGACGGAGTTCGAGTCATTCTGTATGATAACCCGACTTTGCTCAGACCTCATCCCGCACGACACATGTTCTCCATCTCTGACGCTGACGCATCCTTACTTGACTCTCTACCTCTGTATCTGTGGGCTAAAACTGACGCTGACGTAGGACGAATGATGATCGACCCCGTGCACATAACTGTTCGCCAAGATGCGATACTCCCAAAACTCCCACAGTATCGGATATCGCCCGAAGGTGAGAATGCATTGGTAATGATAATCCAGTCCCTGGTAGAGGCAGGAGTGGTAGAGGAAGTAGTCAGCAATATTTGGGCCCCAAGCAACGACCATGTGCCTATTTCTCTGCCACCCTTGACCCCGTAGCGAGAGCCTTGCCTGCCTGCCTTCGAGCCGTAGCTGCCGCTGCTGTCTCTATCCGACAAAGTGAGGGGATCGTACTATCGAATTCCCTCACGGTATTAGTGCCCCATGCTGTTGACACCCTCCTGAACCGGACTAAGACGCAACACCTGACTAGCGCACGACTGACTGGATACGAACTGACTCTGCTTGCACCCCACATCACGCTGAAAAGATGCACCACACTGAACCCAGCCACCTTGTTGCCTCTGCCCGAAAACGACCCAAATGTCCCCCCTATACATGACTGTGTGACCCTCACAGACGAACAGACTAGGAGTAGAGTTGACCTCCGAGACACCGCCTTCAAAGACCCTGACGGAGAGCTATGGGTAGACGGCTCTTGCATCAAACTCTCCGACGGCACCACCTCAGCTGCCTATGCAGTAACGACAGCCCGAACAGTAATTGAGACAGCCCGCATCACACAACGATCCGCACAGGCGGCAGAACTGATTGCCCTCACACGAGCATGTATTATAGCGACAGGGACCACGGCAAACATTTACACGGACAGCCAGTACGCCTTCGGAGTGGTTCACCATTTTGGACTCTTGTGGAGAGAAAGGGGATTCCTGACGTCCCACGGCACGCCCATCCTCCACGGAGATCTAGTCTCCGCCCTGATTGAAGCAGTTCTCCTCCCCAAACGATTAGCCGTAATCAAATGCCAGGCACACAGGAAGGTGACAGACTTAGTCGGACAGGGAAATGCACTGGCCGACATCACTGCCCGAACCACAGCTGAGAATAGGACGACGACACGCATGTATGTGACCAGGTCACAAGCAGAAAAATGGACTGACGCTAGGGAAACGATTAGGGACATCCAGTCGGCCAGCACACCTCACGAACTGACTGAGTGGGCACGGGTAGGCTTAAAAGACGATGAAGGCTGCTGGCGGACAAAAGACACAAACAAATGATTGCTGCCTGACTCGTACCTGATTCCCATACTGACTATGGCACACTCCCCCGCACACATAGGATCTGCCCCCATGATCGAACTCATCTCCAAGGTCTGGCACAACGAAAAAATCCCCGACTCAGCCAGACGCCTGGTCCAGCAATGCCTTATCTGCCTGCAACACAACCCTGGGAAAGGAACTGTGGTACCCCGGGGAGGGTTTGGGGTCCCCGACCATCCCTTTGAGGTCCTCCAGATGGACTACATCCAACTAGAAAGATGCCAAAGCCTGAAGTATGTATTAGTCATTGTGTGTGCCTTCAGCAAATGGGTAGAAGCCTATCCAACCCGTGATAACACTGCCATGACCACTGCCAAGGTACTACTGAAAGAGTTTTTCCCTCGCTAAGGTCTTTGTCGAATTCTATGGAGCGACAACGGCCCCCACTTCATAGCTGAAGTTATCCAACTAATCTTGAAAGGGTTGGGTGTAAAACAGAGGTTTCATGCAGTCTTTCACCCCCAATCTGCTGGCTTAGTTGAGCGACACAACGCCACACTGAAACTAAAACTGTCGAAGATAGTGGCCACCACAGGACTTAAATGGCCAGATGCCCTCCCACTGGCATTGCTATTGATGCGCTCCACTCCCACTAAACACCATTTGACCCCCTACGAGGTTGTATTTGGGTGACCGATGAACCTCTGGACTGCCCCTAAACCGACCTCCATTCACGACGTCCCGGATATCCTACTGTCTGATTACTTGTGCAAATTGACTAAAACGTTGTCTGTCATTCATCAGCAGGTGCAGCAGGCCATCCCCGATGCTTCCAGGGGTCCAGGTCACGATATCCAACCGGGGGATTATGTGCTGATCCGAAATTTCCAACGGGCAAAGAGTCTGGAACCCCAGTGGACGGGCCCCTGGCAAGTACTGATCACCACCCGGACGGCTCTTCGAGTGGAGGGGAAACGACACTGGCTGCATGCACACCACTGTAAGAAGGTATCCTCGACCCTGGCCACGACAGAAAACGTCAGCACCCAAGAAGAGCTCCTGAACAAAGACCGGCCATCACTGAACTGTTATCCTGATACCGAGGCACTCGAACTTGCAAAATTCTCTGATCCCACTGTGCCATCCAGGGAAGGGTATTTCCTGCGTCGAAAGGAGGGAGCTTCGGCTAAGTAGACCACGGACTAAGTTGAATCTCAGAACGGTAGCCTAAACACAACCAAGGGTTACCCGGAGAGAAGCTAACGAAGTCTGCGGTTCTGCCCACTACCGAGCACCTCGAAGATGATGGAAGCGCCAGATAAGAAGATGATGGAAGCAACCGGAAATACCCCCTACAGGAACCCAAAGACTGACAGTATGCACAAATCAAAGACAATTGCCCTTTTCATTGTCCTCCTCTTTTGCCTCCTCCTCATGACTTCCTTCTGGATCGTGGAAGAGAGCGCACCCGCTCATCAGATATTGCTGACCACTGCACAGCCAACCACTATGAAAGAGCATCACCTGATCTCCCTTTCGCCTCAGCTCCGAGAAAGGCGTAAGGAGTTCTGGAACAATTCCTTCGTGCAACTGTTGCACCAACACAACCTTGCCGCCAACGCCACAAACTGCTGGATCTGCGGGTTGCTCCCGCATGCCACCGGACACTCCATCCCTTTCATCCCTTCCCCTTTCTCAGTTCATGGCTCCTGCCTTGCCTGGTTGATCCTCTTGCAAGAGAGCTACAAGGACAACGCCACTTCTGGTCAAACAGTGTCACACTTTTACCATGGGTTCTGGCTGAACAAAACCGGGAGGACATCTGCTCCCTTTTGTTCTTTGACCTCTGGTTCCTCCTTCCATATGGACATCCCTGCCAAGGAACGAGTTGAAATGCAGGTGTTCCATAATCCAGCCAGACCCACCTTCTCCTACCTACGGAAACGAACTGCTGCCACTCTGACTGTGGCTCTGTCTGTTATCAATGTCACGGGCCTCGTGTGCCTCGAAGGCCTGGGAACACAGCTGGTGGGTCACAGTTCCTGCCACATCACCAGAACATTGGACTCAATTGATCCCCCGTCCTTTGTTGCTTCTCCGAATATGTACTTTGTTTGTGGCACCAAAGCTTACAGTTGGCTTCCAAAAGGTTGGGGGGGTACTTGCTACATCGCCTTCATTCTCCCTCCAACGTACGTGGCCCCAGCAAACCATCACTGGCAGAAGCGCGCAAGAGACATTGAACAAGCCGACTCCACCGGAGCACAGTTCCTGGATGCAGTGAAGGGACTTGTTCCTCTGTGGGGCCCAATGGCAAACAGCCGCGCCATCCGACACCTGACCCAGGCAGTAGAAACGACCATGAACATCACGGCTGGCATCCTCACTAACAATACGGCCGAGCTTCAGGCAGTCCGCCTGGTGGCTCTTCAGAACCGCCTTGTTCTAGATGTGGTTCTAGCTGACCGTGGAGGAGCATGCCGCATCATCGGATCCAGCTGTTGCACCTACGTGCCAGACAACTCGCCCTCAGTCTACAAAGCAATCGAGCACCTCCACAGACTTTCCTCAGAGGTTCACCAGGAGCAAGAAGGATGGTCGCTTGGGAGCTGGTTTTGGGGTACTTTGAAGGACTGGGGATGGAGGTTGTTTACATTTATATTGATACCGGTCGTGGTACTGTGTGGGTGTTGCCTAGGTATTCAATGCTTGCCACCTTTGTGTTCACTCATTACTAACTGCATGTGCCCTAAGACTCCGAATTTCGAAGCTGAACGTATGAAAGCTTTGTATGATATCGAAATACGTAATATAATGGGGATAGACATAAATTGACAAGCTGGCTAGATATGTTGAAAAGGGAGGACTGTTAAAATCTGGATTGTGGCGTAAACATTATCGGCGCCATCTTGTCCTTTTCAGATCCATACGTGCGCGTAAGCGGCAACCATTTTGATTGCCATGGCCTCTCTGCCCACTCCCGATAGCCAGCGTCTCTCTCTCCCCCTCACTCCCCAGCCTCGCAAGCATCCCCGACAGCCCCGGTCTCCCCTGCTTGGGTCATAAACGCACCTCCAGCGCGACCCTGTCTCCAAGCCACATCCCGTGCCGAACCCCCTCACTCTTTCATCTCATTCATAGAACAGGCCCTTTTGATAACCTCTTCCTCCCTGCCCGATTGTCCGGCCTGACCCCAGGCCATCACTTAGCTCAACAGATGCAGTTTATTGCCCCCTACAGTAGGACCTCGCCCCACATCAAAGGAGCGGGGATTAATCAATGCCTTCACACCCCTAGATCCGACCGATCGCCCACATTCCTGTTCCCAGCGGAATGTCCAGCTGCGCGATAGCCATCATGCTGAGATTTGGGTGGGGGACCTCTACTGTAGATATGTGTGGGAACGGGCCTGAACCGGGGATTCCAAAGATGCCTTTTTGAACTTCAAAGCAATACCACGGATGTCATAAACGTAATAAAGCCATAAACCTGTGTATAAGAGGCCAGGCCTCAGAGATGCTGTTAGAGCACCTCGAGAAGATACCCTGTTGTCTGATTTGACGTGTTCTGCTCCGTCGGAATAAAACTTCTGTTTCCTGCCTTCCAGTCTCCAGCGCCTGCCTCTTTATTTGGTAACCGTGAGTTGGGTGAGAGGCGGCTAACGCCGGGCAAACCTTGAAAAGGGGTAATCGACCTGATCTGCCTGACCCCTTTTTCCTCAGTAGATATACAAGAGAGAGCACTGAGCCTTAGACAAACAAAAGTAGAATTAGAAGCACCAGATGAGGAAGGACTACATTATAATAAAGTTAAAAACAGAACTCATTTAAATGTATTTGCAAACCTGTTAGTACATTATGTAGAAGCTATGGAAATAAAAGACTCTTATGTTATGAAGCTGCTTACTTCGGTAGCTGAGGGTGTGACGTACCACCATCTGCCACTAACCTATGGAATTTCATGTAGTGTTTTAGCTAGTTTATTTTATAAAAGAGGACCGTTACAATACTATTATTCTAACTTAGACGTGATATATTCTGAACTCCCTGTACGTAGAAACCTGAACCCTGTACATACCACTAGAGATGTGACACGTTACATGAGTGAATATTTTCTAACTGTAGGTAAAATAAATATAGATGACGCACACAAGAATAATTTGACATGTTTATTACAAGAAAAAGCGAAAATGTTTCTGAACATGGTAGATAAAAGAAGAGAGAGTTTCCAATAGAAAGCGAATGACAAAAGTCAGAAAATTCCTAAATGGGCCGAAAGCATAGGGAGCACCTCAAATGGTGGGGCTAATGCTGCTATATTGCTGGATTTCGAAAAGAAGGGGAAACTTTGTCTTCACAGAGAAAGAACCAGTTATTATAACAACATATTCATTGGTTCCAGTGAATGCAAACACAATTACAAGGTAATTGGGGGTTGGGGTTTCAAAAATGGGGCAGAACCTGTGTTTCCCGGAATTTATTATATATGTGGGAACAAGGCATACTTCAAACTACCAGATCACTGGTATGGAAGCTGTTATTTTGGTATTGTCTTCCCAAAGATATACCATGTGGGTAAAATCACTGGAAGCAATGAAAGAACTAATGAATTAGTAAGTAGTAAAAGAGAAAGTGTTGGTGAAATAGTAGGTGATATTTTTAGTGCATTGATACCTACAGTGGGAGTGGCTCTGAATACACACAGAATCTGCAAATTGTCAACGGTAGTGGATCGGTTATCAACTGACACTGCTGGAGGATTCCTGATGGTCCATACCGAATTGGTTGCGATCAGATCAATGGTTTTACAAAATCGACTTGTTCTTGACACGTTATTGGCAAAAGAGGGCGGAGTCTTCAGAATGTTGAAAGCGCAACATTGCTGCACTTAATACCCGACAAAAGTGTTGAAATTAAAAGGTATGTGAGAAATATTACTAATTTGGAAAAAGAGCTTAAAACACTGGAGGTTGACAGTCCATGGAAGAGGCTTACTGATGGTCTCTCTGCCGTAGGTAGTTGGTTTTCTAATTTAGGTAAAAGTCTTGTGAGCAAAATACTGATGCCAATAGCGGGAATAGGTTTATTAGTATTTGGAATAATAATTTGCTGCAAATGACGAAAACACAAAAAGAAATATTCTATGAATAGGCGAGGCGTGAAAAGAAATATTGAAGAGCTCGAATTGGAAGAGCTGAATAACCAAATCTATAAGAAAATGAAAAATTCTCATAATAATGCTGAGAAAAAGCAGAATAGTAAGTTTGAAGAGATTGAAATGGGTGAAATGTGAGAAGTTGGCATCTGGTTCCATTAATTGTGATGATATAAAATATCATCAAAGAGGGGATTGATGGAGCAAGGATTCACATATGAAGTGACTTGCTTGTATTCATGAACCTCGAATAACGTTAACAAATTAACCAACATGTTTCTCTTATTAATTTTGCACCTTTACATTGATATCGGGCATCCGAGTGAAGCTTGCTTATGTGTTTACTAATCCTAAATACGCTTGCATTTAAAATGGCCGCTGCTACTGGGGAATTTCTACTGCGCATGCGTCTGTCATACCCACGTGACATGACGTACTCGCAGCTTTGGAGGGAATCTGTTGCTTCTGCGCAGTAGAGCTAATAAGGCTGATCTGTGTTCTCACATGCGAGAAGCTTGCACTGCTGCTTTTGCTAAGCTGTTCGTTTTGCTTAATCCGAATGCTATAGATAAAAAAAGGGTAATGGGTATAGAGTAGAAGTTCATGGTATACAGTAAAATCATTTATTCTGTGTTCTAAAACTGTTTCCTTTTACTTTTCATGTATCGTAATCTTTGGGCTGGAGGGACAGGAATACTCCATTTTGAAAATCCTTTTGCACACGGCACTCTATAAGAGGAGGGCTGAAGTCATTTGTCATTGAAACCCAGCCAACACGGTCACAGCCAAGATGCGCCTGGGAAACTGACCTCTCCCCTTGATCGAAGAAGCCTGAGTGTACCTGTTGAATTACAATGTATTTATTAATAAAGCGACCATTGTGAAGTGAAATGCAGATATAATGTGAACCTGAAAATGATGGGCGGGAACATTAAAATTAATATTCCATGCTGAAGTATCAAATATTTAGGTGGTGTGTCGACCTCTCCTCCTCTCTTGTCCAATCGAAATTGGGGATCCTTACACTTGCAACATCGGGGGTGGTACATTGACCTGGAAAATAGTATAACTAGCCTAGGTTTAGCTAGAGAAATTGTCCGACTTGTTCGAATAGCTGACCTGTCACTGACCCAACGCACTCAATAGCTGATCGAGAACAGAGTTGCTGCGAAGCACTCTGTCAGAAGACTCGCTGACCCATCGGGGTTTTGGGACCTGAGGTGCTGGGGAAACACTTTACTGGGGAATTCGATAACCCAATCGGGGTTTTGACTGATAGCTGCAGAGAGGGAGTAGCGCAGGCGTTGCAACTGAACTGCGGGTGCTGGTCTCAACGTTCAGTGGTCCTGTAGTGATCCAAATCTGGTCTCCATACTGTACCTGCTGGCCTACTGGCAACTGCATTCTTTGGGGTTTCGTCTGTCCTTTTAAGTGACCCGTGGCCAGGGTTGGTCTTCACACCGTTCTAGGTAAATATAAATCTGTGTGGGTAACACTTAGTATATTTGCGTCCTTTTCTTACCCTCCTGGAATCTTGCTAAAGTCATAATTGCATATGTTCCTTTTCTTTCCCCCTCCTTTGTGATAAATAACAAAATCGTGATTCTTGCTATTTTAGCATGACCCATTTTCTCCCTCCTTTAGAATTGAAGATAAAGAACTGTTCATGAAAATATAGATGTTCCTTTTTCTTTACCCTCCCTTAGAAAAGCTAAAGTGGTGATTTTGAATTCTTAGTGTGATCCCTTTTCTTACCTTCCCTATAGCTACATGGTTAATTCAGTTTTGTCATTACAAGTTGTGTTCCCTCTTTTTACCCACCCTTTTGAAGAGATTAAACTGTGATTTATAGCATGTCCCTTATGTTTCCCGTCCTTTAGAAAATATCAATTCATAGTCTTGTTTTCCTATAAGTTCTATTCAGTATGTTCCTTGTTCTTACCTTTCCTTTAGCATTCTAAATGGTTGGCATAATATATCTTTTGCATAGTTATACGCTGTTTGTGATTCTGATTATTGATAGCTTACTTGCTGTTAATCTTTGGCTTATGACTTTTGATGAAAATTAGATAAAGGTTTTCAAAACTTCTTGAGTCTGTGGTTATTATATGAGTGCATATCGTTGTCTTGCTACCCTACATATTATGCTATACTCCCTGATCCCATAGGTTCACAAATACCGATGACCAGGAGAGTAAGTCAAGGGTATAGGACCTAGGAAGTACAAATATCTGATAGTCAGCGCCCAGGTTACCTGACCAAAGAAATTGTGAATAATTTGAATATGGGCCTAGGTGAGTGTTTGGTAAATTTATAGTCGGGTGACCTGCGTGCTCTATCACTTTAAACGCTGTGTTGCCAGATATTGTGATCCGTTCCAAGCCCAAAGCGGTCCAAGTTCCAGCCCAAATTCAGCCCAACGCAGTCCAGCATGAGCTCAAAAAACAGCCCAAAGTTGCAACCCCAACAGTATGTAAAAACAGCCTTCAGGAAAGATTTTCAATATATGTTGGACCAAGGGTTGCCACCTTTCCAAGAGAAAAATATCTAACATGTGTTGTTGTTTTAAGACTCAAGAAAGACCTGATTTTGATACTAAATAGGACTTTAAGCAAAATCGTATGTATTCACTTGTAACATGACTTTTCTCCCTTTATTTACTTTAACCCCTTCACCGCAGTGCGAATTTTGCCGCGGTGCGGGCGGGGCTAGGGGTGAGCGCGGCGCTGCAGTGCTCATGACGGAACCACTAGCGGCGTGTGCTCATGACGGCGTGGTTCCGTCATGACCCAACCCGCTCATTAATTCGCCCGCGGGGAATTAATGCCACGTGGGCGGAGCGGCAGCTGCATGATGGAACCACGCCATCATGAGCACACGCTGCCTGTGACTCATGAGGGCGTGGTTCCGTCATAAGCATGCAACGGGTTAATTATTTATCAGGGACCAAGATCAGGGGGAGAGGAGTTGGCCTAACAGCTAGAGTGGTCGACTTCAAACCTGGGGAACTGGGTTAGAGTCTCGGCAATGACGCTGAACATCCTGTGATTCTGGGCAAATCACTTAGTCTCCCCGTGCCTAACAAAAAAAAAAATGAATGTGTCCTCATGTAATGCAACTGGTGCTATGTAAAGCGCTCTGATACCCGATTCGGGTCAAGTTTGCGCTTTATAAAACTCTGTAAAAAAACAACTTTAATTATTAATCAGGGACCATTAATGCAGCACTAGAACACGTTTAAAAGTGCTTTCTGTTTATATTTCGTGTTTGAAGTGTGCACAAATAAAGGCTAAGAATACATCCTTTAGGTTATTGTGCTGATTTTTATACCAGCGAGACATAAATTACCGGTGGTGCCGGTAGAAAAAAGGCCAGATGGTAACCCAAGTAGAACATGACCCACTCTGCAGGGTCAACCCAAACTTTTTGCCTTCACCCCTCCTGTTTTCTGAAACTGTTTTTGTTGGCTTTTAGGACTCAGCACACGTTGCCACTGCTAACCAGTCCTAAAATGCTCATGCTCACTCCTTTAAATATGGCACAATTGGCTTCCAAACAATTGGCACATTTAATTACTTTCAAGTCTGTGGTACTACCGGTAGCCAGGGCCTGTAAATTCAATGCTACTTGTGGGCTGCAGCACTTACTGTGCCACACACTTAAGTAGCATTTTAAAAACATGTCTCAGGTCGGCCAATGTGGGCTGTGTGGAATTTTAAAACTGCCATTTCGACCTGGCAAAAAAAACCTTTTGCCAGACCTAAACCTCCCTTTTTAATACATATAAGTCACCCCTTGGGTGGGCCCTAAACCGCCCATATGGCAGGTGTAGGGAAATTACTCTTTTCTGTATGGTCACCCCAAAGTTTTCCAACTGATGCTGTTGGTTTTTCTACCCTGAGAAGTGCACTGAGGCCTACTGCCAGACCTCAGTGCCAGTACCCTGACCCCAAAATGTACGTTGAATTAGCTGTGCCCAATTAGAAATGGCTAACTTACCTGTATGTCCCTAGTATATGGTACCCTGGCACGCAGGTCATGTACGTTAGGCGGGGCACCCCAAGACTGCAGCACTGGTTGTGCCACTGTGAAGGTCCCCCATGTAAAACGAGTACCCCAGTCTGCCATTGCAGACAGGTAAAACAGTCATGCACTTCTAGCCTGACTTTGCCAATGAAAGCAATGGCAAAGCCACCCCTTCCCCTGTAAATATGTGTAAGTTACCCCTCTGGCAGGCCTACCGAGTCCTAAGGCTGGGTGCAACATATGGCCCAGGCAGGACATATATTTTTCATGTCCTGAGAACAAACACACAAAACTACCTTCTTTACTGTGGAAAGAATTGGTCGCCCAATTGACAAGTGCAGGATTACACACTGACAATTCAGCTTTGCTAACTCCTGAATACTGTGACCTAAGTGGGCACTTTGGGGTATCAAACAACTGATTACAATAAGTCCGACTTTTATCTCATGTCGAAGATAATGTAACTTGCTGCAGTGTGCAACTTTTACAAAGCTGTCACTTTGTTGCCTTTAAAAGTCCTGTGCCTTCCTGGGCACACATAGAGCTTGTGCCACGAAACAGCTTACTGCCCTTTTGGAGAGATGTACCAACGACTCTCTGGAAGGGGAACTATGAGGGACTGCAGGCCGGGGAGGTGTTATCTCTATCCTGCAAGAAGCCACTTGGATATTAGCCTCAAAAGTTAGGCTTCAAAGGAGAAGCCACATTTGAAGGACAGATGGGTAACACCGGTGGGAGGGATGCCCCATTGCTTGGGTTAACAGGCTGGCACGGGGTGCAGAGATGAGAAACAACTGCCAAACCTGTTTCCCAAGGGGGGTGTAGCCCTGAGGTAGCCACACCACAGGGGTGGGCTAGTGAAGTTTGAATACTGAGATATAGGTCTTGCCATCTTGGGAGTGGACAGAATATTGCATCCTGGTATAGCGAGATGCGACACTCCACAGGTAGTGGTTATCAGATGGTGGGAACCTGGTAGCCCATTGGCTACCATTTGCATACTGCCCTGAAAGCACTTTCTGAACAAAAAGGGGGAACCCCTGGCACCCAGACCTCAGTCGACCTGGAAGAAGGACTGAAGAAGGACAGCCCTGCTGCATCAAGGGACCAGCAAAGAGAGGCTGCATCATTGAAGCCTGTACCTGGTGGCTAGCGAAGAGAGGGATGGTGCCTGCTGTGTCACTGTCTCCAGAGCCCAGTCAAACCAAGAGACTCCAAGAGACAGGCAATTGGCCTCCTCTTTGCAGCACAGGGACACAACAGCTGAAGAAGCCTGCTAGAGCAAGTTGGTAGCTTAAAGACTTCAAGCCGCTACCACCACTGCCTTGCTAGACCAGGGTCCAAGACCCGATGCACAACGTTTTACCTGAGTTTGCTGAGTCTGGGAGTGCTGTCGGAGAGCTGCTGGGACTCCCAGAAGGCAAGTTATCAACTCAGGAAGGATGGGCATGTGACCTCAACACTGGGGAACTGCTAGTCAAGTGTTGACTGGACTTCGGCCAGACTGGAGAGGACCTTGTGGGACATCAACCCTGCACCATCTTCGTGGACTGAGGAGTGCCTACAGGAAGACACCTGTCGACCACGTTGCATCCATGGAGCATCTTTAGCATCCTTCATCCTTGCATCAGGACTGCTCCTGTTCTGAGCTATCAGGGCACAACAAGCTCCAGAGGCCTCCCTGTAGCTGCTAAGCGAACATCCTGCACTGGGTCTACTTGACCCCTTTTGGCCTCTGCTGGAGTTAATTTCTGATCTCCAAGAGGTGCCTCCGAGGTCCTGGACCCTTGGTATGGTGTCAGTGGAGCTCTTACTGGAAGAAAAGGGGAAATCCTGAAGTTCTGGCCTCTTTGCGATCCCAAACGGGCCCCTTCGTGCCAAAATCTTGACACCAGTGCTGACTGCCAACTCAAATCTACAGTGTACCTGACTCTATGCATGACAGCCAGTGACACCTGACAATGTGAGATGCAGACTCACAGCTACAGCAATCGACAGCCCGAGCTGAGTGCCAACTAGAAACTCCATCAACAACTGTTCCCGACACCCAACAGGATCTTCATGCTACTGCAATGACTGTCTGCGATGCTCGGCCTGCTCTTCCCACTACAGTGACAAACATCAATGATGCCCTCCATGGTCCTCGCAGCCTCCTCTGCAGCGAACTGGGCTCTTCACGCTGGACTTTAGAAGGTAACTTTTTCAGCGGGACTAACCTGGTCCCTGTATCTGGCCCGACTCCATCGCGGTCGGCCTGAACTTGTGACTTTCACCCGGTTTCGCATAACCAGATAACTGTACGAGGTGATTTTTGATTTTAGGTGCTATACTTATCTTAAATATTTGAAATTGCATATCTTTGGTTCTACTGATTGGATGTTCGTCATTTTGATGTCAACTACTTTACTTTATTACTGTTTGGGTGCCACATAAATACTTTATGGTCTGTCTCTAAGTTAAGCCTGACTGCTTGTGTGCCAAGCTACCAAAGGGTTAAGCACAGGCTGATTTGGTGACTTTTGTGATTCACCCTGGCAAGGATTGTGTGTGAGGGGGTTGCTTTAGAAGAACTAATGCCCCCCTCAACCAACCAACTAATTTGTCACACTGTAATTCTAATTTCTATTCAATATACATATAATGGGTGAGGGTTCAATGAGCACCGATGGACAGCTGCATTCATGTCCAAATTCTAGTAATAGTTACTGCTTCTTAAGATCCATCCCCTCTTTGACTTTCTAACTGGTGCTTCTGTCTCCACAAATCTAAACCTGAACCTTGCATTGATGAATTAACTTTACAAGAGCAGACTATAACCCATCTTGATGAAGTGCGGGAATGGTGAAACTCTTTAAGTAATGTGGCTCCTAAAACAGTACATTTAATGGATCTCGCAGGATTAATTACACGCAATGATACACATATAAAGAAACCACCCAGTTATTATTATTATTTTTTGATAGTGTTTATTGGTTTTCAGTTTAGCTTACACAGCCCGAGGGCAATGGGAGTTATACATATTATTTTACGACATCATACTGCAACGTAACAACTGCTGCATTTGACACAATCATACAATCATAAGACTAGTAGCAATGCCACTGAGGTCTTCTATTGTTCCATATGACACTATTAACATAACATTTAACACGTTAGTATCTGTCGTGCACCAGAAGAAGCGCCTTGATGTACTAATAAAGCTGGCCATGGTATTGTGTACTTGTAGGTGTAATTTAAAACAATTTGGAAATGGTGCATTCTGGACTAATTGTACCTGCGTTCCGGGGGGAATTACATTTTGGACTAACCTTGTGAATGTAGGGGTATAACTGTGTTGTGTGTTCACCCTGAGAGGCCGGGATGGTGGCAAGAGGAGGGAAGAAGAGTGGGAGAGTGAGCTGGCACCTGCATGGGTGAACCTAACAGTGACTACCATTGAGTTTTGAGTTGGTTCTATGGAGGCCCAGGGTCAGAGGGAGCACGGTTCAGTTCTGATTCTATAAATGTTAGATATTTTTGCCAGTCTGGGGGGTGTTGTTAGCAGTGGAGTAGTTTAAAATGTTGCCGTGTATCAGCTCATGCTCGGCCCCTAGTGCCCGTGAAGGTCGATGGTCCATGCGTATATATATGTGGTGCTTGTTCCACTTCCAGGACATAGCCAGGCTGCATTTGGCTAGGCCTAGTGCTTGGTCTAGAACCTTGTTGATGGCTTTACGTCATGTTGAGCTTGGCTATGCCCAGCAGAAAGTGAGGACCCTGCAATGTAACCGTCATGTCCGTGGCCTCGGAGAATGTAGCAGCCACCTCGTTCCAGTATGCTGTCAGCTGAGGGCATGCCCACACCATATGTATACATGTGGCTTTGGGTTGTGACAATGGGGACATATATCAGGAGAGTTTGCGTACATTTGTGCCAGCCTATTTTGAGTAAGGTATGTGTGGTGGAGGAAATTAAATTGAGTGTATTTAATTTTGGCATTTGTAGATATAATCTTCGGGAACCCTATGCACTGTACCCGCTGTTTGTCGGTTAGTGTTGTTGATTGTGCTGCATCTCAGTATTCTGTAAGTGGTGCTAAGAGATTTACAGTATCTGGTCTCAAGGAGTTATACAGCATGGTGATTGCCCTCTTACCTGTACCATGTTTGGAGTAAACTAGATGTTTTAGGTTCATCATGTGTGTTGCCCCATGTCCTGAATGTTTGATGTGTTGAGCGACGCATACAATAAGAATGAGCCTGGGGAAATGCCATAACCATCCACAAGGGTTTTGAACTCGCAGAGAGTCGAGTCGACGAATAAATCGCCCGAGGTTTTTAGCCCGGCCGCAATCAATTCTTCCAATTACGGGCACATAGCTCTTGTATTAAGGTTAGGAATTGCCCCAAGCGGTAAGACGGGGGGGTGTAGTGTGGCGTCAGTGCCTTGTCCGTACATAACGTGTCCAGCAGCTGGGTGCTGTGGACATTAATATGTCTCCTGGCTTCTTCGGGATCCAAGTCTCTGAACCATTCAGCCACTCCAGCATCGTGGATTGGTGTAGGTCGGATGCCCAGTGTCCCAGTTCGGTGGAGTTGCAGCTTGCCAGCCACCGCATTGGCCATTGTAGCTGTGAGGCTGCGTAATAATACTCATAATTAGGAGCTCCCAGGGTACCCTTCATAATTGCGGCATAGAGTTTTGTGAGGGCAACTCTGATTCTGGTCTTACCCCAGATTAGAGATGTTAGGAGTGATTTCAGGTCACAAAACAATTTACCTGGTAACAGAATTTGGGAGAGGTGCAAAGAAATACAACAGCCTGGGAAGCAGCAACATTGTAGATATTGGTAAATGCCCCATGGGAGAAAGTGGCAGTTCCGTCTAGAACGTCAAGGAGGCGCGAGCGTTGGCAATCGCCCTGCCCAGACTGCCCTCTTTTAAGACAGCTTGTGAATGATATATATGTACTTCTGAGTACTGGAAGGAGTCGCAAGACCAAGTGTGTTGGGCCTATGGTAGGTCCACCCTTTGTTCCAGAGTCTGGGGTGTTATTTGTAACAAGAGAGATTTTCCCCAATTCACTTTTAGACCAGAGATGCTTCCATAGCGATCCAGCAGTTCAATTGGGCCATATAACACTGTCTGATGGCACCAGAGATATATCAGCGCATCATCAGCAAAGACAGAGACAGTGTTCCATTGGTTATGCGCATTGATGCCCCAGTCAATTACCCGGCTACATAATGCACAGGTCAGAAGCTCCATCGCTAATGCAAAAATAAATGGCGATAGAGGACATCCCTGTCTAGTACCCCACTCGATATTCAAGGAGTCCAAAACCATGTGGCCTAGCTTGACACGCGCCTGCTGTGTGCTATATTAAAGCTTAATCCATTGTAGGAACCGCGGGCCTATACCATAACCTGCTAATGCCGCTCCTAGGTACTCCCATCCCAGATTATCAACGTCTTTTGTATATCTAGAGAAGCGATCCATGTAGGTCCCCTGCTGTACATGCCCATTCTAGTAACAGGAAGAACTGACGTAGATTGAGGATGCTATTCCTGTCAGGAATTAATTTATTTTGGTCAGAGTGCACCGGCAGTTGTGTCACTTCCAATAATCTATTGGCCAGCACCCTACACAGTATTTTGTAATCTGTGTTCAGGAGGGACAACGGACAATACGGTCCCATCGGTAGCGGGTCTCTACCCAGTTTTAGGAGCACTACTAGTACGGCCTCACAAAGTGAGGCTGGCAGTATGCCCCAATCATAATCTTCTGTGTACACCCGGTATAGACGAGAGACCAATTGCATGCTAAACGAAGTATACAATTCCAGGCTCCATCCATCGGTCCTGGGGTTTTTCCTCTCGTCAACGGCCCTGAAAGCGCTGGGATGCCTGGCTTCACCTTGGGGGTGCCCAGTAGGGGGCATCTCACAGGGAAAGCCAGGAAGGGTTCCACAGCGGTATACAGCGCCAGGATGCCTGAAAGGTGATAGTGCGTTTTACAAGTATACATACATTTACATACATTATGGATTGCTTCTGTTTTCTCGGTTTCTGAGATGGGGGATTCTAGGGCTGTAGAATGGGTCTGCGGGATCCGAGGGAGTGTTATTTGTTCTAAGAAGAGCTGTAGCTCTGTCGTATCATAGGATGGAGGGGCACTGTATAGGGAGGTGAAGTATTGGCAGAAGGCCAAATTAATCCCAGCCTGCATGTTAACAAGTTGGCCCTCTGAATTATAAATGGTGGTAATGGGTATTTGAGATGAGTCAGTCTTCAGCAACCATGCTCATGTCCTACCCGCCTTGTCCCCCTCCGGATGTCTCCTGGCTAGGTATATTTTGTTGTCTAGGGCACACAACGATCTAGCGTCATTTTATGAGACAGCCTGGCTTGGGCCAGTGTAGGCATGATCCGACAGTCAGCGGATTATAGGTGCTCGCATCGCTGAACCTCCATCTCAAGGGCATCCAATTCTCTGTTAAGGGTCTTTCGGGTGTCATATACTGCTGTTATTGTGTGTCCGTGCAAGACCGCTTTAAATGCATCCCATTCCACCGCAACACTGGATGCAGTGCCCTTGTTGTTTTGAAAGTACGATGCAACAGATTATAACAGGGAGGTGCGTAATGGGACATCATTGAGTGCTTCTAGGGGCAAGCGCCAATTGGGGATTCTGGATTTGATTTCCCCCCATGGAAGCTCTAGTTGTAGAGGACTGTGATCCGATAATGTACGATTAAGGTATTCCGCGGAAAGCACCCTGAGGAGGGCCTCGTGGGAACAATATATTAGGTCTATTCTTGTGTGTAAGTTGTGCAGTCCTAAATAATAGCAATACTCCCAATTGGTAGGGTATATACCGTACCATGCATCCTGCAAGCAAAGACTGGTGACCCATGCCTGTAAGTGTTGCAATAGGGTGATGGATTGAGCACCTGGAAGCGGAGGACATGAGTGGTTTATATCTAAGTCTGGGGTGCAGTTGAAATCCCCAATAAACTGGTGCTAAAGGTTCGTAAAGCAGCGCTGGTGTCAGCAGTTGCAGGAATAAGTATTGGCCAGAGTTGGGGGCATAGAGTGAGATCACCAATATTGGTAGGCCATCCAGTACCCCCTTCAGTATCACATAGCACCGAGCTGGGTCACTGCAGGTGGGGAGTACCTCCAGAGGCATCCCAGGCGCCACCCATATCAAGGCCCCTCTTGCGTATCCGAAGTACGTGGTTCAAACTTTCGCACCCCTCCAACGCTTGCGCATTGAGGTGAGTGTCTGAGTAGTTAGTTTGGTTTCTTGAAGAAGCGCAGCATTAATCCTGCACCTTCGCAAGTACTGGTAGGCCTGGTGTCGCTTAGCGTACCACGCTCAACCACGAATATTCCATGCTAATAGCAGTATTGGAGTTCCCTGTGTGCCCATTTACATAGTCTTGATATGAGGAGGGGGCCCGAGTCCCAGTATATAATTTGCATGTCCCCTTCCTGCACATCAGTATATGTACCCTGCATGGTGTGTGGGCAGTTGTTTGTCCTGAATTGTGGATACTATTTTGTGGCATAGACAGTGCAATATAAACAATAATAATTCCCAATTTACACTCCCAGGCTTATATGCCAACGGGCAGACGGCCGTCATCACTTTTCTGCACTACAGCTGAAGTTTCGAATAAAGAGAGAAAGAAAGGAGAGAGAAAGAGAAAATTATAAGACTGTGATTCTTTATCAGACGCCCAATGTGAGTGGGGAGCAAGGGCAGCATTTCAAGCTAGGAGTGCCCGCTTGTATAGGTTATTGTTCAAAGCCCTAGAGAGTCATGTTTAATTATGTTCCGGTGGGGATGTCATAACAGTCCACGCTGGTACTTACACAGACATAGGATTATGCAGCAAACCTGTGTGGGGTCCATCACATTAGGTCTTTGGACGTTTGTGGGGTAATGGTAGACCTCCGCCCATCACTGCTGCATGTTGCGAGTCCATCAGCAATGGGGTATCCTTCGCCAGGTCATCAGCCTCCGACCCCGAGATTGATGGGGGAGAGATGTTGCATATCTTTCTGTACTCTTCACTACTTGTGCTCTTTCCCTCTTCGCTTGCTCTTTGGTGGGCCTCTCCTGTCGATGTCTGCTTCATATAACCCATGGAGTCTTTGTGTTTGACATCGCTGTCGAGGTCCAGCTGCAACTCCCATATTGGGAGCTAGTCCATTCAGTTCAATCCAAGCCCACACATCTTCCAGGGTGGCACAGAAATTAGTGTTGCCAGCATGCTGTATCTTTAGGGTGCATGGGAATTGAAGAGCATACTTCACGTTGTGCTCCCTTAGGTTTTTGTTCACATTGAGGAAGAAGGACCTGCGTCATTGTACTGCCAGTGTGTAGTCCAGGTATATCTGCACCATAGCATTTTCGATCGGCCAAGGACTGTGTGCTCTTGTTTTTTTTTTTGTCAAATCTGTTTATTGGCATTTGTTTTTACCGACAAAAAAGAATATAAACAGTACAGTAATGAAAATCACAGTGCAGTGGACATTTTCTCATTGGCAGCGCAGCAAAGGGTTCAATCAGGTATACTGCGACAAGCTTTGTAACGGGAAATCGCGGGGCACAAATTTATATGCACAGTCAGCAGAGGGATTACCCACCTAATGCCGGCCAAACATGTGCTGCCAGGGCCATCGCCCCATGATAAGTCATGGCTATCCACGCGCTAAGTCTCTGTGCCTCAGCATGAGTGAGGATGGATCCTCCCAGCACCAGTTATACACCCAATATTGACTTTTATATATAACAGTTGCAACCAAACAGTAAACGAAAGTATGAAGAAACGATTGCAGCTATAGGAAAAAGGAGGAAAGCACACCAATACCAGCTAGTCCCCCCCTTTCCCAGGAGACAACCCACCCCCCCTACACTCCCGCCCACTGGACACAATTACATTCCATTACACACCAAGAGCCCACACACCCCAACAATCGAGGCTGCCAGTCAAATGAGTAATCAATCTGGAGCTCATCCCGTGGCACACCCTAACTCTCCGGCAACATCACTCAATCTTTCGCATCTTGCGCACCTCCCGCTTTCATGTTTCGCTGCAAGGCGCCGAGCATACATTCCCACCGCTCCGCCATGGGTTCCCTCCGGAGTCCCACCGTTTCCTCCCTGCATATGGCCGTCAACTCCACCCGGGCCCACGCCTGAAGGGAAGAGTTCCACGCGTGTGCACTTGGCGGGTCGCTCGTCTTCCAACGCCTCGTAAGGAGGCGCGTGGCCACCACCAGCACCAGGCCCAAGAAGCAAGAGGATGCCCTATCTTTAGGTGGTCTCTTGAATTTTTGCAGAATGTACACCGGCCACTCCAGGGGTATGACGCGACCCGTGCATCTACAGAGCGACTCGCCTATTGCGCCCCAGTAGGAGGTCAGTCTGGGACAGTTCCATAAGAGGTGGAGGAGCCCCGCATCTAGTTCCCCGCACCTAGGGCAGGACGCGTCCACTCGGTGGAAATACCTGTTTATGAGCGCAGGTGTGAGGTAGGCCCTCTGTATCACATAAAGTTGTATTTGACGAAAGCGAAGATTTCTGGGGATGCGCATTGGGCTCTTCAGTATTTTGCCCCAGTCCTTGTCAGACAACTCCCTACCCATGTCCTGTTCCCATTTAGCCCTGGGGAAGTTAAACTGATCCCGGTATGCGCCCTCAAGGACCCTGCAAATCAGCGCACCAAATGCCTACCTCTCCCCATGACATGTAGGTACTGTATGGTTAAGTGCGTTTCAGGCTCCGCTGCCATGTCACCCCACTTGGCCGTCATTTTGGCTACTAGGGTCCGGTGTAGCAGAAACCCCCCGGGGGGAAGCCCATCCATCTCTACCAGCGTTTCGTATGGCACCAGCGCACCGCCGCGGTATAGGTCTCCCAATGTCTCTATGTCTGCTACTTTCCAGTGGTCAAACATGGGCCGCGCAAGGACACCGACCCCCCCAGGAAAGCCTCCAACGGCACTGCAGGCGCGTATGTGAGGACCTTCCGGGTAATGTAAAGGGCTCTGCAAAAGCACTTGTAGGCCACTGCCAGCAGTAGCGGAACAGGTTTTGCAGGCACCGCCAGCGGGTGGAAGAGCTGGGAGATTCGCTCTAGTGAGTACTGCGACTCCGCCGTGGCGGTGTCTTCCCTACCTCTGTCCGCCAACCAGCGGACGACCCACTGGAGCTGCGCCGCCAGGTAGTAATGTTCAAAGCAAGGAGCAGCCAGTCCGCCGCTATCAGTCGGCGGGAACAGTTTTGCGAGCGGCAGCCGGTGTCTGGACGTTCCCCATATGAAGTCCTGCAGTATCTTGTTGATCGAAGAAAAGAAGGAGGGCGGCACATAAAGGGGCAAATTGACAAAGTAGTTCAGGAGTCTAGGGAGCATAATCATTTTGGCCAGGGCCACCCTGCCCGTCGTGGTCAGCGGAAGAGTAGTCCAAAAACGTACCTGGGATCTCAGTGCTGCCACCGCCTTACCCAGGTTGCCGTCAAACAGATCGGCCGCTTGTCCATAGACCTGCACCCCTAGGTACCGGAAGGTGTCAGCCTTCCATTGGACCCGCGCGGCACCAAGGCAGTACTCCGGGTATTTCGTCTCTGCTTTGAATGCATGTAGGCACAATTTGCCCGCGTTGACTTTAGGCCCCGAAGCCACTGCGAACTGCTCCAGTACCTGGGCCAGCCTCTCCGGTATGTGCGCCACGTCCCTAACGAACACCAGCAAGTCATCTGCTTAGAGCAAGACCTGGTGCGTCGCGTCCCCTAGTGGAATCCCCGCTCCCAGTGTCTGCCGCAGCATCGCCGCCAATGGCTCCACTGCCAGTGCAAACAGCAGCGGGGACAAGGGGCATCCCTGGCGAGTGCCCCGGCCAATCGCCACTGACTCTGAAATATATGGGCCCAGACGCACCCGAACCTCAGGGTTCACGTAGAGGAGCCGTACCGCCTGCAAGAAACCCTCGCCCAAATCATAGCGCGAGAGCACAGTGTTGAGGTATCCCCACTCCGGGCATTCGAAGGCTTTCTCCAGGTCAATTAACAGACACCCTGCCCTGGGCCAGTCCTTGGTTGCCTCCTCCGCCACCCGAAAGAACCTCCTGAGGTTCGAGGATGTAGACCGTGCCGGCACAAACCCGTTCTGGTCAGGGTGCACTAGGTGCGGGACCACTGTCGCTAGCCGCTCCACTAAGATTTTCGCGAAGATTTTATAGTCCACGTTCAGCATGGCCAGCGGCCTGTACGAGCCTAGAGCGGCAGGGTCCCTGTCTGGCTTAGGCAAGGAGACTAGAAACGCTTCCCGCATGGACGGGGGGAGCGAGCCTACATCCATGGCCGTGTTAAACAGCTGGAGGAGGAGAGGCGCCAGGATATCCCTATTCGCCTTATAGTATTCCGCCGGCAAGCCGTCGGGCCCGGGGGTTTTGCCAGTCGCCATGCCCCCAATTGCGTCTCCCACCTCTTCCTGAGAGAGCGGGGTATTGAGCTCGCCTCTGTGACTCCCCGTTGCTTCAGGCAGGTCGAGGTCGTCGAGGAACGCCTCCAGCGTGTGCCGGGGGCCTGTGCCTTGTGACTGATAGAGCTGCTTGTAGTGGTCAGTCAGGGCGCGATGGATTTCTCTCTGGGTGTATACCGTTACCCCGTCCATGTTGCGCAGCGCGCCTATCGGGACGTGTCGCGCCTCACTTTGCACCAACCAGGCCAGGAACCGACCGTCTCTGTCCCCCTGAGCATGCGTTCTAGCCGTGTGCGCCGCATAATTATGGCAGCACAACTGTTACAGGAGCAACGCATGTTGCGTACGTAGTTCGCCAAGTGTACCCGAGTGCTCGCCCGTCCCCTCACCCTCCCGTTCATAGCGGAGGAGCTCCAACTCTAGCTTTGCCAGGGAAACTGACAATTTCCTCCGTATATTCCACGTGGCCCCCAGGCAGTGTCCGCGGATAGCCGTTTTGTGCGCCTCCCACTCCACTAGCGCGCTGCTCGCTGTCCCCTCATTTTCCTCAAAGTAGGCTAGGATGGCCGTGCCCAATGAGGATCTGAATTCGGCATCTTCAAGCGCAGCAGGTTGCAGCCGCCACGTGGGCACGGAGGGACAGTCTGCCTCCGAGCTGATCTTAAACCGGAGTGGGTTGTGATCGGAGTGCGCTCTCCCTAAGTATTCTGTCTCGGCAAGGAGCGGAAGCAAAGACTGGGTGCCAATTATTCTATCTAGTCGGACGTGCAGGTCATGAACTGGGGAGTAGAAGGAGTAAACTCTGTCTGTGGGGTGCTGTACGCGCCAGAGGTCGCACACCCCTCAATGCGCAAGCCAGTCCCTGAACGCTTGTGCAGTGGACGCTACTGTAGTAGCTCGGAGGGGAGGGAAGGACCTATCCAGTTGTGCGTCCAGTATCATGTTGAAGTCCCCCCCAAGCAGCCAGGGGAGCCCAGCGTACGGGTGGAGAATATGATTCAGACTCTCCAAATTAGCAGGTTGCTCTGTGTTCGGGGCATAGAGGGAACCTAATAGTATGTCTTGGCCATTCAGGTGCCCCCGCGCCAGTGTGTACCTACCCGCAGAGTCCACCCGTGTATCTGTACAAGTGAAGGGAACGCCTGCCCGCACCCAGATCAGCGTGCCACTCGCGTGTGCAGAGAAGGTGGTACCAATTATCTGTCCCCTCCAGCGCCTGCGCAACTTGTCTATCTCAGTCTGCGTCATATGTGTCTCTTGGAGGAGCGCTATCCCCACCCCATGGCGCTGCAGGTAGGAAAATATGGAATATCGACGAGAGGGGGTGTGCATACCGCGGATGTTCCAGGACACTATGTTAGTGTGGGTCATGTGTCAGCTCTACGCGGACCTGCGCCGGAGCGGGGGGCCATCTCGCAGGGGGCCTGGGTGTGCCAGCGGGGTAGGGAGACCAATGCGCTGCGTTAAAAAACATATAAACGGTCACAAAGGATTCAACAAGAAGGGCGATCCCCCAACAGGGTTTACGTCCAATTAGTAACGAGATCCATCTCACCATAGTGAGCTTAACTCAGCGTGCTCGCTAGCTGGGTTTGTGTGCTGCCAACAATCGCGGTGTGCTACACCGCTAACCCCTGCCTCACAGAGTCCCAGGAGGCGCCCCATAGCACCTGATACCTATGCCCTCTCCGTAGTGCTGTGTGTCTTCTGCAGGGCCCCCCTTACACGAGTAAGCCATAAGCACTTATTAGTCGCAGCCCAGGGGTTACACCCCCCCACAGCCCAGCAGGAGACCACATGTATGTCACTATGCAGTAGGGAAGGCAATCGCGCCACAACAGCATCTCTTCCACGCACCTGGCAGCAATGGGAGAGGGGGAAACACTGCAAACAGAAAACAGATTAACAGTAGGTCTCTGCCATTTCGTTGACCTCAGAGCACATCACATGAGGAGGTCCGCCGTCTGCGGCATCACCACTGGCATCACCGCGTCATCTGAGAGCACCGTTGAGGGGGATGACGGGCCACAGCTGTCTAGTTCGCTCTGCGGCTGTGAGTTTTGTCTGCTTCCGCCGTGCATTGCTCCCATGCTCACAACCGCTTCGAGGGCCTCCTGCCTTTCAAGCGGCTTCTCCTCCAGGCTGGAAGCTATTGGACCCATACGCTGGCCCCAGGGGGAACCCCGCATCTTGAGACTTCTGAACCTGCCATTCACCTTCCACCTCCGCAGTCTCGGGCCGCGTACCCTTCCATTGTCCAGTTTCCTCCAGCCAGTCCCACACATCAGATGGCGCATCGAAGAAGCGGGCCCCATTTTTGGTGATCACCCTGAGCCGGGAGGGGAACAGCAAGGAGTACTGCAGGCCCAGCTCCCGCCGTGTGCTTCTTCACTGCCAGATAGGTGCTCCGTCTTCTCTGCACCGTCGCCGTGTAGTGCGGGAAGAACATCACACGGCTATTTCCCACCGTTAGATTGTCCAGCTTCCTCGTTTCACGCAGCACCACATCCCGGTCACGATAGCTGAGTAACTTGAGAAGGAACGGGCGAGGTCTGGCCCCCGGTCGAGGCTTCTGCACCGGCACCCTATGCGCTCTTTCCACTGCAAAGTGCAGAGACAACAACTCCGAGGGCAGGAGATTTCTCAACCAGGATTCGGTGAAGCTCTCCGGGTCCTTCCCTTCCTCGCCTTCCGGGAGCCCGACCACGCGAACATTGTTGCGGCGGGAGCGGCCCTCCGCATCCTCCATGCGGTCTTTCAGCACGTGCACCCTGTCGAGGATGTCCTGGAGCGCCAAGGTGTGTTGTTGCATCACCGAGTGCATCTCCTGGAGCGACCGTCGCTGCTCCGTGACTGTGTCCGCCAATTTACGGTGATCCGCGAAGGAGCAGGGTGAAGTTGGATGTCACCTTGTCTATTCGGGTCTCAAGTGATGTCTTCGTCTGCTCCAGCGTAGTGCCAATGCGCTCCACCGCCGCCAGTACTGAGTCCATCTTGGCTGCGAGGGCAGCCGTTGGGCCCAGGCCATCTCCCTGCGGGCCATGCGAAGGGCCCGATCCGTCTGCTACCTGCTGTTTCTGCAGACTTTTATCCCGGAGCCTGCCCATCGCAAGCTGCTGCACAGATGGCATCTACTCTCGCTGTCCAGCTGTCCAATTCCCTATCCCGGTCCCCACCTAGGGCTTGGCAGGGAAGACATCCCTGTAGGCGAATGCCGGCGGAGGCTGTTCGAGGAGGCTCCGAGTCTGACCAGGCGTCCTCGCAAGTGAAGCTCCAGCACCCTGAGGGTCGCACTCACCCCGCCAGCACTTCAAGGTATGATCAGCCGGCATCTCTCAGTCCGACGGGGCACACCCCCACGATCCCGCTAGGGCCTCACCCCAGTAGGTCCACACCTCTAGGTCGCTGCTATGTCCTCCCCGTGACTACCAGGAAGACAGGTGTCAGCGACGCAGTGTCAAGGTCCAGTGGGCCGCTCCCGTGTCCGAGTGTGCTAGGCCATCCCTGAGCGCGCCACCCAGGGCGGGCCTGGGGCAGTCAACTAGAGATCAGCGCTAGGCGAGGCGACAACAGCGGCCTCAAAGGTGAGTTCGGTGTTGCCAACGAGGGGGGGGTGAAGTGCAGCCGCCCAGTCAATTCCAAACAGCATCCAATGCTATGAGCCGCACCAACACCACTGTCCAGTCTGGGAGCAATCCCCCTCCGGGTGGGGGCAACTGTGCCTGGATGTCCTCCGTCTCTGCCAG
Organism: Lissotriton helveticus; assembly: GCF_964261635.1. Lineage (NCBI taxonomy): Eukaryota > Metazoa > Chordata > Amphibia > Caudata > Salamandridae > Lissotriton > Lissotriton helveticus. Next base: position 1,137,714,399 of record NC_136057.1, on the reverse strand, counting down.
CCAGCACCAGTCCCGCGTGTGCCCCAGCAGCGGCCCCCCCACTCCTCGCAGCCCACCGCAATGGCGTACCTGTGTAGTCCCAGGCGGTTAGTAGTCAGATGCCTCTGCGCGCAGATGATGTCCACTTCAAAGCGTCAGCAATCCCAGTAGCTGAGGCCACCTCCACGCAGCCAGACAACTCCGCAGTCCATGTCTCCCACTGGCTCCTACACGCAGGGCACTGAAGCTTTCCAGGCACGGGAGAGTCAAGATGGCGCCCGCGCCTGCACCAAGATGGCGCCTAGCGCCCTGGAAAACGGCTCAGTAAGTTCAAATCTCAGGCTGATATGGCCGCTCGGGCGACGCGAGCCTCAGTCAGGTAGCCTCTCACAGTCACCATCAAGCCCAGAGGATCGCCCAGAGCAGGGACATCCAAGCCCCGGAGGCCCCCAAGTTCGGGAGGATCAGCTATGCCTTCCGCTGGCCCTCCTGTCTCCCCAATCACCGCGTCCCACCTTCAATGACGACGTAGGCCGCAAGGGTAACTCTACCCCCGCGGTGCTCCCAGCTTGCAGGAGCTTCCCGAGTCACTGACACAGGCCCTCGCCTCACCTCGGATCCAAACGTGGCACTGTCCCTAAAATATCTCTCCACAGGGCGGGCGCACCACTCACAGCTCTCCCCTCTTTCCTGGCGCTGATGACCTCCGTACCTGGGCCGCAGAGCTCCCCAGCCGATCACAGGAAATTGACGCCAGCTGCCCAGGTCTCACAGCGCTGCAGTGCCTCCCGTGGTGCGCCCCTAGCCTCGCACTGCGTTGGTGGCTGGGCCCCGGTCTCCTCCGCTCCGGCGCCGTCAGTGCAGGGGGTGGGGGGCGGGGGGCCGCAGGGCGGCTGCCGCGGGCCCGATTCCGGCGGCCGGCCTCCAGGCGCCGTCAGGCCTCGATCAGCGCCGGTGATTGTACGCGCCGCTGACTTTCAGCGCATTACCCCAGCGCTGCCGTCTGCCGCCTCGCCTGCAGTGTCCCCGGGCAGGACCAATTACGCCACAAGCCCCGCAGTCCTCTAGAGGCCTGAAGCAACACCCGACGGTCCGGGGCCACCTTCCGCCTCAGAAATGGCCGCCTGTCACTTCGCTCAGCCCTCCTCCGCGGGTCGCCTCGCCGCCGTGTACCAACTCAGGTGAGCGCCAGCCAGCGCGGTAGGTTCCTGTCGCGTTCCCACACCAGCACCGCTCTACACAGGCTCTGGGGGCACCTCCAACAGGATAAATGGAGGATAATTGGGAGTTACTGAAGCGGAGCTCTAAGCTTGTTCGTCCACCATGTTGGCTGGCTAGCCACGCCCCCCCAAGGACTGTGTGCTCTTGTTGCTTGCAATATATGGTCTCTGTCACAGTAGTTGAAGAGTTGTGCCACCACAGGCCTCGGCAGGGTTCCCAGCCAGGGCGGGGCACCTGGCACTCTGTGGGCCCTCTCCACAGAGAAGAATTTGGATTGTTTGCCCTGGAGGACCGTGTCGATGAAACAGGTTTTGAGGTAGAGTTCCATGCTTTGGCCCGCAACGTGCTCAGGGAGGCCCACTATATGGACATTGTTCATGCAGAATCTTCCCTCCTGGTCCTCTACCCGGTCCCGAAGGTATTCCAACTCCTTTTGTAGAGTCTTAAGCTGTTCATCTGCCGCCTTTACTGTGGCCCTCAGGGCCACCAGATTTGATTCAGAGTTCTCGACCCTGTCTTTTAGTCATTAATGATCTTCACACATGAGACCCATTTCATTGTATAGTGAGTCTATCTTGCATCCTAGAGTGGATTTGATGTCCAGAACTGCTGGCAGAAGTTCATTAAAGTAATGTGAGTGATCAGGTAGAGCTTCCAGCGTTAGTTCCCCGGTTTGGGCGTTATCTGGTGGTCGATCCACGGGTTTGGGCATGCCCCCTGTTTATGCCTAGGCCTATCCAGTCTGTTCTTACCCATCCTGAGAGGAGCAGCGTGGGATATGAGCCTGTTGTCAGGCAGTGGTTGTGCAGGGTACCAGGGAGGGGGCACAGTCTGTCACAGGGAGCACCTCCTGGCCGCACTTCCGCAGTGTCTGGCTAGGCTTGTGGCCTGATGCTTCAGCCTCAGGGATGTAGGTTAATTCATGACCCCTCCCTTGCACGTGATATGTGAGGGATTAGTCACTTGGAGTACACATCACCAGACGGTCCCCCCGTGTCCGCTGGTCCACCGATTCGAAGTTGGGGCCTGTTGTCCAGAACTTGTTTGAGGTGGTTCCTCGTTATCCACATCCCATTTTTCCTGCAGGGAAAAAGAATAATAGGAGGGGGGAAATTAAGTGGATTTTTCCTTTCCCCCTCAGCTTTTTTGTGTGAAAAAATGGAGTCCCTCTTGGTGATACTGTGGCGCAAGTAGGTCCTAATGCTTCTGCGCAGTCTTGGGCCTCAAGGTTGCACACCACTACTTTCGTGTCACATAGCCTGGTAATGGGACTGCAGAGTTCACCATTTCCTCCCTACAGCTAGTCTTGCACAGTCAAAAAGGGCTCTTGCCCCCAGCAGATCAGCCCATTGCATTGTACCTTGTTGCCCACGATGTGAGATCCAGCTGGTGGAGTGGGCATTCTGCGGGGTCCCCGCCGCCCGGGCCAGTGTCGCCTGATAGGAGGCACAGCTGTCCAGCCATGCCTCCCCCCGAGGAGGCTGCGCGATTTCAGTCGAGGATTGGGGGAGAGGGTGAGGGTGCGGGGCGCAGACGGGCTGCACAATTGTCCTCAGGTCTGGAGCACCGGGCGCCTCCCAGACTCATGCCCAGACTCATGCCCAGGCATGTTGCCTAAGATTTTCTGTCAGTGTCGGCCCTCCACAATATCCAGGGTTGAATAGGCAGCCAGGGCTCCTCCGTGCCGCTGCCGACTCCAGGCAGTGCCACCTTCAATATCTTGCACAATTCCGATAGTGCCCGTTCACGATAGCATCTCCTGCTGGGATACGCCGTGCCACTTGGTCGGTGTCCTAGGCAGCAGCGAGCCGCCGTCTCCCATTACGGGCACTGGAGAGATGCCACTGCTCATCAAGGACTTGCTCTGTGCAGTTCCGGGGAGCCCCCGGTAATATTGCATGGCTGTCGTGAGGCCTCAGGGCCCTCATAAAATGACGATTATGGCAGGATGTTGAGCACGCCATAGCGGAGCTACTGAGTGTGTGTCCGATCCGGTCGCCATCTTGGCCACGCCTCCAAGAAACCACCCTGGGGTTAAAGCAAATCTAGCACTACTGGTTTGGCAAACTGCATTGGTTGTCACAGTACAATGAGAGTTCAGCTCCCTCTAGTGAAAATGTACAAAGGACAGAAAGGATATTGGTGGTTACCCTGGTGGGTCCCCTGCCCTAAACTCCAAAGTCCTTCACCATGACCACTTATTCTGGCACTACATTTTAAACAGGATCTTTGTTATTGCCTTTGTCGCAGTGTTGGAAGCAGGTGGGTTTGTTTGGGAACCAAATGAATGCATGGCTATTGGACCAGAAAGGAAAAAGTCCACTTTCTTAAAACCTTTGTTGCAATGATCCTGCTCACACACAGAACTGTGCACAGAGACCTAGGACATCAGTGAATTGTGGTGTACCAGAAACTCACCTCAGTACCTAGAAAACCCCCAACCAGCTAGCATTAGTGTCACATTAGCTCTTCGTCCTATAGCAAAGTAACCAATGATTAGACAACCTAGAACATGCGAGTTAGTACGAACTCAGGAATGGTGGGAAGTGAAAACACTCTTTCATTATACTCTCATACCAGTCCACAACAGGAGTAATGAAGAGACACGTTAAGGTTAAAATATTTATTTTAACGACGTGATCTCAGATGCAGTATCTTAGCAAACATAAGCAGACATATGATTAAAAATAATATGGTCAGCATTGTTTCAATTCCATAAAATAAAAAAAAGGAGAAATCATATTACAATGATGGTGAAAACAGGTCTTATAGCGCCTAGTTTTAGCACCCTCCCTATATAGGAACTATGTATTAGAAACTAAAGAAGGTCTCCTAGGCTTGTTAGGGGGACCCCATTACCTTTCTGCTCAGTAAGAGTAAATCACATTCGGATCAGCCAAAGCTCTCTGCATCCCTGGAAACGGAAATTCTTCCAAGTGCGTGAAATCATGGCAAGTGTGTGATAATAAGGGCACCAGAATCTTAGTTGGCTCACAGCTGCCAAATTGTTGTGTCTAGAAAGCGTTACTTGAACATGTCGAAAAACAGCTAACATGTTTTGATAACCTTGACGGCTTCAGCACTCACTGTGCAGACTAAGGGCACAATGTAAGTCTAGTGATGTCGGAAACAAAACCTTTTCTCATGTGTAGACTTTTGTGAAGGCTAACTTACAAAAACAGCTATGCAGTGTCGTGTGCAAAAGCAGCAAAAGGTAAAATGGCGTTTAAACTTCTAATAAGCCATGCTAACATAACATGCGTGCAAAGCAGGCCTTAGGCCATACTACACCTTCAGTGATTTCCTCCCCCAACATCTCAACACTAAAATTCTCTCAAGTCTGCTGACACAGTCATCATTCCACCTATCCCATTCTATTCCATTCCCCTTCATCATTAGCACCGTCCCACTGACACTCCACCGCTGAGCTGTGCAATCTGTTTGGCGGTGCAGCTCCCTTACCCCTAACATCCACCCAGGCCTTAAGTGCTGGAGGTCATATAACTGAATTTAAAATGGGTCCCAAAGGGGCCCTATATTCATATCCTTAAATGTAAGGGCAAAGATATGGATTGATTTTAAATATTGACTGTAAAACCACTAAGGTGATCCATGTAAGCAAAGAAATTCCTATTTCCATTTCATCCTTCATTACTGTTGGCAGTGGCCCTCTCTTTAGGATCACCCCCCAAACCTTTTGCCTTCTCCCCTCCTGTGTTGCTTAATTTGCTTTTTGTGGCTTCAGGAGTTTACCACTGCTAACAAGTCCTGAATTGCTTGTGCTCACACCCTTAAACATGGTGAAATTGGTGTGCACCCACTCAACACTTCTATTTTACTTGTAGGGCCCTAGTAAAGTGATTCTCAATGTACCCCAGGGCCTGTAAATTAAATGCTACTAGTGGACCTGCTGCACCTATTGTGCCACCCACTTAAGTCGCCTTTTTTAACATATCTCAGGTCTGCCATTGCAGCCCTTATGCAGTTTTTAACTGCCAATGCAACTTTGCAAACTTATCTTTTGCCAAGCCTAAAACTCCCCTTATATTACATACAAGTCACACCTAAGGTACGCCCTAAACAGCCCACAGGGCAGTGTTCAGTGTATTTAAAAAGTTGAACATGTACTTCTAAGTGCTGTAACATCACAAAATGTAAATCAAAATTAGCAGTGCAATACATTTAACATTACATGGACAATACAGGTACAGATAACCAGTCCGTAATTTTCAAATACACCTGGCAGACACTCAAATATAATCCCAAAGACTATTGCCTTTTGTCCTGCCTATATGTAACGTTCAGGGAATACTTATTTAAAGGGTGTTGTCTATAGTGGAACAAGATGGTATATACATTCCATCGTGGCACACCCACTGGTAGTCCCATGAGCACAAGCCAGCGCGTTTTTGAACCCTATACTGCTTGAGGGTTCTCCTCAGGACTCGGACTTGATGGTCTTGGTGAGCTATAAACATTAAAACCAAAGAATGTGTCTTTTAGTATTGTGTCACTCACCCTCAACCAAACCCGTAAGTATTTAAAAAAAAAAAACAATTTTAGGACCTACTTTGTTTCAGCTGCTGGTGGGGATGTTTCATTATGCCACCATTTTGCTCCTCATGTCACTGCTGCACTGAAATGAGAAATAATTAAACTCTCGAGCAGATCACTTATGGCCAATTATCATTGGTAATTTAGAGGGGACATATGCCATGTACCTAATTCCTTCTTTGTAAGTCGGTGCCAGATTTCTTCGAAACACTCTAACTTATATAGGATCTCATTATTGGAAATCAAGAGATTACACTCGTGTCAGAGACTTATAGATTCAAACGCTTTCTTTTCAGCAGCAGACTCTTTCTGTATTTGTATTTATCAATGGATTATGTTTCTCTGTTCTCCTTCAGTTGCACTTGACAGTCTAACAACGCTTTTTTTTAAAGCGCATTTTGAGGCAGAGGGGTACCAGCATATATTAGCGTGTGATTGTTACGCAGTTGAAAAATAATAGCATGCTTCTACCTTTTCAGCACGTAACAAACGTGCGATCTCCTCAGCGGTTTGTAGCTACGTGCTCCAGTTCTCAATCACTTGCCTTTCGAGTGGATCTCCTTCAACTCACTGGTCCTCTCTCGTCCTGCCTCAACAGCCGAATTTCAGGTTCACTGTTTTTTTTTAAAGTCAGTCGGCAATTATCAAAGCCAGGAGCGGTTCTCAAAGCAAGCAGGCTGGGTATCGTAGTCCACATGGTTGTAAATTCTATTGAGTGTCTTACAAACTCGCTATTTCTGATAGTTCATTCAGCCCTCTTATCGCAGTGTCAAATTTCATAATCAGAAATGCTTCACTTTGAGTCAGCAGTGTATCATAGTCAATTCTTGATTTTGATTTAATTGAACTTAGACCTGTCCATTTGCACTCGTTCTCAGAGTGGTTGTTTGCTATGAAATGATTCACCATTGGTGCAGTTGAGAACTTATTCTTTAGCATGGAGCGATGTTGTATGATCCCTTGTTGCACTTCCTGGCTGGTTTTGCCAATATACATCATCTTGCATTGGCAAAAGATTGCATATACTATGTTTCGGGTCTGGCAATTGGTGAAAGCATTCTGATGCCAATGTCTTCGACCATCGCTGAAGATGTTACCTTCCATTGTGGTGCTATACACGGAGCAACTGCCGCATTTGTGGTGTACCTAGGCATTCGGCGCAACTGCACTAGACGCGAGGATTTTGAACTACATACAGATGTGCTGACTAAGAAATGAATGGAGAGAGGATACCCTAATAAACTCCTTAAATAGTCAATCAAACGAGCCTGGTTCACACCCCGAGAACACCTTCTAAAGAAAAAAATCAACCCACCAATGGATCGCATTGTATGCGTTACCAAGTTTGGTCCTCATACTCAGCCTGTCAAAAAAATAATCATGAGCAATTGGCATCTCATTGAAGGCTCGATAGCTGGTGTAGGCCGACCGCTATTTGCTCCAAAGAAAAATCGAGGTATTGGCCAGCAAGTGATACATATCTCTCCTCCCCCTCAAGAAAGATACAACACATTGAGGACAATGCTTAACTTGCAACCAGTCCAAGGGCACCACAAATGCGGCAGTTGCTCCGTGTGTAGCACCACAATAGAAGGCAACATCTTCAGCGATGGTCGAAGACATTGGCGCCATAATGATTTCACCAATTGTAAGACCCAACATGTAGTATTTACAATCCTTTGCCCGTAAAAAATGATGTATATTCGCTGCTGGTTAAAGTATAAGGTCTCAACTGCACCAATGGTGAATCATTTCATTGCAAACGACCACTCTGAGAACAAGTTTAAATGGACAGTTCTAAGTTCAATGAAATCAAAATCAAAAAGTGACTATGATACACTGCTGACTCAAAGGGAAGCATTTCTGATTATGAAATTTGACACTGCGATAAGAGGGCTGAATGAACTATCAGAAATAGTGAGGTTGTAAAACACTCAATAGAATTTACAACCGTGCGGACTACGATACCCAGAATGCAATGTTTTCAAATAGCTTGCTTTGAGAACCACTCCTGGCTTTGATAATTGCGGACTGACTTTTAAAAAAAACAGTGAAACTAAAATTCGGCTGTTGAGGCACAACGAGCGAGGACCAGTGAGTTGAAGGAGATCCAATCAAAAGGCAAGTGATTGAGAACTGGAGCACATAGCTACTAACTGCTGAGCAGATCGCGCGTTTGTTACGCGCTGAAAAGGTAGAAGCATGCAATTATTTTCCAACCGCGTAACAATCATGCGCTGATATATGCTGGGACCCCTCTGCCTTAAAATGCGCTTAGACAAATAAGCGTTGCTAGACTGTCAAGTGCAACTGAAGGAGAACAGAGAAACATAATGCATTGATGAATACAAATACAGAAAGAGTCTGCTGCTGAAAATAAAGCGTTTGAATTTATAAGTCTCTGTCACAAGTGTAATCTCTTGATTTCCAGTAATGCGATCCTACGGAAGTTAGAGTGTTTTGAAGAAATCTGCCACCGACTTACAAAGAAGGAATAATATACATGGCATTTGTCCCCAATGATAATTTGCTAAAAGCGCTCTGCTCGAGAGTTTAACTATATTTCATTTCAATGCAGCAGTGACATGAGGAGCAAAATGGTGGCCCAAGGAAACAGCCCCACCAGCAGCTGAAACAAAGTAGGTCCTTACTTTTTCTTTTTAAATACACAGGGTTTTGGTTGAGGGTGAGTGACACAATACTAAAAGACACATTCTTTGGTTTTAATTTTTCTAGCTCACCAAGACCAACAAGTTTGAGTCCTAAGGAGAACCCTCAAGCAGTATATGGTTCGAAACGCATTGGCTTCTGCTCATTGGACAAACAGTGGGTGTGCCACAAGGGCATGTATATACCGTCTTGTCCCCCTATAGACAACACCCTTTAAATAAGTATTCCCTGAGCGTTACACATAGGCAGGACATAAAGCAAGAACCTTTGGGATTATATTTGAGTGTCCGCACTGTGTATTAAAAAATTATGGACTGGTTATCTGTACCTGTATTATCCATGTAATGTTATATGTATTGCACTGCTAATTTTGATTTGCATTTTGTGATCTTAAAGCACTATATATTATGTTGAATGTGTAAATATGTCTTTGAAAAATATGTGTGGCCCGACAAGAGACATGAGAATAATGGTTTAATTTTGTTTGAAAAAAGAATAAAAAAATAAGTGAAATAACAAGCACACAGGCTTTAGAACAAAGTTCTGAAGTCTTGCATGAGTAATTGAAAAATGACTTATCTGGACACTGTGCTTGTTAGTAAAATTTAAGAGTGGTCTAGTCCAGATGGTATACAGACCCAAGACTTCTGTGTTCATAAACGTTTAGAAAGTTGGCATTTTCATGTCATAATCATTTGGCACCTGCAGGCTGTTTCCTAGGTCAGATGACTAAGTGTACTTGGCAGTTGGCCTTTGTGTAGTCCTTCCAGACACCCACACAATAAAGAGACTGAGTGTTGGCAAGATGGGCTGTCAAAGGCAATATGGGGCGGATCTCTATACATCCCTGCTTGTACTTCAAAGACACTACCTCAGCTCACATACAAAGAACATTACACTAGCCTATTGTGCATGCAGACTGACAGGGTCCAAGGCAGGAAGGCAGGACATTACAGACACTTATGTGGGGGTAAAACACCAGATGTTTATTCCACCTCAAGTTGGGCACCAGGTTTAAAAATAGGGCTCTACTGACCCACTCTTATGTTCACTTTGGAACCTGCGGAAGGACTCTCAGAGGATGGCCCTGTTGCCTGTGGCCTGCTGTGTACTTTGGAGGACTGCCCTGCTGCAACAAGAGGATTGCCTGCTGTCTGAAGCCTCCCCAAATGCCCTCAGAGGAGTGCTTTTCTGCTTAATACCTTCTTTCTTGCTTGAACCCCAGACTTTCAGAGTGACTGGAAGGGCTAGTAGGCTTGACTCCCAATCAGAGCCTCAGGGACAGAAAAGGCCTCAACCATCCTAGATCTGCCCCTGGACTCGGCCTGGTGAGTCGTGATCCTCCAAGTGATGCCCGTTCAGTCCTGGGCCCTTGGAGGTGGAACTAAATGTGCCTAGATAACCCAAATCCGAAAATTGGGACTTAGAACATTTTCTGCCAGTAAGTGCTCCAGGACCTACCTGCTCGCCATTGAGCCAAAGGTGCATCGTCTCTCAGCCTGACTTTGCATCAGCTCCCCATGTGTTCTTCCCTGCCGCAGAAAATACTGTTCAGCGGCTCCTGGTAGAAGAGTCATACGGCCTCATGGAGCCTTTGTCTACTACAGCCTGAAGCTTCAAATATATGACTTTACAATGCAAACAATTACAACGCATGCCTTTACAACACGGTTTTTACATCGCAACTACCATTACAACACATGATTTTACAAAGCATACTATTACAACGCATACCATTATAACACATAATACTTTTGAGGCAACACTGGGGTAAGTGTTGGATAGTGCAGGGGTAAAAATTACTATTCCCACTCCAGTGAGTGCAACAGTAGAGTAAGTGTTGGATAGTGTAGGGGTAAAAATGACTATTTCCACTCCAGTGAGTGCAACAGTAGGGTAAGTGTTGGATAGTGTAGGGGTAAAAATACTATTGCAAAAGAATCCGTGGATGACGGATCAAAGAACCTAGCCAAGGAAAAAGGGAGTTCACCAATTGGGTGTAAACCGCCCCTGGTACTAGAAAAGAAAATGTATTTTCTTGAGTCCCCTCACTCACCCAGGGTTGTCCCTAGGTGACATGCTTCATCATTGGGGCCACCCCAAACATCAACTGTTTGGGGCGTGCTGCAACTTGCGGAGTTACGTAGGAGGACGTTGTGAGAATATGTGTGGTGCAGTGTAGGGGGGTGGTGTGAGTGACTTTAAAATTACCTAACTAGTGAGCTAATATTTTATTCCTGCTCCTATTTGCAATGGATAAAAAGGTGTTAATAATAGGGAAAAATGGGGGCGTGGCTTGCACGCCGGAAAGAGATGGCGGATCCTGAGTGAGCTCCGCGATATCACGGGACTCCAAGGTGTTTCTCAAGCCTCATATATCAACTGGAGGGCTGTGACGACTCCGGTTCTGCCTCGCAAGATGTGGTGCACCTGAGGAGAGCTTCGTTGGCTGTGTTTCTTCTCTCTAGCTGCAACTTTTGGCTGCCGGCAGTTTCTAGGTGTTTTGGACGCGGGCGGCCGCCATTTTGAGCCGCTGAGCCCGCAATTCCTCCAACAGCTCCTACTTCATGCCGGTATGCTTTTTTCTTCATACAATAACTGCGTTGCCACTTTACTTCATATACTTTACCTGACAGTGGCTTAAATCGCAGTATCTCTTCTTTTTTTTTTGATCAGCTAGTAATGTTCTCTCCTTTTTCTGTGATGAACGGCCACCATTTTAGGTCATAACACTGGAACCTCTTTTCACTATGTCACTTAATTTCAACTGGTATTTTTTATGAAGCTATTATATGGTCCATTCTGAATTGCCTTAATTTACTTCTGGAGTCATGCATGCATGAGAGACTTGCTATTTTCTACATATTTCTTTTTTCTTTTCATATATGGAGACTAATACGTCTTATCACCGCTGGGTGCACCACCAAGTCTCAAATATTTGGCACAGCATTTTTCATCTCACTGCAAGTTAATTTTGTTATAACACCGGAATATTGTGCTCCTATGTGAAATCCTATCGTTCATCAAACGGATTTTTTACTTTGATGCTCATAAACATTTTCCAGCTTTCTTGGACCTGATATGCTATTGGCTTCTTTTTGGTGTTACTCTTTGTGGTACATTGATCTTTTTTTAATCTTGGAGGACTATTCCCTCTTCCTGAGACGTCCTTGCTTTTACTACGACAGCGCACCCTTACCTTACTACGTGCTTCCCTGCACACTCTCAACATGGCGCATGACCTGCATAATGCCAAATCGTCTCCATCTGGGACAAAATCTAAGAGACAAAAAAATGGCCCGCCTTCTCCCATTCTCTCGTCTCAAAATCCTGTCCTGGGCTCTATTTTGGATGAAGTTCGTGGCCTCCAACCTTTGATGTCCGCGACCAATGAAAAGCTGAGACAGATTGAGGAAAGATGGGCAGTCATGGAAGGTAAAGTTCTAGATCTGGAACAATGTGTCAGTGACATTCAGGACATCTCTTCAAAAATCCCTCTACTAGAACAAGAAATTCACAACCTGAAGCTTCATACTGAGGACCTTGAAAATTGTAATCGTAGGAATAACCTACGCCTTTATGGTCTTCCAGAAAATATTGAAGGTTCAGATATGGTACCCTTTCTACAGAAATTCCTTCCAGAACTATTAGAGTTTCAACCTACGATGAATCCTCTCATTATACAAAGAGCTCATCGCCTGGGTCACCTTAATCCTAATGCCAATAAACCACGAGGCATCATTATGCTTTTTCTTGAATTTACAGAGTTGATGCATGTGTTGAAGGCTGTTAAACTTAAACGACGTCTCATATGGTCTGGTCATAACATCTTTATATCTCAAGATCTCTCAAACGCGATGAATGCTCGTCGTAAATAATTTATGGCTCTACGTCCTCAAATGAGACAGCTGAATATCCAATATGGAATCCTCCATCCTTGTTTTTGCAACATTACCCACAATGGTCGCACACGCTCCTTTGATGATCCACGGAAACTTAGCCTTTATTTGCAAAATGTTTCCTCCGCTGGAATGGATACTAATACTTGACATTTTTCTCTCTCTAGGAACAATCCGTTAATCCTGCTTCATATGTTTCTAACATGATCACCTATTACTATGTTTTTCTTCTCATTCTATTAGGTCCTTCTTCTCTTTCTTTTTCTCTTTCCCTCCTTTTTATTGCTCATTGGGGTCCGTGTCCTTTTTGGTGTCACTATGCTCCCATTGCTTTGGTTTTTCTTTTTTCTGCAGACCTGACTGTTTTGCCTTGATCTGTTCACTTGCTTTCTCTTCCTTCTCGTTTTCTGTTCTCTTTCCATTTCTTCTTCTCCCTTCCCCTCTTTTCTCATACTCTTCTCTGTTGTTCCCTCATTTGTTTACTGCTACTTTTTTATATATTTTCATCAATGTTTCTTGTTATTGTTTTGGGGTTTATGTCTCCTAGTACTGTGTTTTTTTTGGTGATTTGTCCTCATATAATATTTTTGTTTGGTGTGTTCTTTTTTGTAGTCTTCTCCTTGAAGTGTATCTACTCCACATGTCTCCCATCCTCCCAACCCTCCATTATGTGTAACTCTGTTACGTGGAACGTCCGGGGTCTTGGAAATCCAGTAAAACGACAAAAGGTACTGTCACACTTATCTAAACTTAATTCCCAAATTGCCTTTCTTCAAGAAACTCATTGTACAGATGTGGAATGGTTAAAGTTGAAAAACAATGGGTGGGCCACGTTGTTTTTTCTCCTACATCCAACAAAAAAGAGAGTGTTGCTATATTGTTTCATAAAGCTTTATCAGCTCAAATTTTATCAACTCAGAATGATGATGATGGTCGTTGGGTAATGGCTAAGATTGTAATTCAAAATAAAACATTAGTTGTATTAAATATCTATGGTCCTGTTAGAACTGACCCCAAATTTTGGAATTATATCAAAATTCTTCTTTCCTCATTTGACTACCCTAATATTATTGTTGCTAGTGACTTTAACCAATGGTTATACCCCTTTTCTGACAGATTGTCCAAATGTAAATTTCAGCCTGATAAATCTCATAAATCCTTCCAATCGGCCATTGCCTCTCGCCCAACCTGTAATCCTGATTTACTTGAATATACTTTCTTTTCAAATATGCATCATACTCATTCTAGGATTGATTATATTTTGATTAGTAAGTCCTTACTTCCCTCTATTCACAAATCTGAAATTGGATCAATTTTTATTTCAGATCATGCACCCGTTTATGCTGTTTTAGATCTTACACTTACCTCCTCCAAATTTAGCCGTTGGAAATTTAACACTTTCTTATTATCTGATTCAGCTTTTATTAAAGAAGTCACTACGTTTGTTAATGATTTTTTTTTAATGACCCATTAGATACCTCTGTTCCTAATAACTGGGATGCTTTTAAAGCTGCTCTCTGTGCCTTCACCATTTCTTATGTCTCAAAAAAGAAGAAGGTCATAAGAAACAAATATGAGGACCAATTGTGTAATATTAAAGGATTAGAGCATAAATATTTTTCTTCTAGGTCTCCTGATGCCCTTCATGACTTAATAGCGGCAAAAACTGAACTTAATAAATTAGCAACAACTGATGCATGTAACATTTTGCCTAAGTTCAAATCTAAATATCATAGAGGTCAAAATTAAGCGGGTAAGATGTTAGCAAACTACTTAAAAGTTAAATCTGAACGTAAAACTGTTGGCCCTATTCTTAATGAATCTACTAAAAAACGTGTCTCATCGGATGAAGAGATTGCCAAGGTCTTTCATGAATATTATCAAACTCTTTATTCCGATGACACGCTCCCCTCTACTCAAAATGTAAACACTTTTTTCTCAGGTCTCCCCTGTCCACCATCTCTTCCTGATGAATTTGATGCATTAGAGAAAGATATTACTCTTCAGGAAGATATCAATGCTATCTCCTCTTTAAAAAAATCAAAGGCACCAGGTCCTGATGGCTTACCTGTGGAGTTTTATTCTACTTTTAATTCGATTTTTGCCCCCAAACTTTTACAACTTTTTAACTCCTTTATTGCTGATGCCAGAGCTTCTGGATAATTTATGGATGCCTAAATTGTTATAATTCCGAAATCTGACAAAGACAATTCTTATTATAAAAATTATCGCCCCATACCATTAATTAATTATGATTGTAAGATCTTTGCTAAGATTCTTGCGTCCCGCCTTGATAAAATCATTCCTCTATTGATCAAAACTGATCAAGTCGGTTTTGTGAAAGGTCGATTAGCATCGGACAACGCTCGAATGTTTACTAATATTATTTCACATGCCAAAAAATTTAAGGATCCCCTTGCAGCTCTATCCTTAGACTCTGAAAAAACATTTGACCGTATTAATTGGCAATTTATGTTTCAAATTCTCCGATGGTTTGGTTTTGGACCCTCTTTTATCTCCTATGTTAAACTTTTATATTCATGCCCACGAGCCAGTATCTTAATCATTTCTCCAATTTTTTTTCCTTATCTAGAGGAACTAGGCAAGGTTGCCCTCTTTCTCCTTTTTTATTTATCCTATGCCTTGAACCATTCTTAGAACGTATTTGGTTTAACTCCTTGATTACTGGCTTTAAATTTGCCTCTAAAATATCTGCTTATGCAGACGATATTTTGATTTATATGTCTATCCCTGTTGAATCCCTCCCACATTTTATGAATGAAGTCCAACTCTATTCCTCTATCTCTGGTTATAAACTTAATTTATCCAATACTGAAGTTTTACCCTTAAACCCTATTTGCTACCAATTTATGTTCAGTGATACTAATTTTACTTGGTGTCCCTCTAAAATCAAATATCGTGGCATTTGGTTCTCATCCACCCTAAATGATACTATTAAATACACATTTAATGCATTAATGAACAAACTCCAATCACTTCTCCTCTTATGGTCTCCTTTATTTCTTTCATGGTGGGGTAGACTGGATACCATTAAGATGATGATTGCTCCCCATGTATTGTATATAGTGTCCATGCTCCCTATTAAAATCCCTAATTTATATTTCTTCTGAATAAATTCTATTTTTATAAAATTCTTGTGGAATAATAAACACCCACGTATTGCTCCAAACAAACGTATTCGGCCTAAGAATGAAGGCGGGGTACACTTTCCTAATTTTAAGGCATATCACTCAGTTTTTTTGATTAAACAATCTTTTTCATTAGCTTATGATTTTCTGGACATTCCTATCCCCAGATGGATAATTTTTGAACGTTCATTATTAAAAGATTTTTCCTTTCAACATATTATTTTTATGTCAAATTGTGCCTTTCTGTCCAAAACCCCCGTTTTAAAATACTCCCAAACTTTGCTCTATAATACTTTTTCTGAGGATTTGACTCCTCTTCAATGTTTTTTATCTTCTAGTGTATGGTATAATACATTTCTTAAATATAAAGGCAAATCTTTTTGCTACAAATACTGGAAGGAAAAGGATATAACTTTTGTTTATCAATTTCTCTATACCTGTTCTGTTATCCCCTTTCATGAATTACAAATCTGCTATCAGTGGCCTGACGCATTTTTAAATTAATACAATATCATTGTAAATGCCATACAATCTTATTTAGCTACTTTTTCAATCCCAGCTGATTCACCATCTTTAATCCCATCCTCTCCCTTATATCCTTTATTTTCTACCGACAGACCTAAAGCTGCTTTAGTATATAAGTTATTGTTATCTAATGTTACTGATTGTCCTAAGTCTACTATTGAAACTGCATGGGAAAATGATTTGTCTGTCTCTCTCCCTGTTGAAACCTGGGAAATACTGTGGTCTAAGTTGTTCAAAATCTCTGCTGCTGCGCATATAACTCAATCTTTGTATTTTATCTATCATAGAGCTATTATTACTCCTGTTAGCATTTGTAAGTTTTCTCCAACCTCCTCCCCACTTTGCTGGTCCTGTTCTAATGAGACGGGCACATTAAAACATCAACTATATGAGTGTCCTTCTGTTTTATCTTTTTGGACATCAGTTTGGAATGTTTGCATGTTAATATTCAACTTTAATGCTCCTTTATCAATATTGCATGTTTTTTTAGGATCTTTAGCATCTGATGTAAATATTGTATCCTCTGTTTCAAAACTGTTTGATCTTTTTATTGCTTTAGCTTTTAAGGTAATTTTATCATCCTGGAAAGATAATTCCAAATATCACTACTTACTTGGTGGAACTTTATTTGTGATGAACATCGTATTGCTACTGTTTCCTCTTCTTCTGTTTCTCAAAAAATCAAATCTGATCCTCTTTGGCTTCCCTTTACTACTTTCCTCTCTTCTAACCCTCCTATACGTTAACTCTTTTTCTTCATAATACTATTCTCTATTACTCTCACTCTTCCTTGCTTTTCTTCCTTTCTTCCTCTTTCCTTTTCTTCCCTCTTTTTCTTTCTCTTTTTTGATATCCCTTCTCTTTTATCTCTTTCTAAATATATATTCATTTTATGTTACAGGCTATACTATAAACACATAGGAGGGTGAACCTTGCCTAATCCTCCTCCTCCCCCGTTTTTTGATTGGTAAAAATACTATCCCCATGTACGCCAAAACCCATACCACCCCAAAACTAAAAAATCCCCATTACTTACCTTATAATGCTTTGTAATGGCATGCTTTGTAATGGTATGCATTGTACTGGCATGCGTTGTAGTGACATGCGCTGTAATGGCATGCGTTGCAATGGCATGCAATGTAAAGGCAGTTGCGTTGTAATGGCTGCGTTGTAAAGGTAGTGCGTTGTAATGACTGCATTGTAATGGTTGTTTCCCGCAGCCTTGTCCTGCTGGAGAATTTCGACATCAAAAAAGACTAAGTCCAAAGGTAGAAATCTTCACAGCGACTTTGTCTAGTGGCTACCCTATGTCGATGCAGCCTCCTCGGACACCACCAGCTTCCTTGCCCCACTGAACCGGACCTTCTCCTGCATTTTCTTCTAAGATTCTTCTAAGTGTGAAGGTAAGCGGAGACCAGACCTAATCCACTTTGTGTATCTAAACCGTGCTCCATCGCAGTCGGCCATAACTTTCAATTGGCCATAACTTTTGACTTTGCGCCTGTCTCACACCACTAGATGTCCACCACTTCTGCTTTAATCTATTTGGTACTATTTTACACTTTAAACTTACATAACTCTGTGTCTACTGATTGGATTTGTATTGTTTTGGTGTCCAATAATTTATTAAAATGTGTTCTATTTGCTAAATGGGATTTCCTGTGTTGTGTTTTCACTTTATTACAGCTTAAGTACTGCATAAAATGTTGAACATTGCCTCTGAGTTAAGCCTGACTGCTTGTGTACCAAGCTAGCAGAGGGTTAAGCCAAGGTTAATTTAGTGACTTGTTATGGTTCCCCCTGACAAGGATTGTTGCTGTTGCTTGGGTAGGCCCCCCCAACCAACAACCCAATTTCCCACCTCAGAGTACTTGTTCTTTTTAGGTGTGTTTCTGTAGCTTACTTTTCATGCAACATATGACTCTTGTATAGTACATATTGTAGATTTGGTTACCTCTATGTGTCTAGGTGAGTTCAGGTTTTGGGTTGGATGTTTATGACATTGTATGATTGAGATTCATATTGCAGAAAGCTGTATGAGTTTCTCACAGTGCCTGCGGGCTGGTCATTAAGAGACTATATGCACATCCACTCCTTGCCCTCTCTGCTATGCACATAGAATGGAGGTCACATGTAAATTGCCCCCATACAGCAAGAAGCGAGTTTCATATGCCCATCTTTTTGGGCATAGTGAGGCTAGGGCTATGGGCGTTTTCTCTTCCACATCTTTCTGGAATCCTACACTTGCATATTTCACACCATTGCTTTCCTATTCAGAACATGCTTTTCACTCTGTCCTTTATATGTACCTTTTCATTAGTGCAGCCACATCCAGCAGCAATTATTGACCCAGATGTGGGCCAGCATCAGTGAAATATGCTGAACTTGTCCTAGTGTAATTTGTTAACACTAGGACTCTTTTAGCAGCACCAAAAAAATTGTTAAAAGCCACTTAAAATGCCATCAGCCTTCCTTTTACTGGTATCTCATCCTGTCTGAGAGCTATTTGGAGCCTGCAATTTAGCTGCCAAAGCAATGAAGGAAAAAAAACACTCGTCTTGTTATAATTTCATGAATGCTTAAGAGAAACTATGATTTGGAGGCACGTTTTCGAATTTGTTCGATCCCTGTATGAGAAATGTGCATGCACTAAAAATGTCTGATGTATGGCTCTGTTTGAGTAATGGCTCTAGTAATAATTTAAATAATACTTTACTTTAATTTAATTTATTTTGTAGCGGTGCTCATCCGAAGGTGAGGGTAGACTGTCAGAGTGCTTTTTATCACTCCTACATAATATATAATGAATCATATAGGTGTGTAAATCAGTGTACAAGGAATGGAATGTAACTTAAGACAAGGAGGGTTACAAGGTGCATGAGTCATATATCATCCATACTGGTAGGTGTTATAGTATACATTTAGAGTGCGTCCGGATGTAATTCATAATACCGTTTTTGGGCTTGTATATACCAAAATGACGCTATTACTGTCCAAATGAGCCCTTTATGGCATTTTAATACAGTCTAATACAGTGCTTGCAATGGGAACGTACTATCAGATACTTCACTTTTTCAATTTGAAAGAGAGAGCTCCTGCACTGCTCTGCGCTGGTGCAATACTTTAAACGGTAGAATACCACCACTACTAAGTAAAAATAAGTGCTCTGGGATAGTGAGTGTCTGCACTTCAGAACTTCCATTTAAATACAGCTTTAATAGATCTTGTGATTTATTTGGGAAATTAGTGTTGCTCAAATCGAAATGGTCTCAAGATGCCTCGAACCGCTACTTCTTCCAAAATCCATCCATTTCCAGTGCCTTACGCCCATTCCACGAAGCCATGCCCAACAAAGCAACCCCTTCACAACCATCTACAATATTTGGACGCAGCAATGCAGTTGCTTCCAAGCCACGTGCAGACATACAACATTCATCTCTTTAGCCTGCAGTGTTTTGGAAATCATGTTCCACTAGAAGGCTTATGCTGGCAATGAGCAGCAGCACCTATCTGTCATTTACTGAACCCATCCTCAGCCTTCTTCTGCAGCTCCAGATATGTTGCTAGTGTGTTGCCACCTATACCATCACTGCATGAGCATGGCACTTCTTCAACTTTCATCTCAGATGAGCCCTCAAGCATGACATGTAAGTTACAGGAAAATTAGAGGAGACGTTCTCTTTCGGGGTCTGTTGTTGAGTTGCTGCCAAACTTGAATTTTCCACCAGAGATCCAGTCACCCCACTGATTGGAGGACTGGACGACACTAGGCATGGGCAGCCTTCTCTTCAAACAGGGTCTTCATTGGAAGCACTTTGGTGCACTGTATTAGAAAGCCATCCCAGAAACCAAACACCACTGGGGATGGTGTCAATAATAACACAAGAAGCGACATTAATCCTCATGACACGTCATAGTGCCTTACTGTACCTACTTGTATCATTATTGTGTGAGTGTGACAGACTGTTGTCTCAGAGCTAGGGGCGATGGCTTGCCTCGGAGAGATGCAGACCCCTCTACTGTGGATTAGTCTAGACCACAAGTGCATCTGTCCCAGCTCAGGTAATTGATCCAGACATGTGCGGCTTGTCAATTACTAGACAGAGCTTACACAGGACAATAAACCGTCTGGCTAGGAGACACATCCACTCATTCTAGCGACGAAAGCAATGAAGACCAAGCCCATTCCTAAGGCCCTTCTTCCACTGCGAGACTACCCCACTGGAGGTTGAAAGACAGTCATTAGCTCAATGTTGTCTGCTCAGGTTGCAAAACCTATTGTATTCACTCTGTCCTGCATCCTTAGCGAGAAAAACATTATACATATGTACACAAACTCAAAGTGTATGTTTGGAGTGGCAACTGACTTTGAGATTCTCTGTATCCAAATAGGATACTAGACGTCTGTTTGTACACCAATTAAAAATGGTCATTATGTACAGAATTTGTTGACTGCTTTGATTGTGCCCAACAAGTTGCGGTTGTGGAGTGTGCTACCCACAAAGCTACACACAATGAAGTGTCCTAGGGGAATGTCCTCGCTTATTTAGCATCTAGAAAGGCAGCCCTATGACAAACTACTGATGCTGCTATGTGTGATTGGACAATTTGGAGGCTTGTCTGTGGAGGCTTTGACACGAAGGTGTAAGACGAGCATTATAGGTAAATGCCACTCAGAGACGTATTGGGACACAGCCCAGGGGAAGGCAGGAGTTTCCAGGTGAGTTTAAGAACCAGTGACCAGTTGCCTTGCACCTATTTAGAGATATGGCTCCCACACTAATGGTTATCACCCACTGTTTGGTCCTTGCTTGCAACGTTCCTACTTCCAGTTTAAAACCCCCTGCAATGGGTACTTCTTGGCTTGCTCGCTCCTTCATCTACTGTCTAACCGAACCAGTCACGATCTAAACTTATGTGGCTGGCACTTTTGTTCGGTGCTTCCTCCCTTAATATTCTTCTGGCTTCATAACAGTGTCAATTCAGCTCATCCCTTTACCAGTCCTCATGATCTCCTGCTTGCCAAAGGTTTACCAGTACTCTTGGCCTGTTACAAGCACTGCTTTAATTAGAGCCTGGTAAGTTTGGATTAGAGTGAAGCTGTGGTTAGTGGTGGTTCCGCTTTGTATTAACTGTCTTCTGGGAGAATGTGTGCAAGTAGATTTGTGTCTCAAGAATCAACAATACATGCAAAGCTGGAAAGGAAGACGCTTCTGGTGTTTCTCAAATGCTTAACCGCATTTCCCACCAAATCAAGAGCACGTGTTTCGAGCTCCTGTCACTCTGAACTGTGTTACTCAGTAAGACTGGAGTCTTGGGCGTTAGCAACTCAATTTAACAAATGTTTTCTTTTGAGTCTCGAACCTCAAGGTTTGTGAGGTCCAACGGATGGATTTTCACCCTAATCCCCCTTATACTCTTGCACAAGCAATTTCTAAGGCTCAGGAGAATTTGGCTATTGCTGGACAGGAACAGCTTTTTTGCTAATAGTAAAATTAAATGCCTCCACTAAGTAGCACGAGTAATGGGTAAGCTTCATCACTTTCAATTCCACCATTCACCCTTAGTAAAGTAGTACTACTTGTGCCCAGGGCCTGCAAATTAAAGGTGACTAGTGGCCTGCAGCGCAGATTGTGCCAAACACTTAAGTAGCCATGTAAACATGTCTCTAACCTGCCATTGTAGCCTGTGTGTGCAGTTTTTAAATTGCCATTTCGGCCTGGTGAAAAAGAAAAACAATTTACCAAGCCCAAACCCTCCTTGTTCATACATATGTCACCCCTAGGGTAGGCCCTGAACTGTCCAAAGGGCAGGATGTCGTGTATTTTCAAAGTTGGACATGTATTTTTACACTTTACATGTCCTGGTATTGAAAAACTCTTAAATTCATTTTTCACTTTTGCAAGGCATTCCTTCCCTATAGGATAACAAAGGATTACCTTATTAAATTTAACAAGCAGTAACTTCCAATTAGGAGCAGGTAGACAGGTCGATTTTGTCATCTAAAGAATTGTAATTAAAAGCCATCTATAACGATAAAGTTGCATTTTTAGTCACAATTCTGATAATGCCACTTTTAGAAAGTTGGGAGTATCTCGCTGTAACCATTTGGAGCCTGCAAACTATCCTTGGGTCAGATGCTTAGGTGTAGCTGGCAGTTGGAAGTTGTGTATTGTCCCACACAGTAAGACAAAGGGAAGATAGATAGGCGTTGACAGGATGGGCCACTTTGAGTTAAGGTTTTGGGGGCTGTCACCTACCATACATGCATATCACAAAGGTTCTTTCTGATCACTCTCACAAAGAGTTAGACACTGGTTGTCCGGCCTGTCAGCCTTAGGGTGGTCTTCACCCAAAATTCCATATAAAAAGAGAAATTGAGATCTGCACAAATTTGTGTATATTCAAACTTTATTTGCACATAGTATTTGCTAGTCATCCTTCATTGGAATCCTGCTTTGCAGCCAGCACGTGCTTCACCCTTCAAGTAGCCTGTTAGCCTGGGGCTTTGTCAAGCCTGTAGGCTAATACAATCTTTATTTAGCAATTCACATATTTACAATATGCTGTGTTACTATTTTAAATGTGCTCATGGACCTACGTCTTATGATCGTGTTCATGCTCCAAAAAGCAATGTTCCCTTGTAACCCTTTTTAAAGAAATAGTTGTTGAAAGTAAGTTTATACTAAGGTTCTAGATGAATCTGCTTAAGAATAGGTAAAACTAAGTTAGAATAAATAATGTACCCTGGCATTCAAGTAAGTCTTTATTACCTTGATAGGAATATTCTGAAGTCGTAGTCCCAGGTATATTCTTGCATTTTTTTCAGGCTGTAAAAATAAATGGGATAAGCTATATGCAATGGATTATACATAATTATTATATTAGAACTTTATGATATAACAATGAAATGGAATTATTCCAAATGTGTCTGATAACATAGTGACTAGATCCTGCGTTCGTTTGCCCAGGTCAGCACTGTTAAGAGCAAGCAAACTTGGTCAAGATTAAAACATTTTTTTGATTTATTTTATTTTTATGTGGGTGCCTCGTGGTTTGGTACGATGTCTGATTTCCCATTCAAAATAGTCTTCAGCCACTGAATATGTTTAAACAGAGTGAAAGCCTGCAAGTAGATTGTTGTGGCGGTAGGCTTGGAAAAGTCTGTCTATCTGTTATAACGTTATCAAAGAAATTAACAGCCTCCTGCGATGCTCTTTCTGCTCCTCGTGGTTCTCTTCAATGCGAGTGGGG
Organism: Lissotriton helveticus; assembly: GCF_964261635.1. Taxonomy (NCBI): domain Eukaryota; kingdom Metazoa; phylum Chordata; class Amphibia; order Caudata; family Salamandridae; genus Lissotriton; species Lissotriton helveticus. The sequence goes on along the minus strand of NC_136057.1, from coordinate 1,137,691,148 downwards.
TTCTTGGCAGAGACTAGAGAAGGTAAACTTCAGTGGGACTAACCTGGTGACTCTATTTGACCAGTGCTCCATCATAGTTGGTCTGGCTTTGACACGGTCCAGTGCGACCATATATCATACGTTGGTGCGTTGTGCTTTTTTTTAATGGTATTTTCATCTTCAAAAAATTCATAACTCTAGATCTACTGACGGCATTTGTGTTTCAGTGTTTTTTTACTTATTAAATTCTATTTAATTTTTCTGGTATGGGATCCTTTTTGTGTGGTGTTTTCACTTCATTACTGTTTGAAGTGTTGCACAAATACTTTACACATTGCTTCTAAGTTAAGCCTGTTGGCTCTGTGCCAAGCTACCTGGATGCTGGGCACAGGTTAATTTGGGGTTTGCTTTTACCTTACCCTGGCAAGGATTGTGGTTGCTGCTTGACAATAGCTCACACCCCAGTCAACCACTAACCAGAGTTCTCACATTGGGGATCAGTGGTGAGAATTTTGACTTGTTGGTACAGTGCCTTTGGACTTGTTTGTACTTATTTGCACAGTATTGGGATATTAAAACTCTGCACCACAGAGCAGCCAAATTAACTCAGAACATCCATAACTCCATTCTAGAACTAAAAATCCTCCTTCACCTCACTGAACTCTCCTGCTCAAATCACAAGCACCTGTGGAACTCCAACCTACCACCTCCCTCTGGGGCCCCCCATCACCCATTACCGCTATCCTTGAGACACCTTCGCCCTCGCAAGCAGCCCTGCCACCTCTCAGAGAAGGAAATTCTATCCCTCCTCCTCTCCTACAATTCCGCCCCTGTAACCCCAAGTCCACTAGACCTCACAGAAGAGGAAATTCTAGCCATCCTTCTCACCTACAAATCTGCACCAGTAACCCCCAGTCCACCTAACGTGAATATCGAATAGGCCATCCGCACGGTCGCAATCAACCCCAACAGATCAGCTACCCTCTGCAACAGAAGTGTGGTTGATAGCAACCATGCGCCAGCACCCCTGTCTTCCCCAACTTTCGTCCCTCTCTCTGACCCCCCTTTATATGGCCTCTTAATCAACTGCTGCTCAGCAGTTAATCACGCAGCTGACATCGCTAATCTAATCCTGAGCCAAAATCTCCATTTAGCAATCCTGACCGAATCGTGGCTCAATTAATCCTCATCTCCCTGCCTAGACCCGCTCAACTACAACATCACAAGGCTGGAGAGAGAATCTAAAAAAATAGGGGGAGGCATAGCCTGCATTTACCGCTCTAACCTCCTAGTCACTAAATTCCTGGCAGAGTCTTCAGACTCCTGCAAATACCTTGCACTTTCCTTATGCAGCAACACCACCCACTGTGCAGCTTGCACATCTTTTACCATTCCCCAGGCATGAATGACACCTTCACTGACCACCTCAGGGAAGTCATCACAGCATAGGTCCCCTCCACTTCTAAAGACATTTTCCTTGGTGATTTCAATCTGCACTGGAACGACCTCAAGGATCCTCAGGTCAACGCCATCAAAGACCTCCTGGCCGACCAAGCCCTTACCCGAGTCTACTCACTCCCAACACACTCGAAAGGTGCCATTCTAGACTGGATCATCACTAAGGAATCTGCAGTCAAGCTTATCACTATAGACCCATGTGGCTGGTCTGACCTCCATGCGATCACTTTCCTACTAACTGGCACCCACAAGATAAGGGCGCCGCAACCAGTGATTCCTAAATGCTGTGTTAGAGACACCAAGGAACCTTGATCACAGAGAATTGGCGGCTCGCTGCAAGCCGGTCCTCCCCTACCTCGCATTTCACAATGGTCAATGACCTCAATGATCACTACTCCATGACCATAACTAACATTCTGGATGATCTTGCCCCGCTCAAACTAAAGAGAACCCAAATCAAAGACAGAAACCCCTGGTTTAACGGATCCCTCAACAGTGAGAGGAGATCCCTCTGGCAGACAGAAAGAAACTGGAGGCAGCACCCCTCAGCCGTCCACTTAAAACTTCTCCACCAGGCCAGAAATGCTTATAAAAGGAACATCCTCAACTCAAAAAAAGAATTCTTCAGATCGGAACTGGGGAACGCCAAGAACATACCTCGCAATCTGTTCGAAATGGTCAAACACCAATCAAACAAACTGGCCAAAGCCTCGAAAGAAATCCCCAAATCACTAATTTCATCGGACAAATTCTCCACCTTTTTCTCTGACAAAATCACCACCCTAGAAAATGAACTCAGATCCACCACCCACTCCCAACCCCTTCCGGATCTTCCCCATCCCGTCTTGCCGCACCCGCAGGCATCACCCAAAAACCAAGTGCACTGGACCAACTTCAAAGTGTATGACGATCACTCCATCTCGAAAATACTATCCACCCTAAACCCGAACAGCCACTTTAATGACCCAATCCCCTCCAGCTGCCGCTGCTCAATCCATCATTCCTAGTTGGTCTGCAATAATGAATGCTACTCTTCTACAGGGGTCAATATCTGACTCTCTGAAAGTCGGCCAAGTCCTCCCCATCCTAAAAAAAAACGTTGCTGGGCTCTGCTTCCCCAGACAATTTCAAACCTATATCTAATATCCCACTCCTAGCTAAAGTTCTGGAAAAATGTGTGCAACAGCAGCTGAGTCATCACATCACCAACTTCCACCTACTAGATGACTTCCAATCTGGATTCAGGCATGGGCACAGCACTGAAACCACCATTCTCCACATCATGGATGATGCCCTCCAAGCCCTTGACCAAGGCAAAACCTGTCTCCTAATCCTCCTAGATCTATCCTCTGCTTTCGATACGGTCAACCACGAAAAACTACTTGAACGCCTCAAACTCAGGATGGGACTGGATGGCCCTGTTCTTGAATGGTTTAGGTCCTTCCTCCAAAACCAGTCACAGAGATTCCTAATCAACGCTAACCTGTCTGCTCCCTCTCTGATCACGGTAGGGATCCCCCAAGGATCAATCCCTGTCCCCCACCCTCTTCAACCTTTACCTTGAACCGCGAGCTGAAGTACTACATACCGCAAACATTTCCTAGAACATGTATGCCGACGACACCCAGATCTATATAACAATCTTTTCTCCTGAGGAGATTCTCTCCCTGAATGAGGCCTTGAAATTGACTGTCCAATGGCTCACCTCTAACCAGCTCAAACTCAGTGCAAAAAAACAGAATTCCTCCTAATCTCCCCACCTAATACTAACCCTGACCTTCAGGAATTGCCCAAGGCGATCACAGCCCAACTGCCCAACAACCTTAGTGGATTCTGCCAAATCCCTTGGTATAACCATTGACTGCAGTTTGAACATGGGTGACCACATCAACTCGGTGGCCAAATCAGCCAGATTTCATCGGAGCTACCTAAGGAAAGTGAAACCTTTCCTCGACACTCCCGACCTAAAAGCGGCAGTTCAGGCTCTTGTGATTTCTGGACTGGAATATGGCTGCTCTATCTTCTCAGGTTTACCCAAGACCTCTCTGGCCCCTCTGAAAGCCTTCCTCAATGCGGCCGCCAGACTACTAACAGGCTCAAGGAAATTCAACCACATTTCTCCACACCTTAAAGCTCTGAACTGGCTTCCTCTTGAGGCTAGAATCCAACTTAAATTGGCATGCATCACATACAAGGCCCTTTACTCAAACTCCCCGGCATTTCTTGCCCAGAAACTAGTTATATCCAGAGGAACCAGAAACTCCCGTTCCGCCAGAGATCTTTTGCTCCAACCAGCCCGCTTGTGAAAAAAAAACAACTTACAATCGAGCCTTCTCTGCGGCTGCACCAAGAATATTGAACTCACTCCCACCTGCCATGAGAAGAAATCCATGGCTTGCTTTTAAAAGGATGCCAAAACCTTCCTAATGGGCAAATTCCTCTCCTAAATACTGACTTGATATTACTTCAGCGACCTTGCCCCGCTCCCTTTTTCTTTCGACTACTACCTCTCATCTGGTCTATCCTGTTGCCATCCATCCGGTACCTCTGGGCACCCCACCCTGGGATCTGGGTCTCTCTGTTTCTCGTTAAATGTTTTTTCCTGTGTTTATCCCAAATGTTCCCCCTACCCCCACACATCCCCTTGTTTATAATTTGCAAATTCTGTAAAGTGCCCTGATACCCTTTAGGCCAAGTTCACCTGTGGTTACCCCAATTGTATCCCCCACCCCCGCAAAGCTTCTTATATACATCTCATGAATACTATAAAGAGCTCTGATACCATAACGGGTCAAGTTCGCACTCTAAAAAACACAAGTAAATACAAATAAATAAAAAGTGACCAATTCCATTAACATTTTTCCATGATTGGCCTTTTTGCTTTTCTAGATTTTATCCCTGACTGCTGTGCTTTAGACCACCCCTGCAAGACTGGAGTTTGAGGTGGATACCATGGAGTTCTATACTGTGGCCCAACTCAATGTGTTCCGTATATATTGAGAGGACCTTTCTTCAAAGAGAACCACCAGGTGGTGTGTAGTTGGAAAGGCTCTAAGGGCATGGGTGGAAGCCCATCAGTCACTGGTTGAAGCCACAGGAGAGGATATTGAGATGGAGAGGCCTGGAGAGAACTTTCCAGTTGTGCCACCTGCAGTTGAAGGGAATTATTTGACCCCTAAAGTGGACTTTCCTGCCAGGACAGGAAATGTGTGACTCCCTGCAGCCTGTCCCCAGTGCAGCAGGTGGAAAGGAGGGAGGAGAGAAAGTTCAAACACCAGATGGCCGTGTTTAGAATGGAAGAGGGGAAACTGGCCTTATAGGAAAAATAAACTGGATACAGAGGCAGAACAAAAGAAACTGGCCATAGAGGCAGAACTACAGAAACGGACCATGGAGGAAAGAATTGCTTTGGAGAGGTTGGCTCATGAACCTGAAGAAGCTGGAAAGGATCCAGCATTTATGGTGGAAGCGTACCTACAGTGCACTCTAGACAAGGAGGTTCACATCCCTAATGGCCTGGTGCCTGCCTTTTTTGTGGGGATGACATTGATACATTGTTTGAAGCTTGTAAGGTGAGATTGGAGATGCAGAGGCTCACTGAGAAGGATCAGGGGCTAGTCTGTGGAAGCACACCCATAGCCAGGGAAGGAACACCCTTATGACCCTAGAGAAAGTTAACAGAATGAGGCATCCCATGAGGGAAGCCATTGTCAGAAAATATGGCAGAACCCTACGGAAGCACAGACAGAAATGTTGGTATAGCCAGAAGTTGCTCAGTAATCCTGGGTGGATTTTGTAGATTCCTTTTGTAAGGAACTGGATGGTTGGGTGAAAGGTAGTGGGGTGAATGATTACAAATGGCTGTACGATCTGTTTGCAAGAGAGCACATGTTCAGTAATTGTATTCCAGAGCTGTGCCAACACCTTATTGATAGTAAGCTCACTGTCCCCAGGGAGATAGCTAAGGAGGTGAACTTCTCGCTCAGCACGAAAGTCTACAATAAGGTATCTGAGGAGATCACCACAAGAGTGAGGAGGGGCCTCATCAGGAGGAGGGGGAAAGTAAAAATAAAACAACATTTTCCAGAGGTACCCCAAATAATTTCATGGGTCACGACTCCCATCCTTCAACTGGGAAAAAAAAAGAAGTGGTTCCCTGATAATACTTCCTCAGGGAGGGTACCCCCCCTAGTGCAATTAGTGACAATAGGAAGGGCATTTCAAGGGGGATGCCAAGTGTCCTAAGTGGGCACAGCACCCACTGGTGGGCAGTCACTAGGGTTGGCCGGTGTAGCACTTGGGGATGGGCTTGTTCCAGTTAGCAGGGGGGAAGTAAAGTGGTTACCCACTGTTCCTGGGTGACAGAGAGATGGTGCAGAGAACTCACCTGCCTACTAACACTTAGAAATACAGCAGTGGGTCTCAATCAATAGACAGAGTGTGGAGGTCCTAAGAGACACTGTTGATTGTCTGCTTGGCAAAGGCCTAGAGCACACCATCTGGAAAGAGGTGGAGCTATGGTCGCACCTGGAGATATTTAGGTTGCCTGAGTGGTTGGCACTGACCACACGGTTCATTGCCACCCAAGAGGGTTGTCAGGATAACCTTGAGGCTCGAAGAAAGGCCCAGGTGCCTGCCAGAAAGAGGAAGGGAAATGGCAATGGGAAACCCACTCCTGAAACTCCCACTGTCTGGGAGGAGGCTAAACCTGAGGGAGATGCCCAGGAGCCTACAGGTTAGGATGAGGCTGCCCTGGGGAACTTCACTGAGCTGGTCAACTGGCAGCAGGAATGGTGTCCCATCAGGGAAGAATTCTGCAATGCACAAAGGGAATGCCCTACTCTTGAGGGCCTATGGCGGCAGACCGAGATCCAGGAAGCTTGTGACACCTCTGGTGATCACCTGACTTACTGTGAGAATGGTCTCCTGTATAACAAGCTAAGGTTCCTGAGCCGAAAGCAACACATGTGTTAGTGATCTCCCAGTGCTGCAGAGCCTTCTTAGTGGAGGTAGCTTATGATGTACCCCTTACAGGTTACTGATGGGGATATTTACCTGTGTGGGATTCCCCAAAGATGTGGTGTCAGGCTGTGGTACCAACTTCACATCAGCATATATGAAGGTCATGTGGAAGGAATGTGGGGTAACCCACAAATTCTCCAATCTTTCTTCAACAAGATACTCGACGGCATGATCTTGGGCCTGTCAAGAATCCTGAAAAGGAAGTGGAATGTCCTCTTGTCATGCCTGTTATTTGCATACTGGGAGGTACCTCAGAAGGTGGTTGGCTTCAGCCCCTTTGAGCTCTTGTATGGGCACCTGGATTGAGGACCTTGCAGGCTACACAAGGAGGGTTTAGGGACAATCTCCCAGAAAGGCACCCCAGGATGTGGTCAGCTACAATTTTAGCACTCTGGACCAGCTGAATCACTTCTGGAAGCAAGCTAATTTGCCACTCTGGTCAAGTTTCAGCCTGGCCAAAAAGGGTGAGGGATTGAGCCTGTGGAGCCCAGTGCCAGTAAGACCGTTGATCTAAGCCCCATGAGGTGAAAGAGTACAAGGTCCCTGCCTGATGGACCTCAAGACTCCCAGGAACTCTTTAAGGGTTTTGCATGTCAACTGCCTTTGAGAAGCCTGAGTTAACAATGTTCCTGGTCATGGATGATGGGTGAAAGATGAGAGTGAACCTCTCCCCAACCTCCTTTCTTCCAAAGAGCAGGTTGTGAAGGGTGTTATTCTCTTACCTGCACTTACCCAAGAACAGAAGAGAGACTGCCGTCAGTTGTTGGGGCAGTATGTCTCTTTATTCTACCTTACTCCTTGACTCACTACATGGTGCTCCCATGATATTGACACTGGGGACAGCATACCAGTGAAGAGTAAAATCTACTGGCTGTCTGATAAGGTGAGAGCTAGCATTAAAAGGGGACCTCCAAGATACATGGGTTAGGGGTTATTGATCCCTCAGACAGCCCTTGGTTCAGTCCAGTGGTGTTTTTCCCCAAGACTGCCCCTTCAGGTGCCATCCCAGAACGTTGGTTCTGTGTGGATTACTGGGGCCTCAGTGCAGTCACCAAGACTGACGCGCACCCCATCCCCAGAGTTGATGATCTGATAAACTGGTTGGGAGCTGCCACATTCCTCAGCACGTTTGATCTAATGTCTGGGTACTGGCAGATTGTCTTGCCCGAGGCGGCCAAAGAGAGGTCGTTTTTTTCTACCCCAGAAGTGTACTTCCAGATGGGGGGAAATGCCCTTTGGGTTGAAGAATGAGGTTCTAGAGGTTGGTCATGCAGGTTCTAGCTGGGTTAGATAACTTCAGTGTCACCTATCTAAATGACATTGCAGTCTCCATTTTAGGCTGGGAAAACCACCATCTGTAGCACCTCAGAGAAGTGCTTCAGGCTTGCAGAGGGCAGGCCTGACTATCAAGGCCAGTAAGTTTCAAATAGGGCAGGGTTCACTGGTCTACTTAGGTCACCAAGTGGGAGGAGGCAAAGGGAAGGCCCTCCAGTCCAAGATTTAAAACTTTCTGGCTTCAGTACCCCCCAAGACCCAGTGAAACTGAAAGCCTTCTTCAGGTTCCCTCGTTATTACAGAAGATTTGCCAAGGGGTATAGCATCATTGTTGCACCATTGACAGAGCTGACTTCTAAGAAGCAGCCACATCAGGCAGACTGCACAGAGGCGTGCCAGAACACTTTTGTCAACCTGAAGGAGCCATGTGCGCTCTGCTCCAGTCCCTTGACTTCCCCAAAGACTTCATTGTACATACTGCTGCCTCATAGCATTGTCATAGGTGCTGTGCTACTTGATAAAATAAGCAACCAGAGTGATTACATACACACAGGGACATTACCATGCTTAAATTGTGGAAACTGCAATAACATAATAAAAGGCACACCCATCATGCACCCTACCCAGGGAACACCGATTAAACTAAGAACCATGGCAATCTTTGATACAAGTAACCCAATTTAATTACTGAACTGTCCCTGTGGACTAACGTATGTGGGAAAAAACGAAACATACAGTAAAAACACCATTGACAGAACTTGCAAGCAATATCTGAACAAAAAAAACAAAAATCGACTATTTCTATGCACTTTAACACTTTCAACCACAATATAGCTAAATAAGATTCTTGGTACTAGAATATATACCTTTAATAAAAGGTAGAGATAATAACAAATATCTCCTCCAACGAGAAATCTACTAGATGAAATGATTGAATATGATTAGTCCCAAGGGACTCAATGAGCGCATGGACTTGAGCTGTTGTTTTATAATAATAGCATGTATGCAGTTGCTTTTCTCTTTTTTCATTATGTATAATTTCTACATTGTCTAGTAAAAATTTAATCATTCCTAACACATGTTTTCTTTACTGCAATATCCTGGACAAGTTTTACATATGCAGCAGCTTTTAACTGCACAGTTCCACTTTATTGTAATCTTCATACCCTTTCCACTTTTAGCATATTTTTTACTTTAATTTTAATATTAGGACTTGAACAATATGGGTCTTCAGGTCGGTTTTTCCTTCACTTTGTATTGCCGAGCCCATTTCTATGTTCACACGTGGACCATGTTTTCACTTCCGGGATTAACCGGTCTTTTATTTTTACTACTCGGAAACCCACATTGAATACTGTCTAACACACTCGAAGTGATACGCGCCTATGAGGCTGCATGAATACTATCATATGCTGAAAGCGTAATGAGCAAATCACTTGCTTTAACTTAACTAAAGCTGTTAACTAATTGGCACCAGTTGTTGCGTTAAGATGTAGGACAATTTTTTTTTTTTTAGAAAATCACTTTGTCTCCACTATAGCTGTAAAGATATCGGCGCTGTCTGTTCGTACAGGTTAGAACGCTGTTTGTTTATGCCACGGTTTTCTTCTGTATTATTTTCGTGGCATCACGTTATTTGACTAATTGGGGCAGGTCTTGCTTCCACTAGTGTTTTACTTGTCTTTACTGGGTGTTTAATTTTCGCAGCTCTCCGTGTGTAATTCACTTAGAGCACTCCTAGTACCGTTTTCACAGTCGCTTGTCTGATTGTTTTCTAGAGAGCTACTAGGTGTACTTCATAACGTTCATTTGATACGTTTTGCTTTTTTATCGCCTTTTACATTACTTTCACAACCTGGATCGTGTTCCCGCTCAGCTATATAAAACTTAACTAGTAAGTGGTACTCAGGACTTGGTAATTAATGAGTGACATTCTTCATTTAGGAACCTTCCCCTGATGAAGGGCCCTGCCCGAAAAGCATTGGGTTCCCCAATATAGGAATACGCTTAAACAAATTTAATAATATAGTGTGAAGTGGAACATTACATGTTTGGAAAATTTAGGAAATAATGATAATGAATAAATAAACATCGCAACCTAATTACTTTTGAACAAATTGATTTATCTCTACAAAAAATAACCACAGGAGTACCCAGTGGGAGCATTTTGGCCTTCTTGGAAAACACTTTTTATTATTCCTTATAATAGTACACCTCTTGATCAGGAGGTGATGCACAGAGGCTCCCAAAAAAACAAAGATCAGCATTCATTGATTGTAAAACATGGAGTAAACAGGAGTGCGATTGTAATTTCATTATTTTTTCACAAATACTCTACACATTGCCTCAGAGCTAATCCTGACTGCTCAGTGCCAAGTTAGCCGAGGGTTGAGCAGAGGTTAATTCAGGGTTTCCTTGTAACTTCACCCTGAGAAGAATTGTGGTTCCTGCTTGAGAAGTAACCTGACAGTGGACAACAGGAATCCATCCTCCCATCAGCCATTTTTTTCCTGAATGACAATGAGGTGAGATTTATAAGGGGCCTTACGCCGAGTTCTCCTCCTGTGATAGGGAAGCCCTCCACTTAGGTGTGAACTTTCCCGCTTATTCAGCAGCGGCTCCTTCTTTAAGGAAGAGGAGCTTCACTTCACTGCTCTCTGAGCAGTGAAATTAGGAACAATAAAATGATAATAACACAATGTTATTAACATTGTATTTTTCAGTACTAAGTCTGTTTAGGGTGGTGCAGGTCAGGGCTGTCATCACAGATCAGGGAGGAAGAGCGGCAGGCATCATAAGTGTGCATGACAGTTTGGCCAGCCGTCTTAGGATGGCCAAACCGACATGCACACTGAGCATTTTTCCACCAGGCTGTGCTGCACAGCTGGGTAGAGATTAGTCCTAGGCTCCCAGGCACTGTCGGAGCTGCAAACCAGGCCTCTCAGACCAATCATGACACTACTGTCATGATGGTAATATTATTACCAGCATGACAGCAGCATTGTGATTGGCTCAGAGGAGCCTAGGAACCTGGGTGCTATCAGGAGTCAGCAGGAACAGAAGAGGACGGTAGAGAGGTGACGGCTGGTGGGTAACTGATCTTTTCTTTTTTCTTCCTCCATCACTTCTGCCTTTTAGTCACCACTGACCTTATTGGTTGCGATATACTAACCGGCCTCTCTGGCCGGTCCCTGATAATAAGGAATCCCGCCCTAGATGTGACAGATGCAATTACAAATGTTGTAGAAAACCTTATAGAGATTACATATGATATTACCCGTAACACTGTGAACGAAACGCTATGAATATAGTATTATTTATTGGTTTGAGTATGTATTGGTATTTGATTATGTTGTTCTTTTAGGCGTTGTTACTTTTTGTAATAAATATTGTGAAGTCACAAGCACTGCATTTTGTGTGCAAGTTATTGTTTACATGTCTGTTATAAAAATTATGGATTGCAGCCCTAGCCATAACTTACGAATTCCATTTATTTCAGTTTTAATGTGCATACTTTTCTCTACTTTAAAAGTGTTTTTCTGTGAATTTCTAAATGTATTTTCTAAATATATGTTAAAGTGTTATAACCACAGCTAACCATAACTTATTTTTTACATTTGTATTTTTCAATTACATTTTGGTTTAAATTATCACATACCACAAGAACACAGCTTCTTGCTTCCAACAAACCATAGGCAGCAATGCCCTCTGCACATGGACTTTGGCTGTACACAGTTGGAGTTGGCCTAACCTAACCTTCTGTGGGAGGAGGCTAAACCTGAGGGAGATGCCCAGGAGCCTACAGGTTAGGATGAGGCTGCCCTGGGGAACTTCACTGAGCGGGTCAACTGGCAGCAGGAATGGTGTCCCATCAGGGAAGAATTCTGCAATGCACAAAGGGAATGCCCTACTCTTGAGGGCCTATGGCGGCAGACCGAGATCCAGGAAGCTTGTGACACCTCTGGTGATCACCTGACTTACTGTGAGAATGGTCTCCTGTATAACAAGCTAAGGTTCCTGAGCCGAAAGCAACACATGTGTTAGTGATCTCCCAGTGCTGCAGAGCCTTCTTAGTGGAGGTAGCTTATGATGTACCCCTTACAGGTTACTGATGGGGATATTTACCTGTGTGGGATTCCCCAAAGATGTGGTGTCAGGCTGTGGTACCAACTTCACATCAGCATATATGAAGGCCATGTGGAAGGAATGTGGGGTAACCCACAAATTCTCCAATCTTTCTTCAACAAGATACTCGACGGCATGATCTTGGGCCTGTCAAGAATCCTGAAAAGGAAGTGGAATGTCCTCTTGTCATGCCTGTTATTTGCATACTGGGAGGTACCTCAGAAGGTGGTTGGCTTCAGCCCCTTTGAGCTCTTGTATGGGCACCTGGATTGAGGACCTTGCAGGCTACACAAGGAGGGTTTAGGGACAAGCTCCCAGAAAGGCACCTCAGGATGTGGTCAGCTACATGTTAGCACTCTGGACCAGATGAATCACTTCTGGAAGCAAGCTAATTTGCCACTCTGGTCAAGTTTCAGCCTGGCCAAAAAGGGTGAGGGATTGAGCCTGTGGAGCCCAGTGCCAGTAAGACCGTTGATCTAAGCCCCATGAGGTGAAAGAGTACAAGGTCCCTGCCTGATGGACCTCAAGACTCCCAGGAACTCTTTAAGGGTTTTGCATGTCAACTGCCTTTGAGAAGCCTGAGTTAACAATGTTCCTGGTCATGGATGATGGGTGAAAGATGAGAGTGAACCTCTCCCCAACCTCCTTTCTTCCAAAGAGCAGGTTGTGAAGGGTGTTATTCTCTTACCTGCACTTACCCAAGAACAGAAGAGAGACTGCCGTCAGTTGTTAGGGCAGTATGTCTCTTTATTCTACCTTACTCCTGGACTCACTACATGGTGCTCCCATGATATTGACACTGGGGACAGCATACCAGTGAAGAGTAAAATCTACTGGCTGTCTGATAAGGTGAGAGCTAGCATTAAAAGGGGACCTCCAAGATACATGGGTTAGGGGTTATTGATCCCTCAGACAGCCCTTGGTTCAGTCCAGTGGTGTTTTTCCCCAAGACTGCCCCTTCAGGTGCCATCCCAGAACGTTGGTTCTGTGTGGATTACTGGGGCCTCAGTGCAGTCACCAAGACTGACGCGCACCCCATCCCCAGAGTTGATGATCTGATAAACTGGTTGGGAGCTGCCACATTCCTCAGCACGTTTGATCTAATGTCTGGGTACTGGCAGATTGTCTTGCCCGAGGCGGCCAAAGAGAGGTCGTTTTTTTCTACCCCAGAAGTGTACTTCCAGATGGGGGGAAATGCCCTTTGGGTTGAAGAATGAGGTTCTAGAGGTTGGTCATGCAGGTTCTGGCTGGGTTAGATAACTTCAGTGTCACCTATCTAAATGACATTGCAGTCTCCATTTTAGGCTGGGAAAACCACCATCTGTAGCACCTCAGAGAAGTGCTTCATGCTTGCAGAGGGCAGGCCTGACTATCAAGGCCAGTAAGTTTCAAATAGGGCAGGGTTCACTGGTCTAATTAGGTCACCAAGTGGGAGGAGGCAAAGGGAAGGCCCTCCAGTCCAAGATTTAAAACTTTCTGGCTTCAGTACCCCCCAAGACCCAGTGAAACTGAAAGCCTTCTTCAGGTTCCCTCGTTATTACAGAAGATTTGCCAAGGGGTATAGCATCATTGTTGCACCATTGACAGAGCTGACTTCTAAGAAGCAGCCACATCAGGCAGACTGCACAGAGGCGTGCCAGAACACTTTTGTCAACCTGAAGGAGCCATGTGCGCTCTGCTCCAGTCCCTTGACGTCCCCAAAGACTTCATTGTACATACTGCTGCCTCATAGCATTGTCATAGGTGCTGTGCTACTTGATAAAATAAGCAACCAGAGTGATTACATACACACAGGGACATTACCATGCTTAAATTGTGGAAACTGCAATAACATAATAAAAGGCACACCCATCATGCACCCTACCCAGGGAACACCGATTAAACTAAGAACCATGGCAATCTTTGATACAAGTAACCCAATTTAATTACTGAACTGTCCCTGTGGACTAACGTATATGGGAAAAAACGAAACATACAGTAAAAACACCATTGACAGAACTTGCAAGCAATATCTGAACAAAAAAACAAAAATCGACTATTTCTATGCACTTTAACACTTTCAACCACAATATAGCTAAATAAGATTCTTGGTACTAGAATATATACCTTTAATAAAAGGTAGAGATAATAACAAATATCTCCTCCAACGAGAAATCTACTAGATGAAATGATTGAATATGATTAGTCCCAAGGGACTCAATGAGCGCATGGACTTGAGCTGTTGTTTTATAATAATAGCATGTATGCAGTTGCTTTTCTCTTTTTTCATTATGTATAATTTCTACATTGTCTAGTAAAAATTTAATCATTCCTAACACATGTTTTCTTTACTGCAATATCCTGGACAAGTTTTACATATGCATCAGCTTTTAACTGCACAGTTCCACTTTATTGTAATCTTCATACCCTTTCCACTTTTATCATATTTTTTACTTTAATTTTAATATTAGGACTTGAACAATATGGGTCTTCAGGTCGGTTTTTCCTTCACTTTGTATTGCCGAGCCCATTTCTATGTTCACACGTGGACCATGTTTTCACTTCCGGGATTAACCGGTCTTTTATTTTTACTACTCGGAAACCCACATTGAATACTGTCTAACACACTCGAAGTGATACGCGCCTATGAGGCTGCATGAATGCTATCATATGCTGAAAGCGTAATGAGCAAATCACTTGCTTTAACTTAACTAAAGCTGTTAACTAATTGGCACCAGTTGTTGCGTTAAGATGTAGGACAATGTTTTTTTTTTTAGAAAATCACTTTGTCTCCACTATAGCTGTAAAGATATCGGCGCTGTCTGTTCGTACAGGTTAGAACGCTGTTTGTTTATGCCACGGTTTTCTTCTGTATTATTTTCGTGGCATCACGTTATTTGACTAATTGGGGCAGTTCTTGCTTCCACTAGTGTTTTACTTGTCTTTACTGGGTGTTTAATTTTCGCAGCTCTCCGTGTGTAATTCACTTAGAGCACTCCTAGTACCGTTTTCACAGTCGCTTGTCTGATTGTTTTCTAGAGAGCTACTAGGTGTACTTCATAACGTTCATTTGATACGTTTTGCTTTTTTATCGCCTTTTACATTACTTTCACAACCTGGATCGTGCACCCGCTCAGCTATATAAAACTTAACTAGTAAGTGGTACTCAGGACTTGGTAATTAATGAGTGACATTCTTCATTTAGGAACCTTCCCCTGATGAAGGGCCCTGCCCGAAATGCATTTGGTTCCCCAATATATGAATAAGCTTAAACAAATTTAATAATATAGTGTGAAGTGGAACATTACATGTTTGGAAAATTTAGGAAATAATGATAATGAATAAATAAACATCGCAACCTAATTACTTTTGAACAAATTGATTTATCTCTACAAAAAATAACCACAGGAGTACCCAGTGGGAGCATTTTGGCCTTCTTGGAAAACACTTTTTATTATTCCTTATAATAGTACACCTCTTGATCAGGAGGTGATACACAGAGGCTCCCAAAAAAACAAAGATCAGCATTCATTGATTGTAAAACATGGAGTAAACAGGAGTGCGACTGTAATTTCATTATTTTTTCACAAATACTCTACACATTGCCTCAGAGCTAATCCTGACTGCTCAGTGCCAAGTTAACCGAGGGTTGAGCAGAGGTTAATTCAGGGTTTCCTTGTAACTTCACCCTGAGAAGAATTGTGGTTCCTGCTTGAGAAGTAACCTGACAGTGGACAACAGGAATCCATCCTCCCATCAGCCATTTTTTTCCTGAATGACAATGAGGTGAGATTTATAAGGGGCCTTACGCCGAGTTCTCCTCCTGTGATAGGGAAGCCCTCCACTTAGGTGTGAACTTTCCCGCTTATTCAGCAGCGGCTCCTTCTTTAAGGAAGAGGAGCTTCACTTCACTGCTCTCTGAGCAGTGAAATTAGGAACAATAAAATGATAATAACACAATGTTATTAACATTGTATTTTTCAGTACTAAGTCAGTTTAGGGTGGTGCAGGTCAGGGCTGTCATCACAGAGCAGGGAGGAAGAGCGGCAGGCATCATAAGTGTGCATGACAGTTTGGCCAGCCGTCTTAGGATGGCCAAACCGACATGCACACTGAGCATTTTTCCACCAGGCTGTGCTGCACAGCTGGGTAGAGATTAGTCCTAGGCTCCCAGGCACTGTCGGAGCTGCAAACCAGGCCTCTCAGACCAATCATGACACTACTGTCATGATGGTAATATTATTACCAGCATGACAGCAGCATTGTGATTGGCTCAGAGGAGCCTAGGAACCTGGGTGCTATCAGGAGTCAGCAGGAACAGAAGAGGACGGTAGAGAGGTGACGGCTGGTGGGTAACTGATCTTTTCTTTTTTCTTCCTCCATCACTTCTGCCTTTTAGTCACCACTGACCTTATTGGTTGCGATATACTAACCGGCCTCTCTGGCCGGTCCCTGATAATAAGGAATCCCACCCTAGATGTGACAGATGCAATTACAAATGTTGTAGATAACCTTATAGAGATTACATATGATATTACCCGTAACACTGTGAACGAAACGCTATGAATATAGTATTATTTATTGGTTTGAGTATGTATTGGTATTTGATTATGTTGTTCTTTTAGGCGTTGTTACTTTTTGTAATAAATATTGTGAAGTCACAAGCACTGCATTTTGTGTGCAAGTTATTGTTTACATGTCTGTTATAAAAATTATGGATTGCAGCCCTAGCCATAACTTACGAATTCCATTTATTTCAGTTTTAATGTGCATACTTTTCTCTACTTTAAAAGTGTTTTTCTGTGAATTTCTAAATGTATTTTCTAAATATATGTTAAAGTGTTATAACCACAGCTAACCATAACTTATTTTTTACATTTGTATTTTTCAATTACATTTTGGTTTAAATTATCACATACCACAAGAACATAGCTTCTTGCTTCCAACAAACCATAGGCAGCAATGCCCTCTGCACATGGACTTTGGCTGTACACAGTTGGAGTTGGCCTAACCTAACCTTCTGTGGTTAGTTACATTTCGCTGAGTATGGGCAAATGCATAGCTTGAGTGGAATGGAACGCTTGGTCTTTTGCTTGACCTGTCACATTCTTCTGCAAACAGACTGCGATTGTACTGAGCAATGATTGGTCATAGGTAGCCAGGCCATGTGCAATACCAGCATTCTGAAGCCGGATGTGCAAGGCCTTCATCTCTGCTGATCAGGGTTTAGTTGCAAGGCTCCAACCTGCCCCCCTTGCTTTAGGCCATGTGAATAGGAGTTGGCGGCAGGGAACTCGTCTCAGGAGTCATCCTTGTGTGTGACTGCTAGTCAAGTGCAGGTGTAACGCATTGAATGCATTTTATTTCATTTTATGTTCAGGATTTGCAAAATATGTGGTAGAGTCACAAATCCTGATGCCCCAAATCGGTGTGCGACTCTCAGGGAGGAACCATGATTCTCAAATCAGGCACAGGATTCATGAATCCTGTAATAAAAATAATTTAATATATTTTATTGTAGTTGTGTCCCTTCATAACCCCTCACGTGGGCCTGGAGATCAGGATATTTCACCCTGCTCCTTAGTGCTCGGTGCTGGATGAAACTGAAATTCAGCCCATTTCAGTGTGGCAGATGCACAAATCTGGATTTGAGCATCTACAATAGACAATGGCATAAAAAGCTTCCTAGTCCAATGGTGTGCTTTCATTTTTTTAGTAGGATTTATGAACCTGCTATAGATTCCAAAATCTGTGGATCCGTGAAATATAATCCAGATGCCTCTAAAATGTAACCTGTTCATGCCCAGACTAGAACACTTTTAAAAGGCTATGGGCTAAATATATAGAGCAATTTTGCTGTTGGAAATGGCCCAATTAGCAAAATCGGGGCATTTAGGATCACAGAAATACTTTTTGCAATGTAAAAACACCAAATTGTGATTCAGTAACTTGTTATTGAATAGTAGTTTGGGTTTGCGAACAAAAACAGAATCTCTGTTCGGAAGGGGAGTGTTCAAGATGCTTCTTCCAAATAGGGAATCTGAATTGTTTGTACTAATGTTTTGCTACTGAGAATGTTTGAAAAAATACTTTGTAAGAGCAGGCAATGTCCCTGTGCATATTTTTCTGCAGTTCTTGATCCTGTTGCTCGTGCGTTGCCTGGATGCTTCCGTTCAGTTGCAGCACCAGCTGTGTCCATACGTCAGAGTGAAGGGATAGTTTTGTCACACAATTGGTTGGTGCTAGTACCCCATGCAGTAGATGCCTTTTTGAATCAGACTAAGACACAACACTTAACTAGTGCCTGTTTGACAGGATATGAATTGACACTGTTAGCACATCATATTATCTTGAAGAGATGCGCAACACTGAACCCAGCCACTTTGTTGCCATATCCTGCGACTCAGTCTCAGTCAAAGGAGCCTCACGATTGTATATTCCTTACTGAGGAACAGACAAAGGGTCGCATTGATTTGCAAGATACGCCCCTTTCAGATGTAGATGGGGAACTGTGGGTTGATGGGTTCTGTTTGAAGTTACCAGATGGCATGACTTCAGCTGCCTACGCAATTACTACACTTGAGACAATAGTGGAAACAGCTCTCATACCACAGAAGTCGGCTCAAGCAGCTGAATTAATAGCTTTGACACAAGCGTGTGAACTTAGCACTGACTTGTGTGTGAACATTTACATGGATAGCCGCTATGCTTTTGGAGTGGTTCATGATTTTGGCCTACTCTGGAAGGAAAGCGGCTTTCTTACATCCCACGGGATAATGCACAGAGAATTAGCGCATAATCTCTTGACTGCACTTACATGGTAGCGCACACAAGAAAATCATTGACAAAATAGGACAAGGCAATGCCTTTGCAGATCGCGTAGCTCGTGAAACTGCGATGCAGCGAAACACTACTTCCATGTACGTAGTGAAGTCTCAAGCTGGGCGTTGGCATGATGCTAGAGAGGAAGTATTGGATATACAGAGATCTGCCTCTGGGGAAGAGCTTGAGCAATGGTCTAAAGAAGGAATGTTAGAAGATGACGGTTGTTGGCGTAACAAAGAATTGAATACGTGGAAATTGCCTGCAGCCTATTTACAACCTATGGTTCAAATGGCACATGGGCAGGCACATGTTGGAGCTCTAGCAATAACTAAATTGCTTACACAAGTTTGGGAGCATCCTGAAATTGCCAGCACAGCTAAAAGAGTAGTACAGTCCTTTGATCTGTTGGCAGTATAATCCTGGAAAAGGGACACGGACTCCTACAGGAGGGTTTGCTACACCAACCACACCTTTTGAAGTCTTGCAGATGAATTACATCCAACTTGAACGCTGCAATAATCTGAAATATGTCCTAGTGGTGGTATATGCCTTCAGTAAATGGATAGACGCATACCCTACAAAGTATAATACTGCTCTCACCACAGCAAAGATGCTTCTAAAGGAGTTTTTCCCTAGATATGGTGCTTGTAAGCTTTTGTGGAGTGACAACGGACCTCATTTTATTGGGCAAGTTGTTGAGCATGCCCTGAAAGGGTTAGGGATCAAAGAGAAATTCCATACAGTCTTCCACCCGCAATCAGCAGGATTAATGGAAAGATACAATGCTACTTTAAAATTGAAGTTGGCGAAAATACTGGCTTCCACGTCTTTAAAGTGGCCAGATGCATTACCCTTGGCATTGTTGTCCATAAGATCGGTGCCACATTCATGATCTGGTCTCACCCCATACGAAGTGGTCTTTGGGAGACCGATGAATATTTGGGGAGTTCCTAAGCCACGCCCCATACATGATGTTCCTTGTGTTCTGATGAATGATTACTTGGCACAGTTAACCAACAGTTTGATCTCTATTCATCAACAGGTTCGAGAAGCGCTTCCTGGCAGATCTACAGGTGAAGCCCAGGAACTCCGTCCTGGCGACGATGTGATGGTCAAGGTCTTTGACAGATCGAACAGCCTGGAACCGAGGTGGACGAGGTCCGGAGCAGTTGCTCCTGACTACAAGGACAGCAGTTTGAGTGACGAACAAGAAGAACTGGGTCCACAGCACACACTGTAAGCGTGTGTCGCCTGCCTTGGTGGAAACTGCTGTGCTGACCGACCATCGAGAATTTCTGGGGACGGAGAAAGGTCAAGCTATCTCACCTGACGAATCTGCGGAAGTCTTCCCGGATCACACGATTCCTGGAGCATCCCGATATCACTTGAGACCGTGGAAAGAATCTGCAGTGTTGAAAAAGACTGGTTGAGCTACCGCCCTGGGTTAGTGAAACTGAGAGCCGATGTGGCAAGGGGGGGTGGGATCAGCCCTGCGTTAGTGTAGTGACACCCGTCTTGGCCCGTGGTGAAGAAATCAGTGGCTGCCCAAGGGATAAGAGCTCCAACGATTGTTTTCAACAAGTTTTTAGGAAGATCAATTATCTCTGTTGCTGAAATGAATAACAAAAGAATCATTTGTGCTGTAGGATTTGTTGTTGCACTGGTGGTTATGGCAATAACCAGTTGGTTTGTTGAGAAAGTGGCTCCTGCTCAACAGCTTTTTGTTGCCACTACTCCAGCGGAACACCATTACTTTACGCTTCCCTATCATGAGCAGAAGCATCGACAATCCTACCTAAATAACACATTCATCCAGATGTTGCATCACACACACAATGCCACAAATACTACCAATTGTTGGGTGTGTGGGATGATACCTGCACACCAAAAGAAAGGAGGAACACCTTTTATTCCTCTACCATTTTCCCACAATGGTTCATGCCAAGCTTGGTATGCCCTTTTGTTTGCTTTCGGAAAGCCCACAGTAGGTGGAATTATCTTTTGTCTGAATAAAGTATGCTACCAAGATGAAGATGGTTATCCTCAAGCTAAAGGGACTAAATGGGAATGGGAAGAGTATCAACCGGACAATATTTCGACACCATATGTCTTCACGAATATGAGGAACATTAAAGAAAATGGACCTTTTGTAATTTCTGTGACCAGAGCTAAAGCAGAACTGTGTATAAGTAGTGTTGGGAGAATTCCAGTAGGACGGAGTGAATGTATTTTGACATTGATTATTGAAGGAGCTAACAATAGTAGTTTTACGTCTTTGCATAATTCGTATTTTGTATGTGGTAATAAAGGATACTATCAATTACCTGTTGGGTGGTCCGGGGTATGTTACATATCATTTTTGTTACCACCTGTGGTCTTGGCCCCTCCATCATATCACCTGAATTTAAAGTTGTATAATGATATTTTCAAGAATAGATACAAACGAACAATAAGTACAGATGAGGTTGACCAGACAGTTACCACTTTGCAACAATATGTCGATTTCAATTTGGGTTTGTTCTTCTTTGTGGGTGCTGCATTGAATAGCAGAAAGATAAGGCGATTAACTCGTGTTGTGGAAGCTGTCACCAATCAAACAGCTATGGCACTTGGGAACATTACAGAGGAACTACAAATTGCGAGGATTGTAGCACTCCAAAATAGGATGGTGCTAGATGTGATTTTGGCTGGTCGAGGTGGTGCATGTCGCATCACCGGTAGCAGTTGCTGTGTTTTTATACCGGATCACTCACCATCAGTATATGATGCAATATCAAAACTGCATAAGATTGCTGCAGAAATTCACAGAGACTGGTACATGGACATTTTCAAACTGGATATGGAAACTCTTTGCTACTTGGAGCTGGAAGCTACTGACTATGTATACTACTGGTGATACTATTTCCATGCTGTACTTGTATACAATGTGGTCCTATGCTTTGCTCCATGTGCATCACTGCTTGTACACCTGCCAAAGGAAATACTGCAAACATAAATGCACAACAAATGTTAAAAAATGAAATTACTGAGATGATGAACATCAATGTACAGGATGCATATCTAGATTACCGCAGATAAACGAATGTCTTCAGCTAATGCTGAAAGGGTTGTCTGTTGTAATTTAGCAGCGATTAGGTTAAGCATTAGCAGAAGACATCTTGTATTTAGAGACTATCTTGTCCGTTGTGTGGAATCCATTTTGTATTTCTGGCAGCCATTTTGTTTGCCATGTGCTCACCATGTGCTCTGTCCTACCTCCCTGTTAACTGCTCCTGAAATCTGCCTAGAGATGAGATATATTTAGCCTCTTCTGTTTCGCATATGCTCAGTTGAGCTTACAGCTATCCACAACTTGTAACTGTCAGGATGTGTCCACCAGACTTAGCTAACTGTCAGTCCCTCTCACTTGTTGCCAGCACACTCTCTGTATGACCTTATATGTATTTAAAACCAGCATTCTGTGCTTGTACCGCCTTCATTTGACCCCCTGTGTAGGTATAAAAGGACCAAGCTCCTTCCAGTCAGTGTGCTACTTTATACATTGCCGAAGGGTGTTGTGTGAATATAGTTCCACCTCATGAGGTTTAATAAACTCTGTCTTTTCTATTCCAGCTTCTGTGCCAACTTCTTTCTATTGGTCTGAGGACTCTGTGCAGAGAAGGGAGAACCCCTAGCACTGCTAGGCCTT
This sequence comes from Lissotriton helveticus, assembly GCF_964261635.1. Classification (NCBI taxonomy): domain Eukaryota; kingdom Metazoa; phylum Chordata; class Amphibia; order Caudata; family Salamandridae; genus Lissotriton; species Lissotriton helveticus. The sequence continues at coordinate 1,137,668,797 of NC_136057.1, read as the reverse complement.
GCTGAGGCTCACCACCACAAGACTACTGTTCAGATTTACACCGAATCAAACAAAGGCCTTTCCAAGAGAAAAGTGATTTTATTTGGGAAATGTCTCTTTTGAAACCTTGCCTTATTTTTAGGCCCCTGTTTGACAAATCTGCATGAAGCTTGAACAACCCAAAATGAATGCAGAATGGATGAAGTTTATTTGGAACGTTTAATGCAGAGTCTTTGAATGGCCACAAAGTTATTTACAAAACAAAAAATAAATTTTTAATGGAATCGCTGTTGCTGCACCTGCAATATATATGAGATAAAATGCATCCTAAGCTGCATTATATGGATATAACACTTCACCGAGGATTTCAGTAACAGTAAAGAGGAACAAGTTTGAAGGCTGAGTTCCTTCATCAGGACTTGAACTCCTTTTGACTTGCAGTATCCTTTTCATGTACTGCGGAGGTATTTTTTCATTATAATACTTGTTCCCTCCTTCACCAATCCCATACACCAAGCAAATTCTTTGTGTCATGCACTTCCATATGAGAGAGATAGTATGTTTGCTGAAGAATAAAAGTAGAAGATGAAGTGCAAAATTAAACATACCAAAAAGCAATAAGTAATTTGTTGCAAAAAGATATTAGAATCAGTAATATGTAAGTTAGATTAAAAAACATGTAGCCTTCAATATCTTATTTCTGCTGCCCAGTGTTCACGTATGAAAAATAGAGCTGGCAAATAAAGAGTTAGTTCTCATTTTAGAGACTGTAGCTGTAATGATTTTCTGTGCCCTGTTTTTCACCTTGGATGCTGACCGGCAGCATGCATTTTGATGTAGCAACTAATTTGAATAATTTATTAAAGTTGATCAGCTACTACATTTCTTTATTACAGGTGGCTTGAGATGTCAAAAGTTGCCTGTAATAGGGAAATTAGAGACTGTTTTTTGTTTATGTAGAGATTGCAGGCTCCCATGTATTATGAATGTGCTAAAGTACTCCCTGCCGTACAGTATAAGGATGTTGCAATTCAATGAGAAGTTCTGTGACCTTATAAAGGAAAGAGGCTGAAGACACTGTTACTTTATAAGGTTATGGAATTCTAAAGTGACTTTCAATATCCTTATAAGGCAGGGCTTCAAACTGGGGGGCAGGCCCCTCTACGGGGGGCCTCAAGTATTCCCAGGGGGGGGTGCAAGGCTCTGGACAAAAGATGTATTATGCTGATAACTGATTTGAAAGCGTTACTTGTAGATTGGACTACCCTAAAAGACCACATGTAATTGCACTTTATATTATGCTGCTAAAATTGTTTACAATCAATTGCACTTTATCATGATCTGCTGTTATCTGTTTTTCAGGGTATTACCCCAGAAGAGCAAATGTAATTGCACTTTATATTATGCTGCTAAAATTGTTCACAACCGATGGCACTTTATCGTAATCTGCTGTTATTTGTTTCTCGAACCCCTGAAAGTGCTCAACATTATCATGTTGCCACCTGCCCGTTTTTAACTTTTTTTAATGATATTGTTGTTTTGTACAAAACGTTCTTTTTAACATATATTCATAATGGAAGTCTTTGTAACGTGATAAGCTCCTTTTTTATCTATTTATATTGTGTTTTTAACAAAAATTGTATATTGTTGGTATTTTTAACTGTGCTTTCATGGATATTTTATATCTGAATAAAGATTGTTGAATGAATGAATGATAACTGCTTTGTTTTCAGCTAAAAAAAAAGTAGCAGTACGCTGCTCTGTAAATGGCCATCACTAACATCTTTTGTCATTTATATCCTGTGTGGGAGAAGGTGTCAAAAGTACCTCATCCCATTTCCAATATTTACACTGAGAATACTTTTACACGTTAGTAAGGCCTGCCTGACCAGAATAGTATGTTTGCAATTTATGTATTTGATTCCGTTTTGAAATGGTAATAGGACTTAACTACAAAGTTGAAATAAATCTAGACCTATTTATTGAAACACTGCCACTTTGATAGCATAATTGTGAACATTTTTGAGGAGGGCACAATGATTTTTTTTGTCACTGGGGGACACGGCATTGAAAAGTTTGAAGACCATTGTTATAAGGTGTAGCAGAGTGTATTTTATTCCTTGTAAGATTCTGCAGATTTGATTTTATTCCTCATGGTCATACCCTTACTCTTCCCACATGCCTCTTAAATCTTTGGGGTCCTTCTTCTTGAAATGAAATTAGGATTTCTAAAGCGCACTACTACCCGTGGGTGTCTAGGCGCTAACTTCCAGAGGGTAGAACAAGGTAAGAAAAACACCGTACATCGGAGCATGTGGTGCAAGTAAGTGACAGTACTGAGTTAGTTGTTAAACAAGCAGGTTTCAAGAGCCTTGCGGAAGGTGAGCAGATTTGTTGTGGTTTTTAGTGTCAGAGGCATTAAATTCCAGAGTTTTGCAGTGACCACTGCAACACTCCTGCCTCCCCAGATAGCTCTCCTCAATTTAAGTAAAACCAAATTTGCGTGGGAGGAGGATCTTAAGGTACTTGAAGGAATGTATTTTTGAAAAAGTTGTTTGAGGGATTCAGGACCTTCAAGATGAAGGGCCTTAAAGGCTATGCATAAAGATTTGAACATCACCCGCTTTCTAAATAAGAGCCAGTGGAGTTAAGGGAGAGCCTTGGAGACCGATTGATATATCGGTATCCCTAAAAGCAATCTGGCCTCTGCATTTTGGACCATTTCGAGCTGTCTACAGCTTTCTTATGGGCAGTCAGAAGGAGCCCATTGCAGAGGTCTATTTTTGATAAGACCAAAGCAGTGATCACTGCTTTCTGTAGATCTTGAGGGATGAAGGGAAAAACCTTCCTGAGTAATTTAAAAATAAAAAAAACATGACGAGTTGATGGTATTGGCGTGTCCCACAAAGGAGAGTTCTTCATCAAATTAGGCTCCCAGATTTTTCACCTTAGGCACAGGAGTTGGGAGCGCACCCATTTCTTGAGACCACCAGTTAGGGGACCAAAATGTTGGGTGATTGCCAAACACCAGCACCTCCTTTTTATCTGTTTTTAGCTGCAGACAATTGTTGGACATCCAACAACCAATCTGTGACATGCAGTTGTGGAAACGTTCTGCCGTGCTGTCAGGGTTTTCTGTGACTGATACTACAATTTGGGTGTCGTCAGCATAGGACAAAACCGAGAACCCAAGGCCTCAGAGAGGCTAATGGGGTAACATACATATTAAAAAGAGTGGGACTCAACATCGACCCTTGTGGTACGCCACAAGGAAGAGTAAAAGACATAGATCTGTGACCGTTACATTCCACAAACTGCGTTCTGTCAGTGCGAAAGGATCTGATGAGCTTGAGAGCGGTACCTCTAACTTCTATCTCGAACAGGCATTTGATAAGAAGTTCATGACTGACAGTATCGAACACTGCCGAAAGAGCTAACAGAATTAGGGCAGCGTTCCCTCCTTTATCTAAGGTTATTCTGATCTATTAGGGCTGCTGTTCCCTCGAGTGTGCTGAGGTGTTGTCTTCTGGCTTCCTTGTCCTCCCCCCATGGCCGGTCTTGGCTCTGCCCCCCTGTTTCATCTCACCTGCATCACCGGGGCTTCTACTGACCGGCCGGGCTTGGCTCCGCCGGTCCTGCTGCCTACAAGACCCAGGATCCCCTGGGGCAGGACGCTGAATACCACACGCCAGGAGGCGCATAAAGCCTCGCCTGGGGCCGAGTCCCCTGTTGCTGCTGTTCCCTCGAGTGTGCTGAGGTGTCGTCTTCTGGCTTCCTTGTCCTCCCCCCACGGCCGGGCTTGGCTCCGCCCCCCTGTTCCATCTTACCTGCATCACCGGGGCTTCTACTGATCGGCCGGGCTTGGCTCCGCCGGTCCTGCTGCCTACAAGACCCAGGATCCCCTGGGGCAGGACGCTGAATACCACGCGCCAGGAGGCGCATAAAGCCCCGCCTGGGGCCGAGTCCCCTGTTGCTGCTGTTCCCTCGAGTGTGCTGAGGTGTCGTCTTCTGGCTTCCTTGTCCTCCCCCCACGGCCGGGCTTGGCTCCGCCCCCTGTTCCATCTTACCTGCATCACCGGGGCTTCTACTGATCGTCCGGGCTTGGCTCCGCCAGTCCTGCTGCCTACAAGACCCAGGATCCCCTGGGGCAGGACGCTGAATACCACGCGCCAGGAGGCGCATAAAGCCCCGCATGGGGCCGAGTCCCCTGTTGCTGCTGTTCCCTCGAGTGTGCTGAGGTGTCGTCTTCTGGCTTCCTTGTCCTCCCCCCACGGCCGGGCTTGGCTCCGCCCCCCTGTTCCATCTCACCTGCATCACCGGGGCTTCTACTGACCGGCCGGGCTTGGCTCCGCCGGTCCTGCTGCCTACAAGACCCAGGATCCCCTGGGGCAGGACGCTGAATACCACGCACCAGGAGGCGCATAAAGCCCCGCCTGGTCCCTCGCCCCGCGAGGTCGCGCCCGGGCCGTGCCGGGCTAAGCCCAGGCAAAGGGCGGGCCGTCTGTGGCCGTCCGTGGCTGGACGAGGCTGGGCTGGGCCACCCCCTTATTGTTTATAAGTACACTCCTCGAAGGAACAATCAGGACCTATATGGACAATATACTGTTGCCCTATATAGTAGAGGACTAATTGGTAAGCCAACCGTTTAGTGTGCTGTTATCGTATGCTCGTGTGCAAGTGGTTATTTGTTGCATTCATCCACTGGTAACTCGGTTATTTGCCAACAATGGGGAAAAAGAGAGAAGAGCTAATTTCTGGGGGTGCCTGTAACAGCATAGACAATTACTTAGTTAAGGCAGTGAGTGCTTTGGCCAAAGAAATTGACCGCACAGAAAGGCATTTCTCACTGGGGCTAAGTCCATTTCCAGGGGAACAAACAGAGTTAAGCCCACATCTGCCAGTAGCCTCTGTGGCTTCTTTTAGTTTTAATCAAGAAGCAGATGTGGTTAGAATAGATGAAGAGAGCTCGCGTATCTCCGGAACCCCTGACTTATCACTAGTAGCTGCTTCTGTAAGCCCCGTTAATATAACTGTGCCTGCTGTTTTACAGAAATGTAAGAGACAAAAAAAAGTGGGACAGAAAAGCACAAGTGAAAATACAGCTAACAACAACTTACCACAAAGAAATATGGTTACAACAAGGTCCAAATCAACTACCCCAGTACCTCCAAATATCATTGACATGGAAGGTATTTATCGTAAACTAATCGAGCTAATGAAACCGATCTATGACAAAATTGAAAATATGGCTAGGGAAATGCATAAACTCAGTAATACATTGGAGAAATACAGCACCGTAACTCATGCTGGAGTATCCAAGAAAGGAATTACATTAACAAAAGAGGATCAGAACAGCACAACTGCACCCAGACATGCCACAGCTCAGAAAATTGCACGCATGGAAAGATCCACAAACAACCTGGTTAGTGGTGGCCCGAGAGAAATTAGTTGCCCCGTACCAACTAGTACAGCTACTGTACCGGAAAAATTACCTTCCAATGTTGCTACTACTATTACATGGCATACAGGGTCAGCACAACAAACGAAGAAAGGCAGTACAGAACTTATTAATATGAGTAGGGCAGCGCCTGTGCAAAACATTTATAATGTCATTCCTGCTGTGATAAATCTGCCCCCTGAATTCAGTGCTTATGTAGCTATTCTTGCAAAGGTCCCCAAGCTAAAGCCAACCCAATCTGAAAATCAAGAAACAATTAAAAATAAAACATTGCATTGGCTTGTTAGAAACTGTGGTTTTCCCATGTACGGGGCAAATCAGATAATCATGACTCAGAGAGTAGGTTGGTTGGGCCCCAGTAAAAAGGAAATTGATGGTGACTGCATCAGTATCAATTTCAGGACACCAGACTGGGCCAGGGACTCAATTTTAAATGCACCTCTGCCTTCCAGCTGGGAATACAATACAACTCTATTCCCGTTAGATTAATTTTATAGGGGCCAGTCAGGCAATCAACTCAAAGTGCAAATGAATGATCAAGCCAGAGCTAACCATTATATTACAGCTCATAACTTTGCCCCTTTATCTAAACCTTGGGACAGCTTTTCAATTCCTACCCACAATAGATTTCAGGTATTTGATTCAATTGATGAGATTGATTGACTTAGGGACGAACTTATACCATTGCATGTAGTTGATGTAATAGCCGATAGCAGGGGAAATTCTTCTCAGGGATGTACAGTTGACTCTAGGGAGACATTGCCCAGACCTGAAACTGATTCAGAAGTGGTTGGCATGAAGAGCGCAGACAGTCAAACTAAAGAGGGGTTAGCAAGAGATGGCATGCACACAACTGTAACTATAGCCCAATGTAACACCTATCTTGCTGCAGACGCCAGCGTAACTGACAGTCTGGCAACAGCTCAACCTCATCCCATCCTACATGACATACTTGATGAAGGCCTAAATGTCACCACATGGAACATAGCAGGTATTGCTGGGAAATTAAATACCCCATTTTGGAAGAGCTTTACCACACAAGGGTATGATATAATTTGTCTACAGGAGACATGGCATAGAGAACAAATCCATGTAGAGGGCTATACATCCTAATGTGTAGATGCAGCAATTCCTGCAGCAGGAAGGGCGAAAGTCTGGCTTTTAACATTGGTGTCAACTATGCTGACAGAGTTTAAATTTGGAAGTTGTACTGAGGTTGCCCCGTATGCACAGTTATTGCGTTTGGAGCATGATAAAGGCAGGGACCTGGTTATAATTAATTTTTATAACAACATTTTCAGTGTTAATAGGGGATTGATAATCCAAGACATAGGGAGGGCAATAGATGGAATCCTAGCCCAATCCAGAGATCTACCGGTCATCCTTTGGACAGGAGATTTCAACATACAAGCCTGTAGACATGCACAAAAGGGGCTCTGCGGTCACCAAGGTGAGCAGGATAGAAAAGACAGTGCCCCATACAATCATTTCCCTCATACCAACTATGGAAATGCACTGAACAACTTAGTTGCCAAATTGGATTTGGAGTTGCTGGACTGCACTAACAATAGTGATAACAGAGCGTGTCCATCATTTAAAGGAAGGGGTGCTCATTCTAATATTGACCACATTCTCGTGTCCTGTGGTTCTGCTTAATCCAATTTATGGGTAGTTGAGCAGACTGTGAGTGATCATAACAGCATTTCACTGACACTGTATGGTTGGGGGCGTAAAACCAATATTCATGGGAGACCCATTCGAGGGATTAAGCCGAAAGACCGAACGGCATGAGAATAAAATGGGTCAGTATTAATCCTGATCAACTTTTGGTGGACGTTCAACTCAAATGTAGTGCAGAAATAAGCTACTGTCTGGGTGATGAGGTGACCTCTGGTAATTTGCTTACCAATTTTTGTAAAATAAATATGGTAATTGAGGATTTATTGACTGCTAGGAGCCGCAAGATGAGGACAACCCAGGTGGTCTGGTTTGACAAAAATTGTGCCCAAGCATTGACTAAACTAAAATTGGCTCTAGATACCAAGCCAAGAGATATAGTAAAAATCAGGGAGGAGCGCCATAACTATAAGAACTCGTTGGTAAAGCGGAAAAAAGAATTACAAAACGAGGCTTGGTCTAACTTAGATATGGCGGCGGCTACAAACAATAATAAGTTACTTTGGGAGATTATTAATTGTCCTTTTTAAAAAAACTAAAACATTCCCGAAATAACCTCCCATGTAAGTTGTAGTGCCTGGATAGCTCTCTTTTCTAGGATTTTTAACTCAGATGGGTTGATTTTAAATACAATTACGGAAAACAAACCGAAATGGCAGGCAAAGCAGATTTCTATCAGTTTGACTGAGGTATACGAGGGACTAAGAAAGAGCAAGGGCGGTAAAGCCCCGGGCCCCGATGGGGTACCAGTGGACCTCTATAGGCACGAGATGAATTTATGGGCACCCATATTGACACGCCTATTTAATGCTGCTATTGAAGAAAATTTGCCACCGACATGGGGTCAATCATTGTCCCTCTATTTAAGAAGGGTTCAAGGTCAGAGGCATGCAATTACCGTCCCATCTCCCTTCTGGACTCGTCAATCAAGGTTCTAAGCAGAGTCCTCCTAGAGAGATTGGAAAACTGGGTTGAGGAAAACACCATTTTATCACCAGTGCTGTACGGCTTCAGAAGGGGGATGGGAACGATGGAGCAGTGTGTAAATCTTAAGCTTATTATTAGTAAATACACAAGGGCAAAAGAGGTTATTTATTTTTGTGTTTTGCTGATTTAAGTTCTGCATTTGATTTGGTTGAACATTCTCTTTTATGACCGGTTTTATTAGAAATGGGAGCACCGACAGAGATTATCCATTTCCTGGCAAGACTCTATGAAAACTTGTCTAGTAAAGTCCGATTTGGCACTGCGGGTGAATGTACCCCCTTTTTTAAGATTAATAGAGGCATTCGGCAAGGATGCGTTTTAGCACCCCTTTTATTTTCCTTATTTATAAACCAAATTGATCTAATTCTTAGATCAATTCCAGCGGATGCCCCTATTATTAATGGGAACCCCATCCCAATACTTTTGTACGCGGACGACGCGGTCCTCCTGTCACGTACCCAAAATGGTCTCCAATGCCTCATTAACAAATTCCAAACTTTTAAGGAAAAACATACATAAAGTCATGTGGGAAGAAGACCAGACAAAATAGGACTTTCTATCTAGATGGGGAGAAACTGGAAACTGTTAAAAAGTTCTGCTACCTTGGCATTACGTTTTCTGGAGATGGAAGGTGAGCCAATGAACAGGAAAGCGTGCATTTTAAAATGGTTAGGAATACTAACAGTGTTTTTAGATTTGCTGCTAAACTGGGGGGCCGCAGAATTAAGGAGATGGTGTCAATCTACAACTCAAGGTGTCTGTCATCAGCCCTGTACGGGGCGGCCATATGGGGTTACCATACTCACAGTGGCAAGCTAATTGAGAATGAGGATAACCTATTTCTGAAACGTATGCTTTGTGCCCCGGCTTCAGCCTCTACTGAGATAATCCATAGGGAAGTGGGCCTAAACTACGTCAAGGATCTTATAGCTTTGCGCCCGCTGGCCTTATGGCGATCAATTTGGTCAAAAATTGAAACCAAATTTACCCAGGATGTGATAATTGATTGTCTAAAGCTTGACTATTGTTCTCGTATACCATGGCTTAGACACATCCAATATTGGTACAAAATACTCTACGAATTTGACCCTTTTAATGAGCTGGAGCAGGGTACTTCTATATCAAAAAAAGGAGCTTAAAGAATCTTTTTTTAAATATAAAAGGAATGCCAGGATGACCGAATGTGCGAAACAAAGGACTTTCACTCTTTATCAGGAGTATAATGTAAGCGAAGGCTTCCAACCTTATCTAACAGTAGTTACAAGAAGCTCTCACCGTTTTGTACTAACTCGTTTACGCCTGGGCATCACGCACCACCTAGTGGCATTCCCTTCGATTAAGCAGCATAACACCTCCTTATGCCCTTGCGATGGTACTTCTAAGCAGAGTAGCTGTCATTTTATGCTGTTTTGAAAATGTTATACTTCTTTTAGGACATTTTATTTAAAACCCATATTTTTCAAACATAAGGTACGATGCACTAAGGCAGCAATGCAGACAATGTTTAACCTAGAGAGCCCAGATGTATGTTTTTATGTAGCCACATATATTTTACAATGCATATTTCCACAGAAATCGATTATTGTATGAATATGTAGTGCACATAGACCTTATGTTATTGTAAGTGGGAAAGATGACAACTCTTTCTGGCCTTATTATGTGTTCTAAGGTTATTAACGATGACGCACTAGAGATATTGTGAATTTTAAATCTGCGTCCGAAATCTATATGCACTTTATCCCCGCAAGGTTTGCACATGTATCGTAAGATGAAAATCGCACTTTATTATTGCCAATTTTGCACATATGTCTTTAGAAATTGCACAGTATGTCTTATTTTTATTGACTTAATTTGTACTGCTGTTATTGATTGTAGCATATGCGATTTAATTGTCTTGTAATTTTGTTGCTACATGGTTATATATATATATATATCCACCGAATAAAGCATATTGACAATGATCTATTAAGCAGCTGTGATCAAAGCTGTCTCAGTGCTGTGTTGGCTTCTGAAGCCAAACTGAGATGAATCCAGTACATTATGATCCTGGATGAACAGAGAAAGCTCGGTGTTCGTGGCTTTCTCTATCAGCTTAGCCAAAAGGGGAAGTCGGGAGGTTGGCCTGTAGTTGTTGGGGTTGTCTGTATCCAGATTTCATTTTTTTAAAAGAGGAAGAATTGATGCAATTTTCCAACTTTGGGGGAAGTAACCAAAGTGAAGCACTTGGTTAAAGATCACTAAGAGGTGTCCAGGAATTATATAGCAGGGGCTAGTTGTAAAACTCTAGGGGGGCAAGGGTCTAACAGCGATGCAGAAAGAGTGGGTAGAGAGGGTACTAAGAAATTGGTTTCCAAAGAGTTGGCTTTGGTGATAGCACTTTCTACTTTGGGCCCATTGGAAGCTGCAGACTGTGGATTATTGTTCGAACAGTTTCCTACTGGGTTCGGGTTAGAAGTTAATGCATTAAATATAACCTCTACCGTATTTTGCATCCGCATTAAGATTCCTGGCTGATCACTTAGCTTGAGCACTGTGGAAAATAACTCTTTGGGACTGTTCAATGATGAGTTAATTTTGTTTATAAAAAAGTCGGATTTGGCTTGGGTCAAAAGTTTTTTATAGCACAATAGTTCTGCCTTATAGGGATCCTTGTCCTCAGTGCTGTAATTCAGCCTCCATTTTCTCTCTAATCTTCTACATAATTGTTTGGCCAGTCTGAGCTCTTCATTGAACCAGGGTTCAGATGGTACAGTTTGGTTATTATTTCCGCGTTTGGTAGGAGCTATACTGCTAGTGGACTCACTTATCCATTGATGATAATCATCAGTAGCCAGAAAAGGGAGTACGCAACCGCACCATGTGAGGTCGCATTGTAATTGCAGTGTCGGGACTGCCGACCAAAGGTCGTCAGTCCCGAATCTGCACCCAACATCAGAATCATGCTAAAAATGATTATGATTAAAATTTAGATGAACAAAGCAAACACAAGGAGATGATGGACAGAGTGCTGAAGCTTTTCAGACACTCACCCCCAGTCACAGATCTGTATTGAATCCATCATCATTCTTTAGTTCACTTCGCCACCTCAGTTCAGACCCAGCTATATGCAAATCAGTCCCTGCACTGGCTCCCATTTCTCTATGGGAACTTGTTCTACATCCAGTTTCCCCACCTTACAATTGGTCAAGTAACCAACCTGTTTAAGCAAATCAAATCTGGCTGTAGAACAAGTTCCCATAGAGAAATGGGAGCCAGTGTAGGGACTTATGGGGAGTACCATAGATGCCCCCCAATCCCCCAACTGGAGGACAGCAATTTCATCATGTTGGAAAGGCCGACTTGGATTTGCAATCAGAAAGCCCCATCATAATCCCAAAGGCGGAAACTCCTCCTCATGGGATTATGCAGCCCTTCCGTCTAGCCAACGAGCTCCTCGAGCCGGTCGGAAGTCAGCCGGATTGACCCGCCAGTTTGAATTCCGACCTCCGTAATTGTAATACGGTGGCCGCAAGTCAAAACAGGGATGTTGGGCGGATGCTTTTTGACCGACATACTAATTAGCCCCTTTATGTTGTTCTCATTTTGATGGACTTGATTGTGTAAATAAAGCACTATTAAACTTGAAACTTGAAATGAACAGCAGAATCTGTAGTGTGAAATTAAAGAAACCAAAAAGCAATTATTCAGTTCTTATAAAAAACACATTAGAACCAGTTTAATGTAAATCAGGTTAAAATACGGCAGTGGCTTAGAATGAACAGAAACATTCAAGAGATATTCTTTCCTGCAATGCACTATGCACAAAAAATATAAATGTTACTATAAATATTGCCTTTCTGCATAACACCGTTCAATTAAAAACAGATCAACGGAAGGAAAAGCTATTCCTTTTTTATCGTTTACATTACAGCTGCAATGATACTTGGTGACCTGCCTTTCATTTTGGCGGTTGTCTCTGTCAGAAGGCATTATGACTTCATAACTGTTGTGCAATACGTTTTTACAGTTTTGCAGCTCTGTTATTTCTGTTTTACAGGTGTCTGGCTTGATATGTCACCAATCAAATGTAACAAGGAAATTTGAAGCAGGGTTTGATACTGGGATTGCAGGCTTCCATGTATTACATATGTATGCAGATACGTAGAGTGTAATATGAAATGTATTGTTCTATCTGTTTAGTGAGAGGATAGAGTTTGGTATATAAATTACTCATGTGAGCCACGCTTTTGTGTTGCAGGCACGTACTCGATAATGGTCTTAACAGACATGTCAGCCATCCAATATTCGGTGCCTAATGTAGATGGGCAGGCCTGTGTACAGATGGCAGTAAAAACCTAAAGAGATGTCACACCTGTCATACCAATCACTTTGAAAAAAGAATCCGTGCACGCCAGGCACTCTTTCAAGTCTGACACGGTCAGCACATAAACGAATGACTGCAACAATGTGAATGGATAGATTTTTAAACGAAAAGGCTACTGAAGAAAAATATATATATAATACAGCTCCTTGGAGGTATTCATACTACATAGCTGAGACTAGTGACATCAACCTATAACAATAAATGTCGGACACCATTTCAAGAGTAATAATTCACAAACGAGCGAAGAGATCCCCGGTAGCTTCCTTCGTATATAAAAAGAAGTTACTTATATGGCGCTTGTATTGAGTTCGCCATAAATGTGTTGTGAATGGAGACAATGTGTGCTTTGTCAAACAAATACAGATTTTTAGAAATAAACCCATGGACACATTGATGTGTGATGAATCTGAAAATGGCAGTTCTGTAACACATTATTTATACGAATAAATAATGAATGGTTGGTGGGCTAATCAGAAGTCAGTCTTTTTTTTATACAATAAGTTCATTTGTGCCACAAGGTAATACTAAAAACATTACACTTCAACAGCTACCGACTGAGTAAGACTAGAGCATATTGGGAGTCTGTGCTTTCTTTTTATTTCAAGACAGATATAAACCTCTACCATTTAAATTAAGTAATACAGAGTTCCTCGAACATCGTGATGACATATCAGAAACATAACATCTGATGCTAGAAAACTAAATCCCTCTACAGGGCTACAGGTAGATAAGACGGATTCATCTAACTTGAAAATATGTACTTTCATTCAAAACGAGGAAAGCGGTTGGAAATGCGGCCTCGCTCATTGCTTCAAAGCTCCGTTGTTGTCCTTCTGTTTCCGCATGACAGCAAGGGAGGGTTCGAAAATTGTGCAAGAAAGGAGGGGCAAAAACGGGGACATCACACTTTATGCCCCTTAAGTAGAATGCGACCAGTGTATGTTTGACATATAATGTGCCTACTTCGTTTAATGGGGCTGGAGAAAATAAATAACCTATCCACTGAATTACAGGTAATAAAAGCAATTATCAGTCTGAATCAGTGGGCTTTTTTTGCATTTCTTATAAAAGTCGACACCTTCCAACAAACACGATTTGTATATTGCCTGGTGAAACTACACTGTAGTAAAAAAATGATTCGCCTTGTAATCATTTCGTGGGTGGCTTTATCAATAGCCAGCTCCAGTGATGAGTAGTTGATGCTCTTTGCAGAAGGTAATCCCTTGGGGAGTTACACCTGTTGGTAACACAACAACATTCTCCCAGCAGGAAGTAAGTTCAGGATCTGTGACCCCATTCCTACTGATTGGGTGCCTGAGTAGTCCAAATGCTGATGCTTCTTATAATGAGCCACTCCTTTTGGCTTTTGGTTACAAGTATTCTCATGCAGTCAATATCAAACAAAACTTTGCGATCAACATCAAATATTTCAAAGTTACCATTTTTAAAGTCACCCAACCTGAGGTAAGTGGTACATTGTTTCCCTTTTTTATTCCCTACGACCCTTTCCCCAACTTCTAATGTTCCGTGGTGCAGTATGTCATTCTGCCGGTCTTCGGTGCCAGTAGTGACTTTGATTTTGCTTATCTTAATGGGTTTTTCAAACACAATCTGGTAGAAATCTCCAGAGGAAGGGGATTTACCCCAAAAGTACTCGTCTATACTGCTGTATGCCCTACTAGCCTCATAGTTTTCAAATACATTCATGTTGGTTTTCAGAGTTGCTGATGGGTTATCTGGGATATCAAAAGAGTCTTCTTCAAAGTCATCATCTTTTAGCTTGTTCTCTGCTCCTTTATAGGAAGAGTAGTAGCCCATGTGTTGGAAGAGCGATGGTTTAAAGCGTATAACATCCTTTTGGGCTAGCAAACCTCGGAAATGAATCAGAAGCCAATCACAAGGCATTTCCTGGTAAAACATCAGCAGAAAATGGGCAAGGCGGGGCAAGTCGTGGGAATGGTAGAGTTTTCCAATGTAGCCCAACTTGGAAAACTCCAGAGTCACCCAGTTCGACCCTTCACGGGAAGTTATTACTTTTTTAATCGCAGTCAAGAAGTTTCTAGAGCAGCGGACATCGTCCTCCAGCATGACATAGTAGTCTGAGAGATTTGCACAGAAGTTCAAGAGGAAAGCGTAATCCACATTTTGCTTGGAACGGAACTTCACTCGGTCCTCTGGGTCATTGTAGTTTCTCTTCAAGCCATTAAGTACAGGGTAGAACTCCTCAGGTGCGTGGATTACTAGCAGTCGGCCAGCAATGATGTGATGGGAAAATTTCCGTGAAATATCTTGGACTATGTTCTCACACCAGGAAAAGTCATATTCTGCTAAGTGTACGACCACTACAATTTCCTTAAGTTCCTCGTAACTGGACTGTTCAAATATTGACTTAATGGTTTCCAGGAGATAGTTTCCTTTTTTCCTTTTCACTGATGACAGTCCGATCGTTAGATATTCTGGAAAAAATGCATAAAAATTAGAACTTTAAGACTTAATGTTTGCATACAATTGGCAAATTACATAATTGCATAACATTTTCAGGATATTCTGCACTGTAATGCAAAGGGACTATAAGTCATGGACGTTCCCATACCTCGTAAACACCTTCAGCAATTCATCAAGTTACCACAAGAGACACTATGCATAAATAGTTTGCGTGTGTCAGCAAAATGTCTCATTGGAATGAAGAATTAGTGGAATTAATAGAACCAAACGATACCACGCTGACCCAATAACCCGGTTTTAGTTTCAACTAAGCTTTGTCAGCCAGGAGCCAGCCAAACATAAACACCTCTCGAATTTGTATACTTATGGCTACCGATTTTGCTATGATTGTCAAGTGCAATTCCCTGTGGTATGGCATTGCGACAGATTGACTGGTGTGTGAATGATTGTGTTGAAAGTTTTTCTTTCTATTGTACACACTTCACAGAATGATTACTTCTCACATTTTTTACTCGACTTAACAGTTGAAGGACATTGATTAGGGACAGAATGTGTTCTTATTGCAAAGTTACTGATGGGTACATGCACCTAGTTCGTTGACTTATATAAAACTGCTTGAATGTTTCCAACTTTAAGGACAGCGGTCCACAGGTTCTCTTCATTTGTACTGCTCCCTCTGATGTTATAAAACTACTCCACAGATCGAAATTAATTCACACACACTAATCATAGGTGGTTTGCTGTTTCAGAAAGAAAAACCTGA
Organism: Lissotriton helveticus; assembly: GCF_964261635.1. Classification (NCBI taxonomy): domain Eukaryota; kingdom Metazoa; phylum Chordata; class Amphibia; order Caudata; family Salamandridae; genus Lissotriton; species Lissotriton helveticus. Next base: position 1,137,653,125 of record NC_136057.1, on the reverse strand, counting down.
CAGGAACTCATTGTTTTAATAGATGTTGTTGTAATACTTTAATCGATATAAAAGATATCATAAAAGTGTATACATTCCGATTTCACAATTTTAAAAAACATTAAACCGTACATTCTGTAGAATGAAATTCAACAACAATAAAGTAAAAAAATATGTATATGATAAAAAGGAACAATAAAAAATTTGTATAAAAAGGCTAAAAGAAGAAGAAAAGACAGAGAAAGACAATGCTTCATAGAATAGGTCTATACAGAGGCTTCATCATGCTTTTCTGGCTAAAAGCTTCAACCGTGTTAGCCATGCACTTCCCAAATATTTTGCAACCCCACAAACCACAGTGAGAGAGGTAGTATCAGTTCTTAAAATTCGTAAAACTACCTGATAATTCCTTGAGCCCAAGTTTAAGCAAATAGGTTTTAGCCATTTGCTTCTCGCATCTCTGTAAGCTGGGTATGCAAAAAGGAAATGTGCAATAGACTCTGTTGTGACTGTACATCCAGGACATAAGAATACTGTGGCTGTTGGCTCTCGCCTCGTCCAGCCTGCAATTAAATCACTAAGTGGGAGGGTTCCAATTCTCAGTTTCATGTATAGTGACCTGTCCCTGGGTGTCTGAATGAAGTCTAGATAGGGTTCCAATTTCCGAGCCGGCTTATGTTCCAGAAACCGCTCGGTGAGGACACCCTTATTCGGACTCCTCATCAGCTCCAACTCAACCCATTCCCAATATGCTTTTTTTAGGTCTTGTTTCGAAGGCGGGGTCTGGCTAACCCATGCTTCCACAAGCCTTTGTCCATTACCAACCGCCTGAGGTTGGAAATCCATTTAATCTTGTGACCTGAATCCATTTCAATGAGTTAATTGAGAGCAGCAGCATAGTTAGCCAGTTCGGGAGTCGTTCTTACCGGTGCCCAGAATAATAAAGGGCGAAGGCGAACGATATCCTTGATGGAGCGTTTACCTAAATCGTGGTAAAGAGGTTTCAATGGGGTGGAAGGAGGAAGCGAGACCAAGCCTCTGAAAAACTTGTTCTCCGAACTTAGAAGGTCGGCAGAATTCTCGAATCCCCATAATTCTGACCCATAAAGGGCCAAGGATAGCGCTTTCCCATCATATACCACAAGAGCCGGAGCAACAGGGGCGTTTTCCTCTCAAGATTGCCCCGGACACCCGCTTATGGTTTAGGAGCATCTTAGCCATATGCGAAGTCCACTTCATTGAATTAGTAAACCGGATACCAAAATAGTCGAAAGCTTCGACCAATGCTAGTGGGGTACCATTCAAAGAAATATTATTTCGAAACCGCTTCGACAGGGATATGGTCATTAACTTAGTTTTATTTGTATTGATGGATAATCCCCGGGCGTCGCAGAACTGGCTAAATCTAACTAGTTGTTTTTGGAGGCCGCTTGGACCCTTTGATATCAGGAGGGTGTCGTCAGCATAGAGGAGTGTGGGAGTTTTCTCTCCAGCCAGAGTAGTGGCATCAGATGGATCCTCTTTTAAATGGTCGACCACCCCATTCACAAAGAGAGAAAACAGCGTTGGGGCTAAAACGCAACCCTGGCGTACCCCCATATTCACTTCTATCCTTTCAGTTAGCTGACCCTGTCCGCCCCACCTGATCCTGGCATAGTTACCCCCATGCAATTGTTTAATACAATCAAGGATCAAGGGGGGGAATACCCAAGTCGCACAGGACCTGCCATAGCTTTTCTCGAGGGACCAAGTCAAAAGCTGTTTTCAGGTCCATAAATGCCAGATATAAGCTTCCTTTCCCTAGAACCACAATTTTCCAATGGATCATACAAAACCTGAACACTTGGTCCATCGTACCCACCCTCTGTCTGAAGCCAGCCTGAAAATGCGAGAGGATATTTCCATCCTCCATCCAGGACCTTATCCTCGATAGGAGGACCCTGCCAACCACCTTCTGAATCACGTCGATCAGACTGATCGGCCTGTAGTTCGCAGGGTCCTACCTATCCCCCTTTTTGTATATTGGTACCACTTCGGCTCCCCTCCAAGATTCGGGGACTGCATGGCCTCTGGCGATAAAATTCATCAACAGCGAGATGAAGTGCGCCCAGGGCTTCGGGTCGAGCAGGAGAAGGTCACCGGGTAGGCCATCTGGACCCGCCGCCTTTTCCGGAGCTATACTCTCTATTGCCCTTACTACCTCCTGAATCTCGAAGGGTTCTAATGCTGTAAAAGCCCCTGATATGGATGAATAGGACTCGCTCTGTAGGGGCGGCATGTCTTCATTATGACAATATAAATTATAGAAATGGTCATGCCACTGTTGCCCTGTAATATGATTGGGGATTGGGTCCGATCCTCCTCGGGATCCTTTGTTAATCAATTCCCAGAACAGGGAAGAGTCTTTCTGATATGCGGCAGATTTGAGGTCCTGCCAATGGGACTCGTCCCAATTGCGCTTTGCTGTATCTTGCGCCTTAACATACTCTTTTCTGGCCACTCTTATATTGACCAGGCCTTTCTCCCTTAGGGCTGAAGATAACACCTGCCTCTTTTCCCTACATGCAACCGAATACCAGGGATTTGTGGGCCTGGGTGGGCAACCTCTCGCTGCACTGCTTCCCCTGATGGTGAAAAATGTGCCCAGCCTTTCTAACAAATCTTGGTAAAAATTAAAGAAAGGGAAAGCAGGGATCTCCGCAGGGTCCTCCTTAATTCCTTAAAGTACCCCTGTCTTCTCATCAATAAGCTCTCTTATGCTAAGCAATTTGTCATCTTGGTGCAAAACCTTATGCCATTTAAGGCGTCGGTTGCAGTAAGAGGGCACAATCTCTTTTGTCGTCAATCTAAGTCCATCAACTGAATTATTAGTGATTGGTGCCCATTTGTTGTTAATCTGCATGCATAAGGGATTGTGGTCACTGTCCAGAGTGTGTCTCACTTCCATGTCAACTAAATCTGCCCATAGACGGACATCTAACAGGATATGGACAATCCTAGATGGCGAACCAATCCTATTGAAGGTAAAGCCCCGCACGGCTCAGAGCGAGTTCTACCATTTACTGCTCTTAAATTGTATTCAAAGGTTAGGGCTTTAATCTGGTTGGCCATTTGTGACCATTTCTTGATGGGGACTATGTTGAGAGAAGGAATAGCCCATTTGTTATCTTCCTCATTTGTGCCCAGGAGATCTTCCCTGCCCAATGGCTTGCATGTGCAGTTAAGATCTCCTGCCACAATAATATTGAAAAGGGGCGACAGGTATGATAGTCCCTGCTCCAACAATGACAGGGTAGATGATGTTTGGGCCCCAGGAGACCCTCTTGCATATACATTAAATAGTTCCACATTTGAACCACTATTTGGCCCTTTAATCATCAAATGCAGCAAATCCTGTGAGAGAAAATTGTGTGTGGTGATGGACCAATTCAGGGAGATGTTAATCCATATGTGTAAGCCCCCTGATGGGCGCCCTTTCCCTGAACTTAGGGCTGGGACGAAATAGGTAGTGTACTCTGATTTGTACAGAGGGGCCGTGCTCCATGTTTCTTGGAACAAACAGACATCGTATTTCTCTATAAACTCATTCCACTCTGGTAAAAACTGTTTTTTCCGCAAACCCGCTATATTCCAAGAAAGAAATTGTATCACCCTTATATTCCGCCCATCAACCCCCATATTACTACTTCAGCATCCCTCCCAAGAACAGTGTTGTCTCCACCCCCCTCCAATCCTTTGGCAATTGGGCTGGTAGGTTGAGGGTCGGACCCACAGTGAATGTCGCTAGATGGATCACTGGGCCAATCTTTTGTGGAGCTGCATCTAGTCAGTCTACTAGGTTGAGTCCGTACTCTTCCACCGCCCTCTCCTGAACTACCAGCACCGCCTTACTAACTGGAGACCAAAGGGGTGAGCGTCCAATCTGAACCATAGAGTGCTCAGGGGAGGCAGTGCGGAACTCTAGGGCCACTAAATTCACAGCTAGTTCTGAATTTATTAGCTGTTTTAATAGAACATTATGCCTTAGTTGTGGATGACGTTACAACGCATGCCATTACCCCACATGCCGTTACAATGCAAATCTTTACACTGACTTGCTGTCCGGGGTGCGCTGGAAGTTGGAATAGTATAATTTACTATTCCAACTCCATTGTGTGCAAGAGTAGGGAAGGTGTTGGGGTTAAATCCAACACTTTCTACCCCCTGCAACAAGCCATTCATGTTGTAATGACATGCAGAGTAATGGCATGCGTTGTAACGCATTCATTGTAATGATTGTTTCCCCAGGTAAATATGTGAAAGCATAACTAAAACAATTTATACGCAGTTGATATGTGGAGTGTTTGTGTTGGACTTCTTGCCTTTCTGCATAGTTCCATGCCTATATTATCAGAACGTCAAGAAACCCCATGATTTTCGAAACAACCTTCCAATTGCGATATTACAATTAGGACTCTTTTTTGGCACAATATGCCTGTCAAATCTTGGTTCCCAGAGGAGACTGGGCATACATTCCATTCATTTTAAATAGCTTCTTAAATTAGAAAATAAAAAAAACAATAACAAAAAAAAGATAAAAAAATAAACAAAATATTCACCCAGCTTTTTATACGTAAAAAATAGATTTGTTCCTACTTTTAGATAGATCATGTTTGATAGGCTGAGTGAGCTAAAGTAATGGTTAATTTTTGTTATAACAAAAACAGTCCTTGACCTTATGTGATATACATTATTAGTCCTGTGAGACTTGGGGTGGTCTTGCCCCAAACATTTTGTTTTAATCCAATTTATATTTGCTGATCTTGTCTTTGCTGCCCTTAGGACTCTTCACACTTTACCACTGCTAACTAGTGCTAAAGTGCATATGCTCCCTCCTTAAAATGTGGTAGCATTAGCTTATCACCAATTGGCATATTTAATTTACTTTTAAGTCCCTATTAAAGTGGTACTACAGGGCCTGAAAATAAATGCTACTAGTAAGTCTGCAGCCCTGCCACCCACTTAAGTAGCTCTTTAAAAACGGTGTGCAGTTGTAAACTGCCATTATGACCTGACATAATAACCATTTTGCCAGGCCCCTGCCTTCCTTCCAAATACATACAAGTCACCCATAGGGAAGGCCCTGGGCAGCCCAAAGGGCAGGCTGCAATATATTTAAAAAGTTGGCCATGTACTTTAAAGTTTCACATGTCCTGGTAGTGAAAAAATCTTAAATTAATTGTTCACTACTGCAAGGTCTACCTCTCTTATGGGATATCATTGGAGTTACTTTGTTACATTTAATAAGCTGCAACTTTCAAATGGAAACAGGTAACCGAGTCTTGTTTTGGTGTCTTTGGAACAGTAATGAAAAACCCTCTGTTATAGTAAAGTTGGATTTTGAATTATAATGTTGAAAATACCACTTTTTAGAAAGTTGGTATTTTTCTGCCTTAGCCATTTGGTGCATGCAGCCTGTCTCTGGGTCACATGACTGGGTGTAGCTGACAGCTGGGCATTGCGTATTCCTCCTAGACCACTGCCCACTAAAGATAGATTCAGTGTGCCTGGAGTGTCCATTAATGGCAGGATGGCAGGGCGGTGCTGGGCAAAGCTCCTTTGTTTGGTGGAGATGTCCTCATATTCCTCGACATGAAAAACACATCACCAAAATTGGCAGGAAACGCCCTGGGGGGGGTGCTTTGGGTAAGCTGTCCATCATCCTGGCAAAAGGCAGGAATACCTTGGAATACTACTCAAGTAGGCAGGGAGGCCTGCCCAATAAATAGAAGGAAAGGAAGGCTAACCGCCCCCCGTCCACAAGAAGAATTTGGTCCCAGGGCTCTCATCTCCTGGGGCCCAGCTGCACTAAAGTGGGGAAGAGGGGCCATTCGGCCTTCCTTCTCCGGGCCGATTTTGGCCCCGGGGACCCCATCTCTCGGGCCCAGCATTGAAATGCTGGGTGCCCCAGAGCCCACCCTGGGCACTCAGTCAGCATCGTCGATGACCATGGAGGAAGCCTGAATGCCCTTGTGGTCCCTGCCAGCTCTCTGCCTCCAGCAGGAGCCAGCATTGCTCTGACACACAGGTAGTTGCTAAAGAAGCAGCTCCCACTGTGTGAGCAATTGTTTTATCTGTTTCCCTGCCTACTTGACAGTGGACAGGAAAACAGATGAAAACCCTGCTCCAGTTACAGTCCCTGCTTGCTGGGAGCAGAGTTAGTGTTTGCTCTGACTTCCAGCACCCCTCCATTGTTACTGAAAAGCCCCGCGGAGGTGGTGGTCCCGGGGCTCTTAGAAATAGGAAGAGGGCAGTCTATTCGGCCCTTCTCCATTATTAAAATAAAGTCTCAGGGGGTGTTGGTTCTGGGGCTAGAAACAGGCCTAGGAGTGGGGCCCATCTGACCCTCCTTTTAGTTTTAAATGCCCACATGGGCCTGGGACCTGGCCCACCTGAGGGCTATACCGTAAACAAGCACGGGAGATCGCACTTGTTTAAAAGAAAATGTAGCAGGGATTCGCGGCTCCATAATGATTTTGTTGCAAATTTCTTTTTCAAAACTGCTTTTTTTACCTTGGCGAGGTCCTTCTAGGATCCTAGGACTAGGGCTATGGGATTAGGGTATCCCTACCCTGCTCCCTTTTCTTTTCTTAAACAACTTTTCTGGGACCTCCTGGTTGAAGTGTTGGCAGTCAATCAGATCTCAGCATGAGAATGTGAGGGTTTGCAGAACCTTCACAAACTTATAGCTCACAATTTGTTTTTATTCAAATATCTCAATAACTACTGAATGGATGTACACCAATTTATAAAAAGTTCACTCTGTAGATGGATGTCGGCAAACTGCTTAAAAACTGCTTAAAATTGAACTCCGATAAAACCGAGGTGGTAACTTTCGGCCACCTCAGTCCCACCTGGTCCCTGGCATGGTGGCCGTCATCCTTTGGAACCTTGCCGCAACCTTCTACGAAGGTGAGAAATTTGGGCGTCATGTTTGACGATAACCTGAACTTTATGGCACATGCCAACCAAACAGCTGCAACAGCATTCTATAAATTACGTTTGGTAAAGAAGGTTCTGCCTTTTCTCCCTAAAAATGTAGGCAAGACATTGGTCAGCGCTCTTGTCCTGTCAGCATTAGATTATTGCAATGGCCCTTTTGCCAATGCCCAAATTAGAGTCATCAAGAAAATGCAGACAGTTCAGAACGCAGCAGCGAGACTTCTCACAAACATTCCCAAATTTAAACCAATAACTGAAGTCTTGAGAAGCTATCATTGGCTCCCCATTAGAAATCGAAATAAATTTAAAACCTTGTGTATTGTCTACAAATCATTACATCACCAGGCACCTCAATTCCTGAGTGACCACTTGGTTCCATACATTCCTTCTCGCTCACTCCGCTCAGCTAAACAGAATGATCTGATTGTTCCACGGACTAAGTTAGTCAACTGGGGAGACAGACGTTTCCTGGTTGCTGCTCCAAAACTATGGAACACACTCCCTCAATCCATCAGATCCAGTTCAAATCTTCTTGTTTTCAGAAAGAAATTGAAAACATGGCTGTTTAACCTCTAGTACCCATTGCTAATCTCAGGAGAGTTGTTTACATTACAGCGCCAAGACGCCTGCGGGCATTTGTTCGCGCTTAAGAAATCTTAAAAATAAATAAATAAATAAATAGACCAACAGCTACCTTTCTGCCAAATTTGGTGTAATTCCGTTCAGCAGTTCGAGCTGTCATCCTGTCTAAAAGTCCTATGGGAATTAACATGGGAAATGCACTTTTTTACCCCCCTTTTTCTCAGCCCCTGCTTTTAAAGATTGCCCTGAAACTTTTTATGCACAAGACCCAATTTGACACTTGTTTTGGAAATTTTGTGACCGTTTGTCAAACGGTTCCAAAGATATAGGCAAGCCAGGGAGCGTGGCCTGACAAAATGGCAGAGTAGTCGCATTTTGCTGAAGCTCCTGCCAACTACAATAGTCCAGCATCATTCTATGTATCCTGCAAGAGATAACCCTGAAAAAAACGCGAAGATTACTATCCTGTAATCCCCTGATGGTGGCCAAGTTGAAAAAGCTCGGGGTCGGTGAGCTACACTTGACTGGAGGTGGTGCCCTGTGTGGGGGTTGTCTGCCATTTCCCCCTGAGACTTCCTTGTCTGTACCATAGTGGTTGTGTGAAATGAAATGATTCATAAAATTGACTCTATAGTTATCAACGTCAATCTGCTCCGCTGTGATTTGTGTAAGATATTGGATAGAGTCACAGCCACAGAGCAAACAACGAATACTCTACAAACAGAGGTGCATACACTAAGAGACACTGTCGCCGCCCTTTAAAAACGAGTGGTGTTGCTGTATGAGAAAGCGGAGGACTCAGAAGTTAGGTCACGTTAAAAAAAATGTACGCTTCCTGGGCTTTCCAGAAAAGGCAGAAGGGCAATCCATCAAACTGTTCCTTCAAAACTGGCTTATCACAGCCCTTGACCCTAAGAAACTTTCCTAGTTCTTCACCATTGAAAGGGCGCACAGAGCTCTTGTTCCGTCGCCGCGTCCTGGAGTACCACCGAGAGCCATTGTAGCAAGGCTATTTAATTTCCGCGATCGTGATGCTATCATACAAAATACGCACATTAAGGGTCCACTATTTTTCGAGGTCCATCAGATCTCCATTTATCCCGACTATACACAATGCGTACAAGATCATCGGAAAACCTTTGTGGCTGTAAAGAGGCCTCTATGGGACTTAAAATACAGACTCCTGTTTCTGGCCAAATTTAGAATAGAAAGCAATTTGAAAACAATGTTTTTCTTTTCCGCAGAGGAGGCAAGAGACGGGCTCGACTCCTGGGGACCACCTGAGGCGTGGTTGGTGCCCCTGACGGATTCACAAGTCAACAGGTTCGGCCAGACCGTCCAGAATACGGAAAAAACAAGACTCCTGGCTCACCAAGGGCAGAGATCACAGTACATGCCGGGTCATGGTATGCCCAGATGGAACACTACAGATCCCTGATACCGTCCCAGACTCTTTAGAGTCGTCCATGACTCATATACCAAGCGGTGCTCAGAATGAAGAAACTATTGTTTATAGTGAGTGGGTACTCAATTGAGCATACGAATCTCAGGTGGGACTAGCATCAAGTGGTGTCAACTATTCTTGGTATTGATTGAAAGCGGGAATCCTCTCTTGATAATCCAGGAAATGGGGTGGAACAAAGGGGGGGTCGTATATCTACTGGCAGTCGTGTCAGCCATGCCTGCAAACGCATGCTTTAATTTTCAATCCATACACACTCAGACTCTCTATTCTCGTATGGTGAGTGTGATACACCTTGAATGTCATGGAAACTGCAAATAGACACCCCTCTTTGTCTTTTATTTTTTAAACATAACGGCTACAGGACACCTTTGTTCTCTCACCAATTGTAAAATATATATATTGTTTTAAACGTGCATCTGCACCACATGCCTCTGGTACTGGCAACATTTGCACCAGAGAGGAAACACAACGAAAGCGCACCATTAATTTTGGCGTGACGGCTTGACACCCATACGAGAACAGAGAGTCTGAGTGGGTATGGATTGAAAATTAAAGCATGCATTTGCAGGCATGGCGGACACGACTCTGGCTAGATGTCAACCTTGTTGGAAATGCATGTCACCCACCACACACGTGCGTTTGGATGAGTGATCAAGAGTTGCTGACGCACATTCTTGAAATACGTCACAAAAACACCAAAGGTGACAAAAAAAAGGGAATGCACTAAGAGTAAATTAATCGGAGCCACATCACTGAAATGAAATGTACCATTATACAGATTTTCCTTAATCAAAATGGATGTAAGCAGGCCAAATCCGTGAGTATACGGTCTGGCACCTAGCAGAGCCTGAGATGGGTGTACCTTAGCGTGTACAGACCTCTCGACTCTACCCACTTGGTCCTGACGAAAACCTATAATCATGGTACTTTTTGGGAAATCACTACCAATAGAAGTACCTATTGATTGCTTTTAGAAGTGGCACATGACCTATTGATTGCTTTTAGAAGTGGCACATGATCCCAGAATAAAGAATTAAGGGAGTACATGTAGCACACTATTTTAACCTCACTATCACCAATTCACGAAAATCACCAGCTCCGTTGCAGTTGCAGGCTTTGAAGCACACCTGAGCGACGTTCAGTCGCACAGGTGGACCCCGATGATGAAGCATGTCACCTACCAGGTGGGTGAGTGAGGGGTTTCTAAAAAAGAAAATAATTTTTTCTTTTTCTTGCATTCCTTTCCCGCTCTAAGACCATTGCGTCCTTGGGGATACTCCTCCATTTGTTTTGAATAATTCTAACCCCAGGGGACTAGGAGTATAGCCCCCAACACAAAAAAACCCTTACTCTCTTTTTGTTTATAAGGGTGAAAAAGAATGTCACATGGTGTTATAGTTGAATATAACCTTATTGAGGTAATATGGCACCCGTAGCCGTAGACAAGCAGCGGACGCTGCGAAACGTGTCGGGTGATTCTGGCGAAATAAAATTTCACTAAGGAGCAAGTATGGGCCTCAGGGTGTTGTTTAAGGATTAACAAACAACTGTTGGTGATATATATATATATATATATATATATATATATATATATATATATATATATATATATATATATATATCCACATATATATATATATTATCTACTGGCAGTCGCAGAAGGTAGCTGTATTCAGGATGTAGTTTCCATGGGATTTGGATTTTTTTATTTGCCAATAACTTTGGCGTTGTTTGATGAATCCTGGCGAAATTTTCAAAACTAGTTTGACAGTCAATTCAGCTGCTGTCTTGTAAGTTTCAGGTTGATCCGTCAAGCTGGAGTCTATAAAAAGCTGGGGGGTCCCAAAGTGCATTTTCCCCATGTTAATTTCCATAGGAACTTTAGACACGGCTACAGCATGAACTATTGAACGAAATTACACCAAATTTGCCAGGAAGGTAGATGTTGGTCCAGGGAAGTGCCATGTTTGGTATAAATCCATTCACTAGTTTTAGAGATATTAAATGAAATCCAAATATGTATATTTAGGGACACGGATCCTCTGCGGATTCTCCTTGGATTCGCGAATCCATGTGCCAACAGCAATGCCATATTTGTCTGGCCGCAACCTGAGATGAGATTTGTGGTCACCATTTTGTATATTGGGACTCAGTTCCCAGTGGCAACAATAAAGTTAAAAAGTGACCCCATTGTACTAATGGAGGGGTCTGTGAGGGGTCCCTCATGGGCAGTAAATTGTCCAAACCCCCTTTTTTTTTTAACCATGCGAAGATCCGTGGATCCTCCCCAGATCCGGGAAAGATCTGTGGATCTAGACCCCATTTTAAATAAAAAAAATACACTCCCCCACAGATCCACACACCTACTCAAACACTCACTCACATACTCACACACCCACTTACACACTCACTCACACATCCATGCGCCCACTAACTATACTATATAAACTTCTTTATTCGGTTTTTTTTCACAAGTGAAAACCATAAAAGAAACAAGATAAAAATACAGTCTACATTTTGTGGACATAACTAGAAATTCATACGAATACTTAAAAAGGTAGGTTTTTCAGTCCGTTTCATTTCCTCGAGGCGTGATTAAACAATACTTTGTAAACAATGATTGCTATAGGTTTTTCCTATGCTTCATAATACATTTTAGGAAATTAAGTACAAAGTAGCAGACAGTCTCGGATTCGAGCATTTGAAGTCTAAGTAATGCCGGCCTGCATTGTCTAAGGTGCCAGCTCCTCAACGTAGGCTGGATCCAGATTTTCCTGTGTGCATGATGGAATTTGCAAAGCAAGATAACGTGTAAATCAGATTGAATTGATTTCTCATCACAGGGGCAAAAAGGGAAACTTGTAACCCATCCATTGTTCGTAGGAAAAGCGACCAGTCTAAAGAAAGTATCTAATCTAAATCTGGTCAACAGCATTCTGTCGTATGTCGTCAACGGCAGAGTTAGATACAACTGGATGCTGTATGATGTTTGGACCATGTTCGCGTGAATGGTAGCTCGTTTCAATGATTCCGAAGCCAATCTCAACGTCTCTAGATGTCGAAGAGCTTGTTGTTTTAGTGCTTTCTTTGAAAGGTTGGCTATGGACTCTGGATGGGTATAATATTTCTCTAAACCAAGATCTTTGAAAAAATTTCTGGTATAGGAAAGCCATTTTATCCTGGAAGACTTGTCAAGAGCCATTGTATCTATGATGATAGACTGGGACAGGACGTTATTCACGGATGTCCAGATACGCCGCCACAACATCAGCGGTTGGATCTTGATCAAATCCTCCAGGTAGGGAATTCCTAGTTCTAGATGTGAGGCATAGATCGAGGTGCCTCTGGGGGTAACTAGGAGAAATCTCAAAAAGGCGTTTTCCGCTACTTGGATGGAGCTGGTGTCCGTATGTCCCCAAACACCGGCTCCATAAAGAGCGATGGCCTGGCATTTGGCGTTATAGATCTTCAAAAGCTCCACTGGAGCCCTTCTCCCCAATCTCCGAAAGAAGCTCATCAGGGCCGCTATTGATCTTTTAAATTGGTGGCATCTTGACTCTACTGCGGGCTTCCAAGTCAATCGACCGTCTATCATGATGCCCAGGTACGGATACTGGGGAGTAACCTCGAGCTTTTGTTTGTCAAGGAAGATCTCTTTTACTCCTTTTTTCTTAGTGCCCGCTATCATGACAAACGTTTTCTTGACGTTAACTTGTAGGTCTAGACCTCCCATGAAAGTCGTGTATCTCTTCAGCGAGCACTGGAGTTCGTGTGGAGTGCGTGCGAGGATGACGGCATCGTCCGCGTAGAGCAGAGCGGGAATCAGGTGCTGTTGTATGCGAGGAAGGTCCTGGGCCCCTCTCAACATCTCCCCCTCCAGGCCATTTGTGTAGAGTGAGAAGAGAAAGGGGGCCAGGACACAGCCTTGTCTGACTCCACGCTCCACTCCGAACGGAGCCGTCAACTCGCCGCTCTTCCCAAAGCGAACTCTAGCCGAGGCTCCTGAGTAGAGTTCCCTTACGAAGTCCACTAGAGAAGAATCCACGCCCATTTGGCTTAGGACCATACACAGCTTTGAATGCGACACGCAGTCAAAAGCTGCGGATAGGTCTATGTAGACCATGTAAATCATATTCTCCTTAGCCTGCGTGTATTTACCCACTATCAGGCTGAGATTAAGGGCCTGCTCTACAGTTCCGAGCCCCTCCCGAAAGCCGAATTGGAGGTCAGAAATAATGCCTCTTTCCCCAGCCCATTGCTGAAGACGCTCCAGGATTACTCTTCCCACAACCTTGCCGAGCGAGTCCAGCAATGAGATGGGGCGATAGCATTTCACATCTTGGCGGTCCCCTTTTTTGAATATTGGGACCATGATGGACCTAGTCCAAGAATTCAATACCCCCTTGTTGGCCGCTGCTATGCATACTCTTGTAAGGATGGGAGCCCAGAGGTCCAAAGAGTGTTTAAAGAGGTCTACTGGGACCCCATCGGGGCCCGGGGCTTTCCCCGTTTTGCTTGCTTCCAAGGCTAAAAGCAAGTCGGGTATATCAAAAAGGAGCGGGATTGGATAATGTACCTCTGGAGGGATGCTCTCAGAGCTGTCAATAGGTGAGCCGTTTTTAAAGATCTTGGAAAAATGAGCCACCCAAGTTTCTTCATCAATGGCTACTTCGATCTTAGGAGTGTTATTATCGGTGAGAAACGGTGCTCTGACTGTGCGCCAGAAAGCCTCGCTATTTTTTAATACGGCACTCTTGTGCAGGTCTTCCCACAGTTTCTGCTACAGATCTTTTGTTCTTTGCTTTCGTTCCCAGATATAATTACGCCTAAGAATTTGGATTTGTACCTTATCTCTGGGTTTATTATGTAGTGCAAGTTTTAATTTAGTGAGGGCTACTGTACAGTTGTGGTTGAACCACCCTTTATTACCGGATTGCTTGGGCGTTATTTTAGACGAGAGTAATCCCTTGATTATGGCTAGGGTTTGGTTAAAATTATCAAGGACCTCCTCGTAATCCACCGAAAGGTCCAGGCATTTGATGATGTTAGGATACGCCAGCTTGACCAACTTTTTAGTGATTTCACTCGGGTTAATTTTTTCCCATTTTATTGTGAAACCATTCGATTTGCCTACTTCTAGATTATTCTGAGCGAGGGTATTTACTATTTCTATATTTTGATGTTTATAATTAGGTAGGTGAAGATACAGACTCAGTGCTGAGTGGTCACTCAGAGAGTTATCAATAACTTGAAAGTCATTAGCCATCTTTACCAATCCAGGTGACAGGAAGATGTAATCCACGGTGGTTTGGTGGCCTCTGCCCACATAGGTCGGAACTAAACAATCTAAACCCGAGGTTGGGCGATTTGCAATTTGCAGGTCTAGTTCACAGAGAACGCTGTTTAGGGCGTTCCCCGCCTTGCTGTGTGTAAGATGTACTAACGGGAGGTCAAATTCGTCCACAATTCCACAGCAATGTGAATTCGCCCGTGGGCACGGGTGAAGGTTAAAATCCCCTCCCCATAATACATGGTTTGCCCCATGGGTACCTTTCCTCAGATAGAGTTGAGCTAATCTCTCATGGACATCGCTGAGAAGAGTCATAAATTGGTCTTCATCTAGATTGTTATAGAGATTGATAAGAAGGATAGTCTCCTTTTTCGCTAGAGAGAGTGAAAGAATTTGGCAATTTGAATCATTATGGATGGTGGTCACTTTTAGTTGGTACAAAGTATTTGCAATATACGTTGTTAGGCCCCCTTTAGGTCTGCCTATTGTGCTACGAACCGCAGGGACAAAAAATGTTTTGAAGCCTTGGAGGTGAAGCTCAGAGGTGGACCATGTCTCCTGCAAGCAAATTATATTATATAGATCCAAAAACTTTTGGGCCGACCCGTCCTCGATCTTATTGCGCAGGCCTGCTATGTTCCAAAAAAGAATGGATATAGACGATACATCAGCTTTTAGGCCTATTTGATCTGTGAGTGGGGGAGAAGAGTTAGATATGGAGCTCTGATGGGGGGATCTTAGGTTAGCGGATTCCGTGTCAGCTGGTGGTCAATCGACCATCTCGAGCCCGCTAAATCGGTTAGTCGTCGGGATGTTAAACCATGGTTCCCAACGGGGCGGTTCTCTATATGTCATCCTTTGAATGGGGGGTCTCCAATCTCCCCAACCACCACCCTGCTGGCGAGATCCCACTAATTGCCATGAGTAATCTTGATCGTATTGTCTAGAGGGCCCTTGATGTCCTATGTTATGGAAATCAGTGTATCGGGGAACAGAAGCAGACCATACAGGATCATAGTCCTGAAAGAAACCCTTCGGTGGTCTTGAGGGGTAGAAAAAAGACAGTGGTTTGAGACTAATACCTCCATTTGCACCCGTATCTTCCCAGGAGCAGATATAATCTGCGATACGAGTGTCCTCGAAGGTAACCAAGATACAATCCCCAGGGATCGATTTTCTCGCTTTACCCACCCATGGAATCCTCCGAACTGACAAGATCCTTCCATTCCAGGTTGGGGGGAGGGGACGATTGTTCTGTAGCCAATGTTGCACCTTATTTTTGAGAGACCAGGCTGGTTCCGCGTTGTGGTCCGCGGTTGCTGGAACTCCGGTCATGACCGCTACATACGGCGAAGCCTCGGGTGGTAGATCCACTGGGGGTCTACCCTCCCCAGCGCCTCTGGAGGTGTTTCTATGGGCTTTGGGGGCCGGAGGGTCAGGAACGGGTACTAGAGAGGCCGATGATTTTGATGTTACCTTGGGAGTAGCCTTGTTTGTAACCACAGGGTTTGGAGCAGGTGAAATTAATGACTGAAGATTATCTTGTATCAGGGAGGAAGAAGCATTTGTCACTATGTTCGAGATGCTCTTAGGGATCGGGCGGGAGGAAGTTGCTATTTGGGGTACCTTGTTCTGTTCTGATGCGGGTTTCTGGGGAAGGTTTAGTGGCTGTATGGGGGGGTGATTTATGTGATTGTTTCCCCGAATGTTTTGTGCCCCTGCTGGTTGGTTATGTTGTTGGAGTTTCACTAGTTTACCTATCTGGATCTCCAGCTGGGTTAATCTTTTTTCTATTGGTTGAAGAGAAGATGTAAATAGGTCTGCAATCTTCTTTAAGAGCTGGGTGTTTTCGCCATTACCTGGACCCCTATTAGTAAGTGATGGAGTTGGGGAATCTAGGTCAATAAGAGTAGGGGTTTCGTGCTCGTTGTGGTGTATTAAAGCGGTGACTACTAGGTGTTCTGCTCTGGGAGGTGGGTTCAGGGGGGCACTTGGTGTATGATGTAACATATTCAGGCTAGAGTTTAGTCGATCGTCTTTTCTCTTGCTTACCGCGCCCTCCCTCCTTCCTCTTTCGTCAGATTTCTCTAAGGTGGTCATTTGAGTGGGGGTTTGTGGGGGTAGGTCAGGGGATCTCTCCAAATCAGTGCTTAGCTGCGAATCAGCGAGTTGGGACACGGATAAGTCCACATTATTTGGCAGACTTTGCCTCCCACAACGCTCCCTCTCTCCTTCCTTGTTTTTCCCAACCGCAACTGGGGTTCTTGCATCGGCCAAGTTACCCAGGGAGGATCTTTTGGCAAATGCAAGATCTAATGATACTCTCTCTTCTATCAATGATATGCTTTGGTCTATGAACGTGTTCGCCTTGGTTATAAACTCATCCATAGGACCAAGCAATTTACCCACGCTGCCCGGGGCCTTAGATTTGTTCCCTCTGGTGACTACCATAATGTTAGGGTAATAGTTAAAAAAAAAGAACAGGAATTAATTTATGAGTGTAAATTTAAAAGGGAAAGGCCCAGTCCAGTCTCGTAAGTCCTCGAACGGCCTCAAACGGCCCGCTCTTAGCCCGCGCCACCGTCCGCGCGCGTCCCGCGTTCGCGTAAGGGGGCTGGGCTAAGTAGGAGGAGGGGGGCGGGAAGAGGCACCAGGTGCGCGGAATGATGTTGCGCAAGCGCTCCTGGTCCTCGCAGTCCCGCTCCCGGTCTCAGGACATGATTTCCTTGTTGTGGATGGTGACCGAGCACACGGGCTCCCAAGTCACAGGCAAGTCAATGTAGGACGCAGTTCAGCGGGCAGAAACGGTTCCTCAGCAATGCGACTACGAGCGGCTCCCGCGGAGCGGGGGCCGCGAGTCGTTTTGAGCTCACAGGGAGGAGGGGGCGGGAAGAGGCACCAGGTGCGCGGAATGATGTTGCGCAAGCGCTCCTGGTCCTCGCAGTCCCGCTCCCGGTCTCAGGACGTGATTTCCTTGTTGTGGATGGTGACTGAGCACACGGGCTCCCAAGTCACAGGCAAGTCAATGTAGGACGCAGTTCAGCGGGCAGAAACGGTTCCTCAGCAATGCGACTACGAGCGGCTCCCGCGGAGCGGGGGCCGCGAGTCGTTTTGAGCTCACAGGGAGGAGGGGGCGGGAAGAGGCACCAGGTGCGCGGAATGATGTTGCGCAAGCGCTCCTGGTCCTCGCAGTCCCGCTCCCGGTCTCAGGACGTGATTTCCTTGTTGTGGATGGTGACCGAGCACACGGGCTCCCAAGTCACAGGCAAGTCAATGTAGGACGCAGTTCAGCGGGCAGAAACGGTTCCTCAGCAATGCGACTACGAGCGGCACCCACTCACAGATCCTCAAAACCTCTCACACACCTACTCACAGACCCACACAACTTTTAAACACCCACTCACACAACCACTTACCCACATACCCACTCACATACCCATACAACTGCTCACACACCCACTCACAGACCCATAGCACCACTTACACACCCACTCACAGATACTCACACATCCACTCACAGACCCACACACCCAAACACACACAGCCACTCACAGGCCCCTTGCACCACTCACACCCCACTCAAACATACACAGATACTCACACACCCACTCACAGACCCAAACAACCACTCACATACCCACTCAGAGACCCATAGCACCACTCACAAATCAAGTCACAGACCATAACAGCCACTCACACACCCACACACACACAGACCCACAGAGATACTTGCATACCCACTCTCAGACTCATACCACCAGTTATGCACTCACTCACAGACACACACAGACACTCACTCACAGACCCATAGCACCACTCACACACCTACTCATAACACATACAGTCACTCATACACCCACTCGGAGACCCACACAGGCACACATACACCCACTCACAGATCCATACAGCTATTCACATACCCATGCACAGACTCATAAAGCCACTCACACACTGGCTCACAGACCCATTCAGCCCCTCACATACCCAGTCACTGACCTATACAGCCACTCATGCACTCAGTCTCAAAGTTTACAGGTTACAGTTAGGAAATAACATTAAAAGGATCCATAGAAATTCAGTGAAAAAAAGCAGAGGTTACAGGGACATTACAGTTAGGAAATATAATTAAAAAACAGAAATTCACTGAAAAGACCATACATTACAGGGACATTATTGTTAGGCTCAGATTTCACTCCTACAAACCAGTGCTATTCTGTAGTTATAATTACCTGAGCTAACTATAAACTACGCCCCACAATGCTCTACTTATGACCTCACATATTACATCACTCATGACACAGTCAGTTAAATCACTCATGACATGTTAAATGATATCACTGATGACATCATTGAGTTATTGTGAGTGTTTTCTAAACATTTATGAGTGTTAAACATATATACTAATATATCAAAAAAGTTACATTAGTTTACTTTGTGTACTACTAATGAGTAATTCTATTTTATAACATAGAATATGTGGGTGTCTGTGTAACTGTCTATCTCTGTGTGTGAGTGGGTGTGTGTAGCTGTATGAGTGAATAAGTGGGGGTGTGAGTAGTTATATGGGTGAGTAAGTGGCTGTCAGAGTACCTGCATGGGGAGTGAGTGGGTGTTTAAGTGGTATATGAATGAGTGAGTAGGTATGTGAGAGTCTGTATGAATGAGTGAGTGTTGTATGAGTTTTTATTTGTGTGAGCAGGTGACTTTGTCAGTGACTGTATTAGTAAGAGAGTGGCTGTATGGCTGAGTGAGTGAGTGGTTAAGTGGCTGTAAATGGTGAATGGGAGAGTGCATGAGTGACTTTATGGGTGAGTGAGCAGGTACACCCACAGGCTGACCCACTCAGATACTCACAGATCCACTCACTTACTCATACACCCACTGACACACCCACCCACTCACTCACTCATACACCCACTCACGCATGTATAGTCTCTCACATATCCACATACTCCCATATATACCACTTATACACCCACTCATTGCTACAGGGCGTCTCTCAGCCATTTACCTTAGTATACATGTTTGAAAACTGTCACAATCATTGGATGATGTCATCAGTGATATAATTGCCCTCAGTGAAATAATTCCACTCCTCACATACCCCTTCACAGACCCACACAGCCACTCACACACCCACTCACACCGACATCTACACAACAACTCAAACACTCACTCACACACCCATACGGTCAAACACATACCCATTTACAGACACACAAAACCACTCACATATGCCCACTGCCACTCGACACACACAGCCACTCATACTCACTCACCCACTTGCACACCCACATAACCACTCACAAACCCACTCACACACCCAAACAGCCACTCACACAACCACTCACAGACCAACAAAACCACCCCCACACAGTCACTCAAACCCATACACATATGCTTACAAAGCCACTCCTATACCCACTTACACACCCACACAGCCACTAACACACCCAGTCACACACTCATATAGCCACTCACACACCCACACAGTCATTCACACAGCCACTCACACACCCGCACTCAGGCAGCGATACACGTATAGTAATAGAATATGTTTGTATTAAATGTGTTGTTGTTTTGGTATTAAACATGTGCAATATAACTCTGACCTCAATAAATGCATACACCAGCAGCACATCCAAAAAGTCAAAACTGAGCCCCCGCCAAGTTGCAGATCAGCCAATGGACCTAGCGGCTAAGGACCGCACAGGAAGAAGAACCCCCAAACCGACCCACGATTCAGCCCAGCAGAGGTCAGTAGATGGAATAAGAAAAACAAACAGCAAAGAAACGACTGACACAACCCAAATTCCTTAGCCTCCAGCAAAGACCGCCATAGATGTAGAAGCTGACGCAGGAACGGAATTCTGTGATCTAACACAATATGAGTGGAACTAACTCCTGGAGTCTTATGTGTCAGAGAATGACCGTAGAGCCCAACAAAGGGTCCAACAAAGGGCATAGAGAAGACCTTTTCCACACTAAGGAGCCCATCCCTTTTAAATGCCACAATGGTCAGTCAGACAACAGCACTTGGTCCTCCATGCTAAAGACCATCCTTCATGAGAAAGACATATCATTCTTTCGGATCACTGACATAATATCGACGACACAAATATCGAGATACACAAATATCGAGTAAAAAATATCGATTGACAAAATATCGACTCCCTATCTTCAAACAGGTAAGTACCAAAATATCGACTCCAAAATATCGACTTACAAAAATATAGACTGTCAAAATATCGATTTTTTTAAATGTCTTAAAATTAAGTTAAAACTAATATAGTAATAAATATATTTAATATAAACTTAGAAATAATTAATAAAAAAATGTAATTTTAATAAATAATTTATATAATTAAAAAAATTATATCACCAAAAATAACACACACATATATATATATATATATATATATATATATATATATATATATATATATAACATATTATTAAATAAACATATATAACATTTTAGAAAATGTTTAAAATTTATTGTTACAACTATAGTGAGTTCAACATTAGCAAAAGTGTTGGATAGCGTAGAGGTCAAATTTACTACTCCCACTCCAGTGGGTGCAACAGTAGGGAAAGCGCTGGATAGCGTAGAGGTTAAAATTACTATTCCCACTCCAGGGATGTATGACGTTACAACGCATACTTTTACAACGCCTACCATTACAACAAAACTTTTACAACGCAAAAACTTTTACAACGCATACATTTACAACGCAAGATTTTACAACGCATATACCTTTACAACGCATACCATTACAACGTAAGTATTGGTAAGTATATAATAATTTTTTGAATATAAATTAATAAAAAATATTATAATATAATTTAATATAATTTATTAAATAAATTTAATTTAAATGTAATTTTACTTTATTTTTACAAAGTACCCCTGTACCCCAAAAACCCAAAACTGACCCTGAACCCTAAAAATACCCCTTTACCCATAAACTGAAAACTGACCCTGAACACTAAAAATACCCCTTTTCCCGAAAACTGACCCTGAACCCTAAAAATACCCCTTTACCCCAAAAACTGAAAACTGACCCTGAACCCTAAAAATACCCCTTTACCCAAAAACTGAAAACTGACCCTGAACCCTAAAAATACCCCTTTACCCCAAAAACTGAAAACTAACCCTGAACCCTAAAAATACCCCTTTACCCCAAAAACTGAAAACTGACCCTGAACCCTAAAAATACCCCTTTACCCCAAAAACTGAAAACTGACCCTGAACCCTAAAAATACCCCTTTACCCAAAAACTGAAAACTGACCCTGAACCCTTAAAATACCCCTTTACCCCAAAAACTGAAAACTGACCCTGAACCCTAAAAATACCCCTTTACCCAAAAACTGAAAACTGACCCTGAACCCTAAAAATACCCCTTTACCCAAAAACTGAAAACTGACCCTGAACCCTAAAAATACCCCTTTACCTAAAAACTGAAAACTGACCCTGATCCCTAAAAATACCGCTTTACCCCAAAAACTGAAAACTGACCCTGAACCCTAAAAATACCCCTTTACCCCAAAAACTGAAAACTGACCCTGAACCCTAAAAATACCCCTTTACCCAAAAACTGAAAACTGACCCTGAACCCTAAAAATACCCCTTTACCCAAAAACTGAAAACTGACCCAGAACCCTAAAAATACCCCTTTACCCAAAAACTGAAAACTGACCCTGAACCCTAAAAATACCCCTTTACCCAAAAACTGAAAACTGACCCTGAACCCTAAAAATACCCCTTTACCCAAAATCCCAAACATATAACCTTTTAAAAATAATTATATACTTACTAATACTTACATTGTAATAGTATGCGTTGTAACGGTATCTGCGTTGTAAAAACATGCTTTGTAAATGTATGCGTTGTAAAAGTTTTTGCAATTTAAAAGTTTTGTTGTAATGGTAGTGCATAGTAAAAGTAGCGTTGTAAACGTTGCATACCCACTCCAGTGGGTGCAACAGTAGGGAAAGTGTTGGATAGCGTAGGGGTTAAAATTACTATTCCAACTTCAGAGAGTGCAATAGTAGGGAAAGTAAATACTTCACAAATATATATAAATAACATAAATAGTAATACCAATTACAAATAATTAAAATATTAAAAAAGTGTATACAAATATTAAATATTTATTTATAAATACAAAATAAAATTATTTAATTATAAAAATTGCCTTCTCATACTAATTAATTACCTATTAACAATAAATTAATTTACAATTTAAAAATGAATAAATTATTTTCAATTACCAATTATATTTTAATTAATTACCAATTAATAATTAATTAACAATTAATTCTAAATAAATATCAATAAATAAATTAACATATTTAATAAATTATAATTAAATTACTTCCCACCCTATTCCCCTATAAACACACAACCCGCTACAGAAAATAAATTACTAAAATTAAAATATTTATCAATTAATTAATTATAATTAATTACCAATTATATTTTAATTAATTACCAATTAATAATTAATTAACAATTAATTCTAAATAAATATCAATAAATAAATTAACATATTTAATTAATTATAATTAAATTACTTCCCACCCTATTCCCCTATAAACCCACAACCCGCTACAGAAAATAAATTACTAAAATTAAAATATATATCAATTAATCAATTATAATTAATTACCAATTATATTTTAATTAATTACCAATTAATAATTAATTAACAATTAATTCTAAATAAATATCAATACATAAATTAACATATTTAATTAATTATAATTAAATTACTTCCCACCCTATTCCCCTATAAACCCACAACCCGCTACAGAAAATAAATTACTAAAATTAAAATATTTATCAATTAATCAATTATAATTAATTGCCAATTATATTTTAATTAATTACCAATTAATAATTAATTAACAATTAATTCTAAATAGATATTAATAAATAAATTAACATATTTAATTAATTAGAATTAAAGTACTTCCCACCCTATTCCCCTATAAACCCACAACCCGCTACAGACTTATATTACACAAAAAATAAAAATTATTATTAACTTACCTTAAATTCGATATTTTTGTTGTCTATATTATGTCTAGTCGATATTATGTCCATTCTATATTTTTGATTCGATATTATGTCCATTCTATTCGATATTAATTTTCTCTAGTCGATATTTTTGTTGTCTATATTATGTCTAGTCGATATTATGTCCATTCTATATTTTTTACTCGATATTCTGTCCAGTCGAAATAAAAGACTCGATATTATGACTGTACACCCATTCTTTCAAAATGGACCTAAAAAGAGCTGAATAACATTGCAGCCTGTGTGGCTGGAATTGACCAGAAAATCCCCGACCTGAATAAGCTAATCAAACGCGCCCAAACACACAATGGAACTCACCCTTATATGCACATGCTCCTCAATGCTGGAGAACCTAAGCTCCCTAACTGTGGTTTTGAGGGAGGTACTGAAGGATATGAAATCAACAAACAAGTCAAAAACAAACATGGAGGCAAACACATGGGGGCACGCGAATCCTCTAGCAAAGACATTTTGATAGCTTAGACATTAAAGTCAAGAGCGGACGGACCAGCACAGGCCCACCCAAAAAATTGACTTGGCCCTATTAAGGGTAGAAAGTACAAAGGGCATGCAGTGTGTAGGGGGAGAGAAAAGGGCAGAAGGGAGGAGGACAAGGGAGCTCTAAGTGTGTACAGAAGGAGGGGGTATGGCTCCTTTAAAATCAAGGGTCCTCCCCCAAGGGGTATCATGCTTCATCATCGGGCAGCTCTTCGTTGGGCTGGCTCTGCAATGACCAACGGGCCCCTCAGGGGGTTCTTTGCCAGGGGTCTTCTCTTTTTGTTGATATGACTAGAGTGGAGTAATATGGCATGAGGTAACAAGAAGCCAGAGTAGAAGTGGAAGGTGTGGAATAACTATAGGGATCCAAAAGATTCTTTATTTGCTGGGTTCCTATGTAATGGTTAAAAAAAACTAGAAAGTGGAGGCACAAGCAGGTTATGATGGACCTCTCAAGCCCTAATTAGTGCATGTGAAAGAAGGGGTCAACATGTTCTATGCCTGTTACAGTCCAAAGGATCCCTGCATTTCATCAGGACCTAGGGACCCTTATCTACTCATGAAAGGATAGTAGATTCATATGTGTGTGTAATACCATACCCTAAAAACACTGTGATTAATAGTATAGTATACCTTCTGTGTAAACCTAATGTATGGGGCTAATGGCACCAATCGTGTATGCCAGGATGGTTGCTCAGTGGCATACCGAAAACAATCGATGGCGCTCCTTATACTCCTTGTCCTTTCCTGGTTCTGTCATCACGGGAAGTGCAAAGGGTAGCCCAAAAAGAGAAGGCAAAGCAGCAAGGACAACGGCTGATACAAAGAATATACCCAGTACAGGGGCAGCAAGCAATACGGCTGACTCAACGCAAAATCAATCATTCAACAACGAAGACCTTCAGCCCGTTGTCAAAACAGTAAATACAACAAAATCAAAAAGAAGTCAAAAACAGAGGTCACGGAATAGAAATTTTCCAAAAACAACACGACTACGGAACTACACCATCTATGCCCAGCTTTGTTTAAGATCAGTGGAACTTAATTGCTTTTCTTGCTCTTTTTGCTCTTCTAACATGGTGACTCATTCAGTTACACTACAGGTTGTTGAGTAGGTGTTTAAAGAAAAGATAAGTTGGCCTCCTTTGCATGTTTATGGGGTGGGACTCAGGTATACATTGAAAAAGAGCCTTCATAATGTCAACATCCAGGATACCCTAGATTATATTAATTTCACGCACACAAGAATCTTTAATAATGAAAGAAGTAGTCAGTTCAGCCCTAAGGTCTCTGCCAATAAGGAAAGAGACAGAAATTGATGACATTGGAACATAAATATTACTAGCCACAGAAAGAAAATTCAGTCAGGATGCCTACCAAACTATGCTAACATATTTGTAAAACAATATAGTAAGCAACAGATTGGAAGAGATCATTTTACATCCCAATACCCAATAGAGAAAAGAGACCTCATAGACCTTGTAAACTGCCATAAATATTCCCTAATCTGATAAACTGGCAGGATAATTAACTGTCGTTATAGCCTTACGTAGTATGAAACCTACCTACTGTGTAAGCTGGGTTCAGGATAAAGATGGAGAACAAGGAGTATAATTGCTGACATCAGCTGGATAATTGAAAAAATGTATGACTAAATGCAAGAAAAAAATGTATACCAAAGTGCAGCACCCTGTTTTAAAGTTGATCCAGAAGACCTAGAAATGGTGGCTCGCTCCTGTCTTGTTGGATCAACTATCCATGATAAATGATCCAGCAGTAAAAATGTACTCTTAGCTCTGGGCAGAGGTTTGATTAAAGACTTGTAAATGGTTTTCAAAAGAATCAATGCATCTAAAAGAACTCAGAATTTTACAAGCAGTGGTTTTCCTTGTGACACTGTATGGATGCGAAAGTTAAAAAGTGAAGAAAGAGGACAGGAAGAGCATGGATGCATGTGAACTGTGGTGTTAAAGGAGACTTCTAAGAATTTTATGGACAACCAGGAAAGAAACCAGATGTATCATTGATTAAATCAAACCCGAAATTTCCCTTGAAGAACTGATGACTGGACTGAAGCTCTCATACTTTGAATTTATTGTGTGAAGACCCAATTCCCTGGAAAAAAACCTGTGATGCTTGAAAAACTAAAAGAAAACAGTGAAAGAACACAACTAGCAGCAAGGTGAATGATTTTAATCACAATAGCAAAAACAACTGCCACAGAAGACATAATTAGAAGACAGAGCATTCTGGAGGCAGTCTTTCAATATATGTTTGCCAGGAGTCGTCTCTGACTTTTTAGAGCCTACGAAGAGTAGATGGCCAGAAACAGATAGCATACCTGTGAGAATGGGCATCTGCTTATAGTGCCCCACATTTTTTAGTAGGTGTTCCCGTAATCCTGCCTCTGGGAAGTGTGTGACTACCATTCAGCCTCTCCTTTGGTGTGGTCTGGCATTGAAAATGGTGTAGATTGGCTAAATACAAATGGCCTGCTTAACCCTGAAGTACAACAACTATATTCTGGTGAAGGAAATGTGGCAAAAAGTTTGAATGCCACATGTGGACTGCATTATACATTTACACCATCCACATGCATGACTGTAAAATAATATCCTCAGGCCTAATGGTATAGCCTTAATGGCTGTAGCCTAAATCACTGAAGCAAAATATGTCAATAGACATGTAGATAACATAATTTTATGTATTAGCTGAATCATCCCTAACCGTGCCTATACCCTATTTGGCTGAGTGCACAATGTCTAAAATCAGAAGATGGTAACTATTAACCCCTTGGCTGCGGCGGTAATTCCGCCGCAGCGCTAGGGGGGAGGTGGGGCCGCGCGGCGCCGCCATGCTCTTGACGGAACCACTCCGTCACGAGCGTCGGGCGCGCTGTGCTTGTGACAGAGTGGTTCCGTCACGGCCCCGCCCGCTCAGTAGAACGCACCGCACAGTCCAGAAATCAGCGCCGCGCTGGCGCGGCGGCCGGGCCGTGACAGAACCACTCCGTCACCAGCACAGCGCGTCCGTGGCTGGTGACAGAGTGGTTCTGTCACCAGCATCGATGAGGTTAAGAATAGTATGTCCTTAGAGTGATTAGCAACAAAGTGCCATTTTTATTGGTTTTGCTATTGTAGCTTTTTTTCGTTATGAAGAAAGCCTGTCCTTGATCAAAAGTCACTTTTTCACAAATCAGGTATGGAAAATGTTACACAATTAATTATAATTTTATTTGCATTATTTCTCAAAATTGTAGTTCATTCAAGAAGGTAGACCATTGCTAAATATGGTGGAAAGTTAACTTTAGAATAAATCGTCTTTCTGCTGTTTGGAAATATTAGACGTACCTAATTCGATTCTGCTGGGCCCCATGCCTCACATTCGTTAAGGATCCCAGTTAGAGTATGGTAGCCAGTCTGCCATGACAGCAGGGGGATGTACTCCCCTGCTCTGGTGGAAGACCGACCACCATACTTAGAAATCTCCACTGGGCATTTTGACATCTCTGTGCCTTCAACAGAGCCACCAACAGGGTGGCTTTCTTAAAGTCACTGACACTTCTTTCAGAGGTGCCATGTTTAAAGTGCCCACTCAGCAAAGTTTTTTTGTTTTGTAAAGCAAGCTCACAAAGAGGGAGTTTGTTACTGAAAAAAAAAATCCTAGACAGGGTGTTACGTTCAGTTTGGCACGAGTGGATATGGGGTTCCTCAGTAGGTGTTCTGGAGGGACTCATTCCCCAGTGACCTGGCAGAACATCCACCTCCTTCCTTGAGTCAGTGGGATTCATAATACTCCTGTGGTTCCAGTAGAATTTGTGGGACTTCCCACAAGATTTCAGACTTTGGCAAGATTTTGCTGCCATCTTGGGTACAGTTTGGGTACTGTTCCATATAGACGAGCAGTTCTTAACGTGTGGACTGGGAACTCCAAGTGTTCCATAACGGTTTAGATAATCAAATACTATTAACAGATTAAGAAAGTGTTCATAAGTAAAGACGTAAAATGTGAAATGTAAATTTTTTAAACATTTGGTAAAATGTAAGTAATTTAAAATCGGAGGCTAAAAAGTAAGTTGGTAACCTAAGATTGATTCGTGGGAGCAGTGCAAGTGTATTAAGCAGAATATAATATGGATAATGGGTATCCTCAATTGAATTTAGAAGAGCTGCAACCTTTCCATTAAATTAAAGATTTAGGGCCTGATTAGGAGTCTGAACGGCCGCAAGACCACCAGACTCGTGGTGGCGCAGCAGTGGCGATCCGTCGTATCACGACTTACAAAGTCGTGCCGGCGGTGGACCGAGGGCTGCACAAAAGACTGCCGTTCCCTTGTGGTGGAGCTGCTGTGTCACAACGCAATTTGCTGAGCGGGGACTGGCGCAGTCCCGCTCAGCAGATAATGAGTTCATCACTGTCAGCATTTCATGGCGGGTGCCCCACCATAAAAAGGCTGGCGGTGGAGGAACAAAGGGGACCCTGCAGGGCCCCCATGACCACCCCGCCATGAGGATACATAAAGGGGGGCACAAAATATGCCCCCCATTCTGTACCCTCACAATTTCCTGCATGACATGGACATCACAGACCATTCCGTTCTGGACTTTTATGGCTGCTCCCATTGCGGTGGCTGTTTTCAAGACACCACCATGGGAAAGGCCATAGGACCTCCAACCGGATTAAGAGTTGTGCATTTCCAACTTGTACTGCAGTTGGTCATCTTTGAGTGGCATTGCACAGGTTGGGCACAGTGGAGGCGGCGCTGCACCAGCTCCGCTGCGCCAAGCTTATAATCAGGCCCTTAGTTTTGAATATTTGTTTAATTAAATAAAAAAATTCATGATTTGTGTATTAGAAGAATGCTTGTGTTTTTATTCTTGTGTATTGTTTTGCATTTCAGAATAGCACGATTGGTTAGACCATGGTCCCCACTTTCCAGTAATGACTTAGTAGGGGTCCCCAGATTCCAAAAAGGATTCAATGGGGTCCCTGGATTCAAGTAATGATTAAGTGGGAGTTCACAGAAATCAAAAGGTTAAGAACCATGATTTAGTGCACGCTCAAGCTATTGGGAGGTGTTCAATCTCAAGGATAGCAGAGAGCGAGCAGCTTTAGTACTGAGAATCAGAGTAAATTGAATAATTATATTAAAGCCTTCAGTATAAAAATACTTGGATTTAGCATTCAGTTCTTTGACTTTGCAATTGCTTAATAAAGGGAACAGTATTTGCAGAGGCCCCTACTTGTAATAGGTGAAGCAGTTTTGTAATTTGCTAAAAGGAATCTATACTGGAACAAAAACTTTCTTTGTTAGGTTTATTTGCTTTGAATTGACATGTCGCATGGCCGACTCGCAATGTGCAGTAGCTAGCTCAGTTCTGGAAATAACCTAAGTTTGAAAGATCCTCAAACATTTAACAGAAATCTCAGAATTGTCTAAGGTACATTACTGTAAAAGTTTCTGTGCAACCAGACGCAGACTTTGAACATTTGAAAATGTTCGATGTACAATACAGTTTGTGCTGAATACAGCAGCCAAAAAGAAACTCAATTGCTTGATTCTTTTTTAGTTGCTCTATGGTTTTATCACTC
The DNA here is from genome assembly GCF_964261635.1 of Lissotriton helveticus. NCBI lineage: Eukaryota > Metazoa > Chordata > Amphibia > Caudata > Salamandridae > Lissotriton > Lissotriton helveticus. Next base: position 1,137,623,655 of record NC_136057.1, on the reverse strand, counting down.
AGAAAATACTTATAAAGTTCTTGTTGATGGTTTAAATCGCGATTCTGTTTATCTTGTTTTGGAACACTGTTGGCATTTTTGTTAAAGGTCGCTGTCTTTTGGTTACAACTATCAAAGTCACATTACTGATGTCTGCTATTTTGAAAGGCTCCTGATCAAGGTATTGTTGGATGTCCAGGGAGGCAAACATGAACTGCTGCAAAAGGTAGTGCCAGGCAATGGAATTATTTTATAATTGAGCTTGGTTGGTGCTCATCTGTGGCTAGTGTGCATAACAAAAATAGCTTCCCACTACCAGATTCCCAGATCACATTTGGAACTGGTGAAACTCAGAAAAAATAAGTTATCATTGGACATGCAGCAGAAGAGAACCAGGCTGCGACCTGCTCTTCACATGTATCAAGGGACTTGAAGTGCTCCCCAAACATGAGTTGGCTGGCCTCCTTTTAGCGACAGAACTCAAAAGACTGACGCAGGGCTCTATCCTCTGTGGGAGAAACTTCCACCTAGTTGTGTGTTGACTGCATTGGATCCTGCTAAAACCCTACTGGAGAAAAGGCTGGACTGGATGATATGGGAACTGTAGGTGGGGCCAAGATTTGCTTTTCAGGCACCTGCGCAAAGTGGGATTTTTTAGGGCTTCTGCAGGACCAAAATAATGTGCTAAGCCTCCAGGTGAAGAACATGATCTCTGCAGCCAAGAATTGCTGGCTTGTCCTGCTCAGAGGTTTTTGAAGCAAGGTTTGAGTCTACTACTGGCTCGCTTAAAATTTCATGAGGCCCCTGTACCAAATTTATGAGCCAAAGCATCACTTTACCTGTTCTGAGTATAAGTATTCACCCTAAACACTACGACCCAATTGAATTTATAAGATTCATCATGATTCAGTTCTGTACTACTTATTGTACAATGGAACAATTAATTCCAGTTGCTCCCACTATGCTGGCTCATCAGTACGATAACTCCTCTTTTCCTGTGAAATGTAACATTTTGCCATGTGCAGTGCTTGTTCAAGTTACAGGTCCTCAACTTTTGTTACAGGTGAAAATGCAAGACTTGGTTCTTAATATATATATATATATATATATCTCCTTCTGTTGATTCTGGTCCTTCCTTAGAGAGTGCAGTTTGTAGCTGAGGTCAAAATGGATTCTACAGAAACATCAAGAACTTGGATAAGCCAGACACATGTTCCCTTTCTATTTCATATCACTTTGTCAGTTATGGAACATCTAAACTTTATGCAGATTTAGTAATAGGAAGAGGGGGAACTACTTGGCCTATAGTAAAGATGAACGCAGCTGGAACACCCCACTGACCCAAATCTAGAGTCGGTGGATCCTCACGGAGAACACCTCTTGAACCACTAACAAGTGACCCTGTGAACTGGTAGTAGAAGACCTCTTCGTGGATTAATAGGAAAATGGAGACACACAATAGACCACCACAAAGAATGCATGGTCTACCCACCCGATGGTCCCACCACACTATGGCTGTGATTTCTGCCTTCCACAGTGGGCCAATTCATTTTGCGCACTTACATGCTTCCCCCATCAGTGGCAATCAGGCACTATCCTTCCCAAAGTGGCATCATCTGGTTGCTATTTTGGCAGGTAAGATTTACATTTCATCGTGGCACAATTCTCTGTAATGTGCACTGTGACTGCTACGAAAGTGACTCAGTACTTGTGTTTTTATGGTAAATTGGAAAAAAATATTCGAGTAGGTGAACAGCTCAGAAGAAAAAAGAACTTTGGGGATGGGTGACTACAATGTGAGATGGTACAAAGATGATCCGACTAGTTTTACTGAAACATTCTGAATGTTGTTTAAGAAATTTGATAACATTTTGATAATTACTTACTCTTCCTTGGCAGAGGTATCCCAGCTAAATAACGGTAGGTGACATTTATAGCTCCTGAGAAGTTAGACAGTTCTTTGAATGTGTGGACATAGCGCTCTGAATTTAGTTGGGGAGTCGATGTTTCTCTGAGACGCTTTTCTCCCTCCTGCACAAACACACAAAACAATACACAGAATATAATGAAAATTGTGGCATTAAACACTTTAACATAATTTACAAATAACATAATGATTCTAGTTCTCTGGAATCGTAGCATTTCCCAGTGCGCTTATTTTTTTAAGCATTCATTTTTTTAATGAAATATTCAAAATTGAAGTCAATTAAGCTTTACTTTCACTCTTGTATTGTTTTTCATTCAGAGAGAACCAGTATAACATAAATGTCCGTACACGGAATTAGAATACAACAAATACGGACAATAATTGCTGTAGAGTTTCTGAAAATATACCTCTATTTAGTCTTGCCCCTTTTCTGTTTAAAAAAATAAATAAATCTAATGCGAAACAGGAACATCAAAGGTACAGATTCTGTAAAATGTAATAGAACTAGTTGTTTTAAATACTTCAATCATTTACGGCGAATTTTAATTATTTCTATTCAGTCAGATGATCCAAGAAGTATTGGTCACATATAGCATTAGTTTTCATGTATTTCTCTTGTTCTGCCATATCTAGAGATTGAAGAATAAGCTTTTCTTGGTTGTCAAACCGGAACGCAGCTTGGAATCCGGGTGGGTCTATAAAAAACAGAAATGTCCTCGGTGTGTAGAAGAAGTTTAGAGGTGTTTCTATAACAGGTTTCCTTTTTTGCTAATGATCTTTAACCTAATGTGACCATGTGTGCTTTCGTCATGTAGGCATCACGTGAAATCAAACAGCCAAAGAGCCGACCCCCCTATCAAAGTAAACCAACCTAGAAAGTGAAATCCATACTCACCTCGTTCTCGAGCTATCCACTAGTCATGCCACTGTATAATTCTGTAACTCTTTTAGTTATTATTTACCCTTCCTGTGAGGTTAGACTAATCATACTCTTCCAGCTTCCCTCTAGGCTTACAGAGACCTCAGAAGAGGGTAATATCTTGACCCATATGCACGATTGTGATTAAAGTATCGGAAATTGCAGTTATAAGGGTCAGAAAGACCTGCTCTATTTTACGCTAGGAGCACAGGAACTCATTCTTAGAAATTCAGTGCCACACTACTACATTACCTCGCTCAGGTATGTTGGAATGTTCAACTACACTCATTATCAAAACATGTTGTGTGTGCTGCATCTAGGGATGCTGTGGTGCTGCCCTAAAAACATTACCACTTTGGCAATGTGAGAAAGGGATTTATTAGTTGGGATAGATTGATGACGACCACAAGTAAAAAGTAATTGGGGCATATTCTCAAGGACTTATCACCGATTCAGCAGCGCTTTTCCGCAACGCAAGTGGCGATAGATTTATCGCCCTAGTCACAAGCCTGTGCTAACAACCGACATTGTCAGTTTACCTGCGATAGCTGCCACTAAAAACATTGCCAAGGCTGACAGCGACAACTAACGCTAATCATATGCAGAGTAGGCGTTCCCATCCAAAAAGGAACGATAACCCCACTTCGTGATATTCTCAACGACCAGCCAGATCAGCGATGTGGACCAAAAACAGGCGATAAGGCAAGTTAGCAGCAGGGACTTAAGACCTGCATTTTTTTGGGACTTAGGTAGGATGAAAACCTGCAGTATAAAGGGAGCCCAGCCCAGAGCCACATCTGAAGACCAACAGATGCCATGGAGCTACTAATCATGCAGTTTGGAGACCCAAGAGGGCCACAACACCCACTACCACCACCCCCAGGACCACCCCCATCCCCAGGACCACCCCCCCCGACAACCACTGAGGCTGCGCAGAATAAGACAGCAGACCTTCCGAAACACCAGCCTCAGAGACTTAACGCCAGAGGATGTCATTGCCCACTACAAGCTCAAAAGGACAACCATCTTCCGCATCCTGACCCACATTGCCCACAGGTTGACGGTACCAACACAGCAGACAACCAACATCCCTCCTCAGACAAAGCTGCTGGCTGTGCTGCACTTGTTGGCCTCTGGTACCTTCCAACCAACAACTGCCAGAGTCGGAGGAGTCTCACACCCAGCCCTATCAATGTTCCTTACACCTGTCTTGGATGCCATCATCAGCTTGATACCCTAGCACCTTCACTTCCTCCACACTACGCAGGAACTGCTGGAGACCAAGCAAGGCTTCTACGCCATTGCTGGCTTCCCGCACGTGTTGGGGCAATTGACTGCACACGTGCCCTGCTTGTGCCCCTGCCGACACTGCACCCAATTACCGCAACAGAAAGCACACACATTCCAAATTTGCAAGCAATAGTGGACCACCGAGGACTGTTCACCAATGTCGTTGCCAACTTCCCAGGTCCTACATCTTCTGACAGTCCATCATCAAGCAGTGCTTTCAGGATGGCACATATGGAAATGAACTGCTCGTTGATAAGTACCAACGGAACACACCACACACCTCAACTCCACAATCATCCAACTCACAACTGTGAGAATGCACACGCACCAAAATCACATACAACATGCCAAACAACATGCCCACCTACCAGACACAACAACACAAGTAAATGTAGTAACAGGGGCCAGACATGTGGACAAACCATCCACAAAGGCATGGCCTCTCTGCCACACAATTACAGAATGTGGGGAGAGGTGGGAACCAAGAATGTGCGAAGGAGGCAAGTGACCTATGAATAAGAATGTACACAATGCCAAGTGTGGCGGTGATGTGCTGGACAGTCGTGAGTATGCAGAGCACAGACATGTCCATGTGGACATGTACTGCTGGTTTGTATAGTGTTGTGGACATTAGACACAACCATGTTACCTCAGGCAGTGGGGAAGACCTTGGACATGCAGCTATGTCGCCCCCCATGTAAGCGTAAGCATAGTGGGCTGGGCCGAAGTACGCCAGTTCTGTGTAGGAGTGTGAATAAATAGCCCGGGGCTCTGGGCGTGGTTCACTTCCGGGATGGCCACCAAAGTAACTACTGCGTGTGTCTCTGTGTCTGTCATATCCTGACCATAGGCCTACACACTCGTGGTGGACCACCTTCAACTGACAAATCTAAACCGGCAATGAGGTGGCTACGTCACACGCCACCCGGCACACATCTCATCATCACCTACAGGGGCGTGTCTGCCAGGGCGGCGCCCCTCACCCTGCCGTGATGCCGCGGCCGTGACCAGTGATGCCTGCATGATCCTGTGCGCCTGCTGCACCCCAGCCCGCTGGTCCCCAGACCTGTCGGGCACCCAGCGGTGATTGCCCTCCCCTGTGCACCCAGGTCTCACTGCTTACCTGCCGCCACCGGTGTGTCTCCAAGAGGGCCTACCACGTACTGGTGCAATCTTTAAGCCGGAGGCCTGCGAGCTTGGCAGCCTCCTTAGCTGATCCCTGGTTTCCACGCAACAGCCCCCAGCGCACCCAGTGGCACTGCACGTCGGAGTTTTGTGTGTGCTGACAGGTCCCTTCGGCCTACACTGCGGTCATGCAGGTCTCACACAAATCAAATCCGGTCCGCACCGCCAGGCCTACTGCATCATCGGAGGCTGCATACCCGCTCAGCTCTTCAGGTGGGCCTACCTCGGTGCACCGCAAGCCATCGCCACGTGGCGGTAGGCCAGTGCTGGATGCAGTGCCTCAGGTGCTACTACCTCTGTGCACCTCAAGTCATCGTCCCGTGGGGTTACCCCACAAGTCCGCCTCCAGCAGCCAATAGCATGTCCTTGGTAACGCCACTGGAGCCCTTCACAGTCAGAGGGCCACCCCGTCCCAGGCAGGCCACTGGAAAGCCTGGATGGAACGTCTAGAGATGTACTTCGAAGCCCCCGACATCCCAGCACGGCGGCGGCCCACGCGTAGGCATGGGAGGAGCGTGAAGAAATGGCCCAGGGCTCTGGGCGGTGGTTCATTTCTGGGCTATGGGCGTTGTTCAGTTCTGGGCTGGCCACAAAAGTAACTATGGAGTGTATCTCTGTTGTAGTGTTGGCGCCACCCGGACCTTAATCGACAATTTTGCAATGTAGCATGCACCCGGAGGGCGGGCTCGCCCCGAATGGATAAAGTAGCGCAAGACTGCTAGGGGTCTTGGCTCCTACATGCCAACTGTTGTCTGTGCATCTTCATTGCCCAGCATAAGCCAAAGGCCTAGCATCAATCGCATACTTGCAAGATCATAGACAGGACACATCTGTGTGAATTAGAATTTTTTAATTGCATTCAGTGGAGTGTTGAAGCAGGACCAGTATATGGCCATGTAAACCCCACATTACATTGTTGCCCTGTGGAGGGCCAGGCAGAGTCCTTTATGGATTGGCAAGTTCATCGGAAGAATTCAGTCTGTAGTCTTATTGCTGTGTCATTTATAACCAAACCAAATATGGCAGTCCATGTCGTGGGCCAAGGTGAGTGTCGCAGAGTGTATCGGGGGACAGTGGAAGGTGTTATTCCAGGGCATGATGCAGAGGGCAGAACCAAGCTGAAACAGGCCATATGGCGGGGATGAATACTACTGCTTCCTTCTTACCACAAAGACAGAATCATCCACACCATCTCCTCTGATTTGTGATATGCCTCCCATGTGGGTGGTGGTGTTTTGTCTGCAGCACTGTGTGGCACTGACACATCAGGGGCCAGAGGTGGAATGTCTGCCGCACTATGTGCCACTGACACATCAGGGGGGGAAGATGTGGATGGAGTAGTAGCAGCAGCATTCATCTGCGCCAGGCCGTGTGGCAGCAATGCCCTGATGAGGATCTACAGGGCATGGAAGATACATACCAGCTACATCTCACTGGTGTGCCGCTGTGGCAGCCATCTTTCCACCTGCATCCTCTCCATGTTCTTCATGATCCTCCGCATGTATCCCAACTCCCGGGTGACTGGAGCCACTCTGACTAGACAGTTGTTCTTGTCACAGAGTGATGACTCCAGCGATGTCAGCCATGGCTTTTTGGAGAGCATGGAGCGGACTGTGGGTGTCTGCTAGGGACTGTATGTGGTCCTGATGGGTTTCGGAAACCCACGTATGGCATCTAGTTTGGCTGCCATGAGGTCAAACCCCACCCGCACCTGATCAGCCTTGTCCTTCTGGCCCTTTAACACAAGGCGTTGGAATGCCATGTGCTGGTCATAGGGGTCCTGGGAGACAGCTGTGGTGCTGGGTGCTTCCTGCTATGTGGTCTGTGCAGGAGGTGGGGTCTCCTCGATGCAGCTGGGCTGCCCTGCTCCTGGGGGTGGGGTGCTGAGGGTGTCCATGAGCTGTTGGAGGGCGTTGGTGTCGATGTTGTGGAGGTCCTCTTCATCCTCATTGAAGAGATGTAGGGTCTGCTCTGCCGGAGGGGTTGATTCTCCCTCTGCAATGTAAAAAGGGGATGCAGTATAACAGTGTGTTCTGTGTATGTTCACGCATTGGACAAGTTTACAAACAGACTGCATGACAATGTACATTGTGACTGTTTGGGAGGAGATACCTATTTGATGCGGGACAGTGGACATTTCTACACCATCAGGGATGTGAGGTTGTACTTGTACATTATCATCTCACAGGTTCCTGCTATGCTAAATGTTATTGGCCAGTTTCTATACACAAGCGGCAGCAGTTGTGTCCTCTGTTCTGTTCTGAAAGTGTTGCAGTTTGTAACACATTGTGGTCAATGTTGATGTGCTCTGATTCTTATGTGTGTGTGCTGCATTGTGGGAGAGTTGCCCCTGCAGCTCTAATTTTTCTGGCCCTTATCCCTTTCAGTCGGTGTGCCTTTCACTTCTGTGCTCATATAGCGCTGAGATGTTGCAGATTAGGGTAAATTGAGCTCTTGGTGGGAGTTGGGACTCTTGGGCATGGTTTGTCCTCAGATGTCTTGTTGATGTCAGGGGTTGTTTGGGCACATGGATGTGTCAGGGTGTGACCTGCTCCTTTACAGATGTGGTCCACACTCAGCTACCTCAGTGTTGTGGCGTGCACCATGTTATGATAATTGGACTGCAGCCATGCTAATTGTCATGTAGTATCACTTGCACTGTCAGTGTGGCTCATGGACCCACAGCTTTGCTGGGTTCAGCACATGTGCATGGGTTTGTTGTTAGACTAGTGATGTGTGGGAAGGGCCCCTTCTGGGCACATTGTCGACGGGGGCCTACTTGCTGTTTCTATTTGTACTGCAGTATGCCAAGGAGATCAGGGATATGATCCAGAGTCATTGTGTGTGTGAACTGTGCTGTACCTAATTGTGCATGTGTGCCATTGTGCCCATCTCCTCCTGTCCCCCAGTCCCTGGTCGTTACTCACCCTGTTGCTGTTGGGTCAGGTCATGTTGAGCAGTAGTGTCTGGTCCCCCAACTCCTGCCACTGTCTCCCCACTGATGACAGTGGACACAATTTCCTCCATCTCATCCAGCTACTGCTGTGGCGCTGAACTCCCACCTTCAGTCTGCATTGAGGCTTTCCTGTGTTTGGCGAGTTTCAGCTTGGTTTTGCACTTCACATCATTCCAGCACTTCTTGAAGTCATCCACTTCTCTTCTCTTCACTCCGACTGCCTTCACCTTGGCCAAGATGAACTGCCATATTGCATTTTTAGCTGCCAATGACACAGTGGAGGTGATGAACAGCTGTTGGTGGTGTCCTATCACCTCCGTAATCAGGATCTTGTTTTCCTGTGGACTGAATCGCGGGTTCCTCTTCTTCTCCTTGCCCTTCTCCTTCCCCGATGTCCCTGGCTGGTCCTCCGGGGGTCTGTGGGGTTCTGGTTTTGTCTCAGTAGTTGCTCCAGCTTCCTCCATGGTTCTTCTCAGTAGTTTGGGTTTTGTTTTTTGTGTGTTTTTTTGCAGCTTTTATGGTGATTTTTCCAGCCTGACATGCGAATAGCATGCCTGGTGCTGCTTCTGGCTGACGTTTTTATTGCTATTTGGCCCATCGCAACTTTTTTCACGTTCGTGTTTCCTTTTTTATTGGCGTACCGGTAATTTTAACCCAGACATTTGAAGCGTTATCTGAAAACTATCGCCTGTTGCCGGCCTCTTGAGAATACGCCGATAACACAGCGTTAGTTTCCTGTGATAGCCGGCGTTATGTAAAATTCTGTAAACCTAGGTTGGCGATACTTATCACCCGTTCTTGAGAATATCCCCCATTATCCTATTAGGGACAGTCATTGGTCCAGTAATTTAAACCTGAGCTCAAGGCCAGGTAATTAAAGCACAGAGGAGACAGGCTTAATGCAACGAAAATATATACAGTATTTAGAAGTAACAAAACCGTTAACAAGTTGAAAACAGAATACAATAAAAGTCCCACTGTAATTTATAAAAATAGGGAAACATTTATTAGGCAAAATGGCACAAAAACAACACAAGCCCAAGAAGGGGAACTGCAGATAATAATTGTTATAGATTTAAGTGTAGAAAGCCCCAAGAAAAAGTAAATCACCAATAATAGATAATGGTTGCGGTAGACTGGCACCAAGGTGCAATTATAGGCTGATCGTGATGGACACACCAAGTGCATTGGTCCTTGTGGAAGTCTGAAAGTAAAAAGAAATTGAAAAAGTTTCTCTGTCCCACTGGTCCGTAAGAAATGTTTGTTTTAAAAAAATTCAAAATGATCTCCTGGTGCCCAAAAAAGTACAGGAGTACATTTGTAAGGCCCCCAGAAACTCAGAGGGGACACCAAGAGACACTCCAGGTGTCAGGCAGAGGCATCAAGCAAAGTCCACTCCAAGTTCCAGTTTCCACTGGTCAGTTGGAAATTTCCAGAAGAGGCCCTCCAGTATCTTTTTGTGTTCCTGTACCCATACCGGTGGTCATCCAACTGACCCTTGGAGCCCACGTCTTCTTTTTGGGTCCACGGGGCAGTAGGTCCTGGCCTTAAAGCTCCTCTTAGGTGACCAGCCGCAGGTCCACTCCTCTCTTTTCTTCCACAGGTACAGAAAGTGTTCTGAGTATGGTACCTTGGGGTGCCACATTTATAGTCGGTATCAGCTAGTGGGTGAGGTTGATACCTGGGCACCCCCTAGTCAATTGGATAAAAGTTCCCGGAGTAAACCGTACCCTCTATTTCAGTAGATCCTGCTTGCATTACCGCAAACAGTCCCAAAATGCCATGTGCCAATATATTTTCAAGGCGGGGAAAGTCTTCAGCCACACTAAACTTAGGCTGTAAGAGCATGGGATGTGTAGGGCACTGGACTGTGGAAATTACCAGAGTCCACCCACAACCAACACTAAAATCCATTTCAAACCAGGCCTTGAACCCACAAAACAGCAGGAGACAGAAGTCTGGTAGGAGAAAAGCAGGGTCCTTCAGCAATTAGGCAGGGAATACATAAGAATTGTCCTAGCATGCTGTTTTCTCCCTTTCAAGTGTATCAAAGTGTTACATGTGACTCATCAGATCTGTCAGGCAGAATTTGTCATTGTGGTACCAGCAGGATGGCAGGCCCCCACCCTTCTGCTGAGCTCAAAGGAGTCCATCCCTGCCAATTCAAGTTGATATGTCCATCACAGTCCTATCCTATTGTGTATCTCCTAGGAGGAATTATACACTTCATTCACACCTTATTCACACCAAGTTAAGGCCGGAAGAAGATTGAGAGTTAGTGATTATTAGCCTCCAGAAACTTCGGGCAAGGAAAAGGTAATCTTTTAAAAATTACTTTTGCATTGTCTTTATTAAACAACAGACTTCACCATTGAGTTGGTGTTGGAAATTTGTCCTTTCTGCTGGGCCACCACAGATTTCTTTTTCATTCTATTACTGAACCGGTTTTCATTGGCCATTGGACTCTACACACTTTACCCCTGCTAAACAGCGGTAAAGTGCTTGTGCTCTCCCTTTCAAGCATGGTAAAATGATCATACACCTTACTGTCACATTTAATTTACTTACAAGTCTCTTGTATGTGCTTCTACATATACCCAGGCCTGGAAATCAAATGCTACTAGTGGGTTGCAGCACTAAGTGTGCCACAAACTAAGGTAGCACTATGAAGCATGTCGCCTTCCCCTGCAGTCTGGTGTGTAGTTCTAAACTGCCATTTTGACCTGAAAAAATAAATCTTGTGCCAGGCCTAAACCTTCTTGTTTCCATTATATGTCTCCTCTAAGGTAAACCCTAAAGGTTCACAGGGAATGTTTAATATTTTACATGTCCCGGCAGTGAAAAACATCCAATATGGTCTTTACTGTGTCATGGCTGGCTCTCCCATAGGTGAACAATTGGTTACACTATTACATTTAATAGATGCAAAATGTAGTTTGAGAGTAGCTAGTCAGGGACTTATGTTAATGGTAGTTTAAAATCCAACTTAGTGGCTAAATAGGATTTTAGATACTATTTTTGAAATGACTCTCCTGTGGTGAGATGTGTATTGGTCCCAGACTGTAGACAAAGGGTTCTGGATGTGGGAAGAGAGGTCTTCTTCTTGACACGATGGACTAGGGGACTGTGCCCAGCACCTGCCTACTCTTTACAGGTTTCCTGACCTCTCATTGAAAGATGAAACACACTCCTAGGAATGCCTCCCTTTTGTTTCTCTAGATAGGCTGGTCCCAAACCAAGTGAGAGGGGAAGAACTTGACCAGAATTGGGTAGATTGGCCAAGAGTTTTCCCTATCTACACACTCACACTGGACATAAATGTGGCACCACCAGTACCCCCTCAGAACACGTGTGGACCGTTTGAGAATCAAAAGACCTGCCCTGTTATCTGAAGACCTTGGAGTAAAACTGGGCCTGCTTGCTTTGAACCTGAGACCCCAGAACTGACTCCAAGGGTCAGTTGGCTGACCTCCTATTTAAGCTACAGTGACACAACAAACCTCCTGAGGTCTCTCTCTCTGTGACTGCTCAGCAGACTGGTTCCAACTTGACCTACAATGGACCTTCTGCTTGCCTCTGTTGATTTAAGACCTAACCCCAAAGTGATGCTCCCCCAGGTCCCGGACCCTTGGTTGATGTTATGTATACTCCATAAAGATTTCTGATTTTGGAGGTAAACTTTCCACTAGAACCAACCTGGCCCTTACATCTGACCTGTGGACCATCGCGGCAGGGCTTAACTTTTCGTTTGACTTAGTCTAGCATGACCAGGTAAACACGTTGACTCTTTGTGCTTTTTGGTGATAATTTTAATTGAAACTGAAAAAATCCATGTCTCCTGTTCTAGTTGTTAGATTTTTGTTGTTTTGGTGTCATTTTAATTATTACAATGTATTCTGTTTTACTAAATTGGTTTGAGATTTTTCTTGTGTACTTTTTTCACTTTATCACAGTTTCAGCACTGAATATATACTTTAAACATTGTCTCTAAGTTAAGCTTTATTGCTTTGTGCCAAGCTACCTGAGGGTTAAGCAGAAGTTTATGGAGTGACTCTTGTGATTCACCCTGCCAAAGATTGTGATCTTATTTGAGATGGATTCTTAGCGCCCCTCAACAGATACTCTAATTTCTTACAATGGGATATTTAATAATTATTACAAGTAGTTGTTTAATTATTAAACATAAAGTATTAGTATTTTGATTTGTGTGCTAGTTTTTTAATGGCCAACTCCAAAGAAACTCTCAGCACACACATATCATGGGTGGTATCTCTTCTACAACAGTTTGGGGTTGTAATAAATCAGAAGCAGTCCATCTTAACCCCATCTCAGACTATTTTGCTTCTAGGATGTATAATCAATTCAGGCAGAGCATCTATTATATTTTCTGCTGAAGGTAATAAAGAAAATTATATGGTTAATCCTCAGGATAGACACATGTTGTCCTTGGACACTAGTCAGGATTGTAGGCCTCTTATCCACATCCATTCCGGATGATCTTTCCAGCCTCTCTACACTGTTGGGCCTTTCAGCATCTAAAAGTGCTACAACTCTCCAGGGCCTGCCTTATTCAGCATTAATTTTCCTTTCTCTAGAGGCAAGGGCCGAGGTGGATTAGTAGTACTCCCAGATGGAAGCCTACAAAGGAAAATATTTTTATGGCTAGCCCTCAGATATCACATTAGAGCCAGTCTCCAGCAAAACGGGCTAGGGGCTCAATGCAGAGATATTGTTACAGAATGAAAGTAGCTTCTTTTGGAGTAAACAGTTTAGCTTCAAACAAAAAACACTGTTGTATTCTGCTGCAGATGGACAATGAGTCTGTCCACTGTCTGGTTCATAAAAAAGTTAGGGTGTGAAACGTCCCAATGTCTAGCAGACTTGCTACAAGGGTTTTGTCATTTTTGTCTGACCAGAGGAGTCATGCTACAGGAAGGCTATCTTCAAGGGCTTTCAAAATTAGTAGTAAATTGGGTATCAAGTTTATTTTAGGAGAGGAGGGATTGGTCTCTAGATGTGAAAAATTTCCAAAGCATTCTATGTCTTTGGGGCCTGCTTCAGGTCTATCTTTTAGCCTTTCATTGAATCAAAAGTTATTCCTGTTCTTTACTTGGAAACTGGATCCAAAGAAGAGGTAGTAGTTGCTTTCCTTTAATAGTGGGGGTCTCTTCAAGGTTATGTGTGTCCTCCGTTTGCAATGATTCTCAGGACATGGATACATGTCAAGAGAGATCTATCAACACTTGTGTTAGTGGCTCCTTCTTTGACAACTCAAATGTGGTATGCTCAATTTCCAGAGCTCTTGATATATTGTCCAATGATAATAATGTGATTGCTGGTACTATTGTGAGGTCATAGTGCGTCTAGTCAGTGATTGTTTTTTCTTTTCATCCATGTTATATTTTGCTGCTTGTGGTAAACTAAAAGAGACTTCAGTGATAATCTTGGCCTTTGTGTCTTTGATAGAATCAAGATCACATGTCATAACGCTGGGTGAGATTTCCATTGCACGTGCCTGCACTTCTTTGTGCACTTCCCTAATCTATCAACGACAAACTCGTAATCAGAGGAAATCATCAGTAGAACAAACACAATTACTATGCACAATCCCATGCTGAAAATTGTATTTACATGGCATCAACTGTAAATTTGCACATGTGCAAAAATGGCCAGCTGAGTAGACCACACTGCACTTGCACTGGCCAAGCGACACATCTCCCATACCAACTCGATTTGTTTAGTAGAAAGGGTGGACCTGATTACGATCTCAGCGATGGGTTACTCTGTCACAACGGTGACAGATATCCTATCTGCCAAAATCTAAATCCCATAGATTATAATGTGATTTATATTTTGACGGGCAAGATATCCATCACAGTTGTGATGGAGTATTCCATCCTCAGAGATCGTAATCAGGCCCAGAGTTGTGCCTCTCCATATTGAAGTGCTCCAATACTTAAGACTTGCTTTGGAATTTCAGATGCCGTTAACTTCATTGGCACACCCCCTAGCCAGGAGGAAGACTTGCACAGGGTGAGGTGTAAACTAAGCCCATCAGATTTGGTGCCATTGTGGTCTGACTTGACAGTGCAGCTGCCACCAAACAATTATGTGGGCATCACTAGAAAGGGCGTCTGGCTCCGCCACCATGTTGAGAGCCAGGAGTACATGTTTTGAATGGGCAAAAGTTGTTAAAAATATGCTTGCCCTCCATGCAGCTGTGATCATTTTGTTTTTCTATCCAAATGTCTACTCTTGAACTGTCAGGGGCACACACATGACATTGGAATGCTATTAAAGTGTCTTAGAAAATTAGATAATGTAGGGTGATTTTCTCTGACAGCAACACAAATGGGTGAGGACAATCATTAACCTACATAGATTTTAAGGTCTGACTTGACAGTGCAACCATCACCTGACCTTTTGTCCTACACCAATATTATTCTACACTTATTGTTTCTACAAAAATGCATACTAATCCCTTGCTGTTTACACTATTCCTTTAAATCCAGACCTATTGGCATTGCCAATGCTTGTTTAAAGTATGAAGACAGGAAGAATCCAGGTGTGCAGCTAATAATGCTGCTTTTACATCCCACCAACACTGCCACATGGTATAAAGAAGGTGAATGGGTATGACAGAGCAAGAAAAAAGAAGCAGCTGATTGAAGCAGGAGGTACATGCAAGTAGACACCCATCATGAATAAAAAAACAGGAGACTGAGGCAGAAGCATGGGCAAGGTACCCCGTGGTAAATAAATTAGAAAGGAGCATACTGCATCCTGCCTTCCACATTATGACATGCCCTATCAATAGCACTATTTATAAAGATGATGAAATGGTACCTGGTGTTTGTTTTCTATGTACTGTTTTTGAGTTGTACCGACTGTTACTATGCTCTTGAAATATCTTAAATGTATATTTATTTTAATCACTTCCAGGATTTAATTATCTTCCCAGAGTTTCCATCTCCCTTACCTTTTGCTTATTGCTTTTCTGCGGGGCATTCTTCCTTATTTGTTAAATATACTTTGCTTTAATCCTCCTACTTTTTTGGAAATGTGATCACATGTCCATATTAAAGTATGTTTCTATGAATGTTATGTCCTTCCTTGTTTGCTGTAGTATTTGTGGTTCAAATGTAACAGTGATTTATTCCTATCTGACTTCTAAGTGCTGGCACACAAAGGTCACTTCATTTGTTTGTGAGACACATCCACATATCTACAAATCAGATCCGGATTAAGACCTTTAGAGGCCCTAGACACCTAATACATTTTCGTGCCCCATATATACCTAATTCAAAATATAAACAATAATAAACCATACAATAAATGTTATTTCTCGTAAGGAAACAAATCGTACAGTAAGATGGAAAATAATGTTTATTTTTGTATACATTCACTTTATTGATAGGTTCAGCTGCACTATTTGCAGTTGTGCACCATTTCGTCCATGGTAAATAAGGCAATGGAACATTTCTGTGGTGCCCCTCTTCCCTTGATGACCTAAGCACGTGCTACTTTTGCTTAATGGTTAATCCAGCCCTGCTACAAATCCATGTGCAGGTTGCACTGACTGACTAGATTGCTGGCTGCTACTTTTCTTCCATTTTCATAAACAACAACACCACACAAGACATGTTGCGGAGTTAATTAACACACACAGGCTTGCCATTGCCAGGAGATACGTTTGCTCAGAAGTTCGAGCGTATGTATGCTAATCCCGGGGATTTATGCTAAAAATCCATGTAGGCCATCGACTTACTTTCCAATCTGTGGGCTGCAAAGTAAGGCATGAAAGGCTTCGGATCGTTACTTATCTCTGTCTGCGAGCGATTGTAGCATGGCTGGGAAGAAATAGTCTATAGAGATGTCTTAGAGGCCTGAAGTGTATTCTGCATCACGTAGAAGTGAGCTGCAAAGCTGTGTATGAGCGAAGAAAAGGTCGATGTGCCTGCATAGAGAGTAGTGATAATAAAACCCAGCCTGGTAACACGGATTATTGCGAAGGATTTTGAGGTGAATAGCCAAGGGAAAACGGCAATACAAATCATGGTGGCAGCTTCAATACACATTGTGAGTAGCAAATACTTCTAGGTATCCTTCTTTAAAACTGTGCGAAAATGAAAAAACATGAAATTAAGTATCTTTTACCTTAAACAAATGAATAACCAGAATGTAAACACAAAATCGAAAAACATCTATTTACATGCATATTCCCCACATTAAAATGACATGTTTCAGATTCTTATCGCCACCTGACCTAATTTCCCACCTCTTTTAAGTTTATACTATTTTGCAGTTCTTTCTCTAGCGTTGGTGCATTTAGGGGCAAGTGCTCTATAATATATTTAAATACATTGAAATTGTGTAGGTAGCTATTTAAGTACACTATATATATTTGCAGTAGATATTTTGTTCAGTCATTGTTTTTCAGCTATTGTCTTTATATGGTTGTATTACGGAACCACACATGCAATTACCATGCATGCCTTTACAACGTTAACTTAACAACGCATAGGTCTTTACAACATGTCTTTACCACGCAAAATGTTACCATGCATATACCATTACCATGCATGTCTTTATAGTGCAAATCACTTGAAAGCAGAAAGTAAACTGGAAACAATATTGGAGCAGAATCCTGAGGAAACAAAACTAACTATAGATCCGATTCCAGACCTAAAACATCTCTTTGATCTAATGCATGATTTAAATGAAGAGGAAACTACAGAAAGTCAAGTACTTCAAGAACTGGGATTGAATACAACAAAACACAAAAGAAGTGGTCTGAAAACCAAATCTAAATACTGTCCACAACTATCTCCCGGAAATAAAATCAATCTGTTTTCAGAAGCAGTAATGAAAGAACTTGACAGCCTAGAAAAACCCGAAACAACAACAGAAGAGAAAATCTATCAACTATAGAAAATACGGTAATCAAAACCTTAATGGAGAACAACGATATAATTATAAAACCCACAGATAAAGGCGGTGACATAGTCATACAGAACAAGACCGACTATGTTAAGGAGGCTCATCGACAACTAGACGACCATACTGAGTATAAAAAACTTGTACATAATCCCATCAATAAAATGATTCTGGAACTACAAACCACTTAAATGAATGGCATACTCAAAATCTGTTCAATGACAGTGAGCGACAGTACCTTTTCAAAGAACATCCGACCATACCAACCATATATTTTTTGCCCAAAAAATTATTGAAACTCTTTGAGACCCCCCAGAGAAGGCTAATAGTTTCATTATGTGACTCCCCATATGAAAACATCTCGACATACGCAGATCACTATTTGGCACCAAAAGTCCAAGATCTCAGTTCATACATCAAAGATACCGGTGATTTCATATGAATCTTGGCAAATACCTCATGGAATCCCAATTATATCATGGATACTATCGACGTTGTATCTTTATTCACTTCACTTGAACATAAAATTGATTTACAAGCATGTGCACATTTTTTAAAACAACGAAAGATTACAGAATTACAACACTCAGGCATGCTCCTGACCATGATAGAATTATGCCTTAAAACCACGTCTTTCTGTTTAACCACAAGCTATGCCAACAGTTATGTGGCACAGCCAAAGGAATTTCATTTTCACCACCTTTTGCCAACCTAACCATGGGCTGTTGGGAGAAAGAAATCTCATGGTGGCCGCAAAATCATCACGCATCGGAGAAAATTGTACTCTGGATATGATATATTGATGATTTATTTTTAATCTGGAATGGCAAAAAAGAGGAATTTATGGACTATTTCAATCAACTGAACCAAAATGAAATTGGCCTGTACTTTACATGCTCAACATGCTGCACAAGAGTCAACTTTCTAGATGCAACAGTTTACGTTGACCAAGGACAAATACATACAAGCCTGTTTAGAAAGAAATCAGCAGCAAACAGCATCTTACACGCAGCAAGTTTTTATCTCAAGCCACTACTCAACAGTATTCCATATAGAGAATACATAAGAATACAAAGGAACTGCTCCAAAGATGATGATGCAAAAAACAAGATCTTAGAAAGCGTGAAAAGATTGAGGAACAGAGGATACAGGCAAAGAGAACTCAACAAAAGTTTGCATAAAATTGATCAAGTAACACACACTGAGACTCTGATGACAAAAGCCAAAAAGCAAAAGAAAATGCAGAGAAGGAAGAACACATTTTGGACAACAAACAAGAAACACCAAGATTGGTTCTAACCTATAGCAAGGAAAGCCTAAAGGTCACACAAATTATCCAAAGATATTGGCATTTGTTGACACAAGACCAGGATATTAGAAAAATCATCGGCAAACCACAAGTTACATACAGAAAGGCACTCTCACTTCGAGACAAAATAGTCCAGAGCCACTTTCAAGAAATACCAAAAAAGAATTGGTTAGAACAAGAACAACTGGGTTTTTAAAAATGTAACAGTTGCAAAGCGTGCAAAATTGGTGTTAACACAAAACAGATAATGGATCCGGAAGGAAAACCTATCAGAATAAATCACAAAATCACTTGCACAACACAATTTGTGGTTTACGTCATGCAATGTGCATGCAGGCTCAGATACATTGGCAGCTCCATCTATATGCTGAAAAAACGCATTTTGGAACACATTCGAGCAGTAAAAAACAAAGATTCCAATTATGCAACAGCAAAACATCTAGCTATATGTCAAAATAATGATTGGAGATGAATGGAATTCTTTGGATTAGACACCATTCCTCAGAATGAAAGAGCATGAGACAGGAGAAGAAAACTAAGACGATTGGAATCACGATACATCATCAGATTACACACAAATATTCCTAGAGGTCTCAATAATGACGAGGAACTGCACGTCCATCTATGAACCCGCACATAGAAATATCTAAGAATAAAATCAGGAGACCAGTGTGACAATCAAACATTGGACAATTACCCTAAACAACTTTCCGAAAATTTAACCAAAAGTCTAACATCATGACTAATCTTTAGTACTAGACGAAATAAAGGGAGCGACTTGGAACACTTGACAAAAAAGAATTGAAAACACCTGGGACATTATGTACAATACGCAATGCCCATGGGACAATACATTGAAATCACAAAGGGGGTCAAGAATAAATAATACCATATCATTATACTTAAGACTAACATTTGCATTCAAAAATACATACTAAATGTAACAATGCAATTATAAATAAATGAAGTACTGTGCTGCTGAGAATCACTGTTGTGATAAGATGTACTATGCATTTTAATATGATTTAAAATAGACTTTTGTTAAATGGTGAACAGAATCAAAGTAGAAATAACATCTCACTGTCGTCAGACTAGTATTCGAAAAACAATGTGTTAATTTGTCTTTGGTAAAAAGGGACTAAAATCCACATCTCCCAGAATTCCACAGTAGGTTCTGGGAAGGAAGTGGTATAAAAGACAGGTTGTAAAGTAGTGTCCTCAAACCTTGAGAAAGGCCCTGTGTGGCCAAAACATGTCAGTATGACAGACTGGCTTTGTTTAAATAAATATCTGTAAAAAGGATTTCTGAGTGCAGCGTAATCTTGTCGGAAAAAAATATATACATATATATATGTATATGTATATATCTATATTGACTCGGAGTTTGCACCAGCAAAGATAAGGCTGCACTACAGATGCAGGTAAGGTAACTTCCTGTATTAATGAGAACAGGCAGCTTTCCATCCCGTGTTGGCGTCCTCAATGCCTGACGCGTTTCAGAGAAATCGTTCTCCTTCCTCAGAGGCCCATGTCAAACCGGAAATTCTTTGCAGAACCACAGTACCCTGCGCGCTTTTGAATTCTCAAAATTGGCCTCAGATGTGCTTTTCATTGTCGTTTATGTTCCGGTGCACACTGGTAACTCGGAGTCAATATTACACGGCAGCTCCAGGCCGTGAAAGCGACGCACCCCCCATCAAGCAATCAAGGGGTCACTCGAGGGGAACCATCCCGTTAGTTTGTGGCGCTGCAGGACTTTAATCTCAGCAGGCAGAGTCCCATCTGGGGGCTCAATATGGGCTATTAATCTGTCCTTGTAATATGGTGTTTTAAAATCGGAACCCACTGGAGGGTGAAATGGATGCAAAAAATGAAAACTACAGTTACCAGTGTGCACCGGAAAGAGGCAAGAGAATTGTTGAAAGAAGCAACAGAGGTGCAGAAAGAAGTACAAGAAGTGCAGAAAGAGGCAAGTGAAGTGCAGAAGGAGGCAAGAGAGGTGCAGAAAGAGGGAAGACGAGTGCAGAAAGAGACAACAGTGGTACAGAAAGAAGCAAGACAGGTGCAGAAAGAAGCAAGCTAAGTGCAGAATGAAGCAACAGGGGTTCAGAAGGAGACAAGAGAACTGCAGAAAGAGGCAAGAGAGTTGCAGAAACAGGTAAAAGAGGTCCAGAAAGAGGGAACAGGGGTGCAGACAAAGGCTAAAGCGGTGCAGACATTTGCAAGAGAGGGCCAGAAAGAAGGAAGAGTAGTTCAAAAGAACCAACAGAGGTGCAGTAAGGGGCAAGTAAGGTGCAGAAGTAGGGAAGGGAACCACAGAAAAAGCCAAGAGAGTTGAAGAAACAGGCAAAAGGGGGTGCAGAAAGATGGAACAGGTGGGCAGACTGATGCAAGAGAGGTGCAGAAAGAGGATTGAGGGGTACAGAAAGAGGCAATAGGGATGCACACATTTGGAACAGAGGAGCAAAAAGAAGCAAGAGAAGTTCAGAAAGAATCAACAGAGGTGCAGAAAGCGGCAAGAGGGGTACAAAAAGAGGCAAGTAAAGTGCAGAACGAAACAAAAGAGGTGCAGAAAGAGGCAAGAGGACTGCAGTAAAAGGCAAGAGAGGTGCAGAATGAGGCAGGAGAGGTACACAAAGAGGCCAGAGGGGTGCAGGAAGAGGCAAGAGGGGTGCAGGAAGAAGCAAGAACAGTGCAGAAAGAAGCAACAGAAGTGCTGAAAGAGGCAAGAGGGGTACATACATTTGCAATAGAGGTGCAGAAAGCAGCAACAGAGGCATGAGGGGTACAGAAAGAAGCAGGAGGGATGCAGAAAGAATGAAGAGAACTACAGAAAGAAGCAACAGAGCTGCTGAAAGAGGCACAAAGGGTGCAGAAAGAGGGAAGAGAGGTGTAGAAAGAGGCGAGAGAGTTGCACAAAGAGGAAAGAGGAGTGCAGAAAGAGGCAAGAGGGGTGCAGAAAGAAGCAAGTGAGGTGCAGAAAGAGGCAAGAGAGGTGCAGAAAGATGCAAGAGAGGTGCAGAAACAGGCAACAGAAGTATAGAAAGAAGCAAGAGAGGTGCAGAAAGAGGCAAGAGAACTGCAGAAAGAGGCATGAGAGTTGCAGAAAGAGCCAAGTGAGGTGCATAAGGAGGCAAAAGTACTGCAGAAAGAGGCAAGAGAGGTATAGAAAGTGGCAAGAGAGGTGCAGAAACAGGCAGAAGAGGTGCAGATAGAGGGAAGAAGGATACAGAAAGAAGCAAGTGAGGTGCAAAAAGAGACAACAGAGGTGAAGAAAGAGGCACGAGAGTTGCAGCAAGTGGCAAAAGAAGTGTAGAAAAAAGGTGCAGAAAAAAGCAACAGAAATGCAGAAAGAGGCAAAAGAGGCGCAGAAAGAAGCAAGAGTGGTTTGCACACTATTAGTACCAATATAATAACCACATTCAGAAATAAGTAATAGGGGACCATTCTGGGTTTGCAAAGGGCCTTCCACCATGCTGTAACACTGCATTTTTGGTAGCGTTTGAGCAGTTTGAGCTAGAAGCAAGTTTTTTTTAATTCAAATCTGCAGATTATGCAGCAGATGATGCATTATGTGCAAATGCGGAAAATGTGCGGAAGGCTTCTTTGCCCCCAAAGTCCCTCAGGAGTAAAGTGGACTTCATCCCCCAACCAGTAGTGTGCCAGGAGGTGCGTTTGCAGTGTGGTGGAGAAAGGGGAGCATGGCCTCCGAAGACTTCTTAGCAATCCCACTGTATGGGACTTACTGTAGGTAACAAGAGCGGTAGTTGGCCCCCAAGAACTTTCTTGGAGGCCAACTACCCCTTCTATCACCTCCAGTAAGTCTCACACAGCAGGATTGCTAAGTGCTCATAGCAGGCCACGCCCCTTTTGCCCACCACTCTGCAAACGTGCTCCCTTGCATGCTCTTGGATGGGGATTGACATCCCTTCGCTGCTGGGGGTCCTTAGGGGCTAACTAGCCTACCTGTTACCTCCAGTAAACCCAATACAGTGGGATTGCTGAGAGGTAGACAGAGGCCATGCCCCCTTTCTCCACCACTCTGCAAATGTGCCTTCTGGCATACTCTTGGTGGGAGTTTGAAGTCCCCTTGCCTCCTGAGGGTCCCTGGGGGCCAACTAGCCCTCTTGTTATCTCTAGTAAGCACACACACAGCTGGTCCAAGGCCACGCCCCCTTGTAATACCACTCTTCAAATGCAGCTCCTGCGCACTGCTGCTTGGGGGGATGAAGTCCACTTTAGTCCTGAAGTCCTCAGGACACAAATGGACCTTGTTGCCCCACCAGCAGTGCACCAAGAGGTACGTTTGTAGAGTGGTATAAAAAGGGTTATGGCCTCAGACCACCTCTCAGCAATCCCACTGTGTGAGGCTTACTGGAGGTAACTGGTGGACTACTTCGCCCCTAAGGGCCCTTAGTATTCAAGGGGGCTTAATCCCCCAATCCAGAACATGCCAGGAGGCGTGTTTACACAGTGGTTCAGGGAGGGGGCGGGGCCTCCGACGAGATGCCAGCTTTTTTTTATTTGGTTTTTGGAAGGAGGGCTGTGTGGTCCCCCTTCCCTCAATTATTTCTGGGCCCTGGGGACCACATCCCTTAGGGCCTGAGCATTTTTTTGTGTAGAAAAAGAAAAAAACAGGAAGCGGGCAGCGTTTCCCCTTCCCAGGGCCACTATTGGCCTCGGGGACCCCATCCACCGGGGCCTGACCTCGTTTAAATTATTTATTTTTTTCCCAGGAGGGGGGCCGAGTGCCCCCCTCCCGTGGGCCGGCCCCAATGTTGGGCACTGCGGGGTGAGCCCCAATGCCCCCGGGGTCCCAGCTGGCCCCCCAACTCCTGCGGGAGCCGCCATTGCTTTTGGACAAGGGGAGCAGCTGACATGCAGCTCCCCTTGTCCAAAAGCAATACTGCTTCACTTCATAGAAGTGGGAACAGGTTTTCTGCTCTTGCTTCCATGAAGCAAAGCAGAGTTTGCAATGACAGGGTGGGAGCAGTGCTCACGTCTTGTCATTGCAAACTGCATTGTCCCGGGGGTGGGCACCCCAGGACATTGCTGGACCTGGCCCTGGGGGTGGTGGTCCCCAGGGTCATGGAGGGCTCCAGGAGGGGGGCCACACCCCCTTCCTACATGTGAATAGCCCTGGACAGGTGCCTGTGAGGCCTTCCAACCCCTAATTACTAAAAGCCCAGGGAAGGTGGCAGACCCTGGGGCTTGGAGGGGCCTGTGAGGCCCCCAACCCTAATTAATTGAAGCACAGGGAGGTGGTGGTCCCCGGGGCTGCGGGGGCCCACGCGGCCCTTGCATATATTTGCATATTGCCCCAAGGACCAACCCCACCCGGGGCCACATTAAAATGAAGCGTGGGAGGCTGCAGCGGGATTCGCAATTTTTTTTTTTAAATGCTTTTTTTTGGCCCAGGGATCTCCTGACCAGGCCTAAGGAGTCAGGGTGTTTCTACCCTGCCCCCTTTTGTTCACTTTTTTCTTGTGACTCGGTTCTTCCTAGTCACAAGATGGTTGCCAACTCTTCCTGGTTTGGAGTGTTGGCAGCCAATCAGAATGAAGCTCGTGATCCTCCTCGGTCATCCGATATCAATTGTTTTATTTTTAAATTTCACAACTACATCCCTTCACATAGGTATATAATGAACATTCCAGAATATAGAACCATTCACATGTAATGAACAAATCAAAGAAATGACATTATCGGTCCCATCGTAGGGATGCTTTTTGTGCATTTATATTCATGCAAAACGTGAAATAACTCGAAGCACAAATTAGCATTACCACAAATCATACATTAAATTAAATTGAAATCTGTTTCACATTATTTCATAAAGCCCCCACGAGCAATAAGATACTTTGTAATGTGAGTCCACATTTGTAAAGCGCACAATCACCCGTAAGGGTCTCTAGGCGCTGGGGGCCGTCGGGAAGATTAAGTGAGCTATTGCCCAGAGTCACATGGTGCTGGGCTAACCTGCCGCCGGAGCCGGGGATCGAACCGTGGTCCCCAGATTCCAGCGTCAGTCGCCCTGGCCGCGGCGCCACACCTCTCCCCTAATGCCTAAACATTGTGCAAACCCCATCGTAAAAGAATGCAGTGAACACTCCGGAATACAACCCCAGGGGGCATTTGACACATTCTGTACCAGTCCCTTGTTCGGCCCTTCTCTCCACTTAACGTTTCCTGACTACATCTTTTTTCTTGGCCTTTTCCCACTCTCTTTTCCCACTCTCTGTTCTCCCTCTCTTACTCCCTCCATATGCTTATCCAGAATTATTGTCCTCCTCTCTATCCCCTCTTCTATCCCTCGATTATTTCTTCCTCGTTCCTCTTTCCTCTCCCCTCTCAATTTATTTCAACTTTCCAATCCGTCTGTCATTTCTATTTGCCTCCCTCTCTTTTGTTTATCTCTCCTCTGCTTTCACGTCTTCTTTTGATCCAAGACAAATGGTGAATTCATTTTTTCACTGGAACATTGTGAGAGAAAATGTCTACCCATTTCTAGTCATTTTTATGTACAAGTTAAGTTATTCCAGTCCTTAATGTTTTTTTACTGAAGTTCCATTGCTCTTGAGGTGTGCACAGCACACTCCCGATTCCATAAACAGATAGAATTCCATTATAATGAAATGCCAAGTCTCACCCTTATATGCCACTGTACAGTTTTTAAACCAAGAAGGCTGGCATTAGCTACCTGTGGGTTTTCTACCGGATTGTCGGTACCTGATGTGAGAAACTAAAGCCCACACTCCCACCCAAGACTTGCTAATTGTACTGCTCAAAAGCAGCAGCTTCTCTATGGACTCAATGTGACCTCCTAATGCCTGGGATGGGAGCAGATGCACCACTTGCTGTATCTTCCCGGCCAGCCCAATCTGCACATGATATTGGACCAGTCTTTTTCTATTGGTTGCTCAGTCACATTTGCCTAAGCTGAGCAGCCATTTAAGTTGTGTCAACAGGAACATTGGACCAAGTATGTGGCCCTGCTTTTTCACTTCTGATTGGCTTTGAGTGGGCCATGATCTTTCTTGGGTGGGCCTGGCCCAACTGACCTACCCTCTAGAAACAGGCCTGATAGGGACTATAACGGTTTGTTGTGATTGTACTAAATATTGATTGGTGTTAGTGGAACCTAATGCTCAAAGGGGAAACTACATCAGTCTGGATGATTTCCCGCTGGTCGAGATATCATTTGTGTGTGTAAGAAAGTTGGAAGCTGTTAAAACCTTATTTACAATTGTTTCTTGTATGAGTTAATTACTCTGAATTTCTTTAGTGTTGCAGACAAAAGTTATTTGTTATTATGCTTGCTTAGAGCTGTAGAATTTGTGTATGACAAAATTGTAAAGTAGTGTGACCCGCTACAAGGGAGAGCATTACATCATAGAGTGCTGCATTGGGATAGGCCAGTTGGTGTGAAGTGCTGTGTTGAGATTGGTTGACAAGTCATCAAGAAGTTAGCTGTGATTAGGCCTGGGCGGAGTTTGCGGAACTCCGCAAAGTGACAAAAAAACTACACGGAGTTCAGCAAGTGGCGGAGTGCAGTGCGCAATGCCTTTAGCACTGGTCTTCCTGCCACTTGAGCAGAAATTCTAGCTGAGCGCCAGCTCACGCTAGCCAACTTACCGTTGGTGAAAGCAAACGGGGAAAAAACTCTGCTGCACTGTGTGGAGCAGAGTGTTCTGACTCCGCAAGCTCTACAGAGTACAGAAAACTCTGCATTGTCTGTGAACGGAGAGTTCACTGTCCACGCCTAGCTGTGATAGGTTTGTGAAAGACAAGTTGCAACATGATTAGAGGAAAGGATTGCCGTATTTGGCATTGGGAGCAGAAAAAAACATTGTGGTTTTGAATTTGGTTACTGTTTAATTACTCATGACATGTTTCAAAATCCATAGAGATTTGATGAGGGAAGATGTGAGAGTCCCGCTTCAGAAGGGTGAGGATGCACCCCCAGAAGCTACACCAGCTCATTGTATGGCACAAAATGTAGGGCCCTACATGTTTGGTGCTCCATCAATGTTGCAGGATCACTGAAAATGAAGGGCCATTTAAACGTCCACAATATGGCACTATTGATTTAAAGATTATTGAAAACGTATGAGAAAAGTTATATGAAATGAAGCCACCTTCTGGATCTACACAATATGAAGCGTTAAATGCTTGGCAGAGTGCAGCAGATGCAAAAGAAAAAGAAAAGTATCAAAATAGATCAAGGAGAGCAGTGCAAAATTATGCAAATGTTCAATGGGATGAAGGTCAGCAGAGGTGGAGGAAGTATGTAGTCAAGTGAGCTAGAATGTATCCAGCTATGACCACAGAATAGACATAAAATAATCAGAAACAGGGAAATGATGATGAGGAAGCTGCAAAGAAAACAGACACTGATAGTGATTCAGGGGTTGACATTTTATAAACTTTGTTGTCCTGAAGTCCACCTCCTTATGTGGCTCCTCCAACAAATACAGATGGTGTTACAATCTCTGGTGCATGATTTAAATTGAGAGACTATTTCAAGCACCTCCAATTTTTCCAAAACCTATTAAAGCAGCCATCACTGTAATTACTCTGGGTGTTACTGCCTCAATTGTGACTGTCCCTGTCCCTGTCCCAGTATCACAAGTTGTGCCAGCACAGACATTGGCAATGCCAGTTGCTACTGCACCTATAAATTTTGTTCCAAATACGGTTGTTCAAGGCACTCACTGTAAGAGGTGTATCTGTGGCAGGGTTTATCCCGACATCTCAGAATTCACAGATTGTTGCCTGGACACCACCACAAAATATTTAATCATTGATAAAAGGGAGGAAAATTGTCTTTATGACACCAATAGAACAGGAAGAAACAGGATCATTTTATGATAGGATTTCACCCCATGGTTTGAGGGGATTCTAGAGAATAAGAGAGTTGGAGAACCAGAGAGAAAATCTACTAGTTAGGGAAAGGCCCCTCGATGTTCCAAAATTAAAGGTATGATTAAAAGAAATTATCAGAGGGTGCTTAGACATTTCAAATCTGAATCAATATCAGAAAACTGAACTGATATATTTAAGTAAATAAATTACAAATCATGCAGCTGCCACTCATGATGAATTACCTGAATTAGAGAGAAAATATGAGGTTGGTCTTTCTAAGAGTATTCCCTTACAGAAAGGCTTTAGGGCACAGCTAGATGATGAAGCTGTTGTGACAATGAGGTTTTCAGGGAAGAAATTACACATTACAGAAGTAGTAAAATGCATCCACAAATGGAGTGATTTTAACAGGCTAAAGAGGAATTGGGCAAAGAAATACGGAAAGAAAAAGAAACAACCAGATACCACTGAAACAAATTGTAAGCCACCACCAGCACCCTCAGAGGAACAGCATGCTTTAGCTTTCCCTATGAGGGAAATTCCAAGTGGAGGCTATATTCATGTACCAAGCAGCAGAGGTGATCTCACAATATTTATGAACAATTTTCCTGCACAGTAGTGTACACAAGTTGACTGATTTGTGAACATTTCAAAGGTTTTGTGGACAGACGTGGCTACTTTCTTTGATATTGTGGTGCTGAGTGATCCACGGGCTGAATGCAGGATAGCTGTGCAATGGCCATGTTCTGAACCTCCAAGAGATGCATGCACTTGTGCACCTTAAAATGTGGTAATGAATAAATATGAAGAGGTAATTACCTTTTTGAAAGGAAATGTTCCATTAAGAGACTTTGATTGACTAAAGATTAAGAGAACAACGCAAGGAGCCAAAGAATCAGTTGGCAATAGACATTGCAATGCTGAGGAAAACAACTCCTTGTCATTATTGTAACAAGCTTGGGCATTGGAAGAGAAAGTGTAGACAAAATCCAAATAAAGTGAGTGGAGCTGGTAAAGGCAGAGTGTAAATCAAGCATAGATGCAAAATGTTCCAGTTCAAGTACCTGTCTAAACAGTGCAGATGCCACTGCAAGCACAAGGTCCCATGATGCAAGTTCCACAAGCTCTAATAGCCCCACGACATATGTTAAATCCCAGATTTATTATGAATCCGGTACGAAGAGCAAATTCAAATCCATTCCAAATCCAAAGCCATTTCAACTGTTTCCCATGTAGGTTTCGAGTCTGACAATTCCTAATAACAGTGCCCGAGGGGGAGGAGGATTACGTACTTGGCACAGTGTTAGAGGTAGACCAAAGAGGACCATTTGTAGGAGGAGATGTAAATGCGCACCAAGTGTCATTCCTTATTGATACAGGAGCTACCCCGTTCCACTATTTGAACAATATAAGTCCCAGACCAATCTCTCGGGAAAGAAGATCCAAGTTTTAGGTTTCACAAATAAGCACATTACTAATCTTGTTTCAGAAGAAGTGCCTTTAAAAATAGGATAATTTGTGGAAGATCAACAGTTTGTGATATGCAATGCAAGTTCTGAAATCTGCTAGAAAGCGATTTGTTGTGCAAGCTAGATTGCATCATTTATTGCAAACCAAATGATGTTGAATTTCAAAGGTTTGATGAGGATGTTGAATTTAAAATGGCCAGCCATGAATCAGCGGTAGGGTTATATCCTGTGAGAACGGTGGAAGTTTAACACCCCAAATTGAGAGATCCAGTAAAAACAGAGGTATGGGAATTTTTTAGGGAACAACATAGGACTAATCAAAGGTGTAGAGCTCGTCTGAATCACAATTAAACCAAAGGCAGTGTTTCCAATGCCACCACCATACAATCAAACACCAGAAATGGGAGCCTGAATAACACCAATGATTGAAAATATGTTAAAACGGGGGATTTTGAAAGAAATTGTTGAAAGTCCTTGTAATTCACCGATTATGGGTTTACAGAGAACCAATGAGAAATACCAAATTGTACAGGCCCTTCAAAAGATTAACAACATAGTTGTCCTATGATGTCCCCTGGAACCAAATCCAGCAACAATAATATTTCAGATTCCTTGCATTGCTAGGTGGTTTAACATTGTGGATCTCTGTCAGGCCTTCTTCTCTCTCCCATTGCACGAGGACAGACACTATTTGTTCTCATTTGTGTTCAAAGATAAAGTTTTAGCATGGTGCGGAGTTACACAAGGGTATACAAAAAGTTCTACGATCTTTAATCATATCTTTAAAAAGAATCTTGAGACTCTACAGATGCCTTGCAATTCAGTTCTTGTCCAATACATTGATGACCTACTAGTGGCATCAAGTATGTGAGAAGCTTGTAAACAGGACAACATTGCTTTACGAAACCATTTACCTTAAAATGGTTACAAGGTGTCCCCGAGCAAACTGCAACACTGACATAAAGAAGTCCTTTATTTGTGACATATCATAGAGAACAGAATGAGAAAAGTGTCACAGGAAAGAATTGAGACAATTCCAAAAATGAACCCACCCAGAAACCAGAGAGGTCAGAATATTCCCTGGAATGGTTGGCTATTGTAGTCAGTAGATACCTAACTTTTCCTTAGTGTTCAAGCCTTTACTGAGATTATCGCATAAAGATGTGCCTGATATGCTTCCTGGGGACAACAATTGCTTGAAAATTTTCCTAGAACTGACAGAAAGTCTCTGTCGTGCCCCGGAATTAGGAATGCCTGATTACAGCAGCAAGTTGTTCAAATGGTTATGCAGTGAGAGGGAGCGCTGAATTTTCTCAGTGCTTCATCAGATGCATGGAGACTCTCGAAGACCTGTGGCATATCTTTCAACAACACTTGACCCTGTTGCTGCAGGATTATGTTCTGCCTTAAAGTAGTTATGGCAGTTGGTGTCAGTATTGAGAGATGTGAGAGCATAGTGATGGGACATCCTCTTACAGTCATGGTCCCTCACTCGTTAGAGATTTTGCTCACCTGAACAGAAACACAGTATTTGACTAACAGCAGACACATAAAGTATGAACAATAAATACTTGCATCAGAGAACATCATATTTAAACAATGTCAAACACTAAATCCTGCTACACTATTAACAGTGCCTGAGCATAAAATTGATGGGGATGAACATGAAAATGATTGGCCAGAAATTATGGATCCATGCACCAAGCCAATACCAAATATTAAGGATGAACCTCTCAATGAGCCTGATAATGTAATCTTTGTGGGCTACTCAAGTTTGAGATACAATAAAGGAACTTTGAGAGCAGCTTATGCAGTTTACACACTTTAAGACGTGGTAGAAGATTCCTGGCTTCGAGGTGTTACTTCTGCACTCATGAAAGACAGAATTGTCCTTGCAAGAGCTTGTTGTCTTTCAGCTCTATTGAAAGTGGCTATGTTTACAGATAGTCATTATGGCTTTGGTGTAGTCCATGATTTTGGACAGGTATGGCCACAGAGGGGATTGATGACATCATTAGGTTCCCCGCTAAGAAATGGAAAATATATAATGAGACTCCAGGAAACTTTGCAGTTAACCCAAGAGATTGCAGTAGTTAAATGTGCTGCCCACGGCACTGGCAATGATTATGTCACTGTTGGAAATCTCTATGCTAATGAAGTTGCATGGTATTGTGCACTGGTGGCTTGTAGATCTAACCGAGAACATGGAAATTAATAAGAAGACCCTATTTTATTGATGTTGATGTTGGTGGCTGATACTTGGAAAGAAATCAAAAGATTACAGGAAGAAGTATCATATGTAGAACAGCAAGCTTGGATCAGAGCAGAATGTGTAACAAATGTAAATGACATATGAGTTTCAGCAGATGGAAGAACAGTATTGTCAGACAGTTTAAACACTTCCATAGTCCTGCACACATTGGAAGTGGTGCAATGGTTAGGTTGTGTGAAAAAGTTTGTTTCAATCTTAGATTCCGAATTTTATATGAAGAACTTTGCCATAGATGTGTTACATGTCAGCAGATGAATGTAGGAAGGAGAACCCAGGTAACACATACTCACAGTGGAAGATCAGGAGGGCCCTTTAACAGGATGCAGTTGGATTTTATCAAAAAACCAGTTTTCAATGGGCTGAGACATATCCTGGTTATAGCATGCAGTCTCTCCCATTGGATGGACGCCTATCCAACATGGAGGTATGACAGTTTCACTGCAGCTAAGCTTCGGTTTTGGGAGGAACTCATACCGAGGTTTGGATTCACAGTTTCTCTGGAGTCAGACCGAGGGACCCATTTCAATAATGAGGTCCTTAGAATGCTGTGTGGGGCTCTTTAGGTGGAATAGAGATAACACTGTAGCTGTTGTCCAGAGTCTTCGGGATAGATGAGCAAGTAAACTGAACCTTGAAGTCTCGAATTGCCAATGTTTGGGCATCCACTTCATTGAAATGGGCAGATGCATTACCATTGGTTTTGAGGAGTCTTTGAAGCATCCCTGACAGGAGAGCAGGATCATTACCTCATTAAATCATCATGGGTTGAGCTATGAGACTGCCTGATGTACCTGCAAATGTGCTTGTGAACATCATAGAGGATATGATACTCGATTATTGCAAAGGATTAGCTGATGTGATGTGTTTCTCATCAGGTTGGAGCTGTCACTGCCAGTCCACAACAGGAGCTGTGCCATGACCTTAACCCAGGTGATTGGGTTTGATGAAGATACATATGCGAAAATGCTGCTTGAAGTCATGGTGGAATGGCCCCTACCAGATTATCCTGATTGCAAACACTGCTGTTAAATGTGCCGGGATACCTAATTGGATGCATGCATCATACACTCAAAAAGTGAGGTGCCCATATGAAGAAGTAGTGTTCTTTGAGCCAAAACCAAAATCTCAGGTACCTGCACATCTAGAAGGACTAAAGGGGGCTTAAATACCACAAAAACCTACTCTGGTTCAAGTTCTTGACATCTCACAAAATAGTGTGAAACTACACACTGAAGAGAAAGAATCAAGAACTGAAAATAAATATTCTACTGAATCATCACAAGAGCAATCAAATGGTCCAGATGAAGGAACGAGTGTTAGAAGTGAAAGACCCTCATGGAGATCCGAATGGCCTAATAGTAGGAGGCTATTGATATTGAGTGAATTAGTTGAACAAATACCACAAACCATTCCTGAAGAAATAGAATCCAGTGGTATAAGCGAAACAGAAGAAGATCAATAGACACCAAGGAGATCTAAGAGAACAAGAGTGCATTGTTGAAGATATTTTGCACCTGAAACGAGTTACTACATGGAGAATGTGCAGAATGTTCTGGACAAAATCTTAATGAACTGAGATCACAGTTATTTGGATCACCGTGATATGCCACACTGAGAAACAGCATTGATTAAATAAGATCTCTGAAACAAATAGTCAATTGAAGGTTTTAACAAGCACTAATTAGTATCTGCTATTACTCTTCTTAAGGTCTGACTGTAGACAAAACGTGTATCCTTACCAAGACTAAGTGTAGAATAGCAATTATTGTCACACTAATAATTATATAGCTATCCTACTCCTTTTAGTTGGTATGAATTTTGCACCAGATTTAGAATCACTTAGATCTACCCCTCCACCTACAATGCCTGTTAATAAAGTAGATGCAACACAATTAAAGGTTTCATTTATAGATTATTCATGAGAAGAGTTTTCAACTAATGTTTATTCTAGTTTAGTTCAGGAATACAGGCAAGCTTTAGTTACTAAGGATTGTTATGTTTGCTCACATCTACCTTCTTCAGCTGCAGAGGTGGTAACATACCACTATATCCAATTAGCATATGCATTTTCATGTAGTATTTTGCTTAGCTTATTTTAGAGGCAACAGTGTTTTGAATATTTTTTTTTCCAATTATGACATTATTCATTCTAAACTTCCCCTTCAGAAAAGAATGAATCCTCATCCATAGGCACAGGATATGGAAATTGCATGCTATTTCTTTAGATCCCACACAGTCATAGACACTGTTAAGTTATACATACAAACATTGTTTGATGAGACCATTAGAAAAGACATTCATATTAACATTAGAGGAAAGGAGAGCTCAAAGTTTCCATAGCAAAAATAAAGAAGATGTTTTAGGAAATGTTTGGAAGAAAGAAGATGAACATAGGAAGAAAATTATTTATTCACTTTTGAAATTAGATAGAAGACAAAAAGAGAAATTTAGTTTTTACAGATGGAGAAATCAGATTAAAAAAGAAATATTGGGATTAGTAATTGTGAAAACACTATTGAAGTTTTAGGAGGACCTGTCCAAATATTAACATTAAGTATTCCTGGAGTTATTTTGTGTGTGGACACAATGCTTACTTTTAGTTGACAGCTGATTGGGAGGGTATATGTTATTTAGCTGTGCTATTTCTTAAGATGTATCTAGTAAATATTATATACGCTTTAACAATGACATCACTGCATAGACACCCATGTAGTACAGATGATGGGACTCAATTAGTGGGAGATGTGTTTGCAACAATAATACCACCTTTATGAGTAAAACGATGAGAGAATTGGAAAGTTATCAACAGTTGTAGATGAATTAGCTACTAGTTCACCTGGTGCTTTGCTAGCAGTTAACACAGATCAAGTGGCTAATAGATCAATGGTTTTGCAAGATCCATTAGCTTTAGATATTTTATTAGCAGAGAAAGGCGATGTCTGAAAGATGCTAAAAGCTGAACATTGTTGCCCCCATTTACCCGACGAGAGTAGACCGATAGAATACTTTGCAAAGAACATTGCTGATCTGAAATCTTAATTAGAACCCCCATAAACCTCTAGTGTATTAGGAAGCTTAGGCAAAGGAGTTTCAACCATTGAAATGCTTATATTATTGATGTGCACACGTTTACATTTAAATAAAGCACATGTAAGCACATGTAAAATCCTGAATTTGTAGTAGGTAACCATACTTGAATATTATAGGCCTGCACATAAATAATGAGCTGAACTAAGTTAGCATAACTGTCGATTCCATGTTAACTGGAAAATAATGCATTAACACATAAAGGCCTGTTTTTCATAGTGAATAGTTGTTTGTGCGAGATGTTTTTCTTCTCTTTGCTTCAGATATTGCAACTTCAGAAGCCTACATTTGCTAGTGAATAGACACTTGTTTTGTATTAGACAACTGATAGTGAGGTTCTCACTGGGAGGAAATGAAATTGACAGGAAGAATGATTAATGGGAAGAAGTTTTGGATCACAAGAAAACAATGTTGTAACCTTTCAAGGACTAATATCTGGAAGTCTATTATGCTCTGGTGAGACAATGAGGAGTCAACTTGTTCCTGGGAATTTGCTGATCTTCTAACAGTGGATGAAGAAGACGAAAGAAAATAATATTACAACATAGAATTTGTGTGTTGATAATATTGTAAGCTCCTAGAGCAGACAACACAGATGTAACAGAATTCCTTTCCCCAACCTTCTGATTATAGACTTGTTTCTGATCTCCTAGACTTCTCTACATGAGATACATTTCTAATGAATTATGCATGTAAATAATTTCCAGTCTGATTTGCAAAGGCTTTCTGCTTGCACATTGATCTCTCTCTCTCTCATCAGCTTCTTGATTGGATTTCTGAACTGACACCTTTTCTCTCTTAATACCAATTTATTAGAATAGGGAGTTTCCTTTGGGAACATGCTTTGACTATTATTATACTGACTGTGATTCTAACCAATATTTTATTTTACTTCATAATCAAATGTCGATTGATGGATTTTATTAACTTTTGATGCTAAAATGCTACTGAATATAAAGACTTTAAAGATGTATTGTTCATGTAGATGATTGCTCCTCAGTTATCTTTGTCAACCGTCAAAAGTATTTAATGATTATTCCCTAAGATTGAGATACAGAAAGCCCCACTCAATCAGCCCTAAGCTAAGCCTGTCTGATCTGTGCCATAGCTACCAGGGGGCGAGCTCAGGTTAATTTAGTGACTTTGAGGGTTTACACTGTCAAGAAAAGTGATTATTCCATGAGGTAGGCAGTTGGCCACCCGAAATAATAATCCAATTTCTTACATCTACTCTAAGCTCTCACATGGAATGCCCCAGCACATGCCATGCGCTCTACCAATTGAAACCCTCTTGCCCTGGTGAAAATATTACTGCACAGAGTTCCAACTCCATCTTCCCAGCTTTTTAACCCCTTCACTAGACCTCACAGCCAACTTCCTTCTGAATATTCTAACCTACTCTCACAGTATGCATCCTTCAACTCAGTTTCAAAAACTGCCAGTGATGCACCCCAATTTGCAAGTCACAAAACGTTCTGATACTTTCCCTTTACCCTGTCATTCCACTCCTTTAAGAGACTGGGTAATTTGTAATGAATATTATATTAATGTATATGATTTCCTGCCCTTAATCTAAGATCATTGTATTCCATAACTTCTAGCACTTGGCTGATATCCTGATCCTTATCTGAACTCATTATACTCCAAAACCTCCAATACTTGGCTAGGCGTAAGCCTCTAATGTGATCTGGCCTTAAGTATTGTTGATTGACTACGCACAGAGGTTCTTTTATAACTGCTAGTTCTCTTCAATAAATAAACACAATATTTGTATAAGTAAGGGAGATAACCCACATTAAAAAGATGGATCATTTACCGCATATTAAATATCTGCCTTGTTGAACCATAGATATTTTTGATCAGCCTGTTCCAGGGACCGAATGTAACTACTGTGATTGGAAATGCATATTGGAATTAACGTTCAATAACTTTATCAGCATGGATATGAGACAGAAGGTGCCACCTAGCAACCCATTTTCAAATTGTTTATTCAATTAACTAATGTGTCAAGTCAATACACATGGGACCATATCCACAATTAAAGACATAAAAGTATGGATGGTGATTTAGCTGTCCACTTAAACACATTTATTTTTTTATTTTTTGGTATATTTGTAAACATTCCCAGAGGTACACCTGGAAGCTGCACTAGGCATCCTTCAGGGAATGCCATGTGGCGTTCTGCAAAGGTTTCTTCTCCCTCTGTGCAGAGTTCTCCACACCGTGGAACATTGCTAAGTAGGAATAGGACCCTCTTGGTCATATGAACTTTTTTCACCCATGGAGAAAGCCCTTCCCCTGCACACCTAACAAGTTGGGGTGCTTCTTTCCTCGTTTCACCCTGGATGGAGTAATTTTCTGCCTGTTTCCATGGGTCCAGGGGTTAGAGAGGAGTGTAAGAATGCATACAAACATGCCCGTTTGGGCATTCTCATACTTTCTGTCAAACTACACCTCGGATCGAGCCCTTCCTACCCCTTGAATGGGATGCAAATCAGCGGATTCCTGGCAGGTGTAACAAAGGAACATTTGGTCTTAAACTTACATTTACAACCGAATCTGCCTTTGTGAAAACGTCCCTAGTTGAGAAAGTTAATAAGTCACTTCTTTTCAAAACACTTACCAGAACATATCCATCTTCAATGTACAAGTTCATGAAGATCAAGCAGGTGATCAGAACGCCTAGGACTGGTACGGCTGAACGTTTCCGGAAACATCTCATCTTATCCAAATATTTCAAATGTGGCTTCTCGTAAAAAAAACAGCAAACCTGTTCTAGGGGAGACACAAAACAATACAGCATATGTTAGCTCGGTTTGCCATTTTCTTTTGTAATTAATATATTAAAATCTAAATAAAATAAAATGCATAAGGGCATCCAACATAGAAAAGGAAAACATTTAATGCGAATAATTTCAAGCTCAGTCATTCAACAGATGGAATTTGCGAAGGCAGAGAATACCTATATTTTGTATGGGGATTGAAACACTGACCATATGCCCTAGGATCGGAAGAAATAATCAAAGGTGCACCTTTTATATAAGGAGGACTACATAGCATTGTAGCATCCAGGGACCACACTCTACAGTAGTAGTGTGAATACCATTACAAGTCACTTAGGTCAAGCAAAGTTCATATAGCATGCTAAATGTCAACGCACTCTGCAAACCGGATGGGTTATGGAAATAATGGACGAATCCAAGTGAGATGGAAATTACATCGAAAAATATTTAAAGCGTTCATATCACTCATTTTTCCTAGCACTGAGATCTTACACAGCAAAATCAACAGCGTTTCTGACATGCTGTTAGTGATAGCAGGAAAAAGACTATGTAAACACCAGCGGTACACAGAACAAACAGACCTCTGTTTGAGAGCGCTTATCTTTCTACCTTTCTCAGTTTTGTGCAAGTGAACTTCACTTTAAAAAAAAAATCCGTTTCACGAGGATCTTTACAAAAAGAACAATGACTCACTCAGAGGAAACGCAAAGCCTATGCTTTCTAGGCAAAACACATGCAAGGTTAAAACACTAATGAAATAGTTATTTAATAGCTATTGCCAGTTATACAGTATAACGATATACCAAGTAGGTTCTCCCGAAAAACAGCACAGTGATAATGGCTAGTGTCAAAGGTGCTGAAAGTCCGGAAGTGTACACAGACATGGAAAATGTTGACTTGATGTCCTCTTAATTAAGGAATCCAGGACCCAAAATTAGAATAACAGTTTAACGGACCACATTTCATTTCTGATAAAGTCAACATGGAAATGTTTCGACGTTTTGACCTGTATACAAATAATTTTCAATGGCGCCTTAATCATGACCATTCAGGTAGCAACGTACAATAGCCACAGGTTAGTAGCAGCCCATTGGTGGTGATGAAGAAAAGGTTTCAGGGGTGATAACGTTTTTATATTTAGTCTTACTTCTCACCCTGAGTCGTGAGAGCAAGGACAAATCTGTTAACATGTATGCTTCATTGAGCGGGGTAGAAAAACCTCCTGATCTAGAGAAAAACAAAGTATAATATTTCAGAATCATAGATATTGCAACTCAACTGGGGTGCAAATGTAGTAACACCTCAATTAGCAATATAAACGCAGTGCATAGAAAGATCCATCACTCAGGTGGGGGCCATCCATGTAATTTAACATGAAAACTATGCGGTGTACCCGTTGACCCTTTATAAGCACCAGTGTTGTACACTGTATTATGAATGAAGATATTTTCCTTATGATAGAGAGATAGACAGTACACAACTACATTTGAAACTGCAGGTTTCAAGCACAGTCACCCATTAAAAACTGGCGGCTGCCGCGCCCAACATTGGAGATCCCGTAAATGGCAGTCCCCTTTCAATTAAAACCACAGCTTATACTTTGCATATTTTTGTATTATACTCATCTGTGTGTGCTGGGGGAATACACATTTACTGTTTTGTTGGTCTTGACCACATACTGGAGAGGAGGAGGGCTCTCTGTACCTCTGCAGCACTACTATTCACATGGTATTACTGAAACATATTATTGTGTGGACTTTCCCCTTTAGGCATCACCTCCCTACAATCTTGCCACCCTCTATTTGTAATACAAATCCAATGTACATTAGGAACATAGCATCACTCCCTCCCCAATTCCAGAAGACGTTAACCCTCAAAACTGGGATACACCAACTTGCTGACTCTTTCTTTACAACATGATATGTCTGCAACTTCCAGTCTTTAGAAATAACTCTCCATCATTTTAACAGATTCCATTCCCTTAGTATCAATCGAGTGTTTAAAAGTCTCCTATGCAGATTCTACGACACCTTCATACCTTGCTCATTTCTGTTTCTGATTCGACCCTGAAATACAAAATGGTACTATCCACACTTCTACATCATTAAAATACAAAGAAGTAGTAACAGTTTCACTATAGACATTTGTATAAATATGCATGGGTAGGATAATCCTTGTCTCTATATCATTGATAGATTTGAAAATGCTTGACTCAATAGTTAGAATATGTTCTACTTTCTCTCTTTCTGGAATCTTATAAATATATTTGTCTCATCGCTCTTTCTATGACCCCCCCTCCCCCCGAATTATGGTTTGTCCTCTGTCTCGTTCTATAATCAATCAATCAACGTTTGTATAGTTCAGCACTTTCATCCCTGGGAGTATCTGGGCGCCGTGGGTGCGACGTCTCATGGTCACATGGCTATGGTTCACTGGCGCACTCAGCCTGACACATGTTTCTTTCTATATTCAAACCCTAATTTTTTAGTCAAACAGCGTGCTTTGCAGACATTATTTCCTTTTTGCAGCACATACTAAAACTGGAATGAAGTTATTTTACAAACTTGCTAGTGGAAATTGTCCAACCTTTATAGTTCAAGCAAATGCAGCATTTATGAACTTTCTAACATTACAGAACTCCAACTTTGTATAAACTGGAAATACTTCAGCCCTATTTATTTATGTACTTTTCTTTTATTGTTTTTATATAGTGGCCACCAGAAACGGGTTTCAGGGCGCTGTACAATCAAAGTAGGGATTTCAAATAGCAGCGGGTGCCCACAATTGTGTAGATTCAGACAGAGGTAATTAGGTCGTGGAACGCAGGCCTGCATTTTACAGGGCTGGGCAGCTTAGCAAGCTATATGTGTAACAAAGGAAAACAATGCATAGGCATAGATTGAAAAAAAAAACAAAAATAAATCATGTTAGGTCACTGCCGAAGGTGAGGCAGGAGAGGGCACTAAGCAGTCAAGGCAGGTGGCTAGACACGAAGCAGTCATCCTAACACTTTAATAAGAGAAGAGGCAGCCAACTCTGCAAGGCGCTATACGGCAAAAGGGGAATAATTTGGCGTTGATATTAGAAACACCGAACACTTCACCTAAAAAGGGAGGGGAGAGTCTAGTACAGTTAAAAACAGAGTGCATTGTGAGAATGTTGGGACACATATGAGAATGTAGGAGTGACAGCCAATGATAAGCACAAAACTGGAAGAACAGTGCTGGTCTTGATGCTCAATTTTAAGGAGCTAGTCATTGCACCTTTAGAGTTTGGTCGCATATAATATAGGGAGGGAATAGATCATTAGTGAAGAGAATAATAAGAGACTACACCCCACCAATTTAGGATAGGGGTACTGGGTGCAATGAGTTCACTATCAAGTTTTGCAGATGATGTGTGATTAAAAATGCAAACGCAGAAATGTCCCAAGGGATAGATACTTTATAAGGGATTTAAAGATTTGGAAGGAAAGAACATTCTTGATTTGAAGGGGGAGAACATTCTAGACTGTTGAAGGATTACAATAACGGCGTAGCTAGCAGTGGTGCAGCAGGTGCATTACAGCCCAGAGCACTGAGTGCTCTCTGAACCCTTTTGCTTGATGTAGTTTTAGTACCCGACTAGTGGTCAGGGAGCACATGTTACCTGCTTGGAATAGGGCTCATGTACCCAGAGAAGCCTGGACTTCTTAAAAAGAGGAGAGGAGAGAGATTTGTTTGCTTTTGCAACGTAGGATGCGTGATCCTCCAGCCATGCATAACTTGTGTGAGAGTTTACAGGGAGGTCGGAAGCTCAAAGGTTTGGAGTAAGGCATGCTATTCTTACGGAGCAGTTGCCTTTTCCTAATAAAAAAAGCCTTAAATAACTTGTTTTTAGTAGCACTTTATTCTTAAATATTGAATTTTGGCAAAAAAAGACACTGCATTTCATTTTCACAATTTATGGAATGTTTTCCTCCACAAAGATACTTTATTTGTAAATCGTTTAACTTTCCTTGGCAGTGTAGGTCCTATGGGAAATTACTTCTGGAACACATTAGATGTAAGTTATGATGTTAGTAATATATATTTTGCCTATACTGAGCCGGAAAAATTGATGGTCATTTTCAATTTCTGCATCCTAATCTATCTTTATTAAGAAAGATAAATGTGCATTTTATAGTATAAAAAAAAAGATCGAAATTGTACACTTTTCGCTTGGCTATTATATTCACACACAAGGTTATGGCTATCTAGTGGTGTGCTTTCTCTGTAGTGCCACAAGGTGGCAGTAAAGACACGTGTACGTTTGTTTGAGATTACATTTAATGCTCCTCTCTGCAAACCATCTATTGAATTTTAAAATCACGTTTTTTGTGCAAGTTGCTGCTTCTGATAACTCTTTGTGGAAAAAAAGCAAGGCTGCATTGCAATATTGGCAGCTTGTGTTATCAGATGCTTTAATGTGACATGCCATTCATTTTCTGGCGATAAAGATGATAACGACCCAGGTGTCATAATATCCTGTTGCAAATATTAAAAGCATGGAGGGTCCTATTACTTTCCAATTACTTGCCTCTGTGGAATTTCTACTTCAGAAAAAATCCTTGTAAATAAACTGTAATATATATTTGTTGAACCGTATGCAAATGAAACTGGATTTCATAACCTAAACCAACCAAGCTTTAGTGTAATTACATTGCAGAGTCCAGCGCTAACTCAATGTTTATTTACACACATATTAACCCACAATTCAGTTGAATGAATGGCTTAAAACAAGGGCGTGGTTACCACGCTAGACAATGGACTTGACTGTTTTAAAACAGAAGGTGGACGAGAAAACATCAGTGAATGTAGGGGGCGCCGAGGAACAGAGGGGTGCAGGTTACGTCTACTAATTCCCCAAGCACAAAGATCTCTTTCAGTTGCTTCAATGGATCATTTGGCGCAGGCAACTTGAAAGACATTGCAGGTGAGTCCACGAAAGACACTACAGGCACACTGGGCCCACTCAGTCACCCCCCTGAACGCATGGTAGGATTCCTTTCGATGCCATCATACTTCTAGCCAACAATCCTTCCCTCGCCCTCCTTTTCCTTTGGGCTCATCTCTTCAGCTTAGCGTTTTTCTCTCTCTGTCTTTCCTTTTGCTAGGTCCATTCGTGGCCCCATCCACCCTCCCTGCCCTTTACTTTTTGTAGTTATTCAGAGCGTTCAGGTTCCCCAGTTCCACTCTCTCAACCATTTCAGGATTTGTCTTGCATTCTGGGATTTGTAGTCTGTTCGTTGGTGCATGAACTACTCCTGCATGGACTTTGGACACCGGGAGCTCAAGGCATTTTTTTCAGAACTAGAAAACACTTAAATTTTCTGTCGGATTTACATCACTTCCTCGGCCCATAGAATAAAGTATGGACCGTTCCCTGGTAGAAGGCAGACTTAAGAGGATCTTAATACAGGAGATAATTTAGAAAGACTTTTGTCAGCGTTACGATTGAATACTTTAGTCTGACCTTCTGGGGTTAAGACAGCCCGAAGGCCGTCATAACTCAGACAAAAATCTCAATACACTAGGTCTAAGTATCCTGGCTAAAGACAGTCTTAACCCTGTCTTAAGACAGACTAAAAAGCCTTAGTGAATCTGGCCCAATTTTCCTCAGACAGATGAATGGACAAAGATGAAGTTGCAGGAACTCTACATACAATTGACAATTGCTTTATCATGACTTTGTGCTAATCAGTAATATATGTCTGCATCTGTAGTCAGTTTGGAGTCCAATAGTGTACAGTTCCCTTTTGTTTGTCAACAGGTATGAGCACACTAGTCCAGACACACGAAAAGAGTCGCCTTACAGCTGACCAAGGAAAGAACATATTTATAATTCTTCAGCTCCCTAACAGTGGGACCCGGATGTACGTTGCTACAACGCATGCTTTTACCACGCATGCTGTTACAACGCAAGTTTTACAACACAAGCCTTTACAACGCATTGCTTTGGGGGGTGCTGGATAGTGAATAGTTTAATTTACTATTCCAACTCCAGTCCCCGTGGATAGTAGGGAAGGTGTTGGATAATAAATTAAAACTATTCCCTATCCTAGAGCGCCCCCCAGTGCAATGCGTTGTAATGGTTTTCGGTGTAAAACCTGCGTTGTAAAGGCACTGCGTGGTAAACGTTGCGTGGTAAAGGATGTTTCCCGTGGGACCCACCTTTCTCACTACTGTGAAAGGTTTTACCGCAGAAGTAGCAATGTGTGATCTTGCACACATAGCTCATAATAAAAATAGCATGAGTCCTATGGCAACAGTTCAAACTAATATTAATGCATCCTCACTTCACCGTCGTACGTGTGAAACTCCACGCGTTTGACACTTCGTTAGTGTTAAATGTGGCATTCTAATTATTGAATTTTCGTCTGTCTTTTGTTGAATCTCAGTCTGGCTCATTAGTTTATGTTAATTTCTATTTAAAGTTGCTTCATCCTGCTTCTGTTTAATTTTCAGTTTACTCTGTTGCATAAAGGTTGTAATTAGACTTTGATACATTTTAATGTCTAGAGTTAGACAAGAAATCTAAACTGATATGTATAAAATTATATATTTAATATGCTTAACCGCAGGGCCGGCTTTAGCACTGATGGCACCCTATGGGACAATGTTTGTTGGCGCCCCCAATGACCACCGCTTCCACAGATTCCCTCACTACCACCATTTAAAAGTGCCCCTCAAGTCTCCATAACCAGTCTCTCAGATTCATTTAGTTTTAAAGCGCCACTCATACCAGTGTTAGGTGTCAGAGCACTTTACATCATACACACATTTAACGGAGACAATCACTCGTGTAAATCACTTTATAGGAAATGTTACATAAGACAGAGGATTACAAGATGCAGGAGTCACATGTCATCCATACTGGTAGGCAGTACAGTTTAAGAGTCCTTGGTCTGGAAAAGCACACATTCAGAATTTAAAACATAACACTAATAGTTAGGGGTTCTCTTTAATAATAATAATTAATTTCTACCCAAATGAACCCTTTTTGCAATATAATGGTAAGGAAAGACCGGGCAAAAAAACATGTAGGTCTACACCTTGCAACTTGCAGGCAGCTCTTTGATGACAGTTAATAGCTAATTGTTCCATATTAGGATTTTAATGTATAAACTGCAAGTAACAAAAAGATCTCTTTGACAAAAGCAATAACTCATTGACCTATTAACATTATATGCACTTTGTGATCTGCATGGCACACGTTCTTAGCAGCAGGCATTTTAACCCTCTGAGCTACCTTAGGAGGAGTCAAACTTCCACTAGATAAAACTCTCTCTCCAGGAAGAACATTAATCACCGGACTTATCTTGATATTTTTATTGATGTCTGAAAATTGCTGGAGGCAAGGAACGTGGCAGCAGGTGGTTTTAAAGACATAATATATTTGCAAACAGGGCGCCCCCCACCCCAAGTCAAGGCACGGTGTGATAGCACTGATCGCACCGCCCTAGAGCAGGCCTTGCTTATCCGTGTTTAGTTCTGGCGATCCCAAGACTTTGATTTTACTAAAATTGTATGTATACAATTCTATGTATAACATGCTTACTTCTAGAGACTTTCAGCCAGCCCTCTTCATCCACTAATCCTTTATTGTGCCATTTGCATTTTTCTTCCACCGCTACAGCATGCAGCTTGAGGTGTGGGGTCAGCCCAGCATTCCGCTCATTTACAAGGACCATACCCATACAAATTAGTCCCATTCAGTGCCTGGGACAACTACGGCAGCACGTGCTTTTTGAGACCAAAGGCTTGCTTTGCTTTTTTTATTTTTTTTAATTTATTTTTGATACATGAAGCGGTTGGTAT
Organism: Lissotriton helveticus; assembly: GCF_964261635.1. Classification (NCBI taxonomy): domain Eukaryota; kingdom Metazoa; phylum Chordata; class Amphibia; order Caudata; family Salamandridae; genus Lissotriton; species Lissotriton helveticus. The sequence continues at coordinate 1,137,578,839 of NC_136057.1, read as the reverse complement.
GAGTCATTCCGATCAATACAAATAAGTACAGCATAGATCATCGCTAATTAACATATTGCACAAATAATAACATCGCTTTTTAAATCAAGCAAAAATTACATAACATGTCATGAATAGTCAGCAAAGAGAAAATTGATAATTATAAATAGAGAAACAAGGAGGAAAAAGCAATATCTAGAAATTCATATAACACATTAGTCTATTAGAGAAGATAAAGAAGAAAATGAAGGAAAAACAAATCCAGACACTGGCTTAGTTCTGCGGGCAGGCACTAATAGAGAGATATAACCCTATTTTATAACTCCACATACTGTGTGATACTACCCCATATTTTTTTTGTGCGCCAAGTTTCTTTTTACGTAAGCCCTTCAACACATACAGACTGTGCTCCATATTATGAGTAACAAAGAATCTGGACCGCCATTCCACAAATGAGGGTGGTTCCTGTTGTAGCCAGTACGAAGCGATACACAATCTATAAACAGCAGTCGCAACAAATATTAATTTAGCATGTTGCTTTGCAGTTCCAGTATCCTTTAATCCCATTTCAACCCCCAAAAGAATCTGAGTTGCAGATAATTGAATTTGACATCCTACAATTCCCGATTGAAATCGTTCTATCTGTAACAGAAGGGGAGCCAATGATGGACACATAAAAGATTTGTACATCATTTGCAGAAATGTGGCCACATCGGAAGCATTTCCCTATAGCATCCCCTGACCATTTAGAAACCTTATCGGGTGTATAATATAAATTAAAGAGGGATTTGAAATGTTGAGCAAGGAGCTTTGCAGATAGAAATAAGTCTGTTGCCATGTCCAGAGAGATTTCAATTTGAATATCTTGTCTTTCTAATTTAGTCCCCCATTTAAGATTCTGCTGTTCAATATCGTTGGTTTTTGTGTTTAACATCAAATTATATAAAAAACCTATCTTTGCTCTTCTTGTATTAGCTTCAATCAGGGGATTTGGTTGAAATAAAATGCCACTTTTCTCTAAAAACTCCCTAATCTGGAGATATTTAGAAAAATGCTCTCTGGGGAGTTGATATTGCATACATAGCTTTTCAAAAGATTTAAGAGCACCATCAGAATACAAATCTCCCACCACTCCTTTCACCCTGCCCCTCCAATTATACACCACTCTATCCCATAAATCGACTGGTAAAAATATTGGCGATACCAACGTGTGTAATAAGAGATTTTACCAAAACCAAACATTTCTCTAACTGCTCGCCAAACCTTGTATGCCGCTTCTAAAATTTTGAACCGTGTTCGTTTGTAATAGCTCCATTCTAGGTAGAGGAATAAGAGATTTTTTACTTTTATGCCCAATACCATTTGATATATCGAGGGACATTCTGCCAGCTGCTCTAGTGCTGTTCCTGTCAACAAGATACCCATCCCTTGTAACCTACACGCATAATAATACAGTACAAAGTCTGGTACCGAGAATCCTCCTAGCTTTTTCGGCAATGTCATGAAGTGCCTAGCCCGTCGTGCTTTTTTCCCTGACCACATAAAACTCATACAAATTGCTTGTAATTGTGCCAATCTAACTTTAGGGATCTCCAAGGGTATACAACGAAAAAAATATAATATTTGGGGCAATATCAGCATCTTTAATAGGTTACATCGCCCTACTAGGGAAAGGTGTAGACATTCAGCCCGATCTAATTGTTTCTTAGCCCCAACCAGTAGTTGATCCCAATTTACTTTAACCAAAGTGGTAGTACATGTTCGTAATTTAACCCCTAAGTATATAACTTCTTGACACAGCCTTGGGTCAGTAAATTTCGGAATGTTTATACTTAGCAGCTGAGTCTTGGCAGAGTTCAACTTATAGCCAGATAGCCTACCAAAAATTGTGGCCAGTTGTTCAATTGCTGGCATCGCTACTGTTGGATTCGGCGTGACCACAGCCACATCATCCGCATATGCCAATACTTTGAATTGATAGGACTGTATAAGTAAAGGGGGTATATGCTCACTTAGTTCTAACATCTTCAAAAAAGGTTCAATATATAAGGAGAATAGCAACGGAGAGCAAGGGCAACCTTGCCTTGTACCTCTATTAATTTCTACCTCTGCCGACTCGAGTCCCATAGTGTTTATACGTGCGACTGGTCGATAATACAGTGTCTGGATTGATTTTATGAACTGTGGCCCAAAACCTCGTCTCCTCATCACCTCCCATAAAAACCGCCATGTAACACGGTCAAAAGCCTTCTCGGCATCAAGCAAGATTAAACAAAATGGTTCCCGAGTAACTTTAACATAATCCAAAAAGAAAATCACCCGATTAACGTGGTTTGTTGTACTGCGTTGAGGGATAAACCCGTGTTGTACTGATGATACTAATCCTGCTATAACTACAGAAAGTCTATTGGCTAAAATCTTTGAATATATTTTCCCATCTGCATTTAAAAGCGAGATGGGCCTATATGATCCAGGAATATTAGCAGGCTTACCCTTTTTGTGGAACACTACAATCGACGCCTCCCTCCATGTTTTAGGGGGTGCGCCTTTCTGTGCCTCTAACATTGTTGACAATAAATCAGTCTTCAGAACAGGGAAAAAAGTTTTGTATATTTCCAGCGGCAGCTTATCTGGCCCTGCCGCCTTCCCTAATGCTAACCCATTTACTGCCTTTTCAAGTTCTTCTAATGAGATGGGAGTCTCCATTAATTGTATCTCCTCCGACGAGAGATCTCGGGTACAATATTGATTGATCAAAGTAATAGCCGCTGTCTCATCATATACTTCATCTTTGTATAAAATCTCGTAAAATTGTCTAAATACCTCCAAAATTCCCTGATCATCCTTAACAGAATCACCCTTCATATCTAATAATTAATCTATACGCTGAGCGGTCTCCCTTGATCTCATTTTTTGGGCGAGGCATCTGCCACTTGCCTCGCCGTACTCATAATGGATTTGCCTTTTAACAAAAAACTTTTTTGCTGCCTCTTTAGCCCAGATCAAATTTAGTCTTGCTTTTAGCCGTGCCACTGCTGTAGCCTGATCCGATGGGTCTCTTCCAGCCTGTATACCTTGCATAAGGTTTTCCTCAGCTGTAATCAAATCCTGATATAGTTTTTTGGTGCTGGCTGTCTGTTTTTTTTGATTGTATATACCATAACTGAGTATCTCTCCACGAAAGGCGGCTTTAAAACAGTCCCACACTCCTCCAACACTACTACTCCCTCGATTAATATTGAAAAAAAAAAATTATCCATTGTTTCATCTGCTCGATGAATTGGTGTTCCACTAATAATTTACGGTCAAAAGAGAAAGCCCTTGGTCGAGTCGTTGATATTATACCAGCAATAGATAGAACTATTGGTCCATGATCAGAAGTAATTCTAGGATATACTTGTATCGTTGCCTGATTTAGAAGTGATTGGGTGGTGAAAAAATAATCTAAACGGACGAGCGTCCGATGGGGGAAAGAAAAAAAAGTATACCCAGGTGCCGCCCCCTTAAGAAAGCCCACGCATCCACTAACCCATGATCACCCGTTAGTGCCTGTAATGCTTTAAACACGCGTGGCTTCCTACCAACATACTTTGACTGTTGATTATTTAGAATATTCGGTGCAAGATTTATGTTAAAGTCACCACATAAAATCAGAGGTGTGGGCCACGCTGCTAGCTCAACATTCAGATTTTCCAGAATCCTTGCTTCATCCAAATTTGCACCATATACTACACAGACCGTAAATTTAATATGACCCACAAGGCATTCTGTAATTGCCCATCGTCCTAGCCCATCTGATAGACTCCTGCCCGTGTTGGTTACATGTCTCTTAGCAAGGATAGCTACACCTCTTGCAGCACCAGAATATTTGGTACAAGTAATTACATTAAACCCTAGCTCTTCTAACAGTTGCCGCTTTGACCAAACTATATGAGTCTCCTGCAGGCATATTATATCACATTGGAGAACTTGTAATTCCTGTGCAACCCGGCGTCGTTTCTCCAATGAATTCAGCCCCTTGACATTCAACGTGCCTACCCTAATCCCCCTACCTGCCATCTAATCTGATCAATTCTTTTCTCTCTTTTCTCTTCCCTATTTTCCAGCTTATCCTCCATTGAAAAAAACTAAATTACTGACTGCTTTAGCATAAAGACTCCGTCCCAACCCTGCTTCATGTATTATTTTCTTTTTTCCACCCATTTCCCACCGGTTACCCCCCGTTCCCCAGCCCCCCTACCCCTTACCTTCCCACCACCCCACCACCACCCACAACGAGGCTTAAGGACAATGTCCTCTGTGATGTGGACGTACCTAGCCCCGTGCTCCTATGTTTGACCCCCCCCAGGCCCCCACCCTCTGACTACCTCCCCTCTCCCCCAAAATTAGAAACTCTGTTCCACTTTACATACTTTTATATAACTTTGTACACATGTATATATCTTCCCAATAACATTTCTCCCTGAAATAAAGAGAAGAAAAAATTTTCAAAAAAAGAAAAAAAAGCCACAGAAAAAAATTATTGAGATAATAAAGAAGTAAATCTAAGGGAGGAGGGAAGCCCCTGAAGTATGTCTTTATCCACACCTTACTTTCCCTTTGCAGCAATAAGACAAAAATCCAACAATGCATTTTCAAAAGTTGCTACCTCTCGCTCAGTTTTAAAGCACATTCATATATAGCTATTAGTTAATATTATGCGGGTTGGGACTTTTTGACTGCGCTGCTATTTCATTTAAATAAAGCTGTGCAGCTGAGCAAGAAGTGAAATATCGGGTTTGGCCCTTATAGATCGTTTTCAGTTATGCTGGATTAAGCAGAAAACATTGTGCGCCCTTTTCTTGGAATGGAGCTATTAACTTCCGTAGCTCCGATCGCTCATGTACCGTCGACGGGCAAAAGTCCGGGCGGACAAAGAATTCACATCCGGCACCTTTCCGTTTTCGTTCAGGACGAGCTAAGTCATACAGTGCCTCCCTCAATAGATAGTTATTAAGACAAATTAAAATTGCCCTGGGATATGCATTTTGTTTGTTTTGCCGCTGCCTAATCACGAATGGGAACCTATGCGCCTTAATTATTTCAATGTCCCAGTTCCAGGTATTGAGCTCAGGGAAAGCATCTCTAAATAGCTGAGTAATAAACTTCCGTGGATCTGAGCCCTCTTTTCCTTCCGCAATGCCCAAGACGCGCAGGTTGTTGCGTCTTGCCCTGTTCTCTAAATCTGTCAGCTTCCAGTCCACATCAAATCTGGATTTTTGCAGGTTCTCAATGTCTGCCTGTTGTTTAACCAGAGTATCTTCAGCTGAAGAAATACGTTCTTCGACTTCTACCACCCGCGTAGAAACCTCCGCACATGTTTTGACCAGGCGTCTTACAGTATTCTGGAGCTTTCTCACTGCTCCTTGTGTGCGCAAGCCCTCTGCTCTGGTTTCATTCCGATGCGCCATAATGCTCTTATAAACCATTCCTAAGGTGATTGATTCCTCATCAAGTTCCTCTGCATCCAAATTAAACGGAGTCACTGTTGGACCTTGTTCAAACCCTGCAATCGCTGCAGACTCCGGAGATTCTACTACTCTCCTTACAGTTCCATTGGGAAATGTGTACTCAAATTCTTCTTGAATCTCCTGGTCTTCTTCGACAGGGGTATCCCCCCAGTCGCCCGGGTTACTGAGACTGTCCTCATCATTTTCCTTATCAGACGCCATAGTCAGATCTGTCATGGAATAAAACTTGCCGTCAGAGCCAGCACATTCAGACTCACTACCCAAGTCAGTTACCGGACAGATAATAGGATTTATAATAGGATTTATTACATCTGTATTGCCTGGTGTGCCCTCAGTAACTCCACCACTACCCAGTAGTTGCTGACTTAGAGAGGTCGCCTGTATTGAGCATTCGTCAGAGAGGTTCCCGCTCTCTACCATCAGTGGTTCGTGTTGATCAACCCCTATAATATTTGGGGTGTTGCAGGTAATTTGAGAATTCTGCAGCTCCACATTTAAGCTGGCCTTAACTTTAGTCCCCTTTTTATTAAATATTGCCGGAACTACTCGCTGTTTCGTTAGGACATCTTGAGATGGAAGATTTTGGCCACCCTTCTGAACCAAATGCTCATTCTGCCCTTTTGTGCTCGATATATCTGGCAATTGTGCTGTTTTTCGGTTATTCCTGCCCCCCACTATGGTGTTGTCCGGTGGCATGCTCCCAGAGCTTAAAGATGTACCACTTTCGCCACCCTCAGCGACCACCTGTTCCGCTGCCACAGTTGTTACAGTTATTACTCCCCCATCAACAGGAGTACTCACAGGTGTGGGGGCAGTCATTCCTCCGCGGTTCCTTGCAGCTCCTCTGCCCCTTGCCATCGTCTAGTGTCCCAATACCACTTACGGGGGGCATAAACCGTAAACGACAATCCCAACAATGCCAGGCAGGCATTCCTCAGATCTCCGTAGCGCGGACTCAGCTGCTCTGTGCTCCCGCAGCTGTTCTCTCCTCTGCACAAAGCAGCCGCGGCCGCTCCCAACGCAGCCGCGCTCCGATAGACTGACAGGCAAAGCCGCCTCAGCCGCCGTCCGTCACAGCTCCTCCTTCCCGCTCCAACAGTCAGTGACCGCTAGTGTACGCCAGCAGAAGGAAGCCTCGAGCCTCCAAAAGCTTCGCGGTGAGTACCGTCACTTCACCAAATGTGTATCGCTGCCTCGAAAAGAATTACCGCTTCGTATACGGGAAAGCCAGAGGGAATGAGGGCTTTCACTGAGGGGTCAAACGGAGCAATGGTCCAAGCACCTCACTCGGCCGCTGCTGCGGCCGCCATCTTGCCTTGCTTTGCTTTTAAAGAATTCTTTTTTTATATAAGCAACGGCCTAGCAGCTCTCCCGACAATAAGGGTTTAGAAAAATCATGACAATACAAAACAAACACTGATAAAGGTAAAATGGTGACTGTTAACGACAGGCCCATTGGCTTTGCCAGTGCTTGTTTTGATATGACAGCACCGTGTTTTGCTTGTAAACAACTTGTTTCCAACTTATGTGAGGTTTTTTTCTTTCACAAGTTCTTGCCACATGCCTGGGATGTGTGCATGAATTGTTGATAGAATACTGGACCTGATATTGCAGCACTATGGTGATGCCATGAAAGAGGGAAAGCAGTCTTTACTTTTTTATTTTTTTATTTTTTTTATTGAGATACACAGAACATGAGCACATGATCCAACAGAGAACTTCTCATCATGTAAATGTGGATTAGAATAAGTGGCAAACATAATACCGTGGAAAAAATGTTTTAGAACCCAAAATAAAAAGAGAAAATCAAAATCACGGCTTAATTAATGGAAAATTCCTCTTTCTCACACATTTATATAAATGTATGCAAAGCAATAGTAAGCCATGATAAAGCCATTGTAAGAAAAGCGGAAAAAGAAGAGAGAGAGGATATTAGGCAGGAGAAAACAACAGAAAATCACAAGTAGATACGTCAGAATACATAGAGGGGCCCTCCCGGGGTGATCAGCCTTCTACAGCCATATATGCACAAACCGAGCCCCAAATTTGCTGTCCTAATGCCCTTTTCCATCTCCCTTTCAAAGCATACAGATTATATTCAGTATTGTAAGTAAAGAGGAACCGGGTCCGCCATGCTTCAAATGAAGGAGGATCGCTTTGTAGCCAGCACGAGGCTATGCACAACCTTAAAACTGCTGTAGCTACAAATATCATATACACAGTATTATTTGGGGGCACATTTTGGTCACTGCCCGAATCCAGACCGAGAAGGATCTACATAAGTGACAGCTGGAGAGGAACACCCAGTATCTCTGACAGAAACCTATTGACATGCCCGAACAGATCCCTTAGTTTAATAAAGGTGCCAAATATATGAGTCACGTCTGCCTGTGCAACATTACACCTGAAGCATTTCCCATCTGGGTCGCCACCCCATTTGGATATTTTATCTGGTGTATGGTAAAGATAAAATAGAGTTTTATAATGTTGCGTGACAAGGTTGGCAGACATGAGTACTCGCCCCGCTAGTTAAATTGAGCTCTCAAACGGAATCCCTTGGCAGCCTAATCTATTCTCCCATTTACTTGCGTGTACTTCTAGATCATTGGGCAGAGTCCCTAACATCAAATTATAAAGTACCCCTTTCCGGGCTCCTTTCTTATTGGCCTCTATAAGAGGATTAGAAGACATGCATACTCTAGTTTTCGATAAGTAATTGCGAATTTGCAAATACTTAAAAAAATGTGTGGATGGGAGATGATATTGTTCCCTCAACTGACTGAAAGATTTTAGCCCATCCCCTACCTGTAAGTCCCCTAGCGTAATTAAACCACACTTTCGCCAGCTCACCACTTTACGATCCCAAAAAATACTAGGAGACAGAGTCGAGGCAGTCAATGGAGTGTATCTAGAAACTTTTTTCATTATATATAGCTTTTTAATTGCCTTCCATACTTCCATACCAAACAGCAGCAACCACCTTACATCTAGTACGTTTATAGTATTTCCAATCTATATTAAGAAAAAGGCAATTCATGGCTTCTGATCCAAGGAGTAGGGTATATATTGAAGGTTGTAGTGCTAGATCCAAAGGTCCTACCCCTGTAAGTAAAATGTTCATGTGCTAAAGCATACAAGCGTAGTAATATAAAAGGAAATCTGGGACCGCCCAGCCACTGACCGCCCTTGGTAAAACCATATTTTTTTTGCACGCCGTTCCTTTCCAGAGACCACAAAAATTTCATACAAAGCTACTGCAATTGTACAATGTCGGACAGAGGGATCTCTAATGGTACGTTTTTAGAATGTTACATCTACCGACTAGCGTTAGATGAAGACATTCAGCCTGGTCCAATTGTTTACGGGTCTCAGTAAGCAGCCTTTGCCAGTTAGATTGTACAGTGGCCATGGCAGAGGCTGCGATCTGTACCCCTAAGTATGTTACCTCTGTCAGGACCGTGCAATCTTTGAAAGACTTGATGTTAACACATAAAATCTGCGTCTTAGCAGTGTTCAACTTATATCCAGATACCGACCCATATACTGCTGCTAAGTGCTCGATCTCAGGCATCGCCACTGCGTGCTTAGGAGAAAGTACGGCAACATCATCAGTGTACGCGAGCACGCAATATTGTTGCTGACGTAACATTACTGGCGGGATCCGGGGATTACTCTCCAACACGGATCAATATAAAGGGCAAATAAGAGGGGGGAACACGGGCCACCGTGCCTTGTTCCCCTTTGTATTGAGACATGTGCCGATTGGAGCCCCATTACATAGATCCGAGCGGTTGGCTGTTGATATAATGTCTGTACAGATTTTATATAATTTGGCCCCAACCCGCGAGACTTCATCACGTCCCATAGAAAAGCCCATGATACTTGATCAAAAGCCTTCTCGGCGTCCAATAATATGAGGCTCAGCGGTATTTCCATACCGTTTGCGTAATCAACTAGGCCAATCACCCGGTTGACATGATCGGTTGTACCGCGTTTAGGGATAAACCCGTGTTGATGCACAGAGACCATTGGAGATATCACTCCAGAAAGCCTTGCCGCCAGTATTTTCGAATATATTTTCCAGTCAGTATTTAATAATGAGATGGGTCGATATGAGGCTGGCTGATCAGCGGGTTTCCCCTTTTTCCTAAAAACAACAATGCTCGCCTCTTCCCACATTTTGGGGTACACTCCAGACTGCGCGAGCCTGCTTGCGGCGAGCATATCATGTTTTAGAGCATGAAAAAAGATTTTATACATCTCTAGTGAAACCTTGTCAGGGCCCGCTGTCTTGCCTGCTGGGGGTGCTTTAATGGCCGCCTCAAGTTCAGACATCGATATTGGGGCCTCTAGCTTGGTTGCAATGTCACTGTCCAGATCTTGCTTACAGAATTGCTCGAGTAGAGGCGCAGCCTTACTACTGTCATAATCTTTCCTGGTATATAATCGAGTATAGAACTGTCTAAAAACTTCGAGTATTCCAGTCTCGTTCTCTATCACTTGCCCAGATATATCTTTAATGCTACTGATTCTTTGTGCAACTTCTCTCGTCCTCAATTTCTGGGCCAAACACATGCCACTAGCCTCGCCATACTCATACAGAAGCTGCCGTTTAATAGTGTAAGTTTTTGCTGCCTCTTTGCTCCATTGATGGTTTACCTGTGCCTTACACCGGGCAAACCTCCGCTGCCGAGCCCAGAATTTCTCTATTGGAACGTATATCCTGTACTAACTGTTCCTCTGCCTCGGCTAAATTACTATATAGCTGTTGTAGCGGAGCTCGTGCTCGCTTCTGTGCGTATAAGCCATAACTAAGGCCCTCCCCTCTGAAAGCAGCTTTGAACGTGTCCCACACTGTCCCCATCCCAGCACTACCCCTGTTTTGATTAAAAAAACTCTACTATCCAATCCATCATGTCCTCCTTGAATTTTGTATCTAATAGCAGTTTACGGTCAAAGGTAAATTCCCTCGGTTTACTAACAGGACTGTTAGATACGATAGAGAGGACAACAGGTCCGTGATCTGACGTAACTCGCGGGAATACCTGTATTTGAGCACCTGAGAGCATACCTTGTGGCACAAAGAAATAGTCGAGGCGCACCAGCTTCTGATGAGGTGCCGAAAAGAAAGTATAACCAGGGTTGCGGCACAGAAGATAGGACCAAGCCATGTGCGGTGAGAAGTGATCGCAATGGCCTATATACCTTTGGTTTCCTGCCGACATACACAAAATCATCATTGTGCCATGATCCCGATTGAAGATATATATTTAAATCCCATCATACTATTACTGGGGTAGGTCACATTGCTAATTCGACATTGAGATAATCTAGCACGGCTGACTCGTCGAAATTAGAACCATAAATGGAGCATAGTGTACATTTAGAGGAGCCTATAACACATTCTGTAATTACCCATCTACCAGCACTGCCCTCCAAAACCCTCTCTGTGCCGGTGACATGATTTGTTGCTAATATGGCTACCCCACGAGACGTGCAAGTGTTCTTGGTATTTGCTAAAACACTATAACCAAGTTCAGTCAAAATATTCCGTTTAGACCATGCTACATGCGTCTCTTGGAGACAAATGATATCACAGCGCAGCCACATCAATTTCCCAGCCACCCGCTGTCTCTTATTAATGGCGTTCAGATCCCTAACGTTCAGCGTACCTAATCTTAACATTCTAGCTGCCATTCCATAGTTCCAAAACCCAAGAATATTGTTCCACGGCTGCATTGCATCCCACACTTACAAATACAACAAAAAAATGCGCTCATGATCTCTTTTTATTTTTAACCCCCACCACCCAGACTGCATCCAGCAGACCCCACCCCCCTTCCCCTTCCCCCTCCCCTACCTCCCACAACAGGGCTTAAGGACATAGATCTCAGTGATAAGAGTGTGCACGTGCCCCCTCCACAGAAAACCCACCAGACAGCCACCCACTTGATACCTCTGATTATTCCTTATTCCGTCTAAAAAAAAAAGAAAAAAAAATGACACTAGAGACAATATGTCTCTGACCAGGCTAAAACTAACATTGACCAAGCTACCTTACTACATGTGTGGTTAAACACAAAAAAAAAAAGAAAAGAGATCTCTGTTGCAAGTTAACCTTTAATCAAAATCCCAACACCAACTACTCTAGAAAAAGAGATAAGGGAAAAAAGTATGGTTATTTCAAATGCTAATGATCTCATTATTTCCACACAAGAATAAGGTTGAAACGATATTAAGGAAGTCTTCAATTATGCTGCAGATCTCGGCTAAAGTCTACTAATGAGCCAGAAAAAAAATGAAAAAAAATGCAAAAATGAGTTTGAGAGTTCGGTAATAATTATAAACTGCTTCACCCCAATCAGCCGAACTTGCTATGTTGCCAAGCTCTCATCATATAGGACAAAGTCCAAAAACCAAAAAATGTTTTAGCCCTTAGATTAAAGGCATCAATTATTGACATTATTGACATCTATGAGCTTTAGGTACTCTTGGGCTTTGATCTCAGAAGTAAAGTGTTTGGTCTGCCCCTTAAAAATCACTTTCAACTTCGCTGGGTTTAGAAGAAACACTTGTGCCCGTTTCGCTTGAAATGGCGTGATCAGTTGGCGAAATTCCCATCTTTGCCTCACAGTAGCGGGGCAGAAATCCGGACGGACGAAGAATTCAAAACCATGCCTGTGCGTCATCTGTCAAGGCGTGCGAGTTCGTATAATGCCTCTCTCAGGACAAAATTGACATATCAGAATTGCTCGTGGCAGTGGTTTTGACCCGCCCGCCGCATTAGTGTCTCCATAATTTTTCCGCTGAGAAAAAGGGAATCGATGTGCCCTAACGATCTCATTCTCCCAATGCCATTTGCTTAGCTCAGGGAAAGCTTCTGTAAACACCTCGATGATAAACTTACGGACATCTTTTCCTTCTTTTGATTCAGGTATACCTAAGACCCTTAAGTAATTGCGCCTTGCGCGGTTCTCCATCCGTCAATTTCCATTCCACGTCTGCAGTAGTTGACTGCAGAGTCTCTATAGCCGTCTGCTGCTTTGCTAGCGAGTCCTCAGCGCCAGGGATACGCTCCTCCGTCTCAGTAACTCTCGTAGTCAGCTCATTGAGGGTTTTAACCATTCATCGCATCGTGTTTTGGAGCTTCCGGACTGCCCCCTGAGTGCGATTACTTTCCGCTTTAGTCTCTGCACGGTGTGCCATGATGCTTTTATAGATAATGTCCAGAGTGGCAGCATCACCTTCAGTATCCACCTCATCTTGATTATGATTATGATCATGTTCTTGCCCCCCACTTCCCCCATTTTCCCCGGCTTCCCAAGCGGGTTGCATGAGGGGGGACATTGCATTTAGAAGACTCTCTGCTTCTTGATTGCGACTGCCAGTTTCTTGATCGTCAGCGGGGCCCAAAGTCTGAGTCCAAACGGGCGAATGCTCACATTCATCGTCTTCCCCCGTGAAGTCAGCCTCATCTTCCCATTCTCCTAGCAGGCTGTTACAATCTTCCTCGGAGACGACAGAAAGATCAGTCATAGAATAAAACTTCCCATCGGAAATGGAAGACTCCGAGTCACCCAGATCATCATTTGCCTTTCGCTTGTACCTGTCTGCTGCATTAACAAGGCACTCAAGGGGGGGGGGCAAACCATTCATATCCGCAGCTGTATTATTACTGCCGGAGGCTTTAACCGCCACGTTACTTTTTACACTTGCAGTGACGCCTTTCTTTAAAAAAATTGCATGCACTGTTGGGGCTTTAGAGCCTTTCTCATTTCCTATCCCGCTCGGCTCACCTTGATTAGCCACAAATGGAGTGGTTCCTCCAGTTTCACATGCTTTTGGTTCGCTCGCCTCGAGTGGATGGTATACACTGTGAGGGCGGTGGCGGAGCTACAACCCCAGCTTCAACTCCAGTTATCGTACTCCCATGGTCGGGAGGATTCTGAGCACTGCGGCGTTCACAGAATTGTTTGCATTGTTATTTGCGCCACATGCTCTCGCTCCTCTCCCCTTCGGGGCCATGTTAGGGAAGCCGAGCCTGATACAGCAACAAAGAATCAGGAGAGAGTCTCCCCTCCTTACTCGGCACTCAGCAGCACTACCTGGAAGCGGGTTGCTCCGCTCCGCCTCTGTATCGCTGAGATGCTCTCTGGCTCCCCCACGAACCGCCGGTCTCAACTGAACCGAGAGAGCCGCCCGGACTCAAGACAGCGTGAAGCCCAGCTGAAACGGCATAGAGGTGGTTAAGCGGTGTACTTTGATCTTGGTCCGTAATCCATAGCCCGGGACCTCTACAACCTCGGGCGCTCACCAAGCGTCATCCATCTGCAGCGCAGTTCAAGCTACAGGTAAGCGGCTTCTTGGCTTCGTTGCTGTGGAGGAGGAGGAGAACACACACTCATACGGCCAACATCGCGGCCGCCATCTTGCCCCTCCGTCAACATTTTTTTTTAAAAAAAGGAAAGCAGTATTTACAATGCGATTTTTCCATCACAGTGCCTTTTTACCATGCATTTATTACCATGCAAGTTTTTACCTCGTATAGGCCTTTACCAAGCATCTAAGGATAGTGTGGGTGTTTAGGCACCCCCAAAAAGTTTTACAATAAAATATATTCATATATATATATATATATAAATATATATGTGTATATATATATATATATATATATTGCAACCCACACGGACACTCCAACACATAAATAGCGTATTCCGTTTTGCAGGTCAACCTCTTGGTGATGGCAATGGGTTCCTGTCGAAAAGGGCTTTTATAGTGTGTCCTATTACTGCCATAGCGGCAGGCTTTACATTGGGGACAGGTCTTAAAGCCTTTTTTGAGTAACAACCAAGTATTGGAAAGTTTTGGCTCTATAGTGTTGCTGACCAGAGCCTTAGACATGGAGGGTGATTTACGAAAACAGAGCAAGGGCTTGTTGCTCACTTTATGTCCGATGATAGGGTCACTTTGTACAAGATTCCAATTCTTGTATATGATCTTTCTTAGATCTCCATGCTGGCGGTTGTAGGTCAGTATAACCCGGGAAGAAATTTCTGGAGCCTTAACCTCCAATTGATCAACCTTAGTACTGGCCCTGTCCCTGGGAACTGAAGCCTCTTGCCTGCTAATAGATTTAGTGCGCTGGATAGCTTTCACCAAACTGGTATTGGAATTACCAGAAAGCGTAATCTACAAGCCTCCTGCGCAACTGCGCATTCGGCTTCCGTGCTGCAGAGCCTTCTGATCCGAAGCATTTCCCCGAAGGGAATGCTCCGGATCAGATGTGCAGGATGGTAGCTGCTGGCGTGCAATATTGTATTTCAAGCACTTGGCTTCCTATACAACCTGGTTGACAAACTGTCGTTCTCAATGACTACCTCCACATCTAAAACGCATATGGACCTTGGACTAATATTAGAAGTAAAGTTTAAATTGATGTTGTTCTTGTTAATTACTTCTACAAAGGCATTGGCACTTTCAAATGACCAACAAAAATTGAGCGGAAGGTTCCCCTGGTTTACTTAAACACAGGTTGGGGGAATTTGCTGCAATTAGAAACTGTAGACCTGTGATTTTCGTGAAAGACTCTGTTGAAGTCAAGAGTCCTAGCTAGAAAATACCAATATCAGCACAAAACCTATTCACATGTGGGTCCTTAAAATAATAGCCACTCTTGTACATGTAGAAAAACTAAATATCAAGCACTATCCCAAGTGAAACAATATATTTTGATTTAAAATAGACATCTATCGATAAACAGGTAAGCAGGTAAACACACCAGAGGAATGAAAGTGTTAACAAAATTTATTAAAATACCTCCCACTAGGGGTTACACTCTAGATAAAAACGATAAAAATGAACACATAAAGAGGTCAAAGTATGACCGGCATTGGCACTTTCAAATGACCCCCTCCAAACAAGAAATACATCATCAATATACCGCAGGTACAGTAAAACATTGTTGGTAGTAAATTCCTGGTGTTGGCCAAAGAGGACCTGCTCCTCCCACAGCCCGACGTGTAAACACGCGTAGCTGGGGGAGAAGCAGGCCCCCATCGCCACACCTCTGACCTGCTGGTAGATGACCCCATTGAAAATGAAGAAATTTTGCTCCAGGCACATTCTAGTCATGTCCAATAGCATTTTGTTATGAGCTATCGAATTTGGAGGGCACTTATTGAGGTACAATTCCAAGGCCTTGAGTCCATCACAATGTCTTATTGAGGTATATAAGGATGAAACATCCAGAGTCACCAATAGCATGTCCGTGCCCCAAGCAAAACACTCAATTTTACTCAGGAAATCAAATGAATCCTTTACATAAGAGTCCAGAGACTTGACATAATCTTGAAGAAAGAAGTCAATGTATTTTAAAACATGCTCCATAGAGCTTTCAATAGCAGAGATTATGGGCCGACCCGGTGGTATATCAATCCTCTTATGAATTTTGGAAATTAGATAAAAAGATGGAATTACTGGATGTTATTTTTTTTAGGTAGCGAAACTCATCATAAGATAGAAGGCCCACACTTCTCTATGCCTGTAATTTTTGGTATTGGTCCACCCATGTGGCTTTTACTGTTTGGATGTTGCTTCTGCGATAACAGGTGGAATCACCCAGTTGAATTTCTGCCTCTTTTAGATACATCTCTCTTGGCCACAAAACCACATTACCGCCCTTATCTGCTTGTTTTACGATAATGTCATGGTTGGTTTGCAACTTGCTGATTAATTGTTTGTAACATCTGTTTTGTTTGCTAATGCAAAACTTTCTTTTATTGGTGGCGGTATATCGTTTTTTAACATCCTGCACCACTATTTCTTGGAAAGTATCCAGGTTGTCATGAGCCATGACTGGCTGGAACGTGGATTTGGCTTTGAAAGGTGTAATATGTTGGCTATTTGAGGCTTGGATAGCGGTGGTCACATTTTGGCTGGACCCTTCGATTTATAGTTCCCAAATTGTTTCAAAAGTGGCCTGGTTTTCACTGTTTTCCATTGCTCGACTGGGCATGATATCCGGTTGATTTTTCTTCTTTGGATGTAATTCAAAGAATTAGTTCAATTTTAGCTTGCGGGTGAATCTGTATATGTCCATCCTTGTATATATATATATGTATACATATATATATATATATATTTATATATTTAAACTTACCTTAATAATACTTACCTTAGTTGAACTTATAATGCATGGTAAACATGTGAGGTAAAAGCATAAGCATACTAAAAACATGCGGGGTAAAACATGCGTTGTAAAGGCACGCAATGTTTTTAACTGCATTGTTCCATCATACAACCATATAAGAGACAGTACAGAATATGGACTTGGTATTCCTGACAAGTGGCAAGCTTGGTGTGTCTTTAGACATCTACCCCATCATCTGAGTTGAGTGCGATTATCAAAGAATTATTTCATATGTTAAACAGGCATGGTGTTAACTTGTCACCTAAGTTGCGTACTGCTTCTTTGAAGGTAGCCGAGAACCTACAGCACAGTTTTCTGTAAGGGGAGTAAGAATTTTGAGAGTTGGAGTTTTGGTGAACCAATGGTGTAATAGAGAAAGTTCAATCCAGCACAGCTTTTAAGAAGAACCAGTGAGTATATACGTGCGTTGTATTTACATTAATGATAACTGCATTTGTTTTAAGTAAGATTCTTGAAAATCTGACATGGATCTGGTGAACCTTCCTTTTAACACTTTCTTACACAACAATATGATTAAATATTGGCCACTCTTTTTTAAATCAATGTATGTTTGCACAAATGTTAACACAATATTAACATTGCACAAAGGTTACAGCAACAGTTTCTCATGTACCTTACATGGCTACCAATTTAGTGCATTCTTAAACATTTTTGTAGACCTGGTTTGGGAGTTTTGCTGTTGTTTACTTGAGCATGTTATATCCTATTGCTCACTCTTCAATATGTAACAAACACTGGTACAACCCTCTCAGTTATATTTTGTTTACTGTAATAGGAACCACTTTGTATTAATTATAGCTATATCTGATGAAGCAAAGCTTCGCATATTTTGCGGCTTGCCGAAGTCAAGAACCTCGTTTATGTGTAATAAGGTAACAAAACGTATGTTTTACTAACATTTATTTTTGTTTAGGCTAAGTTCCCGAAGCTTGCCTATGTGTATTTCTAATGAATTTAATCCGTGTTCTTTAATATGGCCGCCGCTTGTATTTTAGTTACTGCGCATGCGTCAGCCACACTCACGTGTCCTGACGCGTCTGCAGAAGTGGAGGGAAAGTTATGCGCATGCGTAATTCATAGCTGTGCTTATCATGTGGTACTGCTCGTGCCACTGCTCTTGTGATTGTGTCAATGTAGCTAACATTTAATGCAATAGTTTTATTTCTTGATGATGAGTTAAAAGTACAAACCCTATGATGTATTTTCATAATGACATTATTATGTATTAACTTGTTTTCGCTTACTTTTCATGTACCGCGGGGAATGGGGGTCCAAACTGATTGGGAGCCATATTGACGGTCTCTTCTGCGCATGACCAGGGAGCATTGAAAGGTGGCCACTTTGGACAGTGGAACTCAGCCAGCTGGCAAGCCACAGTCAAGATGCGCCTGGGAAAGCCACCTCTGCGCTACGAGAACGGCGAATGTTGCTCCTCATGTGTTACAATGTTAATTTTCACTCGTATTTCTGCACAGTTCTCATGAGAACCCCAAACCTGCTAGGCGGTACCCAAGTATGTTAATGAAGGCTTCAAATCTTGTATTGTGATTGGTGTGTTACCCAAATCCTACCTTAGGACCAATCGAAATTGAGGGATTCTGACACTTTGCAACATTGGGGGGTGGTACACTGTCCCAAAACTGTATATCTACCCTGGGTTCACCTAGTGAACCGTCCGACTTGTCTGGTTTAGCTGACCTGTCACTGACCCAACGCACTCAATAGGTGACTGAAGATACAGAGCGCTGCGAAGCACTCTGTCCGAATTTGACCATAGACTAAGGTTCTACTGAGCCTTAAAGTGCTGGCAAGCACTTAGCTGGGAGTTCGCTGACCCAATCGGGGTCTTGATCGATAGCTGCAGAGCGGGTGGAGCGCAGGCGTTGCTTCCGAACTGTGGGTTCCGGTCCTGTCCTGAAGAGGGTCCTGTCCTGAGGGTTTGCTGTCCTGTCCTGAGGGTCCTGTCCTGATTCCTATTCCGAGGGTATCCTGTCCTGTCCTGGGTGTCCATTCTGCACCTGCTGTCCTTTGAGGGGTATCCTTCCTTGAGGGTTTCCTGTCCTTAACTGACCCGTGGCCAGGGTTTGGTTTCCACACCTTTCTAGGTAAATATTGCTCTGAAAACTCTTTAAATCTTGCACCTTCTAAATTTCTGACTTTTGCTTTAATAAAGTTCATCATTGCATATGTTATATTTTCCATGCCTTTCCGCAACTATTGAAAGTCAATTACATATTTTTCCATAAGTTTGTTCCTATGTCTTCTCACTTGTTAGAAATTATATTTTGCATTGCAGTCTGTAATTTTATGATATGGTCTAGAACTTCATTGCCTAGATTGTTCAAAGGCCCATTCACCTTAAGTGAAGCGTGCTACTCTTTATAGGCCCTCCCATAGTTAATCATGCATAAAATGTCCATGCTTAAACATTTCTGAGATTTTATAATATTTCCCATCTGCATTACATATTACATTTGAATGATTACCCTGTCATTATTTCTTTATGCCTATGTGATTTACGTTATCTTGGTTATTGACTGCCTTATTTTACTGTACCTCATGCAAGAAAATATTGAATTTAGATAAACATTTTAAAACTTCCAGTTGTCCGTGGTCATTTAAACAGTATTTGAATGTTATTGGTTGGGTTTGTATTTTGCTGCCTTTCCTTTACAGCTAGCTCCCTGATTCATTGTGGTCATTAGGTACCCGCATCGGTGGATGGTAAGTCGGGTGCACTCAAAAATAATAATAGGGAACACACACACAACTTGGTAGAGCTCGTGAAGTCACCTGATCGATGTATATGGTGATTTGAAAAGTATATGGGCCCTGAAGCCGGAAACGGCGAAAACTATTGGTCGGGTGGCCTCGCGCGCTCTATCAGTTTTCTGGTAGCAGAGGATGGTTAGGGACTAGTTGAGAGTAAGGCAGGGATTAGTTGGACTAGTTGAGTCGGAAGCTGCTATTATATTGATGCTGCTAGAAGAGCGGCTGTTCTAAGAGACCTGATCATTCTCTTGTGAATACGCTGCTGAAACTCATGATTTTTTGCATTGTTTTTATTCTTGTTCTTATATTGCTATATGTACTAATCCATGCATTTGTAAACCGTATCGTTTCGTGTTGTCCGAACTCCCCGGGGAATTGAAAGGGCAAGTGGTGAATAGAATCCATTGTCCTGAGGTCACAGGTTCGAGGAAAGTTAGGTGCAGGTTAGGATAACCGGGAAGCACTAACTAGGGTTTTCTGAATACATGCGTGAATAAATGACAGTAACGGGGTTCATTGGCAAAATTCCCATAGTGGCGTAACCTAGTAAGGGTCACATCGGAAGAGTAGCAGGTTCCTCGGAGCTAGCGTGAAAGCAGAGGGGTCCGCTGAGAAACCTTAAGCTCGGAATATATCCCGGAAAGAAGTGGATGAGTTTAGGGGAATAACAGGTTCACCGATGCTAGAGTGAAGGGTAGGCGGAAGAGATCTGCCCGCAGCGAGTGAAAAGTAAATGGAAGTAGTTTACTTGCAGTAAAACAATTCTTTCTCTGTCTAGACACTTGAGCACTGTGGCGAATGTGTATTTGTTGTAAAAATAACCAAGCACTGAGCACTTTAAAAGAAAGAAAGTTTCCGTTACCTTGTGAAGGGAGGGAGTCAGTCGCGAAGCGCCTCTGACGTCACTCTGTGCCGCGCTGTGAATGGTAGAAGCAGCGGGCGGGTAGCGGAGCGGGAATTGTAAAGGAGGGGTGAGCGCCGGAGCGTGGGAACTGTCTCACGAAGGGGCCGCGCACCCATTGGTGGAGCTTATTTAGTGTCGCGCACCCATTGGTTGCACGAATTTCTGAAGCGCGTTCTGATTGGAGGTAGTTTGTAAACAAAGTTTACCGCAGAAGTTGTATGTGGCACTCGCAGACTACAGGAACTCGACCTGATCCAAGGCACCTAGGGTTTGAAAGGGATCAGTGGAAGACTAATAGATACGATATTATGTACGGAACAAAGAGAAAAATGTCCCTTATAAGTAAGGTGAAAAATTATTTTAAAACGGACAAACCGATTAAATCTAGGGAAGGTGTTCTTGTCCCACCACCTAATACCCCTGCCTCATTCATGATGTTTGACCGAGGGTACAATACCTGTGTGTGGTTGGAGAATTGGGTGAAATACACAAAAGATGACGGAGTATTGGCTTTTCCGTTAGATGGTACCTTCAATGGTAGGATCCTATTTAATTTAAGGACTCGGATGAACGAATTGCATCCCAGACCGAGACTAACGCAGTATGAGGCATTAGAGGAATGGGAGATTGAGGCTTTTGAAAGAGAAAGACCCCGAATGGACAAGGGTTTGACCAAGTGGTACCCCAGGCAGAAACAGGAGTCCAGGGATAAAAGGATGAAACAGTGGAGGCAGAGCATGATTGTTGAGGGTCTGTTTCCCATGATGCCGGCATGTCATAACATTGGAGCGGGTGAGAAAAGTACTGAAAAATGTAAGCATTGGGGGGCCCTGGGGGAATCAGATGATGAACTAATAGATGACATCTGTACCAGAAGTCCGCCACCTTACAATGAGGGAACCCGACCTTCCAGTGTAGGAGATGTTCCCCGACGCCACTTCCTAAAGGAAGAAGACTGGTCCCTGGGACTGGGAGGGGGTGGTCAAGTATTGCCCTATCCTGAAAAACCCGAACCGACGGAAACAAGGGATATATATCCCAAAGTGCCCGCGAGCCAGGAAGAAAAATATTCACGTACGAAAATCTTTTTTCCCAGACCCTTGTATGAAAGCGAAGAGAAACCATCGAATTCAGGACTGCCTTTTGTTCAACCTCCATATGGGGAAGAGCGCAGGTCCTTTAATACTGGAACTTTATTCCCGAAACCAAATTATGGGGGAGGACCAAGTGAAACGCATCCTACTGCCCCGAGTTTTACTCCTCCGTTGACCCCACAGATATTACATGACACAACTTTAAGAAGGGTACTAGTGGAAAAGGAACAAGAGGCTCTAGCTAGACAAAGGACAGAAATAATTCAGAAAATTTCCCAGTTAAATACCAGTCCTGAGGCATTGACTATTCCAGTAACTATTGGACCGGTGGTCCCGTTATACGGAAATGGTCAGGGAAATCCGATTACTCCAGTTATGACCCCAGTCATGGCAACCCCGAGACAGGAACCGATCATCATAGATGATCAGTCCAGTGAGTGCGAGTCTGAAGTTGCGTTCTTGGAATTGCCAAACAAACAGACTGGAAAGGGAATACAGCAGAGGCATAACCCTTTTAATACAAAAGAAATTAAATTAGAGACAGCAACAGGTACTAGGAATGTCTCTCTGGTAACTCCGGATGAAATTGAGAGTTGGAGTCGTGAATTAGAGAAGCAGACTCCGCAAACAAAACCTTTAGACCTTTACAAGCTGAGGGTCGAAATAGAAGAATTAATGGCAGGAAATGTGGGGTTGGATCGATTGAATACCTACTCTGAAGAAGAATTGTCGTTCATATGTAAAAGCTTTACAAGGAACACCAGAGTGCTCCACGAAAAACTGACCGAAACAGCAGTTAGTATGGGGGTAGATATCTCAAAATCCAAGCCCTTACAGAAACCGTACAGAGCAGACTTCTCAGACAAAGATATAGAACACCTGAATGTGGCAGGGAAGAAGTTGCAGATTAAAGAATTAATGGGGGTACTGCAGAAATGGGGAGATGTGGAAAGATGGAGAAGCAGGTGGGCGAAAAAGAGAGAAGAGGTTCGCTCCCGACAAGTGACTCCTGAGTTTGCTTTAAGAGAGGTAGAAAAACCTGAGCAGTTATGCCCCATGCGCGAAGTTCCAGGAGGGAAATATGTGCATGTCCCCTGGTCTAGGCAGGATATTGTGTCCTTCACGAACGATTTTCCAAAATTACGAGAGAAACCAGTTGACTGGTACAGGCAGGTGGAAAGGTTCGTGAAGGTACAGAAATGTCTGTGGAAAGACCTGGATGGGTTTTTCGACATTGTGGTTCCAGTAGATTTATGGACCCAGTGTAAAATAAACATAGACTGGCCGAGTGAGGAGTACCCAAGAAATAAAGAAACAGGGGAGCCATCAAAGGATGTCATGCGAAAATATGAGCAGGTAATTCAGCACTTGAAAGAAAAGGTGCCCGCAAAGGAAACTGATTGGACAAAAATAGATAGAACAACACAGGAAAGGGACGAGACAGTGCACTCCTTCTATGAGAGGTTATTGCAGGTATTTAAAACATACAGTGGTATTGATAACATCGACCTGAAGGATATGACGCACTTTATTTACAGGTTTGTAAATGGTTTAAGACCTGAAATTTGTCAGTGGATAAAAGATAATAAAATCTGTTGGCATACTAAGAAAATGGATGAGGTCCTGCGGTACGCTAAGTACTGCGAGGATGAGATGGCAGAAAAGAAAAAGGCCCTCAAGGAAAAGGTGATGTGGGCTCAGGTGAAGCTCGCAGAACAGCAGGAAAAACAATTGAGTAACATGGTTAAAAATGCTGAGAACAAAGGTCCTGGGGGAGGGGGTGGAGGAAAGCCCCGGCCCAAATTTAGCAGGGAAGAGGCTATGAAAAAATTTCCCTGCCATCAGTGCGGCGAAATTGGACACTGGCGAAACGAGTGTCCCCAATTAGTAGATATTAATGAAAAAACTCCTGATTTAACTCCACAGACGCAGAAAGAAAGACCAAGAAAGACTCAACCCCAGGTAAAAACAGTTCAGGTGCCTCGAGCACCCAAGCAGGTATACAGGGGAAGACAGGCAGAAGATGAAGAGATAGAGGTTTGGGAAAGCGGGGAGAACAGAAATACAGCAACTTCGCAGTATCTGCTGAATGATACCTTCCTTTGTAATGATCAGGACTGACGGGGCCTGAGAGGGGAGGACGAGGAGTGCGTACTTGGCGCTTCCTTGCCGGTAGACCAGTCTGGACCATATATTGAAGGAAAGGTTGACGGAAATGATGTCACCTTTCTGTTGGACACTGGCGCTACCCGTTCTACTGTAAGAACAGTGGATGTTCCAAACCTACCCCTCTCGGGAGAAAATATCCAAGTAGTGGGTGTATCTAATCAATTGATTAGTACTCCTGTTACCGAACCAATGGAGATTTCAATTGGAAATTTTAAACAGATGCATAGATTTGTCGTCTGTGACACCAGTCCAGTGAATCTACTGGGTCGTGATTTGCTGTGCAAAATGAACTGTACCATCTTTTGCACACCAAAAGGTGTTGAAATACAGACCCCAGATGAAGATGGCATTTATAAATTATTGTTACTTAGACCTGACTCAGAAATTAAAAGATTGACCCTGCAGGACTTGCCCCAAGAACTCCAGGAAGCCGTAAAGCCAGAGGTGTGGGATTTCACTGGAAAAGATGTGGGGTTGATGAAAGATGTGGACCCCATACAGATAGCCATCAAGGACAATGCAGTATATCCTAACACTAGGCCCTACCGAATGAATGCTGAAGTGAAAGCAGGTGTCACTCTAGAAATACAAAAATTATTAGAAGGAGACATCATACAGGAAGTGATGAGCAGCCCATGCAACTCACCGATTATGGGCATCAAAAAGCCTAGTGGCAAGTATAGGGTAGTGCAGGACCTGAGAAAGGTTAACAAAATTGTAGTTCCTTGCTGCCCTATTGTCCCAAACCCTGCAGTGATATTGTACCAGATTCCTTGGGATGCTGAATGGTTCACTGTGATTGATTTATGTCATGCATTTTTTTCGATACCCCTGCACCCCGACAGCAAATTTCTTTTCTCATTTGCCTTCGAAGGTCACGTGTATTGTTGGAACCGGGCCCCTCAAGGGTATACAGAGAGCCCCTCTATCTTTAATCAGATCTTGAAAAAATGTCTAGAGACTTTGACCTTACCTGGGAACTCTGTGTTAGTGCAGTACATAGACGACCTTCTACTGGCGTCTAAAAGTCACAGGGACTGTGTAGTTGACACCATTGCCCTCCTAAATCATCTGTGTGAGAAAGGGCATAAAGTGGCCCCTGACAAACTACAGTTCTGTGCGAAATCAGTAAAATATCTAGGACACCAGATAGAAAAGGGTGTCAGAAAAGTCACATCAGAAAGAGTGAGAATAATTCAAAAGATGCAGTTGCCCCGTACTCAAAAAGATGTCAGAATGTTCCTGGGGGTATTAGGGTACTGCAGGCAGTGGATTCTGGGATTTGCAGCCTTAGCCAGGCCCTTGATAAAAATGACCACGAGAGGAATGCCAGATGTTGTAGAGTGGGACGATGAAAGTCTAATGGCTTTCACAAGACTGAAAAACTGTCTGTGTACGGCCCCTGCGTTGGGAATGCCAGATTATTCCAAAGAGTTTGCCCTATTCTGTGACACTCGCGATAATTGCGCATTGTCAGTCCTGACTCAAGAACATGGCACGACCAGAAGGCCTGTGGCCTATTTCTCTGCCACTTTGGACCCAGTAGCTGCTGGGTTACCAGGCTGTCTGAAAGCAGTAGCTGCTACCTGTGCAAGTTTGGAACAGAGTGAGTCCATTGTCATGGGACATCCTGTGACCGTGTATGTTTCACATGGAGTGGTAATTCTATTGACCAGAACTAAAACACAGTATCTCACCCCTAGTCGGCTGACTAAATACGAGAGGATTCTTGTGGGTGCAGCAAATGTAAGCATTGTTAGGTGCGGTATTCTGAACCCTGCCACTTTACTCCCCGACCCCTTGGAAATAGAAGGTGGGGATGATGATGAACATGATTGTATTGACCTGACAGAGTTCAGTACTAAGCCACGCCCAGACATAAAAGAAGTGCCATTGCCTGAACATGATAAAGAACTATTTGTGGATGGTTCCTGTCTAAAACATGAACTAGGAGGCCTGAGTGCTGCTTATGCAGTAGTGTCTTTCACAAAAATTGAAGAAGCAGGTTACCTATATAACATCAAGTCTGCACAAGTAGCCGAATTGATAGCCATGATAAAGGCTTGCAAAATTGGGAAGGACTTACGCATAACAGTGTATACTGACAGTCAGTACTGTTATGGAGTTGTGCATGACTTTGGCCAATTGTGGCTGCAGAGAGAATTCATGACTTCCTCAGGTACTCCCATTCGGAATGCAAAGGTTGTTCATGACCTTTTAGAGGCCATCCAGTTGCCCAAAGAACTGGCAGTGGTAAAATGTGCTGCTCATAAAAAGAGCATGGACAAAGTATCACTGGGAAACGATTATGCTGATCGAGTGGCCCAATGGTGTGCCAAAGATCGGTATATTGTAAATCCAAAACGAGGGGGGCCAGGAACCAGCTGCCAGCTTCAGGTGTTTGAAGAAGTGCCTACGTGGGATGAAGTGAGAGAGTGGCAGGAATCGGCTCCTTGGCAAGAAAGAGAGAAATGGAAGGAGGATGGGTGTAGACCGAGACGTGTGGATGGTGTGATTTTGGGCCCAACTGGTATGCCTGTGTTACCCCGACACTTGCTTGGCACAATGGCAAGATTAATACATGAAGGATCACACATTGGTAGGGATGCCATGATTCTGGTATTTCAACAGACTTGGTACAGTAAGAAGTTCAGGAAGGTAGCAGAGTCCCTCTGCCAGAGGTGCCTGTCATGTCAACAGATGAACCCAGGCAAGAGGACAATGGTTGAACTGAGCAAGATTGGGAGATCAGGGGGTCCCTTTGTAAGGATACAGATTGATTTCATCACCATGCCCCGTTGTGAAGGGAAACGATATGTCCTTGTCATTGTTTGCGTATTTTCAAAATGGGTGGAAGCTTACCCTACTCCCCAAAGTGACGCACTGACAGTAGCGAAGTGTTTACTAAAAGAACTGATACCTAGATTCGGAATACCATACATTATTGAATCAGATAAAGGTGGTCATTTCCAGAATGAAATACTGGCTGAACTCTGTAAGGCCTTTGGAATAAGGCAGAAACTTCATTGTGCATACCACCCAGAGGCTTCTGGAATAGTGGAACAAGTAAATGGAACTATCAAAAACAGACTAGCAAAGCTGACAGATGCTACTGGCATGACCTGGGTGAAGGCCCTGCCTCTGGTCCTAATGGGACTGAGAAGTGTTCCTGACCGCAAGACAGGCCTAAGTCCCCATGAAATCATTATGGGAAGAGTGATGAGACAAGCATGGGTGCCAGGAAGCAAACTGTTGAGTATTACTGATGATTTAGTGCTTGAATACTGCAGAAGATTGGGTGACCAAGTGCGTTCTATCTCTCGCCAGATTGGAGACGACGGCATCCTCAATCCAACGACTCCTCTCCACAGCTTGGTTCCAGGAGACTGGGTCAAAATAAAGAAGCACACTCGATCTAATTGTCTGGCACCAAGGTGGGGAAAGAAACGCCAAGTAATCCTGGTAACAACAACTGCAGTGAAGGTCGCAGGTGTTCCCCAGTGGATCCACGCTGGACACACTCAGAAGGTATTACCAGACAAAGAATTTGCAGAAGAGGGGCAACCAGCAGAGGACCCTGCAGGAGCCGGTCCAGAAGCAGCTGACAACGAGCAGCCCAGCACCAGTCAGGTTGCAGGAACAGCAGACGTTGGCCCAGGAGTAGTTGACTACGAACTGCCAAGAAACCAGCCTGTGGAAGAGGTCCAGGAAACTGAGCCAGGAGTAGCTGAAGACGAGCTGCCAAGCATATGGCCAGAAGAATGGATACCGATGATTGATCTGACCGAAGATCCTATCAGAACAAGAGAACGACTTAGTGAAGGTAGAGAGTGGACTAGTCAGGAAAAGCAAGGCACAGGCGAAGAACCTCAGCCGCTTGAGATTCACATCAAAACTGAGGAAGGAGAAGGTCAGACAGGGACAGAGCAGGTGTTCGATACACCACCGCTAACACCTGATGCAGATAAGGGTGAGACTAGAAATAGAGTGATAGTTCGAGCAGAAGAAAATCAAGAGATCGAAGTGCTTGAACAGGATCAGAGAGGGTTAAAAGAACGGGTTCAGGAAATAGAAACAGAAACAGAGACAATCGAAAGCCAAAAACAAAATATTCCTGAACAAGGCCAGATTAGCAACCAGGCAGAAGAATTTGATGCTAGCCCTGGAACTAGCCAGATAGGGGAAGTAGGAGAAGAAAGTGGAGAAGAATTACCACAAGATAAAGAGAACAAGAGAATAAGAAAAGAAAGTGAAGTCCAAGTACCGACTAAGAGACTAAAGAAAAGAAACAACCTTGAGCCTAGGTTTGTAAAAAGATTGAGACTAAGGATAAAGACAGTGGAAGAAAAACGTGCCGAAGCAAGAAGAAGTGCTCGGATAGCAGAGCAAGAAGAAGACTCTTCCAAAAGAAGGAGTGAACGAATAAAAAGACAAAACAAAAAGTACAAGTCTCCTGAATGGACACTGGTTTTGGAAGAACTTGAAGATCTTGATATAACTGACGTGAGCGACGGAGAACCCGTCCCAGAGTACTCAGCTGAAGAAGAAGACGAACCACCGTGAAGTTGCACAAAGTAAGCTAATTGTGTAAAGCCAAAAAGAGGGGTTCGAAAGACTCCTTCTGAGCCAAAATGTCTGATTCAACAGTGAATGGTAGACCTAGTTGCAGCCGTTTTAAGACGTGTTGCAAGGTGTGTATATGTAGTGTAGTAGTACTGATAGTTATCTGGATAGGATTAACAATTTTCATTCCCTTTGCTGTAAGTAAAGATACTAACATTGTCCCTACTGAGGTTGTAAATACTGACAATGAGGAGCTAACAACACAGAGTGTAGCACGACATGAAAGAGCTTTGAGACAAACAAAACAGAACTTAGAAGCACCAGATGAGGGAGGACTACATTATCATGGAGTTAAGAACAAGACACACTTAAATGTTTTCGCAAACTTATTAATACACTATGTAGAGACTATGGAAATTGAAGATTGCTATGTCTGCATGAAGCTACCTACTTCTGTGGCTGAAGGCGTGACATACCATCACCTGCCATTGACATATGGAATTTCCTGTAGCATTTTAGCTAGTTTATTTTACAAAGAGGGACCGTTACAGTATTATTATTCTAACAATGACGTGATCTTTTCTGAACTTCCTATACGTGGGAACTTAAATCCTGTACATACCAAAACTGACACCATAAGATATATGGGAGACTACTTTCTGACTATAGGTAACATTGACATAGCAGACGCACACAGAGATAACTTGACTTGTTCTTTGCGTGAGCAGGAAAAGATGTTCCTGAACATGGCAGAGAAAAGGAGAATTAAAATTCAAAAGAAGGCTAATGACGAAAGTCAGAAAAAGCCAAAGTGGGCAGAGAACATGGAAGGCACCTCATCTGGTGGAGCGGGTCCTGCTCTGTTGCTGGATTTTGAAAAGAAAGGCAAGCTATGTCTTCACCGCGAGAAGACTAGCTATTATAATAATGTTTTCATTGGTTCCAGTGAATGCGAACATAATTACAAGGTAATTGGAGGTTGGGGTTTCAAAAATGGGTCAGAGCCTGTGTTTCCTGGAATTTATTATATTTGTGGGGACAAGGCTTATTTCAAATTGCCGGATCACTGGTATGGAAGCTGCTACTTTGGCATTGTCTTCCCGAAAATATACCATGTGAATGGAAAAGCTGGAAGCAATGAAGATACTAATGGCTTAGTGCGTAGTAAAAGAGAAAGTATAGGTGAAATTATGGGTAGTATTTTCAGTGCACTGATACCTGGAGTGGGAGTGGTTCTGAACACTCACAGAATTTGCAAATTGTCTACTATAGTAGATGTGCTGTCTACTGAAACAGCTCATGGATTTCTGCTGGTCAATACCGAAATGGTTGCGATCAGATCAATGGTTTTACAGAATCGACTTGCTCTTGACACCTTATTAGCGAAAGAGGGCGGAGTCTGCCGGATGTTGAAGGCGCAACATTGTTGCACTTATATTCCGGATAAAAGTGTACAGATCAAAAGATATGTGAAAAACATTACTAATTTGGCAAAGGAACTCAAACCACTCGAGGTTGATAGTGCCTGGAAGAGACTGGTAGATGGTCTCTCAAATATAGGTCATTGGCTTGCTAGCATAGGTAAAAGCTTATTATTCAAAATTCTGATGCCAATTGGTATTATAGGTCTTATTATACTTTCCATTTTTTTATGCTGTAAATGCCGCAAGCGCACCAAAAAGCACGAGGTAAATGCAAGAGGAGTGAAACGAAGTGTGGATGAGATTGAATTAGAGGAAGTGAATGATCAGATATACAAAAAGGTGAAGACTTCTCACCCTGCTAAAACTGAGAGAGAAAAGTTAGAACGGTTGCTGGAAGAAATAGAACTTTATAAAGTATGAAAGAAAGTTGGCATCTGGTTCCATTATAATTTGTGATGATAGTAAATATCATCAAAGAGGGGATTGATGAAGCAAAGCTTCGCATATTTTGCGGCTTGCCGAAGTCAAGAACCTCGTTTATGTGTAATAAGGTAACAAAACGTATGTTTTACTAACATTTATTTTTGTTTAGGCAAAGTTCCCGAAGCTTGCCTATGTGTATTTCTAATGAATTTAATCCGTGTTCTTTAATATGGCCGCCGCTTGTATTTTAGTTACTGCGCATGCGTCAGCCACACTCACGTGTCCTGACGCGTCTGCAGAAGTGGAGGGAAAGTTATGCGCATGCGTAATTCATAGCTGTGCTTATCATGTGGTACTGCTCGTGCCACTGCTCTTGTGATTGTGTCAATGTAGCTAACATTTAATGCAATAGTTTTATTTCTTGATGATGAGTTAAAAGTACAAACCCTATGATGTATTTTCATAATGACATTATTATGTATTAACTTGTTTTCGCTTACTTTTCATGTACCGCGGGGAATGGGGGTCCAAACTGATTGGGAGCCATATTGACGGTCTCTTCTGCGCATGACCAGGGAGCATTGAAAGGTGGCCACTTTGGACAGTGGAACTCAGCCAGCTGGCAAGCCACAGTCAAGATGCGCCTGGGAAAGCCACCTCTGCGCTACGAGAACGGCGAATGTTGCTCCTCATGTGTTACAATGTTAATTTTCACTCGTATTTCTGCACAGTTCTCATGAGAACCCCAAACCTGCTAGGCGGTACCCAAGTATGTTAATGAAGGCTTCAAATCTTGTATTGTGATTGGTGTGTTACCCAAATCCTACCTTAGGACCAATCGAAATTGAGGGATTCTGACACTTTGCAACATTGGGGGGTGGTACACTGTCCCAAAACTGTATATCTACCCTGGGTTCACCTAGTGAACCGTCCGACTTGTCTGGTTTAGCTGACCTGTCACTGACCCAACGCACTCAATAGGTGACTGAAGATACAGAGCGCTGCGAAGCACTCTGTCCGAATTTGACCATAGACTAAGGTTCTACTGAGCCTTAAAGTGCTGGCAAGCACTTAGCTGGGAGTTCGCTGACCCAATCGGGGTCTTGATCGATAGCTGCAGAGCGGGTGGAGCGCAGGCGTTGCTTCCGAACTGTGGGTTCCGGTCCTGTCCTGAAGAGGGTCCTGTCCTGAGGGTTTGCTGTCCTGTCCTGAGGGTCCTGTCCTGATTCCTATTCCGAGGGTATCCTGTCCTGTCCTGGGTGTCCATTCTGCACCTGCTGTCCTTTGAGGGGTATCCTTCCTTGAGGGTTTCCTGTCCTTAACTGACCCGTGGCCAGGGTTTGGTTTCCACACCTTTCTAGGTAAATATTGCTCTGAAAACTCTTTAAATCTTGCACCTTCTAAATTTCTGACTTTTGCTTTAATAAAGTTCATCATTGCATATGTTATATTTTCCATGCCTTTCCGCAACTATTGAAAGTCAATTACATATTTTTCCATAAGTTTGTTCCTATGTCTTCTCACTTGTTAGAAATTATATTTTGCATTGCAGTCTGTAATTTTATGATATGGTCTAGAACTTCATTGCCTAGATTGTTCAAAGGCCCATTCACCTTAAGTGAAGCGTGCTACTCTTTATAGGCCCTCCCATAGTTAATCATGCATAAAATGTCCATGCTTAAACATTTCTGAGATTTTATAATATTTCCCATCTGCATTACATATTACATTTGAATGATTACCCTGTCATTATTTCTTTATGCCTATGTGATTTACGTTATCTTGGTTATTGACTGCCTTATTTTACTGTACCTCATGCAAGAAAATATTGAATTTAGATAAACATTTTAAAACTTCCAGTTGTCCGTGGTCATTTAAACAGTATTTGAATGTTATTGGTTGGGTTTGTATTTTGCTGCCTTTCCTTTACAGCTAGCTCCCTGATTCATTGTGGTCATTAGGTACCCGCATCGGTGGATGGTAAGTCGGGTGCACTGAAAAATAATAATAGGGAACACACACACAACTTGGTAGAGCTCGTGAAGTCACCTGATCGATGTATATGGTGATTTGAAAAGTATATGGGCCCTGAAGCCGGAAACGGCGAAAACTATTGGTCGGGTGGCCTCGCGCGCTCTATCATATCTACTGTGGCATTCCCATGACGTGGGGTTTACCTGCCAAGAATCAACTGTTTTTAAGTTCCATCCAAGGATCTTCTTCAAGACCCAGTTTGTCACAGCTTCATAAAGAGGCAGTACGTTGGCATGTAGGCAGTATACAAGACAACTGGAGCAGCATAATTTTAATGCTCCATAATATTACTAATCATACATTAATCAAGGTGCTGATATATTATTGTGTGTGTCAATGCGTGGCAATATATACCTATATGAAGGAAACAACATTCATATATTTGTAGTCGAATCCTTAGTCGTGATGTATTTGTATGAATCCAATGTATTGTGAACACAGGCCTTATTATGAGTCGGCCTTAGTTGACTGGAGTCTTTTTCATAATATAAATGTGATGTTCTGTTCAGAATGCTCTCACATGTTCCTTTTGTAGCAGGTGGCTTATCATCTTCATTAGATAGGAGACCGGCTCTTTGTTTTGGTTTAGAAACTGATAGATTAGGGAATGTTTATTGGAGCTTTGCTGTAGGTTGTGCTGTGTGGGGATGGGTGAGAGCCACCTGTGCCTGGTAGACCAGAATATAGATACTGCCAAGGTTATGCAGCTGTGTGCTCCTTTGTTCGCTGATGGCAACTTGGGGAGTCTGCCTGGTCACAGAAGACGGCGTGGCTTGCTTAGCCCAACCGGAGAGAGTTGGTGGGACAAACCTTCTGGAGACTTCTGTTTTGATATACTTGTGTGTTTTTTAGAATAGTTCAGCAGCTCCGGTCCTGACTTTATTTAGGGAAGACCTTTACCCAGCTCTTTGAATTTCTCTACCCATGAGTCTTGAGCATCTCTTTTGAACACCTACACTTATTTCCCTGTACCCTAATTTGGTTCAACTGATGCTGACAGCTTCCACTTAGAATTTCCAATTGCCACTTTTGATGCCTTATTTAGCATAAGGAAGTTCCTTTATGGAACCAATATATTTTGGCTTCTGTGTTCTGTACTTGGTAATAATTTTGCATCTTCTTTATATAATATACAAATTCAGATTGCATGACCGAATTGATATATTGCTTAATTGGTAAAATGATTTACTGATTTGATTAAGCTTGTAACTTTGACTACTTTGCTAATAAGTCATCTCTGTTTGGACACCATCCTCTCTATTGTTTTTGTAAAGCCAATCGGTTTCACTGTAATTGGGTTTTGGTGCTGATGCTAGCTCCTTTTATACACTTTCAGTCGATAATAAAAGGTCCTTGTGACCAGTGGCGTAACCTGTTTGATGACTACTCCGCAGAGCCTGCAGGCACCGAAAGGAGCTCTGGATCACAACCTAATGAATAAATAGATCACTTTACAAACCCAAAGAGAATGGTGGAGTCAATCACTATTTGTGTTACATATTGAACCTATGGACTAAATAATAAGACAAAATCTGAGACTTCTGAGACTTGCTTTTCCAGGATGGTCAGATAAGCCTTTCTTATTTACAGAGATAATTAAGCAATTGGAGCCAGAGGGGAGATCACTGCCAAGAAGTTATTGACTGGGATGAATTGGGTCCTTTGCAGCATGTAGTAAAATTTATATTATTGTTTTGTTGTCTTATAAAATGCGATGGCTTTTTAAGGCCTTTTCACCCAAAATGTTAATCTTTGTCATCAATTCTTTACGTAAACTGTGTATACACTCTATAGTAAAAAAAAAATTCTTCACACAATCTTTATTGGTTTTGTAATCCATGTGTTACATGCATGTACATTTCTTTTACATTACTAGCCATCAAAATGATAATTAGGTTACACCGGTTGCATTATGCTGGGGTGTAACATATGAATGGTTTATAACAGTACTGCATACATAAAGAATGCTAGATGCATATGTGATGCGCCACCTAATGCTTGTGGAACAGAGCAACATATAAACAACCCCCGCGCCTAGCCAGCAGCGGCCCGTGGTGGAAGTGCTGCCGGGCGGTGACGTGGGGCGGGGGAGGAGCAGGGTGTGCGGTTGTAAAGTGCAGAATACGGCGGAATAGAGGTAAGTAAACATATAAATACATTTTAAAAAATTGTGTCCGTGCTGCATCGCCAAATGCGATGCAGCACGCACAACAAAATTCCTTTTATTTATCCCCTTCGCTGCGGGGGTTATTTCCCCGCTGTGCTGGTGGGGGGAGGGGGGCGCGCACAGTGCCCGCATGCTCATGACGAGCTGAGCTCGTCATGAGGCACGGCGCACCTGTGCTCATGACGAGCTCAGCTCGTCACAGGTGCATTACCTGCCGTGGAAGGCTCAGCACAGCAGGGGAATTATCCCCGCACACCGGAGCGCCGTGGCTCATGACGAGCTCAGCTCGTCATGAGCATGGAAGAGGTTATTTATATGTTTACTTACCTCTATTCGGCCCTATTCCGTACTTTACTCCTCCCACCCTGCCCCTCCCCTGCCCGGCAACACTGCCCCTCCCCACCATGGGCCGCTACTGTCCTTAGCTCACCAACTTATTCTATGTGTGAGACTTTAGTTAGTTTGATATCCAGTGGATGTCTGTACCTGGTCTACTTTGTTCTGAGTTTATGTTTCTATGAGCATGGGTGGGCTTGGGATTGCTATAAATAGTCTGATTTGTGCTTGGTAAAGCCGTTTCATTAGTGTCAAATGGGTGTTCTGGCACTAGGAAATGCAGTTTGTTATTCAGCGATTGCCCTAAGGTGTGAGGGGTGGCAGGTTGTGTATATAGAGTTATTGTGCTGGAGGTTCAAATGTTTTGAAAGTTTCTAACAGCGCATCCCATTCTATTGAGATTGGTGCTTTTTGCAGATCTCTGCATTACTGTATAGTAGTTATGAAAGCGGAAAAGAGGTGCGTATTTGTAAATTCACAAGCACTCCTTCATTCATCTCAGA
Source organism: Lissotriton helveticus (assembly GCF_964261635.1). Classification (NCBI taxonomy): domain Eukaryota; kingdom Metazoa; phylum Chordata; class Amphibia; order Caudata; family Salamandridae; genus Lissotriton; species Lissotriton helveticus. The sequence goes on along the minus strand of NC_136057.1, from coordinate 1,137,543,752 downwards.
AAAAACAAATCTATCATGCTGAGTGAAACATATATATTTCACGAACCAACATTCTGTCAGGTTATATCACAGTATTCTGCTGTAGTTTACCAACGACCTATAATGAAGAACTACAGCGCAAACAGCCATGAAAAAAGTGAGCCGAAGGACACGTTCCTGGAACAGGTCCTTGAAATTCATAGCATTTTCTGTGGAGCTGGCTGTGGGAAATTGATACCGTGTATTTGTACGATATTTTTTGTTAATGCAGATTTGAAAACTTGTGTTGTAGAAATAGCAAGGGGAGTGAGTGTTTGAAGATATATATTGCTTAATATAGGTTTACAAATCTAAACATTATTAACTATCAAGTTCCATACCGATGTCAAACATCTCCCTTCCAGATCACTTTCCACTTCCTTTTCATCATTTCGCATCATATATCCTACAATAAATTAACTCTAAAGATAGGAAAGTTTCAGAAGTCCTTAAAGGGTTTTTTCACTCTTCCATTATTGTGCATTGGAGTAGATGTCTTAGATGTTCAGGAAGCTATTTTCTGATATATCTCCTCCTTAAAATGAATAGTTTCCGAACTTCTCGTCAAACCCTCCACAAGAAATGTTGTTTGAAGGTTACATTCCTCACTTTCCCTCTAAAAATACATTTTCAGAGCCTTTCTTTAACACCTCTCTGAATTGCAAGTGCATTGACTTCAAAATCATTTTGCAAGTGAAATGAAATGTATTAAAATAAATGTATAATATAAAGGTATATGTGAGTATGTATGTCTACCTTATGCATGACTAGATACAAAAATTATTATTACAGTGTTTTAAAGTGAGCAGTCTTATTGGCAAACAGGGTTACTTGGCCATGCAACAAAATGTTACGCTGCACCGATGAGCTTCAGAAATTGAGCACCAGGGATCAAGAAAAATCACAGCAATTTACAAATAATAAAAAGGACAAGGACCTTGAGTTTCTCTTCCTTTTTCCGTAGCATACTATGTCTATTGAAGTAGTCTTTGTAAATTTCTAAAGGGAATTATAGCTTGATCTGTGATTCTGCTTCTATGATTGAGTAGCATTAAAACAATAAATATAAAAGTATATTTATACACACATTTTTAGAAATGGGGTTTCTGGTTCACTAGGGTATGCACCTAAGCCAGGCAAAAACCACCACTCTAGTGAGGGTAAGGGAGTTACACACTGAAGACAACCCCTGCTCACCCCCTTGGTAGCTTGGTAGAGCAGTCAGGCTTATCCCAGGCAATGTGTAAAGCCTTTGCTCAACACTCTCACACAGCAGTGACACAATAGGCACACCACAAATGAGACTCCACACAAGGTTACATAAAAATATCCTTTGTATTATCCATAAAGACACATTAGATCACAATCACTCATATCACTGTGCTACTGAGCACTTGTCATGACTTCACAGTGTTTATAGAAATCACTTGGTCAACCGGGCTCTGGTCATAAACATCACAACTATCACAACCCAGTAACTACTGGTAGGATTACCTTTAGCATAAAAACATTAGACATAGCCAACATCATCAGCAATGAACTATAGTAAGTACTTGTAGAGTGCCCACATTAGAAACATCAAGCCAAAAGTAGGCATACCACCAATACTGCACTGTACAGGGGGTGCAACCAGTTATAACATAATCAACACATGGGTCATCAATGCAGTGCCAACAGAGGCATATCAACACAAAAACCATCAAGGGCGGGACCTGTACTGCTATTATATAGTATCTGGTGCCCCTGTTCCCTCCACATAGGTTACTGTGGCGCCTGCCCACCTACAACAGGGAATACAGTAATCTACACTGACACACGAGTGCCAGTAAATGGCAGCCTCTCAGGACCAACTCAAGCAGGGAGGCCAACGTGTATCCTCACGGTAACTCAGCCCTGGCCCCTCAGGGCCGGAAAGGCAGTTGCTGTTCCTCAGCTCCCCCCAGTATGTCACACTGGTACAGTACATAGGGGAGACCTCCCTAGGTCCCCCCTGCTGAAGAATTCCACCTTGGATCTGCCTGGACAGTGCAGCTGCCGATCACCCCTTGCCAACGTCGCAATGTAGGACACCCACACTGCAACCCAAGCGGGAAGACCTGCCTTGGCCTCCCCCTGGTTACGTCATGGCTGGGGCTGCCGGTTACTCATGGTACCTTCCCGTCCTTTGGGACTCATCTACCCTACTCAGTTGGGTGATGGAGACAGGGAGCTTGCGAGCTGCCACCGACAGAAAACAGGTCATGCCTCCTAGACTAGGCGGACACGGAGTGAAGTCTCCATCGGCTCGACTCCTTTCCCTTAGGTTTCTCCCCTGACTGGGCCACACCCCCTTTGTAAATGCCAGCATTGCTAAGCAAGGCAGAGAACTTCCTAGCCCGGGAATCCTCATCCTTCTTACGCTGTCGGGCAGCTTGGGACCGCAGCTGAGCATCGGCTGCACACCCCCCAAAGCGCCCTTTCCTGCAGCATGAGCCACAGGGTCAGAGGGACCTCCAACCCCAAGGCCTCTCCACTCTGGGTAAAAATAAAAAATCACTCAATACGTGCTTTGTTGAACAAAACAATGAAAAGAGGAATAACACAGAACTCACCATGTGCTGTTGCAACTCAGACAGGACAAGCCACAAAGCCCCGGGGGATCACTGGGGGCTCGAGAAGGAGCAGGTTCAGGCCGGCACACCAAGGCAAAGTCCAGATGGCATTTTCCTGATAGCCCAGCAATCCTCTGGGGCAACATACAGAACCAGCAGCGTCTTGTTCCAAGTCCACGCAGTGTCTTTTTTTTCATGGGGTGATAGCCCCTTTACTTATACTCCCAAAGTCTTTGTTCACTGGTGGCAGAGGGATCTGAGCCCAGTCCAAACTAGTTCTGTCCTCACTGATGTAGTTTCCTGGCAGGAGGTGGAGACAGCAATGTTCAGGGCAGACCAGGCCTATTCAGGTGCACAGAAATCTCCTGCCACTAATCTAAATGGAGCCCAGGTCAATTGAGCCCAACCCTGAATCATCCAGGAAAGGCAGGTCACACCTCAACTCCCCCCCCATTGGCTGTCTGAAGAGAATTCACATCCCCTCTCCCTGTCACTCCAAAACCAGACTGTCAATTCACAACCCAGCAGTGGCACATAGACACATACGCAGCCAGAAATGCCTACTTCTAAAAGTGGCATTTCTAAAATAGTAATAATAATAAATCTGCTTTCATCAATAAGCAGGATTTATCACTACTATTCCAAACATACCAAACATGGTCACACTACCACTCTCAGATCAGAAATTATCACTGAAGCACGTATCAGTGAATCCCCAATTCATCCCTATGAGAGGGCAGCCTCACAACAGTGAGAAACCAAATAGGCAGTTTGTCCCTACCAGGACATGCCACACAATTAAGGCACATGTCCTACCTTTTACCTACAAAGCACCCTGCCCATAGGGCTAGCTAGGGCCTACCTTAGGGGTGACTCATATGTAGAAAAAGGGGAGTTGCAGACGTTGAAACCACTTTCTATGCCAAGTCAAGGCGGCAATAAACTGCATGTGCATTCCCTGCAGTGGTAAAGGCCTGAGACAGATGCTACTGTGGTGGGTGGCGCAAGCAGCGCTGCAAACCCATCAGTAGCATTTAATTTACAGGCTCTGGATATATGGGATACCACTGTACAAGGGACTTACAAGTAAATTAAATATGCCAAACAGGTGTATACCAATATTAACAAGTTTACAAGAGAGATCACATGCACTTTAGCACTGATCATCAGTGGTAAAGTGTCCAGAGTCATAAAACCACCAACAACAGTTCAGAAGAAATACAGGAGGAAGGCAAAAAGTTATGGGATGACCCTGGAAAAAGGGCCAAGTCCTACACAAACACACACAATGCATATTAAAATGCATATTAAAATGCATATTAAAACTTAACATTGTATGTGGTTTTGGGCTCCTCACTGCCTCTATCGCATTCTACAAAGGTTTTCTCTGTGTGCTTACTTGGTGAAAAGGATTTTAATTTAGCCCTGCATCTGAACCCCTTGGCATGGTTCGCATGAGTGAGGAGCTGAACCCTCTCAGGCACTTGGTTAAACAAGTCCCTACATCCGGCTCCCTACCACAAACCTGAATCCCTTAAAAGGAAACTCCCTTGCAGTACATAGAGTTCAACATGTCAAGAAGATCCTTGTGTCCACTCGAATGCAGTTCCACAGGATAATATTGGCTATAGAGGCAAAGTTTATTGAAAAGCATAGTGCCCAGTGATAGGCAGTTCTAAACACATATACAGCCATATCTCAGTCCCAGGAGGTGCTCTCACTTTCTAGCTTTCTTTTTCGATCATATGAGTATCTCCTCATTTAACCAACCTGCAAATAAAAGCCTTATTCATGAAGTTCTAAGACTGACTGGACATTCTACACTATTTATCAGTGAGTTGTACGAGATTAGATTTTCTATCTCGAGCCACCTCTTGGATTACATCCTGAACACTTTCTCCGCTACCTAGGGAGACTTAAGTGCCCAAAAGGACTAACTGATTATTTAACAAGAGTGCAATAGTATTCAATAAATCAATCAGAGTACTTGTAGAGCGCGCTACTTACCCGTGAGGGTCTCAAGGCGCTGAGGGGAAGGGGTGCTGCTACTGCTCAAAGAGCCAGGTCTTGAGGAGTCTTCTGAAGGCGAGTAGGTCTTGGGACTGCCGTATGTGGGAAGGGAGGGTGTCCCATGTCTTGGCGGCGAGGTCGGAGAAGGATCTGCCGCCGGAGGTCGTTCATTGGATGCGGGGGACAGCAGCAAGGGCGAGGCTGGCGGAGCGGAGCTGGCGGGTGGGGGTGTGGAAGCTGAGTCTGCTGTTAAGGTAGGCTGGTCCGGCGTTGTGGAGTGCTTTGTGTGCGTGGGTGAGGAGCATGAAGGTGATCCTCTTGTGGATGGGGAGCCAGTGTAGGTCTCTCAGGTGGGGGGTGTTGTGGCTGCGGCGGGGGACGTTGACGATCAGTCGGGCGGAGGCGTTTTGGATGCGTTGTAGTCGTCGTAGGTGTTTGGCTGGGATTCCTGCGTAGTGTGCGTTGCCGTAGTCCAGTTTGCTGCTGACGAGGGCCTGTGGCACCGTTCTTCTTGTTTTGGTTGGGATCCACTTGTAGATCTTGCGGAGCATGCCCAGGGTGTTGTAGCAGGAGGAGGAGACGGCGCTGACCTGCTTAGCCATGGAGAGGAAGGAGTTGAGGATGAATCCTAGGTTGTGTGCATGGTCGGTGGGTGTTGGTGATGTTCCCAGTGTGGTCGGCCACCAGGAGTTGTCCCAGGCTGAGGGGTTGGGTCAGAGGATGAGTACCTCCGTCTTGTCCGAGTTCAGCTTCAGACAGCTGCTCCTCATCTAGTCGGTGAGGGCCTTCATTCCCTCGTGGAGGTTGGTTTTGGCGGTGTGAGGGTCCTTGGTGAGGGAGAGGGTGAGCTGGGTGTCGTCGGCATAGGAGATGATGTTGAGGTCATGCTGGTGAGCCACTTGTGCGAGGGGGGCCATGTAGATGTTGAACAGCGTCGGACTGAGGGATGAGCCCTGGGGGACGCTGCAGATGATGTCGGTGGCTTTGGATCGGAAGAGTGGGAGGCGGACACTCTGGGTTCTGCCGGGGAGGAAGGACCTGGTCCAGTCAAGGGCCTTCTCTTGGATTCCGGCTTTTAGGAGGCGTGTCTTTAGAGTGCGATGGCAGACCATGTCGAAGGCGGCCGACATGTCCAGGAGGATGAGGGCTGATGTTTCGCCGTTGTCTAGTTGGCGCCTGATGTCGTCTGTAGCGGCGATGAGGGCTGTCTCGGTGCTGTGGTTTCGTCTGAATCCGAACTGGGACGGGTCCAAGATGTTGTTGTCTTCCAGGTAGCGGACCAGTTGCCTGTTGACGATTTTCTCGATGACATTTGTCGGGAACTGGAGCAGGGAGATGGGCCTGAAGTTCTTGAGGTCCTTGGGGTCCGCCTTGGGCTTCTTGAGGAGGGCGTTGATTTCAGCATGCTTCCAGCTTTTTAAGAATGTCGCTGTTTCGAAGGAGATGTTGATGACCTTCCGTAGTTGGGGTGCGATGGCTGTGTCTGCTTTGTTGAATACATGGTGTGGGCATGGGTCTGATGGAGATCCTGAGTGGATGGAGTTCATGACCTTGCGTGTCTCGAAGTCGTTGATGTTGGACCAGGAGGTCAGGCGGATGGTGCTGGTGGTGTTCGCAGGGGAGGTGGTGTCTGGCGTAGTCGGGCGGTTGTAGTGTTGAAGCTGTCGTGGATGTCAGCGATCTTGCAGTGAAAGAAGATGGCTAGTGAGTCGCACAGTTCTTGTGAGGGCGGGATGTCGTTGGCATTGGCGCTGGGGTTGGAGAGTTCCTTTACGATGCTGAAGAGCTCTTTGCTGTCATGTGCGTTGTTGTCCAAGCGGTCTTTGAAATAGGATCTCTTGGCTAATCTGATGAGGTGGTGATGTCTGCGGGTGGCATCCTTGTGGGCTTCGTGGTTGTCCGGTGTGCGTTCGTGGAGCCATATTTTCTCCAGTTTCCGGCATGCGCGTTTGGAGGTCTGGAGCTCGTCGGTGAACCAGGTGGCTCTCTTGCTGGTGTGGTTGTTGGAGGGTTTTTTGAGCGGGGGAGGGTGTTGGTGCAGTCGTCGATCCACTGTCTGAGATTGCGGGCTGCGGCGTCTGGGTAGGTGGCGTCGGTGGGTGGGTTCTGGGCGAGGGTGGTGATCAGCCGGTCTTCGGTGACTTTGCTCCAGCAGCGGCGAGGCACCTGTTGGGTGCGGTGGTGCGTAGTTGGTTTCTTGAAAGTGAAATGAATGCAGCGGTGGTCGGTCCAGTGGTGTTCAGTGGTGTGGTCGAAGGTGACGTGGGTGCCTGTGGAGAAGACGGGGTCCAGCGTGTGGCCGGCGGCGTGGGTGGGTACGGTGATGAGTTGTTTGAGGGCGAGGTTGGCAAGGTTGTCGATCAGGGTGGCGGAGTTGGCGCCATTGTTGTTCTCGAGGTGGAAGTTCAGGTCCCCGAGGAGGATGTAGTCCATGGAAGCGAGTACATGGGTGCTGGCGAGCTCGGCGATGGAGTCGCTGAACTGAGCCCGGGGTCCGGGTGGTCTGTAGATGAGTGTTCCTCTGAGGGTGGTGTTGGGGTCGGTGTGGATCCGGAAGTGCAGGTGTTCGGTCGTGTGGAGGGTGTCGTCTGCGTGGGTGACGACCTTGAGGGTGGACTTGTGGATGATGGTTATTCCTCCTCCGGTTCCTTTGGCACGATCCCTGAGGTTGATCTTCTAGCCGTCGGGAATGGCTATGGCGATGTCGGGCGCCGAGGAGTCGTTCCACAAGGTTTTGGTCAGGAGGGCCACGTCTGGAACGGAGGTGTCAGGCAGATCCCAGAGCTCGACGGCGTGTTTGCGTGTTGAGCGGGTTTTGAGGAGTATGCAGCGGAGGAGGTTGAGTCCAGTCCTTGGAGGTTTGGTGATTCTGTCGCAGGTGAAGCTGCAGGTGCGGCAGGAGAAGGGTCCATCCGTTTCAGGGTGGCCTGGAAGCAGGTGTGGTTTCGTCCAGCGTTGAGTGCGTGGAGGCTGCTGGCGTCGTAGTGTAGTTTGGTGTTGTGGCGTTCACGGGGTCCAGGGGTTCTGGCGGTGTGCGGGGTCCAGGCGCGGACGTGCGCAGACGAGCTTGCCTTAGGCGCGCCTTTGGCGCGCCGCGCAGGCGGTGCCATTTAAAGGAGAGCTGGGAGGGAGGAGCAGCTGGGAGGCGGGAGGCGGGAGGCAGGGGACGGCAAATGGGTACGGGGGCGGGGCCACTTAGGCAGCAGCGGGGGGAAATTGAGCAGTGGGCAGGGGGGGCAAGGGAAAACAGCGCCCAGAGCAGAAGGATGCTGGCACAAGGGCTGGTGGAGCTGCCTACTTGGCAAGGTCAAGGGTCGCTCCCCCCCTAAGGGGGACACCGGTGGTAAACAACAACTGCACAACATATCGCCAAGTAACCACGAACAATCTGAACACCTCTGAAACGGCCCTACAATGGTTTCTGCTCTGCACTTAGGGCGACCTCAGAATTGTTGGCGTGTAATTGCAGGTGTTCTCTGATTCTCCTTCATGGACATCTTCAGATAGGTCACCGAACTGGCCCCTGGAACCTAACAGGGAGGAGAAAGACACTCCTGGTCCCCTCATCCCCAAGCCTGCCCGACTTCATTTCCCATTTAGCAACATATTATAAGTTGTAGCACAGGGCGACAACATAAAAAAGTGGACACAAAGGAAATTATTCTCTAGGAGAAAAAATCATAACTTTAGATTGGTTCAAGGACATAGTAAGTGAATTGTAACTTAATTCTAAATTCACTATAATAATTGTCTCAACTACCAATGTCAAATGGTCTTGCTGGTCCCAAACATTAAAATAATGGAACAGCATCACACAGGCGTGAACGCTGTCAGTTTCTCATGTATGCTTTGTTCGGGTGATGTTCCCCAGAGGGACTAGTCCATGCTACTTGCTTCCATCTAGTTGAGGTGCATATATTGGAGTGAATCGTGTCCCTGGGGGTTGGCAGGCCCATTGGATGTGGTCTCCAGCTTAAGAAAAAAGCGCAGCTGCATTTGTGTTTAACAATGGTAATGGAATTTGGCTGTACCTCTTAATTTAAATATGGACACTAAAACCAACACATACTCACAATTAGTTGATAATGGTGAAATAAAATAACAAGTTAAGCAAATCCACAAAACGTAAATATTTTTTAGCTTTGAAATATTCATGCCAGCCAACTCTGAACATCCCAATTTCTGTAGCAATACATTTGTTATCGCTGCCTAATCCACTCTAACCATCATCTATTATTAATACATCCCGAAAAGTTTATTTTTTCAGTGCATTTTTTATTCAAGGCCTTTGACTTGCTTATCTCAAGGATTTTCAAGCAGCCAAATACTTATTGAGTTATATTATATAGATTCACAAAAACATTAAAATGCTACTGGTTCCAATGACTTTATAATAGTCGTGCCCTACTTAGACCCAGGAAGACCAGCTCCATGCACATTTTCAGGATATCCACAGAGTAGAAAGTTAGATACAATGGAACTTTTTAGTGAGCGGTTATACCGAAACCTGGCATGGATCCAGCCTCCCTCGGCCTACATTGAAAACCCTTGGGCGATAATAACTCACAAATCCTCAAATTTAGAAAAAAGAGCTGCATCTGTACCAAGTGGGCTGTGATATTTCTGCAAGCAACAGATTCACAAAAAATGTGACACGTCTCCAGTGCAGCCCCCTCGCCGCCTCTGTATGGGGAATGTGTGGAGCTGTAACTGGTGAAGCACTGAATGTAAAATGTACTAGATCGTCTATTCCTTTGGGACTGAGACTGCAGCCTTTCAAAGCGCTCCCGCTTAGAGGGAAGGATCAGAGTGAAGCCTGGAAGACTTTGACAGGCGAGAGACTTGCTGTCACAGGCAGCAGTTTACTTGTCAGATGGCTTCTGCTTCTGCCGCACTCCGGAGCAGTTGGAAGCGGCCATCTTTTCTCATTATGGCCACAGTACAGTATGCACCAGAGAGTGACAAACATTTGTTTATAGTGTTTCTGCTGTGCGCCTCAAACATTCAGCTCAGGGAGCATTCTGCATTCTGTGTGTGATTGAATAACAAATGTTGCCTGAAAAAGCCTGTTAGCTAACATTTGAAGAAGTGCACAATGCCTAGTTATGTTGACATATACAATGCAAGCGTAAAAAGAAATCTCCAGCTATATCGCCCTTTTATTCCTCTGCATTAAATCGTGATCAACCAAGTATTGCATACTATTAAAAAATACAAAACAAAGATTACCAGCAACCAGCAGATATAGAGGCTACTCGTTAGCCCCTTTATCATTTACACCTCCCCCGTCATCTCCCATGGGCTGGGAAGAGATGGAGAGCGTGTGCTGCCTAGTCCCATCACAATGCCCTGACCTCTAGGCTGAAGGTCATGAACATCTTGTTAAGGCCTGTGGCCGCATGGCTCCCCAGCTCCCCTTCAGCCACTTATCTCTATCCTTAGATCTGCATGATAAGAAACAGTGATGTAAGCTAATTATCAGGCTTTAGGTGTGACATCTGCAAGCATAGAAGCAGCTGTTATCTCTGTATAGCTCCATTGCCAAAAATGAAAGCAGGATATCATAACACAATAAAACAGAAGGAATGCAAGCTCCCTTCAGTGAATATTTGACGGTGATTTGACAGAAACTATTAGTTTGCCTCCTCAAGGAAATGTAAACAGAAAAGGATGAAATTTGGATATAATTCTAAGAAATCGGTTTGCTTCCTTAGTGCTGTGAGATTGTTCATAACAAAAAAGGTTGCATGCCGATTTCTACCTAAACTATTCAATCAATCTTTCAATTAATATACGTGTGTGTGTCTGTGTTTGTTTAATTTGGAACATCTGACAGTATTTTGCCTTGTGAAACGTGACAGGCATTTCATCATCTCGTCCAGATTAATACATTGAGTTTTACGGAATCAATGGCAAAATCAAGTGTACGAAATGCTACATCGAACACATTATCATATACTTGTTACATCAAAAACCAAATGCGGCAATGAAAGTTGATATTACAATGGGAACACGTCACAGCACTCAAAAAAGAACACATTTAAAAAGTACTGAAAACCATGAGCTAAGGTGTTTGTAAAAAAGAAAACAGACAGGAAAAATAATTGTATGCAATTTGTAACTTTACCTTTATAGTGCATGGGGTTATGTCATGTGTTGTAGAGTACTGGTGATCATATAGAGTTAGTTAAAAGTTTTCTATCGCACTACCATTAGACGTGTTCAAAAGCACTTTTAGGACGAGAAGGCCACTGCATGATGTTCATGTATGCACCCATGCCGTGAGTTACCGCTATACTTATCTCTGGTGTCTTTTTGCCCTTTTTAGATCTCAGCACACATACCATTCAAGCGTGTACACTAAGGATTCCTTTTTCGGTCTGAGTTTTTGTAAGGCTGTCCACACCTTGAAAGGTGATATAAAAAGCTGGTTTACTGTCAAGTTATAATAAAATGAAGGAACCCTCACAGTGGGAACAGGTTGAATTTAAACTGACAAGAACATCACACAAGCACCTTAAAAGATTCCAGTCTTAATGACAGGCCACTTCCTAATATTCCAAAGAGAAATAAAAGAAAAGAAAAAGATAAATAACCTAATGAAACAAAGTGAGCATAGGGACAAGACATTACACACAACTGGAGAAAAATCAGACCTAGAATTATCCTTGCATGAAAGCTGCACAACTTCAAATTCGATTTCTATAACCTGGACAGCAAACCCACAATACGTGGAGATGCTCTTGACGTCCCTTTCTCACCAAGTAAATAAATAAATAAAGGTTTTATTGTAAATGCACAAAATGAATCTTCTAATCCACGCATACATACCAAAGAGCATTGTGGCCCATACGTAGGCCAGAGCTTCACGGTCAATAGTACTGTAGTGCAATTCAGTACTACGCAAACACGTTGACACAAAAACCACAGTGTTCTTTGTGGTACTGACATGCTTGCTCAAAACTTCCCAAAATACCACAGCACTTGCATCTAATGTGATAATGTACAACTCGCATTCTTAGTTACATTTTGGGATTGAGACTCAACAATCATTCTCAGGATGGGGCCTAATTGCTAGAGAGGTCAACCTCAAAGCTGGGGAACCAGATTCGAGACTTAGAAGGGGCCCTCAGCATACTATGATTCTGGGGAAATCACTTAATCTACCCGTTCCTAACAAAAAATGAATATGTCCTTCTGCTCTTGGAAAGCTCTCGGATACCTGCGGGTCCAGTTCACGATATATAAAACTCCCCCCCCCCCAAAAAAAAAAATGTCCTTTTGTTAGATCTGGGGGTCTCTAGTTGGCAATGGTTATCACCTTTGTTCAAATAGGGACCCTTAATTCTAAGTCAGGATAAGGGGATTACACTCCTTAATAACCCCTGCTCACCCCCTTGGTAGCTGGCACGAGCAGACAGGCCTATCTTAGAGGCAGTGTGTTAAGCATTTGTGAATATACACAGCAATACAGTGAAAACACTACAGATGGACAAAAGACAGGTTTTATAAAAATAAGTATTTTTATATAAACTTAACACAAGATCACAAACAACAAAAATCCACAATACTACACTTAAGATTACTTAAAAGATGATTAAAGTCTCTTAGTTTAAGTTGTTGGTAAATGCGACAAAGTTCTCAACAAAGTACCGGGACGCGTAACGCAAAGTGAACAAAAGGCTCACAAAAGGGGAGATACGACGGTTCCGTGACCCCGGGGAACGGTTGCGTCCTTCCTCAATGCTTGCGCAGAGTAGGGGACTTGTCGTGAGCCTTACCGGTGTGGAGGTGATGCGTAGATTCTCAGCCTGCGGGCCCGTTGCGGTGCGCAAGATGGCGCCTTGATGCGATGCGACGATCCGGTTGCGTTGCGAGAAGATGGCGCCCTTGATGCGGCGATGCGATGACGATGCGATGATGCCCTGGCAACCTTGCGACGACTCTGTACTTTGGAGCCACGACAGGCCCTGCGACACCCTTCCCAGGCTGATGCGATGGCGACTCTTTCGATGGCATCACGCTTCTCCGGTGATGCGACAGAAGGCAGCTTCGATGAACATACGCTTCCAGGGAGATGCGGTGAAGGCTCGCTTCTCCGGCGTTGCGATGATTACAGCTGCGGCGGTGACACACTTCTTCTCGATGTGTCGCGCTTCCAGCTCCCAGCGGCACGCAAGTGACTGTAGTCAGAATTCCCAGCAAGGAAATTCAGGAAGGAGCTGGAGGTGAAGTCTTTTGTCCCTGAGACTTAAGCAGGAGGCAATCACAGTTCAAGCCCTTGGAGAATATTCTGTAGATGAAAGTCCTTACAAAGTTCCTTCTCCTTCCCCTTGGCAATGAAGCAACCACTGCAGGCCAACCCAGCAAACAGCACACTGGCAGAGGGGCAGTCCAAACTCCTGCAGCTTCCTTGGTTCTTCTCCTTGGCAGAAAGGTTTCTTGTTCCAGAAGTGATCTAATTACTTGGGATCAGGGTCCCAATATTTATATCCCAAAATCCTTTGTTCTCTGAAGGCAGAGAGGCCTCTGCCTAGTCCAAACCAGTTCCTGAGCACTTTGTTTACATGACTGTCTTCTTCCTTTCACTGTGCAGGGCAGAGACATCAGCTGCCCCACAGGAGGTGGAGCCAGCACAGGGAGGGAAGATACAGCTCTGGAGCACTCTGTTGACATGATTCCTCCTCTCCTTTCACAGTGCAGGGCAGAGACATCAGACAAGCCACAGGGGGAGGAGCCAGCATTGTAGAGGGAAGGCCCAGCTCTATTCAGGTCCCAGGGGTAACTCCTCCCTCCCATCTAGATGCAGATCTCTCTATTCACCACTGGGCTGCCCCAGCCTGTCTCCTGGAATTCCCCAGCCCTGTCACACACAAACCCAGACAAGGAATACACAACCCAGCAGAGGCAGGCTCAAATGGTTAGGCAAGCAAAATAAAGTGGTATTTGCAAACACAGAATACTAAAATAAACTTTACTAAAAGATGTACTTTATTATTCAGGCATACTAAATTCGAATTTCTACCATGTTCCCTGAGTCAGTTAGGATTATAAGAATGTAATAATCTAACTGCCCATTCTAGCATATGAGAAGAGGTAGCCTTCAATAGTGAAAACCGAAAATGGCTGTAATTCACTATTAGAACATGCTACACACATCAGAGCATGTCCTACCTTATACTTACAATGCACCCTGCCCTTGGGCCTACCATAGGGGTGTCTAATATGAAGCAAAGGGAAGGTTTAGGGACTGGCAAGTGGGTGCACTTGGCCAAGTCGCCATGGCAGTGCTAGACTGCACACAGGCCTTGCAATGGCAGGCCTGAGACACACTTTACGAGCTGCTTCTGTGGGTGGCACAACCAGTGCTGCAAGCCCACCAGCAGCATTTGATTTACACACCCTGGGCACACATGGTGCACTGTACTAGGGGCTGACTGATAAATCAAATAACCCAATCATGGAAACCAATTAGTATATCAATTTAACATGGGGAGCACTTGCACTGTGGCACTGATTAGCAGTGGCAAGGTGTCCAAAGCATAGATCCAGCAAAAACATATCAAAACAGAGGAGGTAATCCGTCAAAATGGAAGGGAGACTCACGCCAATGATGTCAGGTCTAACACCTTTCAAAAGCAAAAGTCTCCACATCATCTCATGCAAAAAGTACTTTCTTATGAATCTGTTTTTATGAGGCTCAATGATTACTGCAAAGCCATCTACCAAACATGAATAATATTCACATAGACCAATAAAAGATATAGCATGGTCTATTATAGCCAGAGCATGGGCATCTGAAATGGCTTTGGACAAATCCCCCATGGCCATAATGCCTTCTGGAGTCAAACAGTGACCCAAATACTTAAGTTAAAAATGTAGACTTCTGCATCTTAACAGATCATTCAAAATGCCCACGACTTTGTCTATAATCCAGTTATGTTCTTCCCTTGTGCATGCTTGAACAAGAATGACATCTTGGAAGGCATGAATGCCTTTCACACTCTGGAACAGCTTGAAGATCACATTTTGAAAAACCGAAGTCATTAAGCTGTAAAAGCTGTGCCAAAAGTTGTTAATGACTTGAAATTTTCAGTCAATTAAATTAGGTGGTAAGCTAATAGGAGGTTGATTGTTGAAATGAAGCATGCATTACCAATTTGGGCAAAAAGCTCCAAAATTTTAGGTAGAGGATAATAATCTCACCAGTGCTTTTGACCTGGTAAATCATGAAAAACAGTGGCAAACACTGGTTGAGTTAGGCGCCCCCAAAGATATTGTTATTTATTTGTCCCAGATTCCTACCTTTCTACTATCCAGAGTCTGGTTTGGTATAAAGGGAGAATGAACGCCGGACTTTAGGATAACTCATGGTATAAGACAGGGGTGTTTCTTAGCTCCCCTTTTATTTTCATTATATATAAATAATGTTGACCCTTTTCTGCAGAACTTAAAGGCCGATGCCCCAAAGGTAGATGCGCGTCCCAGTGCAGTACTCCTTTATGCGGACGATGCCATCCTTATTTCAAGGACGGCAAATGGTCTGCAATATTTGATAGAAAAATGTGTTAATTTCATGACTGAAAAGGATTTAAAGCTGAATTTAACAAAAACCTTTGTTATGACCTGTGGTAAAAACAGAATAAGGATTAAAAAGTATTACGTGGATGGCACCGTAATTGATAGAGTCTCAAGATTTATGTATTTGGGTTTACTGTATAACAATAATGGTACATGGGGTTCGCATATTAATTTATCAAATTTAAAATGTATATGAACAATAGAGGGTATATTTAGATTTTCTACAAAAATAGGAAATAAACCCATAAGGGAAATGCTCACCCTATATAGAAGCGAAACTATTACAACTGCATGCT
This sequence comes from Lissotriton helveticus, assembly GCF_964261635.1. Lineage (NCBI taxonomy): Eukaryota > Metazoa > Chordata > Amphibia > Caudata > Salamandridae > Lissotriton > Lissotriton helveticus. The sequence goes on along the minus strand of NC_136057.1, from coordinate 1,137,528,256 downwards.
ATGGTGCAGCTCTATGGGGAAGAGCTAACACTGTAACCCTTCAAATACAAGATAACAAGTTTTTAAAACGTTTACTAGCAGTTCCAAGCTCTACATCAAATTGTTTAGTCCACAGAGAATTGTCTGTCCCCTACATTAGTGATTTTATAAGAACAGCTGGTCTTACTCTATGACATGGGATATGGACGAGAGAAGATGCACGGTTTACTAAGAGTATAGTACTGGATTGTCTGACTCTAGATAATAGTAGGAAAATAATGTGTCTTGAATATATACAAACTTTATTAAACAACTGTAAATTAGCTCTAGAGCATAAAGAGCCTATGTCTATACAAGAGAATAGTAAAAAAGAGTTGAAAACAAGGCTTATTACCGCAATGGATTTGGTAAGGGATAGTGAATCAAGTACGAAACAAAGTATCATCTCTTACTATGAGCGCCCAGTTTTTTGGGGCATACAACCGTATTTCATTAAAGTAAGAAATCCCCAACATAGGTTCTTTTTAACAAGACTAAGACTTGGTACCTTACACTATCTAGTTGCATTCCCTAAGTCCAGGAAAAGGTACCGTATTTAACCAAATTGCCCACGTGATAGAAAATCTCCTCAATCTACGCTGCATTTCTTATTATTTTGTAATTTTTATAGGGACATTCGTAAACTTGTTTTGAAACCTCTTTTTCTAGCAAATAAATGTTATTATTATAAACAAGCGTTTAACTTTATCTGTAGCTTGGAGAATGATAAAATCATGAATGCTGCATTAACTTATGAATATTATGACGATTGACGTTGGAGTTATAATGCCCTTTATTCAAAATGTATGATATATGGAATTGAATGCACCTGACGCACTTTTGAGAAGTTTTTTTTGTTTAAACTAATGATTTTAAAATATCTTAATGAACCTTACTATTGACTTCCTTGGACTACTAACTAAAAATGGACTGTATTTTTGTAAATAACTGTGAGGATGTGTAAGTAATGTGTTTTTATTATTGTTATCAGAATGCTTTTATGGTCATGTATAATGTACCAAATAAAGCTTTTTTGATTGATTGAATCTTTGTTGATATTTATTTTCACCCACAACCACTGGAGAAATGCATTTTGATGAGTCAATCATCTCAATCACCACACTTCTCTCAAGCTTTACCTAGTGCTCATTTCTCTGGGCCATAATACTCAAGGGATTTTTGCCAACTTTTTGATGAATTGGCACACTTCACTCTTTAAGAATAATTTTGTGTATAAACTCCTATATACACCCAGTCCTGTCTTCAAACACTGCCACATGGACATCCAATAACTATTGCATTTCACAATTTTCTAAAGCTTCAAGAGAAATCGGACATGTCATACCATGTCTCCAAACCATTCCAAATGTGCCTTGGTCCCTGCAGCCAAGAAAACTGCAACTCTTGTTTAGAAATTTATTTCCCAGCCCTTTTAAGTAGCGTTCTCCCAAAATATTTATTCTCCTGAGAAATATGATTGATGCCAGGGGAGTGTTAGGCCACTTTATCATAAACAAAGGACCTGAAATTATTGTAACTGGACACCCTGAAATGTGTTTCCCACAAAAATATGACATAGGAGATCACCCCTTTTTTCAATATTTGTCTGAATCGTACTTACTAAACTTGACTTTTGGAAACTGTCAATTAAATCAGTTTGCACAAAAATGAACTTGAACAGTTTTTTCACCCTCCTTATACATCTTAGTGAAATTATTGCATTTCTTGCACTTATTGCATTGTTTTGTTTCATGCAGTTAATTAGAAGCATTAGCAGCATGATAACAAGAACCACATCTAAAACAACAGTTTGATTTTGTTATGGTACAGTCACCCCTTGTAATTTCATCTATTTTGTATTGTCGTCTATAAGTTTGCAACAAAACCCACGGAGGTTGCACTAATAACTGTTTCCATGTTATTCAGTTTCCTAGTTGCCAAGAACTTTCTTTCAATTCCTTTGTACATCACTGCAAATCTGAGGAGGAGACCTTGCCACGGGACGTATTGACCCTGACCCTGACCCTGAGCCTACTTCTCGCAGCACCCGCTTCGCGGGTGCCGCATCGTGATTTGGACTAGCGGGCTCTGCGAGGCGAGTAGAGCATCACTGCGTGGGAGCTGCGGGGGCTATTTCCAATCTCCAGCCTTCTGAACGGCGCTGCAGGGACTCAGTTTCCCAAGAGTCCCTGCCCGACATCCACCACCTGGTTCGCGCTGATTGGCTGCCCCGCCCCCTGAACGCCACCTGGAATAAATTACCCCCTGTGCCTTCACTCTTCGGACATCACTGCAAATCTGAGGAGGAGACCTTGCCACGGGACGTATTGACCCTGACCCTGACCCTACTTCTCGCAGCACCCGCTTCGCGGGTGCCGCATCGTGATTTGGACTAGCGGGCTCTGCGAGGCGAGTAGAGCGTTCACTGCGTGGGAGCTGCGGGGGCTATTTCCAATCTCCAGCCTTCTGAACGGCGCTGCAGGGACTCAGTTTCCCAAGAGTCCCTGCCCGACATCCACCACCTGGTTCGCGCTGATTGGCTGCCCCGCCCCCTGAACGCCACCTGGAATAAATTACCCCCTGTGCCTTCACTCTTCGGACATCACTGCAAATCTGAGGAGGAGACCTTGCCACGGGACGTATTGACCCTGACCCTGACCCTGAGCCTACTTCTCGCAGCACCCGCTTCGCGGGTGCCGCATCGTGATTTGGACTAGCGGGCTCTGCGAGGCGAGTAGAGCGTTCACTGCGTGGGAGCTGCGGGGGCTATTTCCAATCTCCAGCCTTCTGAACGGCGCTGCAGGGACTCAGTTTCCCAAGAGTCCCTGCCCGACATCCACCACCTGGTTCGCGCTGATTGGCTGCCCCGCCCCCTGAACGCAAAACGTCCACACGTAACACATCCCACAAAACCGGACCGGGTCCCCGCTGAGCGGGAGCGACACGGGAGCGACGCCGGGCGAAGCCCGGGCAAAGGGCGGGCCGTCTGTGGCCGTCCGGGGCCAGAAGGGGCCGGGACGGGCCACCTCCCTAACATCGCATTCCAAAGGTGAGCTCCTTATCCGTTTACCACATCGGGTGCTTGTGCGGCTATCGGCATGAATATTGGCGTTGTAACCCAGGGTGTCGATACCCCCGCCTCCCTTATCACATCCTTTGAGACTTTGATCGACTCAGCCTTTAATGAGATAGTGGAGACCGAGAGGAGGTTCTCCATGGGTCCTTCCACCATTAACACTAAATCGAGTGCCACAAACAGCACAAATGGGAATACACATGTAACCCCTGCAGTTACTGTGGTTAAGCCATCCTATCCCTCTGTAAATGTGCCTATCGTCTCGGATGACGAAAATACTGTTACTTATATTGCTTCAGACTCTCCCTCTTTAACTCCAGTTGTGGCTATCTCAAACACGGTATTGACATCAACACCTCCTGCTATTTCAATGTCTGATGTCATACCTACTACCACCATTGCTTCCCAGGTTGATGTTATCACCCTGGATAGCCCGGAACATAGCAACAAACAGGGAGGGGGGAAACGTAAAAGAGGTACTGTTAAGCAAGGTGCAAATAAAAGGAAACAACCTTTAACTTATAAGAATCAGCCCACCCCACAAAGTTTGTGGAACAAACAAAAAACTACGGGGGCTTCAACTGTTGTTATCACGGAGGATAAAGATTTATCAGATATGGATGGATTTGCTGCAGCTTCCATCGTTCACTCAAGTGGGAATTTTAACACTGTATGGACCCAAACCACACTAATGGGGGATAATTGTAACCTCTCAAGACAAAATGTGAATCTCATTGAAACTATAGTGGACACTGTTTTTAATCGGTTAGAAAAACAAATGATCGGCCAGTTTAATAATGTTTTTAAAAGACTTTACAGATTGGACAACCTGGTCAAAAACGGAGAAACAAAAAGGAAGGGGTCTGTCATCTTGGATCAAATTAGAGCCGACCGTCTCTTAAAAGAATTGGAATCTGTAAATAACACACTGTCACTGAAAAAGCAGGAAATTACCACCATTTTGGGTGAGGCTATGAGTGATCCTGGGACTTCAATTCCACCTATTGTCCTACCTACTACTCAACCCCAACCAATTAATGGAGGGTCACAATGGAGTAAGTCTAATCTACCCACTGTATCAACTAAACCTACCCCCACACCTGCTCCAAGAAAAAATATTACTTCTACTATCAGTAACAATAATAATGGTCCAATTCAAACTACAATAGCATCTAGACCTGCGGTTGCTAATAATAATGAGGGTAAAGGCCGACTAGGACTAAGCAAACCGTTTAAACACCAAGGGCCGGCTTTACATCTGCCTCCGGATGCATGCCCTTTTGTTCTGGTCCTTGCAGGTATACCGCCATTGAGGGAAGATCAGGGGGAATCATGGGTGCAATTGCGTAACAAATGCATAGACTGGCTGACCAAGCATAAGGGCGTAGGATATGACATATCCAGAGAGATTCTATCGGTACGCAGGGTGTCGTGGGTCGGGCCCTTGACCAAAGACAAGGAAGGCGACTGCATAGTCCTTAATTTTCAAAACCCAGGGACTGTGAGAAACCTCCTTAATAGGCATAGTAACTGTTCTGCCATTTCTACTGTTGTTACTATGCTACCTTTGAGTCACTTTTACAGACAAATGATAATACAACCCCGGCCCCCCTCCATGCAACCTCAATTTTATCCAAGACAGTTTCAAGCACCGCCTATGTTTTGTCAGCAACCGCCCATGCAATTCCAAACTGCTCCATTTCAATTTAAGATGTTTAACAGATATGCACCCTTGTCGGACCTGGATATGCAAGATTGACCCTCTTTGACTAATCTTGCTGTATTACCTTCGACACCTCACTTAGAACCCCAGGCTGCTCCCCAAGTCTTGACGCAAGCTATGTCACGAACTGTTCCAAGTAAAAAACCTCAGACTCAGGAACAATCGTCCATGGTCCCTGAATTATCTCTTGTCAGCTGGAACATAGCTGGCTTGAAATCCAAGCTGAAAATTGGGGAATGGTTAAATTGGGTTGATTGCAACTGTGATATACTGATGTTACAAGAAACTTGGTGTTTAACGGACCCAATAAAGGAGGGATTTCGCTGTTATAACTTAAAGGCTTCACCTTCTCATATGGGTCGGCCTAGTGGGGGCCTATCCATTTGGTCCAAAATAAAATCCGGGGTGCAAACTAAACTGATCCCCACACCGGGCAATTGTTTTATGGCTATGACGTACACTAACAGAGTGAAATTGTGTATTATTAATTTTTATAATAACGATTTTTTTACTCGTCCCAATGTTAATTTTATTTTGTTGTTTGCATTTATCGATGATATTATGGAAGGTCATAAGTATGGGCCCTTTGATGGCATTTGTATCGGAGGGGACTTCAATGCCCATATGTATCGTGGGAGGCCGCCCTGTAAAAACGGGGAAGAGCTGAAAAACTTCTTAGCATCCCGCGACCTAGTAAACTCAATAGAAATAGCAGGTTCTATTGAAAATAGCCCAACAACACCTACCTTCATAGGTCATGGTTGTGCTTCCACGATAGACTACATTTTTACTTGCCCCAAATTAAGTGATATAACTTTAAAAGCAGAAGTTATCTGTTCCACTTATAGCGACCATTATCCGCTTAGAATATATCTACATATCCCACAAAATTTGAAGGTTGCAGGGAAGCTAGAGTCTGGTCCACATAATTTGGTATTGTCCACTGACAGATTAAGATTAATTTGGAAAGGGGTGGACAATAAAGATATTCTCGCAAGAGTAATCAAAAAACACCCTGAGATTGTAGAGATATGTCTGTCACATACGAGTTCTGGTAGAAATGTGGTTGATGCCTTTGGCAATCTATGTGGGGCCATTAAAAAAGAATCCTCCAAACCATTTAGGCAGAACATAGCACATGGTCCCCGTTGGTTTGATCTGTCATGCTCTAAGGCCAATAGGGACCTGAGGGCTGCTTTGAAAACTAACCCTAGGGACATGGTAACTGTGAGAGAACTAAGATCAAAATACAAAACTGCCCTATACATTAGATCTGAGGCTTTAGTGATCAATTATTGGGAATCTCTCACGCGCACTGCCAAATTAAAGGATACCACAGGTTTCTGGAGAGAGGTCAAGTCCTTAAGATCTTTTGGCTCCAACATTAACCCAATAAATTGTAACATAACGGGTGAGGCGTGGGTAGAACATTTTTCCCAAATTTACGCTACATCTGTAACTCCTTCGGATATTGTCTCTCTACCCAATAATACCGAACCTCTGACCTTCACATTAATGGAGGTCGAGGATGCTATAATAGATAGCGCTAGCAATAAAGCCCCTGGCCCTGACGGTCTTTCTATTGACCAAATTAAATCAGAAATTAATTTCTGGGCCCCCCTGTTATGTAACTTATTTAATAATTTGTGTGATAGTTAAATCCCCGAATCCTGGGCGAACAGTGTCATCGTTCCGATATTTAAAAAAGGCGACAGGTCGGATCCCGCCTGTTACCGCCCGATCTCACTGATTGACAATACGCTAAAGGTTCTGGGAAGGGTGATTTTTAAACGGATAAGGAACTGGGCAGAGGAAAATAATGTTCTCCATTGTAGTCAATTGGGCTTTAGAAGCCAAGTAGGCACTGTCGAACAATGCCTAAACTTAAACTTAATTATGGCCAAATATATCATTGTTAAAAAATCCCCTCTTTATTTAGGTTTTATGGATTTGAGTTCCGCGTTTGATTTTGTTAATCGTTCTAGGTTGTGGTCACTTTTGCTCGATTATGGTTTGGATGACTCACTGGTGTATTTTCTTTCTGACCTGCATCGGGACTTAAAAGCCAGAGTACGAATTAATAATGATGGTGATCTGTCCAATGATGTTTTTATTAGCAGAGGAGTTAGACAGGGCTGCGTACTCGCCCCGCTGCTTTTTATTTTATACATTAATGGATTGAGTAGCACTTTATGTAGGATTTGTAAGGATGTCCCAATTATAAATGGCTCCCCCATTACTACCTTACTTTATGCGGACGACGCAGTACTAATGGGGCGTACCCCGAATGCCTTACGCATTTTGATCTCTGGGTTTGTAGCCTTTATGTCAGATCTTGGTTTAAATACCAATTTTAAAAAATCTTTCATCATGAATTGCGGTCCAAAAAAGTACAATATTACTTCAATTAAATCTGGTAATAATATTCTACAATGTACAAATAGTTTCCCTTATTTAGGGCTGTTGTTCTCCAATTCAGGCTCATGGCAGCCACATGCTGCGCATGCTAGGAATACAATTAGTAAGTCAATTAATTCATTTTTGTCTCTCCGACAACCCAAATTGGATGATGTCGTTACACCCCTGCTTAACATTTATCGCACTCAATGCCAGCCAACGGGGACTTACGGTGCAGAAGTGTGGGGTTACTGTAACAGTAAGGCTCTCCAGTTGGAGGAAAACAGATTCTGTAGAAGGGTGTTGGGGGGAGTCCTCAGCGCCCCTACATTTATTTGTCATAATGAACTGGGGCTGCCTTATATTGCTGATTTTATTAGGTCTAGGCCTGTTCTTTTTTGGATTAAAATATGGTTAAATCCAGCAGCATCCCTAACGCGCAGTATAATATCCGACTGCTTGTTAAGTGATAGATCACAGTATATTCCCTGGTTAACTGCAGTTAAGAATAGTCTGGAAAGTGTGGGGCATGGTTCTTTATTTAGCTCCCCTAGTTCTATTGTACCTGCCCACAAGAATAACATTAAACAGGCATTGCTTGTCCTCTATAAAGAGGAACGCATGAGTTCAGAATCTATCAAACCTGCTGTTATCAGATATCTGAGCATTATAGACCCAGGCGGTGATAGCCTGGTTAATTTTTACAGATACTTATCACTACCTCTGGGAAAGTGGAACCGGAGTCTCCTGTTTAGGTTTCGGGATGGAAGCATAGTTAATTTGCTTAGCTTCCCCCTTGGCTATAACATTGGACTCGAAGAGCGGGATTGCCCATGTCCTCATGGTGGAAAACAAAGTCTGTTGCATTATCTCTTTTTCTGTGGCTATTACAAACTGTATACTTGCAAATATTTAATTCCGATTCTTCGCAAATATAACATCAGAGATCATAATCTGGCATTAAAAATTTTTCAAATGTTACATTTTGATGATGTTATACATACTTTAAGCTGTTTTATAAAAGCTTGTGTGAGATCGAGGGCAAGTATGGAACATGGATAATGGACAATAGTTTTATGTAATCTGGCGCATTTTTTGCATTTTATTCTATGCATTTTATTAATTCACTGGAAATTGAACATAGACTTAATTGCATACGTGTTTTGCTATAAATGATTGTTTTTAGAACTTTGTGATTAAGTACCCCAGTGATTAATGTTTTTTCCCTATTACGTACTTTGCACTTTATATTGGTACTTCGCACTTTATGACATATATGCTGCTTAAAATCTGTATTTTATAACAATTTTTTAAACATACGTCTTAACTTGTTTTAATTGTATTCATTCTGTATGTACTTTTATGGATGTATTCAAAATCCGAATAAAGATCATTTGAATTGAATTGAATTGAATTCCTTTGTATTCTCAACAGTCTCTGTTACATTTACATTTCCATAAAATGCAAGTTGCTCTTGTGCTTTCATATCATAACATCCAACAGCAATGTAATTGAATAGATATTGGTTATATTTGCATGGAAAAACTAAATAATATGTATTTCTGGCAAATATCTATGAAAAGTTTGATGAATAAATTGTCAGTGTATTGAAAATATGCCTCACAACTACTATACTCGACTGTTCGGCAATATGCATATGTAACCTTTTAATTGCCACAGAGTACTCATTTCAAATGCCAAAATGAGAAAAGCCTGCTGGAAGATGATCAAAATGTGCTGCCCTTGTGCTCCAAGACAACTGCACAGCACAGCAAATGTATGCACCTCTAGTGCAAGTTTTTCTATTGTGAAATGGAATCAAACCAAGCGTAGAGATGGTATCATACAAGAAACCAAGACTCACTATTATTGTGAATGTATGTTGTGGACCCTAGGCATGCTTAGCCATAAGATATTATGTGTCCTTTGGACCCACCCAGGAGCAGAAGAAGGTATGTCCTAGGACAATTAATAGACACAACATTTACATGGGTATATGAGGTCCACCTAGATGGTAACCATAAGAAATTGGTGGATGAAGCTCATACAAGGGCTGATGGGGTCCACTTAGAACTTACAATGTCCCCATCATTTGGTGAGACTAGTGCTGACTAATATGTTTGTTTTCCTTTTTTCATTTCAAGTTATTTTTATTGATATGTCATAAAACAACAGTACACAAACTAGGAATCATGCTACCACCACATTTAGTCCCGCTACATCCAGCCAGAAAGAAAATTAGTCACTTTCTCATACAGCACAGATGGAAAGAGGAAAATGCCTAAGGGGATTGTTGTTGTGCAGAAAGGTGTCCCTTTCGACACAAAAAACTATTCTGCTTACAATGAAGGCACACTTTTACCACAGTGCAAGAGTGCCTGCATTTGCACAAGGCAGCACATTGTGCAGCAGTGCTGGAAAAAGACAGGAATGCGCCATATGATGTTAAATACAGCTCATTCCTGCCCTTTCCCCATAACACAGCGCAGCAAGGTGACTTGCTCTGTGACTTAATTATAAATATGTCCCATATTTTGTTGACGTCTATCTGATTTCAATCTTTACTTATTTGAATGTTCTGTTGTCTGTAGACCTTTGCTGTCTGGTATTGACACGTTTTAAGGGCTGCACAGAATGAAACTTCAACCCTTCGTCATCTCTCCTGGATTCTGCTCCATCAGTATTCCTTCTCTCTTCATTTGGTCACTAGTTTAGGAAATCCAGTCTGTGCTTCAGAATTCTTTAATACTGGTGATGAATAGGCCACTGTTTCTTTAATTTGTCATAGGAACACTAACTTAGCTCTTGGTGCTACAACAACTACCAATGTCCACCTTCTCCCTGATCCTAGCAGCCTCCTCCACCATTTCCTGCATCTGGCCTGCACTCCATAGCAGTTAGCCTGAACTTGCAACTTTCATCCACCCTTGCACGACCAGATAACTGCAAGTGGCGTTTTATGCTTTTAGGTGGTATACTTACCTTAAATCTTTGAAACTTCATATCTCCGGTTCTACTGATTGGATGTTTGTCATTTTGGGGTAAAATGTTTTATTACATTTTACTCTATCTTTCTAAATTGGTGTGGGAGTTTTTCTTGTGCTTTGTTTTCACCTTACTGCCTTTTAAGTTTTGCATAAAAGCGTTATACATTGCCTCTAAGTTAAGCCTGACTGCTTTTGTGCCAAACTACCAGAGGGTTAATTAATTGACTTTTTGTGTTTCACCCAGACAATAATTGCAGCTATTGCTTGGGAATCAATCACCCCACCCCCCTCAAACAACAACCAAATCTTTCACAGTTACCTTCACACAAAGGCATTTTCCACTAAACATTGATTTCGCTGAGTCAGGGATTCTGATTATGAGGAAATTCTGAACTGAATAAAGAAGCTTCACAGGTATGATTACCTTTGTGTCAACAATCTTCAGAGCCCCAGGAAAAATGTAGTTTTCATGTTTGTGTGCTTCAATTCTCCTAAAAACACGGCCATTTAATGGAACATCCATGGCACTCTAGCGCCGGTATGTGGCCATTTGCAGTACTACTGTCAGGCAGCTGCCTATACTATCTTCATTTGAATAGCTGCCTTCAGTATTATAAAAAGAATGTTAGAAATTCCAAAGTACCTTGAAAATAGGATTTCTTCTTCCTGGAAAAGGAGAGTGTTATTTGGTCTCCTTGATGCAGACGGGTATATTTCAGTCCGTGCCTGTCACCACTGCTTGTTGCATATGAGACCAGGAAAGCGAAAGCCATAATATGCGCACATTCTTTTAAAACCATTGCCAGTTATCTCAGACATCACTATCCAGGTCTCTTTTTTCCCTAAATGAATTCTCTTATTGATCAGAAATCTACAGTCTGAGAGCTCAACACCAGGCTTTGATGAAAAACTCATTTTAGAAACAGATTAATATTATAGCCAGAGAAAACCAATTTTCCCACGTTTAATCTCCTAATCTATTTTACATTATTTCCCAGGGGTGCTTTGAACTTCACAGATACACGGCCCGAGCAAATAATCAATTAAGCTGGAAGCCACTTATGAACTGAGCGGTTGCTTCATGTCACACTGCAAGCTTTCTCTGTACATTTTAGCCCCTTCTCTGAAACATTTACTTTAAAAGGGGGCATGTCTGGGCAATCTGCATAATGAATAAGCTAACCCGCACCACATATAATATTGTTTAAGAATGTGCATATGTGCTGCTACACTTCTGGTCATTTTCAATAAGCATTACAATAACCCCCATAATTTCGTGACGTGGGATTATAAAGGCTAGGGGCCAGCCCGTATCTATGACCTGGTTTGTGTCTCTCTTGCACCACGCAACGTGGTGCATGTGCGACGCAAACCTTAAATCATATTTTTGAAGGCAAGCAGAGCCAGTTTGCGTGGCTTTGAGTGGCTTCAAAAAGATGGAGTAATGCATTGCAGTACAAAGCCTGGGTAGGCGTTCCATGGGCATGGGCGTTATTTAGTTGTTCCCATACATCTCCCATGGGTTTCGATGCATTTGCAGATTTACAAGAACTTGTAAACCTTGGAATGCACCAAAAAGATATGCCTCCCCAGGAGAGGCCTAGCAAGGAGAAATATCTTTATTTCTCCTTGTTGTTTTCCTTTCTATGTGTATTGCATTTTGCAGCAGATATAGACAGAGGAAAAAGCATCTCAGGATTGTTTTTTTTATTTCAAAAGTTTTTTTTATTTAGAAGGTTTCCAATACAGTACAGTAGTAATGCAAGGGGGGGGGTGGTTACAGCTTGGAGTTCTTGGCATCTTTTATGGTTGCATGGTTACATAGAGCATACATAGTATAGGCTGATTTGGCTGTAAGTTCTGTAAGCCCCCCTGGAGAGGGTGAAAGAAGGAGAGAGAGAAAGGAAAAGAGGGGGGGTACGTCAAAATTTTAGTGTCGCCCTCTTAGCCTTGGCTGCGTGCTGGCGATGTGCATTGGTAGGTTACGCGTTTACGGGTTTATGGGGGTTTGTGTGACTGGGCGAGGAGTTACCAGTGATGTTGTCGGCTCCTCTGAGAAAGGTGACCCAGTTGATCCAGCTCTTGAATGTTGCCTTGGCTGTGTCTTTCCAATTCGCTAATATGATTTTGACTGCTGCGGTAAGTAGGAGGTCTACTAGGTCTCTCTCCTCCTTACTTTCTAAGTCTTGTGCCATAAATGCTGTGGCTAGCCCTATGAAGCCTGGTTGTATACTTCTCCCCACGACAGTGTTGATGAGATCGGTCAATTTCATCCAGAATGTTTGGAACTTAGGACATTCGAAGATAAGGTGCTCTAGGTTCCCTGTCCCTCTGCAGCAGTTCCAGCATGTGTCGCTGTCTCTTATGCCTGCTTTTTCCAGTTTGGCTGGGGTCCAGAAGGCTCTGTGTAAGGGCCAGTATTTTGTCTGTGCGAGTTGTGGCGTGATTTTATTTGTTGTGGCTGACCTCCATAGTCGACCCTTTTCTTCCTCGCTGAGATGTCTTGTGTATAGTGTTTCCCAGGAGTTTGTTGTTTTTGCATTCAGTGTGGATGTTTTGGGGCTCAGGAGTTTGTAGATCTGCGCTGTCTGGTGTCCGATCTTGTTGAGGTTGTTCATGTATTGTATGAGGGTGGGCGTTTCCTTGTTTAGGTTCGCCTTGGTTATGGCTGCTTTGATTTTGAGGAACGTGTAGAGTTCTATGTCCGGTAGCTTGTGCGTCTGTTTGAGGTTCTGGAAGGTTAGTGGGGTATGTTTTTTTTTCCAGTTGCGCTGGGGTGGTGATGCCCTTCTTGATCCAGGTTTCGTTGCACATCGTTCTCCCTTTGTATTGTAATCTTGTGTTAAACCAGATTGATTCCCAATTTGTTCCTCTGATCTGCTGTCCCATTTGCTTGTCTACTCTTAGCAGGGCTATTTTGGTGTGTTTGATGATGGGGTCATACATGGCGGGGTGTTTGTTCGCTGTGAGTATTGCTATCGGGTTTAGCCCTCCTAGGATGTTCCTTTCGAGTTTTAGCCACTCTGGTTCGTAGTCTTGCGTGTTGGTAATCCAGAAGATTACTTGTTTAGCTAGGCAGGCAGTTTGGAAGTTTTTAAAGTTCGTAATATTCAGTCCACCGAGACCCTTGTTGAGTCTCAGTTTCTGTAGGCTGATTCTCGGTTTCTTGTCCTTCCATATAAACCTGTTTATCATTTTGTCAAGTTTCTTGTGGAAATCTTCTGTCATTGTTAGAGGCAGCATGCTAAGGGTGTAGTTGATGGCTGGTGTCACCATCATCTTTATCGTCTCCACTCTACCCCACCAGCTTATGTATTTAGGCGACCATAGTTCTAGTCTCTCCTTTATTTTCTTCAGGGTGGCTTCTTCGTTGTGCTCCAAGGTTGCTTTGAGGTCTCTGCCGAAAAGGAAGCCCAGGTACTTAAGGGGTTTGGTTTGCCAGGCTAGGCCTGAGTTCCCTAGTACCGCTTTTGAGTGTTTTTGAACAGTAAAGTGTGCCTTCCTGCGCATAAACATTCTTGCCTACAACAGAGGCACCCTTGCACCATGGTGCAAGGAAGCCTGCATTGGAACTAGGCTGCCAAAATGGCCGCAGCGCAAGGGAAAAGCACAGGAATGTGCTGTATTGTCTCTCTCCATGTGATGCAGGGCAGCACAGCAAGGTTAATTGCTGCGCTGTCCTGTGCCACACAAATCATAAATATGGCCCTGCATTTATTAGAACAAGGGATAGCTTAGAGTGCTGTCTTCATAGAGAATAGATACATGGGTTCTGATTCTGTAGGCATTTCTAATATCCTACTCTACTACCACTAATAATAATAATAAAAATGAAAATAATGACAATACCTTTTTTAAATAGCGCGTAACTGTGTAATTCTGCCATTTCTCAGCACCGCAAAAAACGATTTTATATTACCCAATGTGATGGTACTCAATGTTTTAACACAAAACATTAAATGTGGATACTGGAATAGGATGTTTTAAATAAATGTGCCAAGTAAATGAACTCCCGCTGCTGGGTATCTCCGAACCTCAGGAAGTTATCATGGATATGAGGCTAAACAATTTTTTTTCACATAAGAGCATATCTGTTGCTTTACTGAGTCTCAAGGTCTTCAAGCCCGAGATTAACATTCCAACAGATGACAACCATCTGACTGCTGAATTTGATTTGACTACTGTGCAAACTTTCAAAATGATCACCAGTGACAATTTATCACAAGCAGTTGCACTGGCTTCCTATTAACAAACAAATCACCTTTAAAGATTTAGCCATCGCTCTCTACTTGCTACTGGCCCTAAGTCCCTGAACACTGGGATCCATGAGCACTGTCCTCCGAGATCTCTGCTCTCTTTGAATGCTTGACTTATGGTTGTTATGCCCTTTAAGAAACAGATTGTATACACAAAACAAAATCAGGTGGTTGTGAGATTTAAACACATCTTTACTTATGCATGAGGTACATTTTACTCAATAATCATGAACTCATATTTGTTTTAGTAATGATTGAACACAAACGTTTTTTAAACTTTCACATTTGGTGTGATAAAAGAAAGGACACTGCTCTTAAAGAAGCAATTATGTCAAGAGGACAATCAGAGTTAAGAAAATCGAAACATTTCACTTCTCTTTAAAAATATATTTTAAATAATTATTTATTGACCTATTAACGATACTCCATGGGCACCATGCACCTATTACATAGTACACTGAACAAGAAAACAGAGCACACATTTGAGCAGGAGCATATCACAAAGCATCATATACTCAATCCGAAGAGCGACAAGTGACAATATTACAATAATACAATGTAGGGCATTCAAACTGGGTGAGGGCAAGTCTGGACTGTCACCTTTTGTACAGGGTGTCAGCTTTGAAGTATGCAATTCAGTATATTAACATCTCAGTAGGAGACAGTAAGCATCACTCTCCATTGTGTCAGGTAACGGGAACCACAGCCCTCCTGTGCAAGACCCGGGTCTCCTGACCACCCCCTGTGTGAGGATGTGAAGCAGTTGTGGGCTTCTATCAGCTGTCTCCACATGTCCCTTGGGTGGAGAAAGGGCTCCCAAACCTGGGACTATGCATCCATTTGATAACTCCTCTTGTCTATGATGCGTTTGTATTCCATGAGCCAGTCGGTTGTCTTGAACCTCAACAGTGCGCCCCAGTGAGAAATCTACATTTTACATACATAACATAAAATACTAATCTACAAACCTATTTTCTAAAGGGAAACATACATCAAGAATAACACAGTTAAACTAAAACTATAGATCAGTTAAAAAAACATAAGTTGAATACATTGAATAACAGAGCCAAACCATTTATTGTATCAAGTGTGTGCATTTAGACTTATTTCCTGCTGAGAGCAATATTGCACAGAATTTTTTATGCAATATCTGGATTCCTAGGATTCGACCACTGCTTTGGCCAGTGTCCTACTTAGCAGACATGTGTGTTTCATATAAAAAGACCATCCCCATGCATCTGTAGTACAATCCTATCGCCCCCCCAGACGATAACTATTACTATAAAATAAAAAAGTGATATTTTTTGTGATGGGGTCAGCCCTTTTGATCACAGACCGACCCCCATTGGGGCCTAATTTGTTTTTATAAATGTTTGATTTCCATGGGGGCCACAATCGGCCCCCGGAAAAGCCACAGATATATGAAAAAAACATGAGACTCTCTCTCTCTCTCTCTCTCTCTCAATATATATCTATCTCTATCTCTCTCTCTCTCTATATATATATATATAGATATATATATATATATAAATATATATTTTTCCCTATAGGGAGGAGGAGACAATATTCTGGTCTGCTAGCCCCGCCCACTCTTTCCCACCAATGACATCTGTGTGCTGCAATGTGTGCTGAAGTTACGAATCCCCACCGGAGCAAGGAATCTGGCAGTTAAGTATGTTGATGACGAGTCCGCTGTGGTTTCCGCCCATTAGGATGCCTCCCCATGTTTGTGGGAAGCATTATTGGAAGGGGGAGAGTCTCTCCTTTCCAGTGGTTTGTGTGGACTGATGCTTGTCTGGTGGTGTGCATGGGCTGGTGATGTGCGTAGACTGGTGCTCCGCTGGTGGTGTGCATTGACTGGCATTTGGCTTGTTGTTTGTGTGGACTACCACTTGCCAGGCAGTGTGTGTGGACTGGCACTTGCTTGGTGGTGTGTGTTGACTGGCAAATGGCTGGCAGCGTACATTACCTGGTGTTTGGCTGGCAGTGTGTGTGGACTGACACGTGTCTGGCAGTGCATGTTGCCTGACACTTGCCTGACAATGTGTGTGGACTGGCGCTTGAATGG
The DNA here is from genome assembly GCF_964261635.1 of Lissotriton helveticus. Lineage (NCBI taxonomy): Eukaryota > Metazoa > Chordata > Amphibia > Caudata > Salamandridae > Lissotriton > Lissotriton helveticus. The sequence goes on along the minus strand of NC_136057.1, from coordinate 1,137,511,731 downwards.
TGGTGTGTGTAGACTGACCCTTGCCTGGCGGTGTGTGTGGACTGATGCTTGTCTGGTGGTGTGCATGGACTGGCTCTTGGCTGGCAGTGTATGTAGACTGATGATTGCATGGCGGTGTGTGTGGACTGGTGTTTGACTGGCAGTGTGCATGGACTGGCTGTGTGCGTTAACTGGTGCATTCTTGGTGGTGTAAGTTGACTGGCATTGGGGTGGTGGTGTGTATACTAGTACCTGGCTGGCTGTGTGTGTGGACTGATTCTTGCCTGCGTTGTGCATTGACTTTAGTTTGGCTGGTGGTGTATGTGGACTAGCGCTTGGCTAGTAGTGTGTGTGTGGGCTGATACTTGCCTAGCTGTGTGTGTGGACTGATGCTTGGCTTGTGTTGTGTGTACAATAATGCTTGCCTGGCAGTGTGTTTGGACTGATGCGTGCATGCATGTGTGCACAGACTGGCGGTGTGCCAGGACTGATGCTTCCTTGGGGGGGGGTGTTGACTGGCATTTGGCTAGTTGTGCACATGGACTAGCACTTGGCTGGTGGTGTATGTGGACTGAGGCTTGCTTGGTGGCAAGCATGCACTGGCGCTTCGCTGATGGTGTGCCTTGACTGGCATTTGGCTGGTAGTGTGTGTGAACTAGCACTTGACTGGCTGTGTGGTCGGACTGACACTTGCCTGGCGGTTTGTGTGGACCGATACTTGCCTGGCGGTGTGCATAGACTGGCTGTGTGCATGGATTGGCATTTTGCTGGCAGTGTGCGTTGACTGACATTTGGATGGTGGTGTGTGTGGAGTAGCTCTTGGCAGGAAGTGTGTGTGGACCGTCGCTTGCCTGGGGATGTGCATGGACTAGCGATGTGTTTGTGGCTGGTAGCCAGTATGTGTATTGACTTGCTTCAGGTGTGTTTGTCAGTTGTCGGAAGTTTGGTAGGTTGGTGATGTGATTGGTGTGTTTGTCCTCTTGGAATATGAGAGCGATGAGGCCTTGAATGCCGCTGTTTGTAAATGTAAGTATTGCATTGTGTTGGGCCTGCAGCTGGCTGTGTAAATGGTTGTCTGTGTGTAACATGTGGAGACATCAAAAATTATCTAACACAAAACGACCTGTTTTTGCAAGGCGCACCTGCATTTTTGTCTCAGGCTCGATGGCCATCTAGGAAACCCTGTTAGACACAGACACCAGCTGGAGTCTAGGGATGCGTGGCTTGCGTGGTACCCCCAACATTTTCATACCTAAAATCCCTTGCAAACTTCAGATTCAGCTTTCTTCACATTTCTGTGTGGGATCACTGTGCCAGCACAAATGTCCTGCCACCCAGTGCTCCCCTTGGTCTCCTGGTAAAAATGATACCTCACTTGTGTGGGTGCCCAAAGAGAGTCTACCTAAAACACATTTAAAAGACTGCTCATTTAGACCCGATTTGGTTCCCCCTCAATTTCTACACATGTGTGCCCCTTTCCTGGTGCAGGCAATTGGCCCGCCCACACAAGTGAGGTATCATTTTTATCAGGAGCCCTAGGGGAACTCTGAGTGGTAGGAAATTTGTGCCAGTGTGGTAATCCCACATAGAAATGTGAAACAAATGTGATTTTTTTTAGCTAAATTTGAGGTTTTCAGGGGATTCTGGGTAAGAAAACATTGGGAGATCCACACAAGCCACACCTCCCTGGACTCCCCTGGGTGCTTAGTTTTCAGAAGTGTCTGAGTTTGTCAGGTTTCCCTAAATAATCACTGAGCCTGGGACCAAAAACGCAGGTCCCACCTGTTCAATTGAAAGATGTATCGTAGACAGGTCGTGTTGAAAACAAGTAATTGGTTTATTCATCAGGTTACAGGTTCAAATATAAGTTACAGGATGATAGTAAGATCCATCATATGCCCAACCAGGAGCAGCCTCCTAGCTGCTCCGCCCATCTGCTCCAACTGATTTCTCCTCAAGCGCAAACACTCTGAACATTTCAATGACATCACCATTAGCGGGCAAGCAAGTCAGAGAACAAGAATATGAAGGATGCATTAACCAAAAAGTAGATTATAACACATCTCCCTCTTATAAAGATTATAGGAAATCAAATGTATATGAGATAATAAGACACACATACCAAGGAAAGACAAAAGCAAAAGTTCCATACTTAAAAACATTGGGTATATAACACCACTTTGTCAAGCACATACAAAAAGGGCATATTCACAAACCCAAAACAGTATATAACATGTATTATATATAAGAAAAGATGGTATGCACATCTCAAAATATGCATACATGAACACGGTACTGATAGGGGAAAAAAATAAAATCCTCCCTATAGGGGAACACACCTCCCTAAGAAACAGAACAAGACCACAATAGAGGAACACACCTCCCTATGAACAGAACAGGGCACAAGGCACTAAGTTCCCACAACCGCACACCGTAATAGGGGAACACACCTCCCTATAGGAGAAACACCTCCCTAGGAAACACCGTAATAGGAAATAAACCTCCCTATGAAACTGAACACTGTAATAGGGGAACACACCTCCCTATGAAACAGAACAAGCACGCTTTAATAGGGGAGCACACCTCCCTATAGGGAGAAAACCTCCCTAAGAAACACTAATAGGGGAACACACCTCCCTATGAAACAGAACAAGCACGCTGTAATAGAAGAACACACTTCCCTATAGGGGAACCCCCCCCCCCCCTAAGAAACAGAACAAGACCGTAATAGGGGAACTCACCTCCCTGTGATCCAGGAATGGGGCACTCTCTACCCCAGAAAACAGTAAAAAGACACTTACAACCCCACAAAGCAGTATACGCACTCACAGGGAAACCAAAATAGCATGCAGAAACAACTCCATCAAATGCAGAACACCCGCATAGCAAGAAAATAACAAATAGAAAGACTTTACTCCGGTGAGCGATCACTCACCCGAGGTCCTCATCCACCATGCATCTATGTGTAAAATGTCCAGGTTTAAACTGATATCTTCAAGAGTACAATAAATGGTCCATTGTCCATGGTGATACGGATGAACATAATGTTAACCACGCAGAACACCGCAGAACCTGAAAGGGACAAAAGTATCTGCAATGTCTTGTAGCTGCATAATTAGACATTCCCATTGACTTTAAAGTAGTTAACGTTCCAGTCTTCACAAACGTTGAGCTTAAAAACAAAGCATAATGCCACAGTGCCAGTTATGCAGGAGTTGAAAATGAACTACGGTTGACGTGGTTGGCAAGGCGTGATAACAACAGGAAAACCACGTAGATTAGCAACTCCAAACTAAACATGGCGGCACACAGCGTACGCTGTCCCAGGAGGCTCTCGGCACGGTGAAGCAGCTGGGTGTCCCACATGAAACGAAGAAGCAAGGACGTCATGGAGAACACATTGCGGCACCGCTTGACCACCAAAACCAGGTAAGTAACACACGCTCAATTTGTAATTCGAACCACAGCGCAACGGTTTAAATAGTTAAACAGCTCGATAAAAAATAAACGATGAAAAATGTGTTTGCCACATTAAGCAAACTCCTCAACAGAAAGTATTACTTTGATTGTACATGGAGCACACGCAGCAGGAAACTGATTTACTCCACCACAGCTCAAGTTAAACACAAGAACGCCTATCCAAGTACAAAGCACGAGACCTCACCCAGCAGTAGTGGCAGGGTGGCCCAAAACACATGGGAGGTGTCAACTTTCCTCTCATTGACGCTCTCTACAACAAGTAGTCAGTGAAAAATCCCAAGTCCTGGATAGTCGGTTTCAGAGGGATGCCAGATTTCCCCAGCACACATCGCTGCTGCCAATTCCAGAACTCAGTCGCTACTGCCAATCCAAATCAGTAGCCTGTCTCATGACTGTAGTAAGGACAACTAGGCTGGAGCAACTCTTTCAAGGCAAAAGGATGGTAGTAATCTCCCCAGTAACTGTTCCTGTACCAATGCAGCTGGTTAGAAGACAGGAAAGTCCAGCAGGAACTGGCACTTACATGGTAGGGCGACCGATGGAGTGGTCACTGGTGGGGCTCAGATGTGCCTGCTTCCTCAAATACACAGCTTGTAAGTTCTCATGAAATTCCTTTTCCTTGAAGTTTCTTTAGGCTTCATAGACCATTATCCATTTAAGTAGTTTACGCAGTTTCTTTTCAAATCATCGCCAGTGTTAAATTGAAAGATGTCTCGTAGACAGGTCATGTAGAAAACAAGTTATTGGTTTATTCATCAGGTTACAGATTCAAATATAAGTTACAGGATGATAGGAAGATCCATAATATGTCTCACCAGGAGCAGCCTCCTTGCTGCTCAACCCATCCACTCCAACTGATTCCTCCTCAAGCACAAGCACTCTGAGCATTCCATTGACATCACCATTAGCTGAGCAGAAAGGCAGAGAACAAGAATAGGGAGAATGCATTAACCAATAAGTAGATTATAACACCACCCTTTAAAAACAGGTATTTTCGTGATAGATTTGATGTCTCCACAATATGCTTTGGGCCCTTCCCTATCGGGGGCACTTGGCCCACCAACACAAATGAGATAGCATTTTTATCAGGAGTCCTGGCGAAACACTGGGTGGTAGGAAATTTGGGCAAGCCTGTTGATCCCACAAATTTCCCACACAGAAATGTGAGGAAAATGGGATTTGTTTGGGCTGAATTTGAGGTACATTAAATTCTGTGTAAGAAAACTTTGGGGGATCCATGCAAGCTGCACCTCCCTGATCTTCCCTCTGTGTTTAGTTTTCAAAAAGGTGCACAAAGGCTAGGTTCCCTAGGTACCAGTCAAGCTATGGTCCAAAATCTAGAGATACCCACACTGGGTGAAAATGGTCTGTTTTCAGTGGAAAAATCTGATGTGTGTATGTTGTGTTTTGGGTTGTTTCCTGTTGCGGGCGCTAGGTCTGGCCCTCCTGGATTCCCCTAGGTGTCTAGTTAATAAAAAAGTACAGGTGTGCTAGGTTTTCCATGGTGCCAGCTGAGCTAGTGTCCAAAATCCACATCAAGGCACATCACAAACAAAAAGAGTCAGCTTTCAATGGAAAATATGAAGTGTCCACGTTGGGTTTTGGGCCATTTCCTGTCGGCAATAGGTGTAACCACCCAAGGAAGCACCATTTATATTAGAAGACTTAGGCAAATACTGTGTGGAAGGGATGTATGACATTACAACGCATGCATTTACATCGCATGCCTTTACAACGTAAGTATTACAACGCAGTCCATTACAACGCATAGTGCTTTGGGGTGCTGGATAGTGAATAGTTTAATTTACTATTTCAACTCCAGTCCCCGTGGACACTAGGGAAGGTTATTGGATAGTAAATTAACCTATTCCCTATCCTAGAGCGCCCCCCAGAGCAATGCGTTGTAATAGTTTGCTTTGTAATGGTTGCGTTGTAAAGGCTCTGCGATGTAAAAGTTGCGTTGTAAGTGTTGTTCACCGTGTGGAAGGAATGTTGTCGCTTCCCTTTGATTCCAGATCTTTCCATCACAGAATCGTAAGGAAAATGTGTTTTTAGACACATTTTGAGGTTTGCCAGCAAGGGATTCTGGGTAACAGAACCTGGTGAAAGCCGCACAAGTCACCCATCCTGAATACCTGCAGGTGTATTTTTTGAAAAATTTACAGGTTTGCTCGGTTTCCCTAGGTGCTGGCTGAGCTAGGGCCCAAAATCCAGAGCTAGGCACATTGCAAAATAGGGTCAGTTTTCAGAGGGAAAATGTGAAGTGTCCACCTTGCATTTTGGGCAGTTTCCTGTCGCTGACACTAGGCCTACCCACACAAGTGAAATACCATTTTTATTGGGAGACCTAGAGAAACACAGAATAGTACAACAAGCATTATTACCAGTAGTCTCTCTCTCATATTTGTCTTCCAAATGAAAGACAGTGTGTAAGAAAGAAGTCATTTTGTGAAATGCTCTCTACTTCTCTGAATTTGTGGGTATCCATACTAGCATGTGATATTCAAATAACCACTGCTTCCAAACTCTAAACTCCATATCTTGTGCCCATTTAATAAATACATAGGTGTCCTTGATAAGTATTTTTCATTCTTTATATATTACCAAATGAATTGCTTTATACCCGGTAAATAATGAAAAACCATTGCAAGGTCCAGCTCAATTATAGGCTCTGGTTACCTCAGGTTCTTAGAAAACCTAGAAGTCCTTTATATCCCCACAGTCAAAACGGTCCAGCAGATGCAATGGTATATTGCTTTTTTTTTTTGTGTCCTCATAGCCACCATGAGTCTATATGCCAAAACGGATTTGCCAATAAACAGCTGACACAGTTTATCCAAACAGGTAGGGATAAAAGCGGACAAGATGGGGGCCAAACATCCCTCAGCTGTCACAGACCCCTCCGATAGGCAAAGACCAAGTCTAAGTCAGAATGGCACCCAACATGGGCCGGGCTAAGACCGGGCAACTACTGTGCAGAAGGTGTGTGCCAAAGGACCCCATGGTAGTGTAATCATCATACCCGGGGGGGAAAAAAACAACAACAAAAAACACCCCGTGTAATTCATTACATCCATGAAAGCATATACCAAAAGGCCCTTTTACTCTGGTTACCAGACCTAGCAAGGTCCATCCGAGATGTCTGCAAGAGAGAGGTTTGCCAATCACTAAAGGAGGGAGGTAAAGGGTCTTTCCATCTTCTGCAAATCTCCCTTCTTGCAAGCAATACTGCGTAGAACAGCAAACTCTTAGCTGAAGTCTGAAGTCCATCTAAAAGCCCAAAAATCACCAAAGGCAAATTTATGGTTATCTTAAACCCCAACGATGTTGTGAGGGTGTCACCAATGGCTGCCTAGAAAGTGTCTAGCCGGGGATACTCGAAAAACATATGGGCGTCTGATGCAGCAATAAGCCCACACTTAGCACATGAAACTGAGTTTCCCTCGGTGAATTTAGACAACCTAAGTGGAGAATAGTAAGCCCTATGTAAGGTATACAGATGATTTCTACGCAGCCAAGTTCCATTCTTCCATCCTTCACAATGTTCCATAAAAGCTCAAAAGAGGCAACCCACAGTTCTTAAGGGGGAAAAGCATGGCGGCTGCTTGTTAGCGGTCGTGGTGCTCCGGGATCAGCTCCTGCCAGGATTGCCTAACTAATCCCTTTCGATTTTTGTCTCGGGGAATATGTTGTTGAACGGTCGGCGATCTTAATGCCTAATGTCAGTTTTGTAGGCGGGTGCCCTTTTTGGTAAAAACCTTTTTCCGCTTTGCTGCTTTGCTTTGCTGCCTTGCTGCGGTCCGGGCGGCTGGAAATGCGATACGGAGTTTCTCCTCCGGAGGTTCCCCAGAGCTCAGTCCGCTGTCTCTGTCCATACCTTCTGGCTGATTTTCTCGGAGGACGCCAGGAGAGCTTGCCTTCGAATTTGGAGCAGAGACCTGCCTTAACCTTGAAGTCAGCCCCCTTTCTCGTGCTGCACGATTCCCGGTCGCAATCGCGACTCCGGTTTTGGACTGCCGCGCTGGAGCTTAGGAGGTGGAAGAAGCTTCGGTGCCTGGTACAGCCGAGCCAAAAGTCGTCGTTTGCCGCAAATACGCGCGGCGCTGTCCGGGCAGTGGGCAGTAAGTTAAAATTGCATCCACAGCTGTATTCATCATTGTCAGCTACAGTGGAGGGGCCGAAGGTCTGCGAAAGCGGTAAGGTTGTTGATACAGAACATATTTTTCCGCTATCTGCTACTGTGGTAGCAGGCTCTGAAGAAATTTGTGGCTCTGCTGAGGCATTGTCAAACAAACCTTCCAGTCTCAGAAAGAGGGATTATAAAAAGAAGTTACAGCTATCTGGGAGTGAGTGTAAGGGTGACTCTACTGAGGTCTCTACTGATGCTCCGGTTAATTCCCCTCAGGTATTGGCTGGAAAAAAGTCCTCTTCTTTTTTAAGTACTGAAGTGAAGTCTAAACGCTCAAGGAATAAGAACAAAGGGAAAGGAAAGAGCCCAAAGACTGCACAAAATATCCAGCCAAAAATCACTCCCTCACTTCGTTCATTCTTTAAAGTAGTTCCCCAAACACTCCGTTTATCCCAGGATTCCACTATGGCAGCCACTCTGTTTTCTCCAGTCTCTACCATCCCAGTTATTCTATCTTCCCCGTTGGATTCTGGGGGCAGGGATGTGAACGATGCTCAAACTCCTGCTGCTTCTCTCTCTGCCGCTGTTCCTACCTCTAGTCTAATGGAGGGTGAGGACCCACAACTTCCTGTTTGCCTCACAGTGGATCTACAATCATTAGCGGAATTTCCACGTTTGGGGGTAGGTGAGCAACGCCTTGCAGAATTAGGTCCCCCACAAGATCAATTAGCCGCTGTAACATCTGATGACCTCTTACTGGATTCACAAGCGGTCGATGATAATGTAGATGATAATGCAATAGCTACGGAAGTGGGTCACATGGAGGAAGGTAGAGAGCAGCTTGATTTTCTGGCCGTACATGGTGACACAGTGGACTGTGGTGGCGAGTCCACCTTAACAGCAGCTTCCCTCCGAGGAATGTTTTCGGCTCTTACAATGGAGATTCTTAAAGGATTTACTGAATCCTCCGCAAACCAGGCGGAGATAAGAAAATATTGTGAATCATTAGACCAGAAGATCGATAGGTTTACTATGAGAACAGGTGTTCTGGAAGAGACGGCAGCAGGTCTCTCGATCCACCTCGACCAGGCAAAGGTCGACATAGAGAAACTTACTAAGGAGGATCTGGCATTAAGTGAAAGGATGGAAATGTTGGAGAACAATGCTAGGCGGGGCAATATTTGCATCCTAAATGTGCCAGAAGGAACAGAGGGGTCGGATATTAAGTTATTTATATCTACGCTTCTAAAGGAATCTCTAGGATTGGAGCAATCAATTGGTGATCTAGCCAATGATATACAGAGAGTACACAGAAATCCTTTTAGACAGAACCCCCAGAGGTCTAGGCCGCGTAAAATCCTGGTGAACTTTCACACTTATGTGTTGAAGGAACAGAATCTCAATAAGGCATTGAAACAGAAATCCCTGGCTGGGAAGGGGTTTACGTTCATAATTAGATCTGATATCTGTAGAGTCACCCTGGAAAAACAATGGGAATTCGGGAGGCGTCTAGAGGCCTTTAGGGCTTTAGGAGCAACAGCCCAACCTATGTTCCCTGCTGTGTTAAAAATCATATATAATAACAAGATGTTTCACATTAGATCAGTACAGCAGGCAGACGAGCTCCTGATGAAGCTGGGTGGAGAGAAAAAATAATGTTGCTAAAGGAAGTTTCCAACTATAATCGCTGTAATTCCACCTCTATTCATATTAACTTAGTGAGTCTCTATTTTGAATCTCCATTCTATAGTTACTCCTTTATTTACCTGTTACTATTTTTCTTTTAGATAGGCATCTAAAAATTTTGAAGGTCGAACTTTTTTTCCTTTCTCTCAATTTTTTCCCCTATCTCTTGGTTTGGTGACGGCATGCCCGGGCGGGAGCTTGAGGAGGGGCACTATCTACTGGAATCTTCCGGTTAGATATTGCAAGGGTTTTTCAGGGGGTGGGTGTAGGGGGGGTGGGGGGGCACTGGGTTTTGTTTGGGGTTGGGAGGTGGCAAAAATATAAAAATGTCCTCATTAGTCTAGGGGTTGCCAAACAGGATGGAATTAAGTACAAATTGCTCGAAGTTTTAGGGGAGCATGTTGCATTCTTGGCGTTATTAGTACATTATGGGTAGTCTAAAATGTGTCTCCTGGAATGTCAATGGCCTTCGTACCAGGCCCAGAGCTAATAAATCATGCAATATTTGCGGGACCTGGATGCGCAGGTCATGATACTTCAGGAGACTCACTTAACCCAGTTTGAAATGCTGACTCTTATTAAAAGGAATAAATGGATAGATTTTGTGGTATCCACGACACAAACAACAAATATGAGAGAAGTCTCGATCATTTTCAAAAAAAGAGCTAAGGCCAGGTTGCTTTCACAGGCGATCGACCCATGTGGCAGATGGGCCATCGCGTCGGTGGTTATAGACGGGTCACAAATTACAGTCCTAGGTTACTACGGTCCAAACCAGGATGACCCTACAACGTTGAAGTCTATTTTCTCTCATCTGCTCTCCTTTACTGAACCTATAATTTTTGCTGGAGACTTCAATGTTGTACTGGATCCCCGCTTGGATAAAACTCCTAACAATCGCTCCCTAGTGTTGTCTAAAACTAGGTCTTTTCTATTGAGCGCAATGAAGCAATATGGGTTTGTTGATATTTGGAGAGACAGGTCTGGGCAACAACAAGGGGTTTCTTTCCGGAACTACAAATGTCACCACCAGTCCAGGATAGATTATATCTTAATTTCTTTGAGGTTAGTGGACTCTGTCAAAACTATCGGTTACTTTCCTCTGCACCTTTCGGATCATTCAGCAGTGGAAATCGAATTGCTTTGGCCTATTAAACGATCTTCCACACAATGGTCTTTTGACCTCTCTCTTCTTACTGTGTCAGAGGACATTACCGATCTTAAGCTTGAGGCTCATAACTTTATGATAACTAACTCAAGCTAAGCGGCTCCAAGTATCATCTGGGATTCGTTTAAGGCTTTCTTGAGAGGACTTATAACGGGGAAAGTTTCTTATCGAGAAAGCAGCACAGAGAGGAAATTACCTCTATTGAAGCTAAAATAGTCCAAACTCAACACGACATAGATACTAACTCAACAGCTTCTGAAGCTGCTTTAAATCTTCTCCGGGAACGATTGCTGGCCCTCAAAGCCAGTTTGGGCTCGATATTAAATCTCAGAGTCCAGCAGAGATGGGAGGCTAGTAAATTAGCCCACTTTGAATACAGTGAGGGGGCGGGGAAGCTTTTGGCGTGGAAAACCAAAGTAGATCAAGTCCGCAACAACGTTGCTTCAATTACGGTAGACAACAACACCCTTTCGTCAGATGAAGATATTAGGAGGGCCTTCAGAGACTTCTTTCAAGAGATCTATAAAGAGGATAATGTGGTTTCACTAGACTCTATTCAGGGTTGGCTGAGGGATCTTAATTTACCTTCTTTTTCTCCCGAGCAGTCTCAACGCCCTGACAGTATTATTACTGAAGAAGAGGTCAAATCTGCTATTAATATAAGTAAGAAAGGGAAAGCGGCTGGGCCTGACTGGTTGCCGGCTGAAATCTATCGAGCTTTGGAGATCGAAATAGTACCCTTTCTCACCACATTATTCAATGGAATTTTATTAGAGGGTCAGTTCCCCCTCCCTCCTGGGATAATGCTTTAATTACCCTCATTCTGAAACCAGGCAAACCAAGGGATGCTTGTGGATCTTATAGGCCAATCTCAATTTTAAATGTGGACTATAAGATATTTACCACCATATTGGCAACTAGATTGGCCTCGATTGCACCCTTGGTTCTCCACCCTGACCAAAAAGGTTTCGTGAAAGGTCGAAATCTTCATGAATTAACTTATGATCTGATAGGAGCCATAGATATGGCCTCGGTTGCGAATCTGCCGTTGGCTGCTCTCACGTTGGATGCAACCAAGGCCTTCGACAGGGTTAACTGGTTGTACCTGTCGGAGGCCTTGGCCAAGTTCGGCGTGGGAGCGGGGTTTCGCCGGATGGTTAGTTTACTCTACCGTAGCCCAAATGCACGTTTATTAGTCAATGGTGAGCTTTCAGACCCTTTTACCATCTCAAGGGGGACACGCCAGGCTGCCCACTCTCACCCTTACTTTTTGATATCTACATTGAACCCTTCGCACAACAACTGAGAGAGGAGGGTAGAATTAAACCTTTTTCGTACAGAGGGTGGGAGAAAAAAGTTGCCCTGTATGTCGATGATGTGCTTATTCTCACCTCAGATGTTAGCTCTGCACTTCCAGCAACTTTAAAAATAGCCTCTGCTTTCAGTCAAATATCTGGGTATGAGATAAATACAGCTAAGACCGAAATGATGGTCTGGAACGACGAGGAGAGCGTCATCGGTGTACAGGCAGGCTCATCATTGCGGTATCTGGGTTTGAATATCGTAAAAGATATCAACAAAATCTCCCAAGTTAATCTTTCAGCTGTAGTAAAGGAGTGCCGTAAGCTTTTGCAATCAGGGTCTCACCTCTCTCTTTCTTTAATTGGGAGGATTAACTTGATTAAAATGTCGATTTTACCCAAAATATCCTTTTTATTTAACACTATTCCTTTATATTTTGACCAATCTTGTTTAGTTAGATTTCAGTCAGACATTTCCTCTTTTATTTGGAATAATCACTTGCCAAGAATAGCATGGAAAAAACTTAGGAGGCGAAGGAACAAGGGGGGCTTGGCGGCCCCTGATTTAAAACTATACGCATGGGCCTTCCAGCTCTCTCATTCCAGAATGCTGTTTAAAATCCCCACCAATCACGGGTTGGGCTTAATGTTTTCTGCTATGTTGAGTGGTGAAGGTCTTGGTCACTCTGGTTTTCTTTTTAAATTTGGTAACCCGAAGTTCTTTAAAAAAATTAAATTGAAGGTCTTACAAGGGCTCGCAAAAATGTGGGCAGATGTAACAAAATCTGTAAAACAGGGGTATTTTTGTGATAAAGCACCATTATGGGGGTTGCCTGAAAGCCCGGCTTGGCTAGAAGATACCTTAGCGGCACCTCTGAGAGATGCAGGTTTGGAAGTTTGGGGGGACCTATTTTTTGAGGGGAACCTACTCTCCTGGGAACATCTTCGAACTAAGATCGGCCCCAACCTCTCACAATTTAAATACCTGCAAATAGCTAGCTGGACTCAAGCACATAAACCATCACCCCATAGAGGGAATAAACTTGTTCTTTGTGGCTACAGCCTTCTTATTACCAACTTAGTTAATTGTGAGCCAGCAAAAAAAGAGGTTTCTCAATGGTATAAACTTATACTTGAGGAAACGGATGGGGACTTTAGTTTACCTGACCTGTTATGGGGCCCTTTAATCACCGGTCACAATTTGCAATGGTATATTGCTTATGAAAGTCTACCATAGTTAGAAGAAGTTACAGATGAAAATGTAGACACAAATGGCTGTTTTTTCCTACTCAATGTCAATATTTATTTTATTTCAACTGTTACTTGTGATAGGAAAACCTTGAAGGAGCTACACACAAGGCCCCTTGCTGAATTGAACATTTTGTCTATTTTGGAGAAATGTATAGCTATCAAGGATCCACCATGGGTTTCACACCCATTTCCACCACTAACTGGAAGGAGTTTAATAGCTCAAAAAAGGAAAAATGGTCTATCTTCAAGTAAAAGGCCAAAACTTTGTTGAAACATTTGGTTTTCTGATTAAACTCTGCCTGTTCCTGAAAGCTGGGAAGATGGTGATTTTAGCACTGACAACACATTGTTGATGCCATTTACAGAAAACAATAGATGCTTTCTTATGCAGCAATTTCCCCCTCCCCCCCCAAATAAAATTCAAGTTTAGCTATATTTTTGCTATTTTCTCAGTCTTTTTCCAGGGGAATCCGCAAACCCTGGGTACTTTTAGAATCCCCTGGATGTTGGAAACAAAGGATACAAATTTGGCTTGGATACCTCATGTGCACAAAACTTTATAAAAGCCTAAGCTCAAACTACCCTAAATAGCCAAAAAAGGGCTTAACACTGGTGAGAAAAAGGCCCAGCAGTTAAGGGGTTAAACTTAAAAGCATCTTTAATGTAAAATAATAATGCCAATTACTTTTAAGTATTTATTTTAAAACTGCAACTAATAAAATTAAACGTTACAGATTAATAACTTCAATGTGTATTAAATAATTCATTAATTAAAATTTATTTAATTAGCTGTATAAACAATAGGTTTAAAAAATATATTTTTAAAATCCCACCTAGAGTAAAATATATATATTTTTACTTAGCATGTTTTCAAATGTATTAAAATCTTTCTCTAGAATAGGTTTAATTAATTTATACATTTTTAGTTATAATTTTATTTTTGAATTAAAATAGGTTTAGTGATAAATATTGTAATATGCTATTTATTTACAGTGTACTCATTTTTAAACATTACAAAACAAATACATATTTACTTTAATTTCAAAATAATTTATTTAGCAATTTATAGTTTTTTTAAGTCTCTTCATCCATTCTATTCCATAGGCGTGTGTTGCACACTGTGAGTGGCCATGTGTGAGGCTGAATTTACACTTACACCAAGACTGAGGGAGAAGATATTAACTAATTTTTTCAGACCTTTTTGGCAGTAGTAACTTTAGAAGTGTAGTTTGTGAATAGCAATGGACTTACTCTTTTGTGGGTGTGTGTTCTGTATTTGTATGTCCCTTCCTAACCCCTCCACCCCTTCCTAAACCTCTCACAATTAGGAGCAGGTGGTTTCCATTTTCCAGCCACTTCCCTCTGTTTCTCCCACATTAACTACAAACACTTAGACATTTGTGTGCTGAGATCCCTGTACACTTTTTGGAGACCTCCACAGATAAAAGCTAGGGTTGGAGAAGGTTGTCGCACTTAGGTTACAGAAAATAATGTTGTATTGTGTGAGCAGTATACTGCAGCAATACTTCATGTCCTACAAAATGCAGTATGTAACTAGACTCCGCGGTGGGTCTAGGAACTGTGAAATAGACTGCTTCATTCTCATAGTCTAGAAATATGACTCCTTGTCTCATATGGTCACAATGGAGTGAGAGACAGTTTGAATAGCAGATTACTTCTACTAACAATACTAAATTGGTTTTGATCAATAATTGAGAATGTCTGGTAGAGTATACAATGATTTTTACAGCATAGTCTGCAAGGATTGGCTTATTGAACAGAACTCCACCAAAGAATTTTAAATGAGTAGAGAGTTATTGAGGACTTGTAAGTTTTCTTAACTCACAATGTGGCACAACATTTAGGCTAGTATGTCTTTATGGTGCACCACTGACTGGAAGTACCTTGTATTGAGCTTATTTTTCGGATAGTATGAAATTTGACGGGCTGAAAAACTTTAATATTTAGCGTTTTATTCAATAATAAATTAACTGTGAAACTGGCAACTTATTAAGACATTTAACTGCTTGCATTAAAAATTCTACAAGTAAATATTTAAATAACGTCAGAATTGTATCCCCTGTAGCTCTTTCAGGCAGGTTCCCTGAATATAGGAGAGCTTTTTGGCAAGATGTATCTGACTGTCTGTAGCATTAATCAGAAAGAGTCTACAGGTTGGCTCAGGTGAAGATTTTCAGGCACTACATTCTTTGCTTCGTTCCAATGCAGAAAAATGGACTGGTCGTTACAAGCAAGTTCAGGTGGACCACATGCCTCATAGGTTATCCTAATATTTACCGTTGCACCATTCTATGCAATTTCAGATTACTATTTTTTTTATTGTTACAATTCTAGCGTTTTCAAATGGGTTAGAGGGTCCTATTTGAGGCATGTGGACACATTAAACTCCATAATTTGGACCAACTTTGAAGACATCTTTGAAGGCAGAATCCTTCACCAGAACTACCATTGCTTTGTGTTTATTTATGTAAACTTGTGAGTAGGATGGTAACAAAGGGTACCCGAGACTCTTACATGTTCAATATTTTTAATTAACATTGCCATTATTTGTCACTATTTAGGTTTCCATTTGTTTGTAAACAATGTTTTACCACTAATTTCTACTGGAGTTATTTACCATTATTTTTGTCATTTCTTTTCTGGAACTCTGGAACCACTGATACATTTTTTTTATTTTTTATTTTATCTTTCTAGCTAACTTTTGAATTTGTTTACCTAAACGTGATGTGGACATTAAAGATCTTCATTTTTAATGGCAGGTCATTAGTTTAGTGAGGTGGTCTCATGTAGATTCCTTGCCAGAGCTTAATTTATGTTGTTCCTGCCTATTCAAAGGGATCCTGCCCCAGTCTCTGGCTCTTCCTTGTGCTCATACATTCTGTGACCCTACCTCTATATATTTGTGTACTGTTCTATGACCACAAGTAAATGTTCTATGGAGATGGATGTGGCTTTGGAGGGAGTGGGAAGAAAGCTGCAAGACTGCAACAACACTTTTGCTACTGAACTTGCCGGCTCCAGGGTGACTTAGCCGTGCCCCCATCCTCATAGCTCAGCTCCGTAGTTGTGGCTCTAGTGTATGTGGTGTACACAATAGTTTTGGCAGGCCTTAAATAAAATTGTGCTTTACATTTTTACAAGTACATTTGGACTTTGGGACCTCTTTATGAAGTCATTTGGGTTGCTCATGCACCACGCAACATGGTGTAAGAGCAATGCAAACCTTAAGACAGATTTCTGAAGCCTCGCAAAGCCACTGTGCGTGGCTCTGAGTGGCTCCCAAAATCTGGAGTAATGTGACGCAGTGCAAATCTCTGCGTTGTGTTACTCTGCCCTGGGAAGGCATTCCATGGGCATTGCATGGAAGTTCACATGCAACTCCCATGGATTTTAAAGCATCCCCAGATTTACAAGAACTTGTAAGCCGGGGGATGTGCGAAAATCTTACCCCGTCCCAGGGGAGGCGTAGTGAGGGGAAATACTTCCTCTCTTTACTTCCTCTTTCAGTGTGTGCTACATTCTGCAGCACACATAGAAAGCGGAATGTTCCACCCAGGATTGTTTTGTGCAGAAAGGTATCCCTTCCTGCACAAAAACAATCCTGCATTCAATGCAGGCATCCTTGTACCAAGGTACAATGGTGCCTGCATTGGTGCTAGACATCCCATTGTGCACCAGTGCATAGAGAAGGTAAGGATGTGCCATATTCAATTAAATGCGGCACATGCCTGCCCTTTCCCTGTCACGCAGTGCAGCACAGCAAGGTGGCAAAGCTCATAAATAAGTCCCTTAGGTCGCAAATGGGCCCCTTTGCAACCGGTATTTTTGCATTTAAATGCATCCTAAATGCGAAAAATCGCAATTTAAGGAATCGCAAAATTTACGATTACTTAATTTGCGATTGTATTTAAGGAATTGCAAATTACGATTCCTTAAATGCAATGCATTAAACAAAAAAAAGTTTACAATTTCACAAATATGAATCGCAAATTACCGTCAATATAAAGTTGATGGTAATTTGCAGTTTCTTTGACGTTACTCACACACACACACACATGCCCTTGGGGCATGTGTGTGCGCAACACGTGGATAAATTGTAATTTCAGGGGTGCAACAGGGTATCCTTTTGGAGTCCTTGCACCCTTGAAATTGCATGCACAATTTGCCAGTACCTGTTGCGTACTCTCAAATTGCGCATGCAATTCCCATTCATTCCTTTGGGACTCTGGGCCCATAGGAATGAATGGGAATCAATTCCGTAATTGCGAGTCGCAATTAAGGAATTTGAAGGAATCGCAATTTTTTTTGCGATTCCTACATGCATAGGCAATAGCGATTCTATAAGTACGATTCCTTAATAATCTCAATTAAAGAATCTCTATTGTCTATGATGATGCATGTGCACCTTAGCCTATGTTTTTGGAAGTCAAAAATTTCTAGCGGGACAAAGCTGGTAAAGGACTGATGAATGTTTAGCGTGACTCTGCAGACAAGCTGCAGAGAGGGCCAAGTTCAACTGTAATGTCCAAACTGTAAATGTGGCCGTATATGTTTGTCAGGGCTCAGGAGTACAAGTCCGATCTTGTAAAGTTACACATCTCGATAAAAAGGAATTGTGGTGATGGAGTAAACTTCCTGTTTACATACTTCGAAAGAGCACAGAAATGACAGAAGCAGTTGCTCATGTTGTGAATCAATGCTTCCAAAAGATAAGGCGTGGCTCAAAGAAAGAAGCTGCTGCGGTACCTTGAAACTAGCGGTGTAGATTTGTGGCCTCGTTGAATCAGGACATCCACGCAGAACTGAGCAACCTTCGGAGACCTCTCCAGTGCCTGTTCAACCAGTGACTGCTGCTGCTCGGAGTTCCTGTCATGAATTAGCGCCAGGACCTAACATAGATTAAGTGAGTGGAACGCAACGCATATGCATCCCACGAGGCGACAACTAGCCAATTATCCTCGGACTAAACAGCTAACTGAGAAATTTACGTGGAAACGTGTGATACTGGAAGGGAGCAAGAGCGTTGACGCTGACAGAAGAGACAAATAAAACAACTCGACAGATTCCTGACTGGAGGAAAGGCGTCAGAATGGATGCCATTGCAACAGGATACCTAGAGAAAGCGAATACTGACATTCAAAGTCCATTCCCTCTGTCTCTCGCTTTCTAATGTGTGTGCTTTTTCGCACTTGCGACAGCAATTTGATAGTTCGAACAAATGTATTACGACATTAACATCAGAAAGATAACTATATGAAGAAAGATGGCATGCGTACGAATCAAGAGATGCAAACCACAGGGCAGGAGCGTATATAGAGGAAAACACAGACATCTAAACAGGTGAGTTAACAGATATAGGTAGCTATAAGTAAGAGAAAGGGAAAGAGGCAGCGGAATTTAGAAGGAGGAGACAAAAACATGGCAAAGATAGAACGCTTAGATAATTAAGATAGAGATTAAGGGAGGGCTAAAATGGGAAAAGAGTGTGAGGAAAAGAAGGGC
This sequence comes from Lissotriton helveticus, assembly GCF_964261635.1. NCBI lineage: Eukaryota > Metazoa > Chordata > Amphibia > Caudata > Salamandridae > Lissotriton > Lissotriton helveticus. The sequence goes on along the minus strand of NC_136057.1, from coordinate 1,137,493,214 downwards.
GTGGGAGAGCATGGTCAGCGACTAGCTGCCGCCTCCCCCCCAATCCGGCACCCAACACCAAGGAACGTGGACACGAGACGTGTTTTACTTTTTGGAAGGCGGGCGCTAGTCGCCCGGCCGTATTTATTAAAGTATGAAATTAAAAAAGGGTTTTAATTGCATAATCAACAATGAAATACAAAAATCAGCAGGACATTCAGTTATACAATCGTTATCAACAAGTTTGAGAGCCTGACCTTAACAAAAACTCTAATACAAGTTGTTCCTAGCTTAAACTAAACATCCTACCTTGATTTTTGTACATTTCTGGCCATATGGCAGGGTCACTACCGGTGTCAGGTCCTACAAGCTGCGCCTTCCCCTTAGAAGTGCGCATGCGCAGTGTTACCCCGGGAATTGCCCGGTCTACGCCCCAAACTCCATTTACCCACTAAAGGAGGGCCCTTACTCTGCGCCGGTGGCGTCATGAGTCCACGCGCGCGGGGTGGCTACCAGCCTAAGGAAAGCGTGAACTACTCCTACCCGCGCTCCTTTGCATATTACCTTGCCCCTGGAGTACTGGGAGTGGCCCGCAGGCCCCTCCCCCCGGGCGGGAACCTCCATAGGATGATGCCCGCCCCCTCAGACCTCAAATATGTGCTCACCGATAATGACCTTACCGCATGCCCCATACCTAATAAATACGACGACCTATGGAAAAAAGTCTAAAGGACAACTACACTGGCTAATAAATAACAGTATCCACGCATAGCTAACGGGGAAAAAAGGCCTAACGACACATGGCATAAAATTACAATTCGGTTCACGCATGTTACTCAAAATCACAATATCAACGTATATCTACAAAGGGAAAGAAGGCCTAAAGACACATATCTTCAAATATAGTTCACTTCACACATCACTTTTCTACAAAGGGAAAAAAGTCCTGACAACAGATCACAAAATACAACAACAGCCTACTCTCTCCCGCGGTCTATACCTATGAAACTTACCAATAAACCGGACATAACGCTGCTTAAACTTTGTACCAAGGGATGGTGGGTGGGAAACAAAGAAGCCCCGAACGCGGGGCACAACGTTCAGCGAGGGAGCGTCCAGGGACAAGGGGGTCTCCTGGGCGCTCCCTACCTCTTATTCCCGAGGGGCCGGGTGGCCCCTCCTAACGCCCGCCCCCCCCGACCCGGAACCAGTCCATTGATTCCGGGTCAGGAGGGGCGCCGGCCAATCGGCGGTGGGCCGCGCCCCCAGGGCACGCCCCCACCGCCGAAGGACCCGAGGGGAGAGGGGGTGAGGCGGTCGCCGCGCCGCCATGCGTGCGGGGGGGCCGAGGGCCCCCCCTTTTCACATGGTCAGCGACTAGCTGCCGCCTCCCCCCCAATCCGGCACCCAACACCAAGGAACGTGGACACGAGACGTGTTTTACTTTTTGGAAGGCGGGCGCTAGTCGCCCGGCCGTATTTATTAAAGTATGAAATTAAAAAAGGGTTTTAATTGCATAATCAACAATGAAATACAAAAATCAGCAGGACATTCAGTTATACAATCGTTATCAACAAGTTTGAGAGCCTGACCTTAACAAAAACTCTAATACAAGTTGTTCCTAGCTTAAACTAAACATCCTACCTTGATTTTTGTACATTTCTGGCCATATGGCAGGGTCACTACCGGTGTCAGGTCCTACAAGCTGCGCCTTCCCCTTAGAAGTGCGCATGCGCAGTGTTACCCCGGGAATTGCCCGGTCTACGCCCCAAACTCCATTTACCCACTAAAGGAGGGCCCTTACTCTGCGCCGGTGGCGTCATGAGTCCACGCGCGCGGGGTGGCTACCAGCCTAAGGAAAGCGTGAACTACTCCTACCCGCGCTCCTTTGCATATGACCTTGCCCCTGGAGTACTGGGAGTGGCCCGCAGGCCCCTCCCCCCGGGCGGGAACCTCCATAGGATGATGCCCGCCCCCTCAGACCTCAAATATGTGCTCACCGATAATGACCTTACCGCCACAGGCCAGTATTGTTAACCGACGATCTGGCCTCCCCCTCTAGCCCCTGCCTAAGGACACATTCCTCCTACCCCAGCCCTCTAGCCAAGCCCAGATATTGTCAGCCCATAGGACATTACCCTCTTCTGTCAGATGAACCCCGTCCTTCAAGTAATACTTTTGACCCCAGATGCACCCATGAGGTATTGACTGTAACACGGGGGTTCGAAACAACCTATCCAACCGTGTGTTGATCCTCTTTACCGAGTGATTCAACGCCCTGACTGAATGACCCCCCCGCCACTGAAGTCGAGGTATTAGTTGTGACCATACTAGTGTGCACCCGGGGCAGGTCCTAGCTATCCAACCCGCTGTTGAGATAATCTCCTCAATCAAGATGCGCCTGCCCAGTGTTGCCAAATCGTTCTCCCCAAGGTGAAGTATCACCACTGACGGTGGAGCCCGCTGGCGTGCTAACAGCCCTTGGAAGAATCCCCTAAACTCGTGAAGACTCAACCCTCCTCTGCCAAAGAACGTGATATTCAACCCTAGTTGTGCCGCCTTTTCCTTCTTGTCACCTGACAGGAAGACACATTCCGCTCGCTTCACATATGAATGACCGACAATCCAGACATTGTTCTTTGTTGTTTCCTGTTCGTTGCTCCGTGCCGATGAATATTGGCGGTGCCTGACGACAGATTCCTCCCCTGCGTAACAGGTCTGAGAAACTGTAAGAGAGCGGAAAAGAGACCAAGCGTGAGTGACAGGTAATCATAGCATGTCAATCCGAACATAACGTTTATAGCAGTCAGACGACCACCTCCCAATTGTCTTCACTCTTTCCACTGGGAGGCCCCCCGCCACCGCCTCAGTTGCTGCCCCAATCCTGAAGGAATGAGATCCAAAATCTCTAGGATCAAGACCCGCTTTTGTAACCCCTATTTCGAACACTCTCCTGAATTGATACCTGGTCAAGGGGCTCCCGTCGGCGTGACAAAGCAACGCCCTGCCTGCTGAACCGACCAATAATCCCATGAGTGATTCTACGTGCCTCACCGGGCAGCACGGGTTGGCGGGGGCCCGTTGCAGAACTATGGTGTGACCCCTAGCTTCTTGATCGGTCTTTGATTTCTGGATAATCACCCACATGGTGTCACCCCTTATCGTCACCCCAGCCTTCTGCAAACCACCTAGTATGTCAGACTTAGATCCTGCCACAAGTTCACTAATTCTCAGTGCCCCATAGAATGCCAGGGAGAATGCCGCCCTGAAAAGAAGCACTTCCCACTCCGAGTTACAAACAATCTCCAGCATGCCCAGTAAGGCTGTTAGCCGGGCCAACCCCATGGGCTTCCTCTTATCCTTCTGGTGTCCCTGAATACGGCGCCATCCCCTTAAAGCCTTGCGTATCATAAAGGTATTAGTGGGATCCCGGAAGCCCCTAGCTTGAGCGAAGAATGACACTGCGGCCCTATGTCTGGTTGCCGCTGCCACTGAGCGCCCCTCTTTGTGCATCCATTCTAAATAGGCCGCAAACCCATCCTCCTTCGCCCAAAGCACTTCCCACTGTGGCCCCAAGAAAGAACAATAAGACAGAAACGCCCCTTCGTAAGCCGTCCTGGTCCTGGGGGCTAGGCTAGCGACCACGAGGTCTTGTAATCTGGGGCACCAATCTGCCAAAGTACTGCTGGGAAGTGTGCTGGCGAGGGGTCTGCCGTGGGGAGATGTTCCCTGAAAACCTGCATTTTGAAGCGAGAAAGGGAGTCAGCAGCATTGTTTAAAACACCAGGGACATGTTTGGCTCTAAAATTAACATTCAGTTTAAGGCACCGCAGAACAATTTCTTTGATCAGACGAAGTATGAAAGGACACCGCGCCCCCTGCTGATTGATACATTCCACCACTGTCATGTTATCTGACCAAAACACCACTGATTGGTTACATAGGTGTTCGGGCCAAACCATCAGTGCCACCCATATTGGAAAAAGTTCCAGGAAGCCGATGTTGCTGAGCAAACCCCATGTGTTCCATTCTTCTGGCCATTGTTGAGCGACCCACCTATTCCCTAGGATGGCACCAAAGCCCACACTACCGGCCGCATCAGTCCATAGTCCCAACTCCGCTGATGTTTTGAGCGGGTCGGGCCAGACCACCCTACCGTTAAAATCCTCCAGGAATGCCATCCAAATAAGCATATCCTGGCGAATTTCAGACGATAGGCGCGTGCGGTGGTGCTTTTCCCTCAGCCCCTTCATCGCGTGCGCGATGGAGCGAGAGAAGGGGCGAGCCATTGGGATGATTCTTAGTGCGAAATTCAGTTGCCCTACTACCTCCTGTAATTGCTGCAAAGTGACCTTCTCCTTCCGGAGGCATAACTGTAGCGATGTCTTGAATTTGCACACCTTGTCCATAGGTAGTCTACAACATCTCTCCATTGAGTCAATCTCGATGCCCAGAAATTCCAAGCAGGTGGTCGGGCCCACCGTCTTCCCAGGCGCGAGCGGGACCCCAAAAGCCCGCATAAGCACGCAAAATTCCTGCAATGCCAGTGCGCACTCCTGAGAACCCGCTGTACCGAGGAAGAGGAAATCATCTAAGTAATGCATGACCCTTTGATGGCCCGTCACTTGTCTCATGGCCCATTCAAGAAATGAACTAAACATCTCAAAGTAGGCGCAAGAAATAGAACAACCCATAGGCATGCATTTGTCCATGTAGAACCTATCCCTAAAGGTGAATCCTAAAAGATGCTGGTCCGCCGGGTGGACTGGGAGGAGGCGGAAGGCGGATTCTATGTCTGATTTCGCCATCAGCGCCCCGGGTCCAGTGGCCTGCAATAAGGTAACAGCCTGATCAAACGAGGCGTACTTAACACTACAGATACCTTCGTCAATGGCATCATTCAGTGACGCCCCCTTTGGCGCTGATAGGTTATGAATCAATCTGAATTGCCCCTTCTCTTTCTTGGGGACAACTCCCAGTGGGGAACACACAAAATTGGGTACTGGCACTGCAGGAAAAGGGCCAGATATCCTGCCCAAGGAAAGCTCCTTGTCAATTTTGGCGGCCACAACAGCCGGATTGTGTGTGACTGACAATTGATTTCTACAGTGCGCACTACCTGTGTATCCCCCGGCCGGGATCCTAAAACCTTTAGAGAAACCTTCCTGGAGTAGGGTGGCCGCTTTGTGGTCAGGGTATCTGTTCAACAATGGAATCATTGCCACCACATCCACTGGAGTGGGGGGGCGTAACCTGTCTGACTTATAGTGGCTTTCCCCTACCCCTCTGTCCTGTGTTACCTTGCTTGGACCTACAGGTAGTTTCTGGATGAGAGGGGTGCCCACAGGAGGAACATGCATGCCTAAACTTACACGCGGCCCTTGTGCAGGTGCGCCTATTAAAGTCCCAGCACACCCCTTTCTTCTCTGGCCCACCTGTCCTAAATTTCCCAGGTATTTCACTCGTTTGGGGGGGCCGAAAGGGCTGCTGCGGTCTAGTGAACACCTTGCCCGCACCGAACTGAGGGGGAGGTGCAGTGTCAGAGAACTGTTTGTGCCAGGCCATGGAATCTACCGAGTCCCATGGTAATGATCTATTGAATTCCAATGCCTTCCTAAAATTGACATCATAACCCTTCCATGCTTCCCCAGAATACTGTTGACTCCACCCCACAATCCTGCTCGAGTAGCAAGCCAATGCAGCCTGCAGATCTGGAGGACGCTCAGCCTTAACTGCAGTGAAAACGGCCCATGCTTGCATCCAATTATTGAGATTTTCCTCAACCCTGAATCTAGTACACTGCGCCCTCCATTCACTTGGGAGCATCCACTCTTTCAGTGCTTTTGCCTGCTCCATTTCCCTATTATCCAACAATAACGAATAAATGTATACGTATTTATCAGCCCAAATCATTTCTTTCACCTCTAAAGACACATGCTGAGCTAGATTTTCGCTCCTGGAAGGTATCACACCGTCCCCCAAGAGCGGCAATGCCACTTCCTTACCAAGTGCGGGCACCAGGGGCAGCTGCCCTTTTACTCCGTCCAGCTGGGGAACACTTGGACCTGCAAGGGGAGAAGAAATTGGCAATGCAACACTGTCGGCGCCCGGTGCCGATCTGATTTTTTCTACGAACCTTGCCGCCTCTGCCGCATGGTCTGCAGAATTCGGGAAGGCTCCCCCTTTTTGGAGCCATGGCATCATGGCCGTTAACTGAGACAACAATTCGGGTGGCATTGAATCTACATTACCCCCCGGGACAACAGGTACCACTGGGGTTATGCCCAGAGGTCCTGGCACAGCTGGCAGGGCGGGCGCCGGGTGTGGCCCGCCTGTACCCGGGATTGTGGGCACCGGTGCGGGAGCAGACCCAGCGTCTACTGGTTGACCTGCCGGCACCGGCACCACAGGGGCAATGGGTGTAGGCACCTGCGGGGGTGGGACCACCGCTGGCGGTGCGGCGGGTAACGGATCCACTGGGCCTGGGGTGGGGACCGCCTCCTTGGGCCGTTTGGACCTAGGTTTCCCTTGCGGGGTGACAAATTCCCCTCTTGGCACTGGTGCCACCCTCTTGCGGATCGGTCTCCCGGACGGGCCCGGTGCCTCGCCCTCTCTATCCTCCAACCGAGCTTCCCGCTCCTTAATTTGTCCTAGCTGTTGCTTAATGTCGCTCATCTCACGCATCATAGCCCGCATCATAGCCTCCATGTTGGACCCCCTTTTTCCACCCCTTGGACCTGGCATGACGCTTACCCCAAAAAACACCCGCTGCCTACTTAGTTCCCAACAGGTCAAGCGTGTGTACCTTTCAGATGGAGGGTCACCAGGGGGCTTTCAGCACCATGCAACGGCGACCGCAACACTAGCGGCTTGTCCGCTTATGTAAGGGGTGAGCAAACCTAATGTAGACCCACCCGGCGGCCACCAGGAGCGATGAATGCCAGCCCCCCGTACCCCTCTTACCGACCAGTCCCGTGCACTCGCCGGCGATAACGGTCTGTGATCACGTCCCCCACCAGGCTGCGCGTTTACTCTCCTTACGTCCTCCCTGAAGGATGGATTGGACCAATAATGTCGCTAAAAGCCTGGAATAGAAAAATGCATTAACACCGTGTGGTAAAGCAGGGGCAAATTTCAGGAAAACTCAGTTCAAATACAATGGAGGCCTGAACCCCCCTTGTCAACCCTTTTTTGGGATGTACCCTACTGAGGTTCGTTTTGCTCAGTAACCGGAAACCCACACTCCCTTCAGGACCGAATAATTACAGCCCAACAGTGCCACCACTTCTTCCCTCAACTGCTCAGTTGGTAGCGGGCACAATAGCACAAAAACAATGGCCGCCTTAAAACAGTTGTAAAACGCAATTCACTAACACTCCCAATTAAAAACAGGGCAGTAATGAAGTCTCAGATACTTTACTTTCAGTTACACAATCTTATCACAGTTCCCACAATCCAGGTGCCACTTAGTGTCAAACAGTCCTGAATAATAGTTATCACAGGGCACTTCGCTTTATCCCTTCAAAACAGTGATGAAAAGAAAACAGGACAAAAAACGGCTTAAGAAATAATCAGCTCGCTATTTCTACACTTTGTACACTTTACACGAGGGGTCTCCCACCCAGGCGCTGCCCTGGTCGACCCTGCTTCGCGCCCCTCAGCGAATTGTGCTAGTGAGCGCTAAAAATTGCTTTATATTGAGCGTCAACATACAACGCTAGTAATAATAATCCCCCTTTGCAACGTTGCAAAAACTGCTTTTAAAATGAGCATCAACATTCATCGCTTATCATAATAATCCCCTTTGCAAAGCGCACACTCACCCGTAAGGCCGTCGGAGACTTAAGCGAGCTCTTGCCCCGCCGCCCACAGTTATAATCCAGCAGGCTGTTCCAAAGAATTAGGCAGCACCTATGCGCTCGTTTCCGACAAACCCCCCGCCCCGCACAATACCTCACGAGGCCTCAAGCGGCCTGTGCCACGCTCTGACAACTGCCTTTCGCCCTTGTTGCTCTGCGACCGGCGAAGCGATGATCCCGGCAGCTCTCAGCTCCCACGATGCGGCGGGCCCCACGCGGCTGGCTCAGCGCGGCTCCGGTAGAAAACGCCGGACGTCCAAAGCCTAGAAGAAAGCGATATTTAAAAAGTTTCCCGCGCTGAATCTTGATCCGCAAACCAGGATCGCACAAAGCCGCTCTCTCCCGCCTATAATCCGAGTTCCTGTAAAACAAAGCAAGAATTTGTTAAAAACAAAGAAGCCCCGAACGCGGGGCACAACGTTCAGCGAGGGAGCGTCCAGGGACAAGGGGGTCTCCTGGGCGCTCCCTACCTCTTATTCCCGAGGGGCCGGGTGGCCCCTCCTAACGCCCGCCCCCCCCGACCCGGAACCAGTCCATTGATTCCGGGTCAGGAGGGGCGCCGGCCAATCGGCGGTGGGCCGCGCCCCCAGGGCACGCCCCCACCGCCGAAGGACCCGAGGGGAGAGGGGGTGAGGCGGTCGCCGCGCCGCCATGCGTGCGGGGGGGCCGAGGGCCCCCCCTTTTCAAGTGAGCAAGGAGGCTACGTCGGTGAAAAACAGGAGATATAGACAGATGCAGAGATGAATACGAAGTCAGACACGCACATTGAGAGCGTGGAGGAAAAAGAAAGAGATGAAAGACAGAGTGTAAACAATTAATAGAAAAAGTATCAAGAACAAGAGAGGAGTGAGAGGGATTAGAGAAAGGAAGGAAAGTAACAGAGTACAAGTGAAAGAGAAAAGGGATAGAGAGTGAGAGTGGGATGGAGGGGGAACAGAGCGAGAAACTTTAGGATTGGGGAAAGTTTGAGTGATGGAGCACAGTGGGCTAAAACCATTAAAAGAAATAGATTGTCCAAGACATAGAGAGATAAAGAAATATGAGCAGAGACATAGAGGGACAATCAGCCCATTAATGCAACAGAGTCATATAGTAAGAAGTGCAAAAGGTAACAGGCAGAGAAAAATAATACAAACAGTAAAAATGGGTATGAACATTTTTTAAACATTAATAAAGCAGGGACTGTAAAACTAGAATGAAGGGAAGATAAAGAAATTGACCAAGTGTGCGAGTGACAGAAAGTGAATTAGAGAGCTATAAAGAGAATAAGAGGGTGGAGGAAACAGATAGACCATGAGGGAAGAAAAGGTGAAACTAAAACCACTTTGAAAAACATTTAGAGTGAGAAAGACAAAAGGAATAAGGAGCTCTGGGAGTCCAAAATTCTGTTTTTTCTTCAATTTCATCAAGGGAGCAGAGTTTGCGATGAGCAATAACATTTCATTCCAATGTCAGTGAAGATGGATTCTGGACAGATTCATCCCCATCGCACACTGACTGAAAGCTCCCTTTGTGATGTTAAACATGACATTACACATTTCCCATCAGTGTCATCTGGTGAACTGTATCTGTCTGGCTTTCATTGGTATTCCTGAGCTGAAACATACTGTATTGTAGGTACTATGAGCTCAGGATGCTTACTTTCTGCTTTGTTTATCAGTGTACGGAAAGGAAACTGTTCACCTGGCTCCTAGTCATAATTATCCTTAAGCCTTCATTATAGCACATGTACAAATGCACACACACAGAAACACGCATGCCAACACACACACACATTTGTGTATGTATAAAAACATATATATACATATATATATATATATATATATGCAAACAAAACGTCACAGCAGTCACGATGTAAAATGACGAGACGAACCCAGGAATCAGTGCTGGTTATTTTATTCTGCTCACCATATATATATATGTATATTTTTTTTCCTGGAGTGTCCGAAATACCTTTTTTTGGACTAAAAGGAGTTTGTTGCAGGATATGTATATATATATATATATATATACTCTGAAAGATGCTAAAGGCTTTTTCCCTTGTGGAAGATGTAAAGCCTGCTCAGCCAGCAAGAGAACCTTAACATATGAAGTGACAGGCTGCAAAGGAGGCAGGAAAATCACCAAATTTATGTCCTGTCACACAGATCATGCTGTTTATTGTCTGGTATGTCCCTGCCCTTCGAGATACGTTGGTAGTACCATCAATCCTGTCAAACTACGAGTGCTGGAGCACATGCGGGCTATTGTGAATAAAGATTTCACATACCCGGTAGCCCGGCACTTCGCAATCAAGCACAATAGTGACAGGAATCTCCTCAGATACTTTTGTCTAGACCAAGTTGCAGAAAACCTGAGAGGAGGCAATAGACTCCAGTCACTAAGGAGATTAGAATCCAGATTTATTATAGATCTAGAAACAAGGGCACCGAAGGGACTGAACATGGGGGAAGAGCTTGCATCCCACCTGGGCTAAGTGAGACTGGTTAGATGTGGTATGCAAATTTGTTCTGTGTAGTCTAATATTCAATTGTGATGTATTAACTGGGTTGAAAATTGAAAATGTACACATTTATAAATTTTACTAGCATAGCGATAGTGTTAAAGTTTTGTCATCTCCTAGCATTGAACTGAGCTTGTAGCAGCCATATTCTTGGCTGTAATTGCCGATCCACGGCTAGATCTTGCTTTATTTAGCATCTTTGTAACCTTTGCATAGAATGAGCATTGTGTTTTATATTATTATCTCTCTCAGCTTGATGCGAGTTGCGTGGTTGTGTCCACCAAACATTTGGACATGATCTTTCAATTATCAAAGTGATGTGCAGCCGATACACGGCGAAATTGTTTACCTGAAACCATCTCATGACAAATGTTGATGCAAATGTTTGTTTTGATTGAGTAAAGGCGGTTTAAAAGACATGGCCTACACATAGAGGAGACAATCAAGACACTACGCTATGACTATTTGTGGTGAAATAATATGTTTCAAGATGGCGTGCATTATACGTATGACTGCTGAAGTCCGTTATTTGTGTCAATGATATCTGCAAACATTGATAATGGCGCCGCACAATACGTTCCGATGTGAACACTGACAAAGGGATTTTGTTCCCGAAACGCGTTTGTTCTAAAATAAATTTTTTCTGCTGAATTACTGCTGCTGCTCTCATGAGTGCTGGTTTTCCTTCAACCCGGCTGGGTATTATCGAGGAATTCGGAGCCTGTATATATATATATATATATATATATATATATATATATATATATATATATATATATATATATATTATATAACTAAATATCATAGTATGGTGTAAGAATCACAGCTTACGTTAAAAAAAAGACACAAATTCACTGGAAAAACAAAGGTTAAAATGTCGTTAGTTCTTGAAATGAGATAAGAACTAAAGCTTAAAAGCTGAAAACACACTGAAATGTGGCCGTTTTATTTAACTGAACTAACTATAACTGTAAATATATTTCATTTTTTGTTTTTTAAATATTAGTTCTCATCTAATTTCAACACCTACCTATAATGATACTCTAATTGTTGTTTTTTTAGCGAATTTCAGTTTTATTTAAATATAAGCTAATATATTCTTACCATACATAACTATAACATCAATTTCACCTTTGTTTTTCAGTCAATTTCTGTGCTTTTGGATCACATTTAAAGTTAAGTATATTCCCGACCTCCTCAGGCAACCTGCAGCCAACCATCAGATGTGGATGGCCATTTGACCGTTTGCAGCATGGAGTTGGCTGCAGTGCATGGCCTCTGGCCAGGCCCTGTGAATAACTCCACATGGGCTAAGACCCCCCCCCCCACAGGCACCAACCGTCTCGCTGTGCATAGCCTTCAATCATGCAGATAAGGGGGGTTTCCCTGTGCCCAACCCACTGCAGATGGCCAACACCCACTGTGCATAGCCTACAGCCTGCAAAATAGCAGTTGATTGCATGGTCTGGTGTACAACCACACCATTCTTGTTGGTTTTAAATAAAAACATATGGGTATTGCGATAGCACAACACCAAAGGCGGGGTGGGAGGGTGCCACGCTGAGTACAGTGGTACCAGGCACTAATTCTGTGATACCTTTGACGCAGAATACCTTTTTTAAATTTAGGGTTTTGACTTTGAGACCCCCCTAAAGGCCATAGGGGGCAGGATGTATTCACCCTGCCCTCTTATTTGGCCTTGGATTTTTTTCCCAGGACTCAGGGACTGAGTCCCTGAGCCGTGTAATGGCTGCCACAGCAATCGAGATCCACCCATTCACTTTAAATGGGCCATTCTGTGCATATCTGGAGATCAGATATCACTGACATTTTACCAGCATTAACCTCTTCATTCCTGTAAGAAATTGGGCTGTTGGTTGACTGGGGTGTGAACCCTGGTCAAGGAGCAGCACAATCCTTGTCAGGGTAAGGCACAAACTGACCCTAAATTTATCTGTGCTCAACCCTCTGCTAGTTTGGCACATGGCAGTCAGGCTTAAATTAAAGAGTGCAAAAATAGAGCTTTCTTTAATAAAGAAACAAGACTAAAACAAAAGAAAATCCAATTTGTAGAACCAGAGATATGCAATTTTAAAGATTTCAGTGAAAATAGTGCCAAAAAGTACACAATGGCAAATGTGGATATCTGGTCGTACCGGACAGGGACATAGTCACAAGTTTACGTCAACCGCGATGGAGAATGGGCAGGTTACATAAACACAGTTATGCCTGCTGAACAAAGTACCATAAATTCTGGTGTATGGAGCAGTGCAAAGATCTGTGTTGAAGAGGCATGGCAAAGCTGAAGTGAAGAATCTGTTCTGAGATGTCGCAAGGCTGCGATGCAACAGCCTGAGTCGCCGACAAGGATCACTTCGATGGGGCTTGCGATACAAAGACCAGCGTTAAGGATGTGGTGCACAGTCAATGCAATTCATCAGTTCCATGGAGCTGTCAGGTTGCAAAGCAGAGTCCGGTGTTGTCGTTGAGGCTGCCGTCGACCAGGGATGTGAGGTCCTGAACAGAGAGTGCTTCACATAGTGAAGCTGCAGAGGCAATGTGGGTCTATGCGATGGGTCCAATCCATGCAGCAGCGCTAATGCATCAGTTCTGCTGGATCCACAGAGGCTGACAGAGCACCTGAGCCCAATTCCAAAAGTTTGGGACTAGGGCAGCACCACTCAGCAGCGTAGAGTCACAGTTGGTAGAGTCCAGCTGCAGGTGCAAGGTTGTCGGAAGCCAGTTTTGTCCCTGAGGATCCAGGAGGCCAGTCAACTTGCCTTTGGAGTCAATCCTGGTTCTGGGATCAGGAGATGCAGGTTCAGTCCTTCTCCCCAGGTAAGAGGACAGTGGGCAGGAGATCAGCACAGCAGGGCAGCAGTCCTTCAGATCAGTAGTGCAGCAGAGGGGCAGTCCCTTCAGCATCACAGCAGTCCTTCTTCCTGATAGAGTATCTTCAGGTCAAGAAGTGAACTGACGTGCTGGTGGCTTAAGTCCTGTATTTATACCCAGTTATGCCTTTGAAGTGGGAGAAGCTTCTAGAGGCATGCATTTGAAGCACACAGATGCCCTGCCTCCGTGGCCCTGGATCCAGACTAACTACAATGGGTATGCAGCTCTTTGTGTGGATGCAGGACACAGCCTATTCAAATGTAAGTGGGACTGGGTCCAGCTCCTCCCTCCATCCTGCCAGTAATGGCCCATCCAGTCACACTTAAGATCTCCATTGTGGGTGACTGTCTAGGAGGAAAACACAAAGCCCATCGGTCAACTACACCCAGTCATGTGACCCAGAGACAGGCTGCAGGCACCAAATGGCCAAGGCAGGAAAATGCCATCTTTCAAAAAGTGGTATTTTCAAAACTGAAATTTAAAATCAGACTTCACCATAAGTTAGGATTTCTCACTACAATTCCAGAAACACCAAACATGAACATGTTATCAATTGTGAGAGATAGGCCTTGCAGCACTGAAAAACAAATATAAGAGATTTTCCCTACCAGAGCATATAAAACTTAATAATACATGTCCTGCTTTTTAAATACATTGTATCCTGCCCTCTGGCTGTCAAAGGCCTACCCTAGAGGTGACATATATATTAAAAAGGAAGGGTTGGCCCTGACAAAAGGTTTTTTTGCCAGGTCAAAACAAGAGTTTAAAACTGCACACTCACATGCTGCAAAAGAAGGCCTGAGATATGTTTAACGTGCCACTTAAGTGGGTGACACAATTAGTGCTGCATGCCCACTAATTGCATTTAATGAACAAGCCCTGGGCACAGGCAGTGCCACTTTACTAGGGACTTACAAGTAAAGTAAATATGACAGTTGGGTATAAGCCAATCAAACATATTCAAAGGAGGGAGCACACACACTTTAGCACTACTCAGATGTGGTAAAGTGTGCAGAATCCAAAGGGCAGCAAAAACTAAGTCAGCAAAACAGGCGACCCGAAGGCAAAAACAGCAGGAGAAACCATGCCAAGGATGCCAGGTCTAACAATTCCCACCCAAACACCCTTTAAAATGCTAATTTCTCAAAAATGGGTGAATGGATTTACACCAAATAGCAAAAATAACTATTTCTGAGTAAAATGTCTAGCAATTCCATTCAGCAGTTGTTTTTGTATCAAAGAGCAAACTTTACCATAAGAATGAATATAGGAAATCACACTTTTGGGACCCACCTTTTATCTATCTATCTATCTATCTATCTATCTATCTATCTATCTATCTATCTATCTATCTATCTATCTATCTATCTATCTATCTATCTATCTATCTATCTATCTATCTATCTATCTATCTATCTATCTATCTATCTATCTATCTATCTATCTATCTATCTATCTATCTATCTATCTATCTATCTATCTATCTATCTATCTGTCTATCTGTCTATCTATCTATCTATCTATCTATCTATCTATCTATCTATCTGTCTACTGAAAAAACAAAGGCTAAAGCGTCATCAAAGTTTGATGAAAATATCAATGACACAGTAATGTTTGAAACTAAAAATTGACATTTACCAGTTATAGTTATCTCAATTAACTATAACTTCGTGCCTCCACCATGCACCGTTGCCCAATGATGTGATTTTAGATCTCAATATTGATGTTTTTAATGCAGCACTGAGCAGGTCATCAATGACTTCATAAGTGAGGGTATACGCACTGCATGGCAAAGGCACAAGTTATAGTTACTTTAGGGTACACATTATAGTTTCTTGAGATAACTATAACTGGTGAATTTCAGTGGTTTTATGAGTTTAAAACAATACCTTGTCACGGAAATGTTAAGCTAACTACAGCATCACTCTAACTGTTGCATGGATTCAGCTCATGAACAGAACTATGATTGGGACCATAGAACATTAGTAGATAGGGTCTGAGTCACCATACCACGTCAGTACCACTAGCAAGACCCCAACTAGCTATAGTGTCTCGCTTGCCCTCCTACTCATATCCAGAGACACAAGTGAATTGACATCCCAGATCACAACACTCCTGAACCTCTCAGGGATCGTGGTGAAAGAAAACCCCTTTCACTCACACACTGGTACTCGTCCATAATAAGATATGACAGAGTCATGAAGGAAGTTTAAAATGTTTACCTAAACTATTGTGCTCTAGAATGCAGTGTGTGTGCCACAACCAGAAAACAAGCTCCTAGCAAAAATACCATCAGCATAGTCAGTAAACCGTATATTATGAAAAGCCTTTTCAGATTATAAAACAGATTAGCCTAACCCCCTCCCCTTCTACAGAAGTAAACTGATTATGCAGCAAAGGTCTGTGGGATTAGTAGCGGACCCCTACCTTAGCATACACAGATGGACGTTCTACATCTCAGATGAAGCCATGATCTTCTCTTAGAAAATCTGTCTCTCTCTATGTTTGTTACATTACTGTGCATACCTATATGACAAATGCAAAAAGAACAGATGATGGACGGAATGCTGATAAATTTAACATTCACCTCCAGTCACCGATCTGGGTTAAATCCATCATTTCTTTGCACACCACGTCATTCCAGATTAGACGCAGCTAAATGCAAATCAGTCTTGACACTGTTTCCCATGGGAACAGCCCAGACTGAACTGCCAGACCAAGTCCTCCCTGGGCCAGAAACAAGCATCCTAGGACCGGTTTCGGGGTTTTACCCCTCATCAGGCAGGACTGCGTGAATCTGGTGGCAAAGGGAGAACGGGACCTATGTCTGGGCATACCCTTTTCACTTAGGGCGGCGACAAATGCAAAAAGAACAGATGATGGACGGAATGCTAAACTAATCGAACATTCAGCTCCAGTCACAGATCTAGGTTAAATCCTTTTTTTTGCACATCACACCATTCCAGATTAGAAAGAGCCATATACAAATCAGTCTTGAACCTGTTCCCAATGGGAACAGTCCAGCCTGAACGTGGGTCCTGGGCTCACTGTGTTGCTGGATTCAAGCTAGGCTGGCTGATGAGGGACAATGCCCCGAAAGAGCTCCCAGGATGCTTGTTTCCAGTCCAGGGAGGATCTGGCTTGGCAGTTTGTGCTGGACTGTTCCCATGAGGAACAGGGTCAAGACTGATTTGCACGTGGCTGGGTCTAAATTGGGGTAGCATATTGAGCAAAATAATGATGGATTTAACCCTGATCTCTTGACTCGGGGTGAATGTTTGATTTGCTCTGCATTCCGTCTATCATCTGTGTGCCTTTTGCTTTCTTGCCTAAGTGCCCATGGATATGCCCAGATGTGGGTCTCGGGCTCCCTGTGCCACTGGATTCAAGCTAGCCTGGTTGATAAGGGCTGATATCCCGAAACTGGTCTCAGGATGCTTGTTTTCGGTCCAGGGAGGACCTGGCTTTGCAGTTTGGGCTGGACTGTTCCCATGAGGAACAGGATCAAGACTGATTTGCACATGGCTGGGTCTAAACTGGGGTGGCATGGTGAGTAAATGAATAATGGATTTAACCCAGATCTCTTGACTGGGGGTGAATGTTTGATTTGGTCTACATTCCGTCCATCATCTGTGTGTCTTTTTCCTATCAGACAAGGCATACATGCTCATAAACAGCAGCTGCATTTCTGTGTTGTGTATAGATGCTAGTGCCTGACCAGAACAGAATAACAAGGGACATTGTTGTTTGACCTTGTCGGCTGTGTTCAGATTAAATCCCAGGAAAGAACAGAACGCGAAAACAACAGCAGGTTCTGTGTGAAAATGCATTTTGGCACAAGGCAAACATGTTTATAGAGTAACGTGTGCAAAGCTTATGCAGCCTGTGTCATGCACAGTTAGGCTAACATAGGGAAAACTACAATGGGCCATGTACTGAACACATGACATAATCTTTGTTTCTTTTTAACTTAAAGTAACAATATAGAAACCATAATTTTGAGAAGTGGAAACCTACTGGCTTTGCCAAAGGATCAGAACACCATTATATAAAAGGGCGGTCATATTGGCTTTATCAAGTGGTCAACACATCAACAATATATATAAAGCTGACCTGTTAGCTTTGTTAATAAATCAACACAATAATTTATCAATAACTATAATCCAATGTACTTCTTTGTATATACACATGACAATTGTTAATAATAATAAACCTTCACTTCTCAAAAACAACTCAACGGATTTACACAGAATTACAAAAAGCACACTTTTTGAATTAAGATCTAGATTTCTGCCTAATTTAGTGCCATTCCATTTAACTGTTTTTGCAGTACTGTTGATCAATTTTCCTATATAAAATTGCATGGGAAAACTCATTTTGGGACCCCCCTTTTGGCTCCGCTCCCTGCTTGACGGATGACCCCAAACCTTTCCAGGAACAAGCTGAGGTGGATGAGACTTTTGTTTGGAAAGTTTTGTGAAGATTCATCAAAGAGTTCCAAAGTTATTAGCAAACCAAAGACCAGAGGATCTATTTCTTATGGAAATGTATTCCTAACTATACCTACCCAGTGGCAGCCACGACAGGGTGAATGATCTGGATCAAACCCTAGATCATCATTGCTTCACACTGCGGGCCTGTGCAATGAAACCGTGCTTTGGTTCTGCTTGAATTCCTGTTTATACCTCATGCACATGGAAAAACCGCATGACATAAAACAAATATGCAGATGCACAGAGTGCATTAAGTGATTGATTACTATATTTGAGGGAGGGACAGCATGATCCACTCAAGGCATCACTCATTCTTGTGGCCCATCCCTACAATCATCCATTGGTAATAAATAGAATATTACACTCAAAACACCTGGAGTTATTCTATATATGCATATGGGTTCATGTTGAAATAGATATCTAGATATACCTGTATGTCTCTTTGTCTCTAGACAGACAGACAGACAGACAGACAGACAGACAGACAGACAGACAGACAGACAGGCAGGCAGGCAGACAGGCAGGCAGGCAGATAGATAGATATATATCTGTAGAGGGGTGGGGAGCTTCCCTCAAAATGCAAAGCACTTTACTTGATGTGAGAATAGTGAAGGTGTAAAGGAGAATACTTAATGTATTACAAAAGAGGGTGGGTGTAGCATGAGACTATTGATTACAGATCGATGCATGTGCAGCAATAAGCTATCTATGCCTGTAAGAAGCTGATCAAGCAGCAGCATTAAAATGTAGAGCAGTAAGCAGAACCACATTTTGTATGCCTCAGGCTAGTTCACATCTGAATACCTTAAGCTGGGAAATAAAAAGCATTTCAATCAGAAAATTAAAAAGAAAAGGCATCGTCTTAATGTCCCTGCTCTCTTGGTAAGAATATAAAGTGGCTTCATTTTTATACACCTATAGTAATTGCACTGACCTTCATCTAGCGCAAGAATGCACATTTAAATAAGAGAAAAATTCTTAGGTGCCTGCAAAAACTACTCTCAGCACAAGGAATACAACCTTACCTAGATTCCAAAAGATACTTTCTTGTAGAACTAGGTTGCTGACGAAAGTTTTGGAAACAAAAAAAAACCCGTTTAGTTAAATAGAAATTCACATAAGCTGCAGATTTAAAGATTAGCATTGACAAAGGCAATAGGTCTGGGGTTTGTTGCCAGCCTTTAGACTTTGTCAGTGCTTATTTGTCATTGTTTCTGTAAATCTTTATTGCTGAGGGAGTTGCCGGGCCCACACCAAAAGAAAAAATGATAATAAATGGCAACAGCCGAAGGATGTTTTAGTCTCATAAAGCACACATTGCCATAGTAGTCCCTGAAACTGAAGTGAACTACTTTGCGCGATGATGAGCTCTCGGTGAAAGAGTAGAATGTAGTCACTCACATTGAAGTTAGCCAATAGCTGAAGTGGGCTGACCAATTACCACATGCTGTATGCTGTAGTGGGCAGTAGAAACATGTGAATGACACAGCAGGCCAATGGCTGAAGAGGGCTAGCAGAAAGTAGGTAAGTATATTATATATATTTAATTTTAGTACAATGAAGAGGTCTAAGCGAATGTCACACCTAATAAAACAAGCATTTGCAATACAATCGGTCTCGCCTTTGGGACTTTATTCGTTTTTAGCTATGCAGCACAATTTTCTAGTGCTGCAACTTCTAATGGTTTTTTTGTGTGCAGTTTTATATAGCGCAAACTAGACTTGAAGGGTTTGGAGTGCTTAACATTAGCCCCAGTTACATTACACAAGGGGAGCCTTGCCTTGCCAATTTCTCTGCTCGTGGAGGTGTCGGGAATGGGAGGTTGAATGACAGTAATGCGTCCCTGTATTTTGCATATCTTTTTCAGAAGCGAAGCCTGGCAGATTCATGAAACAACTGTCTCAGTGGAACTCATATATATTTTTTTTAACCTTTGGAAGGATAGCAGGTTGATTCAGTCAAACGTGATGATGAAGCAATCACACTATACATAGAGCTCTGTGGAAGGGGCTTGAACCCACTAAGCTACGCAGTCAGACATAATGAGATGCAGCCTACTCCCTGCAGATTCTCTTTTGAATGGGGAAGAGGGAGCAGCTGCACAACCCACCGAGTGGGCAGTGGGTGCAGGCAGTGCACAAGATCACAACATTCTCCTGCTTACTAATGTAAAACATCAGAAGCAAACTCTCCCTCTACCCCTCTCACATCTGCACAACAGCATCAGAGGCTAGACGGGGGTGATCGTGAAATGTGTGGCCTCTCCAGCAGTGACGGGTGGGAAGTGATGCTGTGTGTGTGTGTGTGTGCAGGTAATTGAATAATAATATTTCACTCACCCTCCCAATATGGATCGTCGAGCCATTCAAATAAAGTAAGCTGAAACATTCCTACTAGACGCATCACCCATCATACATATAACCTTATCTAGCAATGGTAGTCTCTTGAAAACAAACTACACAAGCTGGCATGGACAACCTTCCACGCAGTTTAACGAAAAACAGCCAAGTTATTTGGCACATCCATCCATCCATCCACGCATCACATTACAATGATACTTATCTGGATCGACCTACTTTCTTTTTCACGTTGAGCATCAGGAGCCATTATGAAATAAGCATTATGCTAACAAATCTGGTGTTCAACACACACAGCAGCACAGCAACACACAACCGGAATGCCTCATGCAAAATCGCCCAATTAACCTTAGTCAGGGCTGGCATATTTTAAAGCCACTGTATGCAGCAGCCTTTCTATGCAACCAACAATAAACTGAAGAGTGTGCCAAGTTACAATGAAGATCTTGAAATTACTTGTTTGCATGGTAAAAGGGAGTGCCCATGTAGCAAAATATAATTTGGCACCGGACACTGAAATCCAGCTCTGGAGCTGACTTACGTGTACTGTGGAACGTACTCCATACATGTAGAGATTCCAGAACATAGAGCCTACCGCTATGTGAACCCTGTCCTAAAAGTACTCTTCTGGCTGTATGGTCATGAAAAACAAATTCAAAATACTCCCTGCCACTACCAGATTTACTAGAGCAAAGGAAAAAGATATTTGAAGAAATTGCTACCCAATACAATCCAGCCGCAACCCTGTGGTCAACAAGCTCACATGTGGTCCATTAACTAAGATGAAGATCCCTGGTATTTAGACTTGGGAACGCACTAAACCCAAATATGATGACAGAACCAAATAACCTGTACTCTAAAGGACGGGAACTGATATTCGAAATAAAGAAGATGGTGTCTAAGGAGCACCAGATAATGGTCGCACTTGAATTATGAGAAGTCTGACCCTCTCCCAAAGGGATGGGGAGTATACCTACAAGACCTTATTAGTTACTTTTTATATTTGAATTTGTATGTGTCCAAACAACATATTATGCAGCACTATTTTCCAATATTTTGTTTATTATCCTATATCACAAGCGAAAACCCTGACGAATATGGATCCCCAAAAACAAGTGCGTACAACAAACAAGGTGAATGCATTATCTTCAAACTCAAGCACTCCACCACCCTCTAACCATAGGTATTACCACAATGTGCTGACCTGCTTCCTGGCTTTGATAATGGTCAGAATTTGCCTTCAATACATGTCGTTGTTGCCCTCGTTGTACTTAAGCATGGCAAAGGTCAAGGCCTTCTGGAGCCCCTTGTCCTGTGGATTCACGTCAAACCAGACTCCCGGTTTAGCACTACTGACCGCAGGCACTGCAATGTGCAGGGCCACTATGGCCAGTATGGAGACCTGTTACGCACCAAACATCTTCTCTGTCTCCCTATGGCTTCCCTGTGCTCTCCTTCCCAGCTCTGTGAATAGAAATTTGCAAAATGTCCAATTCCTGCCACTTATTGTGCAAGATTTAAAAATAAAACACACAAGATGGAATCTCGGCAAAGTCAGTGCAACCATTGTGATCATTTCCACCGTTCCCTCACTCTGCAGGCCAGTGGTCATCTGCTTTGTGTTTATTTAAATATTTAAGAAACTGGAAGTTCATTACGGAATGGTATCTAAGATGAGATGCTAGTAGCTGCAGAATTGCTTTGGGCTGAAAACAGACTCAAATACAATTTGCACGCATATTAGGAATCACTCGTGGGTTTCAGAGATCATATAAATATTTTTTGCTATATTTCACTGTGAGAGGCTGTGGCGTTACCACCAGAGCTGCCAACCTAGGACGTGGGGAACTGGGATCGAGTCCCTGCATCGGTAATTGTGCCTTAAAAAATAATCACTAAAATGCAATTAAAAAAATGGGGAATGCCATAAAAAATAATATAAGGAATGCCGCTAAAATTTAAAAAATTATAATCCCAACACAACATAGGAATGGCCGACCAGGAGGAACCGTGATGGCTGTTGAACTTGAAGGAACAATTAGTCAAATCACCTGGGGCGGAACCAAACACCCAAGGGCATGATGAGAACGAAACATTATCCAATAGATAACCAAGCTTTCTAAAGGACAGTGCAAGTAACCAACTAAAAGCCAATAGGAGGGATGAGAGTCTGTTGGACTTGGCCTTTTCCCCCCAAAAATTTTCGCTTTTGACCCCCTTATCTGGATTGTCTCCCCCATGGGATTAAACCTGTATAGGCCATGAGTGGTGTGAGACACCTTGTGAAAATGTAATTACCTGACATAATGTGAGCACTTGTAAAATCCCCCATTTTAAAACTGCACCCCCATTTTGGAAATGTACCTGACTGAAATGTATTGTTTTTAAAATGGATGCCATGGCCATGGGTTTTGCCACTGGACTGACATAGGTTAGCAGTCTAGATAATATTACCCAGCTACCCCTAGTTTTGGATGGAAAGCCTGGCACCCAGGGTGCTCACCCCCTCCCCTAGAACCAGTTTAGGCTAGATGTGCCAACATTCTAGAAGGTCCTGGCACTGCCTGGGAGGAGGGTATAAATAGGGGGAAGTGTCACCAGAGAGTCAGTCAGCGCTGGGACAAGGAAGAGAGGGGACCTGCTGTGAGGTGCTACCGCCACATGGGCCTGTGAGCTGGGCCCTGCACCCCTATGACCCCCCCTCTGCTGTCCCCATGGGCCCCTGACAAGGGAGGGCCCCTACCCAGGTCCCTGACACTGTGGGAACCGGGAGTTACGCCAGCGCTACAATGAAGAAGCGCCCAGGAGGTGAGAAATAGGATAGTCCACTCCCCCTGCTGAAGCTGTGACCCTGTGGGAGTACTGGGTCGTGAGGAGCTGCCTGAGGGAACTGTTGCCCTTGTGAGGTACTGCCCGTCAAGCGCTATTCTGAGGAGGAGTGTGCCCTCGAGGAACTGTGTCTATTAGACTGCCTCTGGACTGCCTGTCAAGCGCTATAATTGAGAAGCGCTAGGAACTCGAACTGTGCCCTGCATAGCGCTGTGTGGTGAAGCGCTGAAGAGCAGTGCGCTGTAAATAGCGCCATCTGCTGAGGAGTAGTGCGCGGTGAAAAACGTTGTTCCCTGAGGAGACTGGGGCAAGGAGCAGTGCGCTGTGAATAGCGCTGTGGTGTGAGGAGGCGCGCTTCTGTCGCTATATAAATAATTAATCAGAAGGGAGCCTACCCCTTATTGCCACCGGAAATCACCGCCGCGGCCCGGCGCCATCGTGGGGACCCCCCCCACCGCTGTGGAAATCGTTGCGGCGGCCCCCGGTACCAGGAGAGGGCCGCCGAAGTGCAGGAAGGGCCGCGCTAGGCCCTGAGGCCGTCAGGTTCTCCCGTCACATGACGGGGGCCAGGCTGCATCATCGGCCCGCCCCCGTCGCGCACTGATTGGCCTGCGCGGCCGTGACCTGTAAAGGCCGCGCAGGGATTGGCTGACGGCCGGGAAGGCCAGGAGAAGCGGAATCCCAGCCCCAGGTCCCCATGAGGTAGGAGGGGGACCCGGGTGAAGCGCTGGAGCGGGGCCCCCGTGGACGAGGGGGGAGCCCCGAGGATTAAGCGACCGGAGCGGGAGGCCACCCCGCCGGTCTGTGCCCCAAAGAGAGCCTGCCTGGACCTAAGGCAGCCCCGGGTCCCCATGAGGAAGGAGGGGCCCGGGTGAAGCTTCGTTGCAGGGCCCCCGTGATCAGGAGGGAGCCCTGAGAAGAGCGACCGGAGCGGGAGGCCACCCCGCCGGTCTGTGCCCCACGCGAGGGGCCGGTAATGGTAGAGGAGGGGCCGGGGTGCATTGCCGGTACCAGCCCCGCCTCCCGACCTGTGGGAGCCAGTGAAGAGAACCCCACACAGGGAAATCCCGGGTCCCCGAGCTGTGGAGGATTCCGGGGGAAAGCAGGGAGAGGGCCCAGACGGAGCCTGCAAGCCCTGAGTGCTGCCGTGAGTCCTGCGACTGGTGGCAAGGTCCCAGAGGGGGGGCCTCGAGGCACATTGTCGGTGCTTGCCCCCCCCTTATCTCAGAAGTCCCGGGAGAAGGCCGCGTGGAGCCTCCTGCTCGCCCCCCCCCTTGACAAAAGGGGCCAGCAGTGTGGATGGAGCCCGGATCTAGAACCCAGGAGTAGCTGGTGAGTGGGGCTTGGATTAAACTGTGTGGAGGTCGGGGCACAGGGTCGGTGCTCGCCCCAGGACTTGTGCTAGCCCCTGGAAACTGTACTGATCTTCATTGGCCCTATTGATCTCCTTTTTAAGCCTCTAGACTGGGCTGGGACATTACTGAAACCTCCCCGGGATTGGTAGAGGGACAAGTTAACCCCTAGCTAGGTGTCAGGCCCTGCAGAGTGAAGGGCTGGGTAATTCAGCCTGGTTGTTAATGGCTTGTTGACCCCTGTGCCCTGCAATGGTTATTTGCCATGTTCATTTCTGATCAGGATGCTGGTTGCCTAGGGTAACGCAGCGTTTCATGTTACCTGTCCAGGTGTGATGCGCCACTGCGCCTAGTGTTATGGTCTGCTGATTACCCTGCTAATGTGGTTATGCAAATGTTATGCCTGCACTAAGGTTATTGAGGCCTAGGTATACTGTGGTTTTACACCTGATGGGTGATCGTATGCTTTTGCGCCCTGTTAGTGCCGTGGTGCCCCTATGCTGGCCTGAAGAGTTATTCCAGGCCCCTGTTATGCCCCTGGTTAATAAGCCTGCCGTACTGATTTCTTACAGGTGCTCCTGACTAGTATGTGCTGTAATGCTCTGTTGTTGTTTTTTCCCTAACAGGGGTGGGTTGGTGCTAATGTGCATGATGTATTTCTATGTTAACGTAGAATTTTGCAATTACAACCCCCTAAGGATGAGAGCCTGAGTTGGCCCCGCCAGATTGGCCCCAGGTCTAATGATTTATTAACCATCCTTTTTCCTTACAGCTATGGACTATGGACTCAAACCCTTTTTGTTCCTATGTAAATAATTCCCCCTCTGAAATACTTGGCTCTGGTGCCAGTTGGCGCCGTGTTATGATGACACTGTTAATGCATTTTTGACTTGCAGGTTGGAAACCCTACTAAATGACGTATCTTTTTCCAACTCAAACTGGTGTCCTGCCTCTTTTGTGGTGTGCCTAGTGTGTTGACTGAGGGTACTGCGTGAGTGCTTCACATGTCCTCCAAGTTTGGCCTGCCCGCTTGATGCCATGCTACCCCCTTTGAGACTTGGGCAACCCCCATTTCCAACATTTGGTGGCAGAGCGGTGGGATAGGACTTGTGTTTGCGCAGTGCCACAGCGGCCACGGGTTACACCACAAGTAGAGCCTTGTGGTGGGGATTATTGTTTGAATATTGTTTTTGATTGCTTCCTCCTGAAGAGTATTTTGAATTGTCCCCTTGTTCCACTGGGAGGGTGTGTCCCGGGTGTACCTCGCCACGATGGGGTTGATTTACCAGGAAGTGGAACTGATGGAGTACACCGAACAGGAGGTGATAGACTTCCTCCTGGAGAGAGGGATACCCCCAGTAGGGAACATTAGGAGAAATTTGTTTCTCTATGAGGCCCTCAAGAGGGGAGAGCCCTTAGAGATTGGTGGGGATTTGTCTGACTACCCCCCCGAAGTTTTGAAGGGTCAGTGGGTTAGAGACCAGAGAGAGGGCTCCCCATCCAGAACCCTGGGAGGTAGTTGCTCCGATGAGGAGGAGGAAGAGTCTAGCAGGGCAGAGACGCCAGTAGCTGTGGAAGACACCGAAGATAGGGAGTCTCGCACTGGGTCCAGTCCCGGGGGCACTGCCCCATCCCTTTCCCTGTCCCCAGAAGAGTGGGTAGATAGGAGGGAGGAGAGGGAGTATCAGCTGGCGCTGGCAAAGCTCAGGCATGCCGAGGGCTTAGCGCAGCTGAGGGTAGAAGAGCAGCGACTAGAGACTGAAAAAGTCCTAGCGCTGGAGAGGATGGCGGAGGCGGAGAGGGCCTTCGCCAGGGAGAGATCAGCTCAGGTGGGTAGGTTGTCCCCTGAGAGTGGTTTCAGGAGTCTGGATTCACCGAAGAGGGTGGGATCCAGTGGTGGCAGCGAGTGTAGGTCCAGTGCAAGGAGTCCCACTCCCGAAACCCAAGAGACTGTGCCTGATTCCCCGGAAGAGGAGGACGGTTTGTTAGTGTTTAGGGGCAGGGGAAAGCTGTTCCATCAGTCCTGGGGAGAGTTCGAGGAGGAGTGTTGAACTGTACTGGAGGATTGGGTGGTGAGGAGAGCAGTGGAGGATTGGGAAGGGCTGTGCCATGCCGTTATCCGGGAGCACATGCTAAGGAGTTGTGTCCCAAGACTGCGTCACCATCTGTTGCAGTGCGGGTTCTCAGACCCCAGGGAACTTGCACGGGAGGCAGACCTCTGGGTAAGTGCCAGAGCGTCTGGGAAGACATTGGGGAGTGATCCAGAAAGGAGTGGTGCAGGGAATTTCCGACCCAGCGTGGCGGGAGAGGTGAGAAGCCCAGCTAGGTCCCAGAATAGTGAGCGGGTTGTAGGGCCTCACATCCCATCTAAAGGAGGGAGTGAGACGGGGAGGTGTCCCGAGATGCCCCAACTGCAGTCACAGGGCCTGGAGAGTTCTTTTAGAGAACCCCAGGTTGGGAGTCTAGGCTGTCCCGATGTGTCATCCAGAGGAAGGGATCCCCTCATGTCAGGAGGACCCGGAGCATCATTAATTGGAGCTCCAGTGGTTCGGGGGTCTGACCAGTCACAGGGTTTAGATCCTGGACTGGGGTTCCAGGTTAAGGGGTTGCCTGACCTGGAGGGTGGGGTACCTGTAATTCAGGTCCCTACCAATTTGACTCCTAGGGGTACTACTCCCAGTGGGAGGGTGCGGAACTCTGAGAGGGGGTGCAGAGGGAGGAAGGTCTCTTCTCTGTCACCGGCTCAGCCACAGGGCGCAGATCCTGGGTTGGGTGGCCAGGGACAGGGTTTGCCTGCCCTGGTGGGAGGGACCTCTGTAACCAGAGTCCCCCCGGAAGTGACTCCTAGGGGTACTACTCCCAGTGGGAGGGTGCGGAACTCTGGGAGGGGGTGCAGAGGGAGGAAGGTCTCTTCTCTGTCACCGGCTCAGCCACAGGGCGCAGATCCTGGGTTGGGTGGCCAGGGACAGGGTTTGCCTGCCCTGGTGGGAGGGACCTCTGTAACCAGAGTCCCCCCGGAAGTGACTCCCAGGGGTACTACTCCAGTTAGGAGGGTGCGGGACTCTGGGAGGGGGTGCAGGGAGAGGGAGGACTCGCCCCTGTCACCGGTTCAGCCTGTGGGTTTCGGCTCCAGGTTGGGGAGAGAGTTGTGTGAGGGTGTCCCCCAGCGTAGGAGATGGAGGAACCCTAGGAGGAGAAGTAGGGGGAGGAGAGCCTCGCCCCTAAGGGCTGGTCAGTCTGAGGGTGTAGACCCCAGATGGGTGGACCAGTGGCAGTTTGGAGAGAAGAGAGTGGTCCAAGGGAATTACAAGCCTGAGGCTAGAGCCTCCCACTCTAGGAAGGAGAGACATCCCACTAGGGAACACCAGTGGGGTGGTGATGTTGGTGAAAGGAGGGATGCGAAAAAGAACCATTGGGTTCCAGAGTGGAGGAGAGACTGCAGGTGCTCCTGTAGTTGCAGGCCTGCGTCCACCTTTTTCCGCCCCAAGCAGGGAAGCCCATCAAGGCATTGATATGTCTACCCTGGCTTTTGGCTGGGGGGGAGTCGTGTTGGACTTGGCCTTTTCCCCCCAAAATTTTTCGCTTTTGACCCCCTTATCTGGATTGTCTCCCCCATGGGATTAAACCTGTATAGGCCATGAGTGGTGTGAGACACCTTGTGAAAATGTAATTACCTGACATAATGTGAGCACTTGTAAAATCCCCCATTTTAAAACTGCACCCCCATTTTGGAAATGTACCTGACTGAAATGTATTGTTTTTAAAATGGATGCCATGGCCATGGGTTTTGCCACTGGACTGACATAGGTTAGCAGTCTAGATAATATTACCCAGCTACCCCTAGTTTTGGAGGGAAAGCCTGGCACCCAGGGTGCTCACCCCCTCCCCTAGAACCAGTTTAGGCTAGATGTGCCAACATTCTAGAAGGTCCTGGCACTGCCTGGGAGGAGGGTATAAATAGGGGGAAGTGTCACCAGAGAGTCAGTCAGCGCTGGGACAAGGAAGAGAGGGGACCTGCTGTGAGGTGCTACCGCCACATGGGCCTGTGAGCTGGGCCCTGCACCCCTATGACCCCCCCTCTGCTGTCCCCATGGGCCCCTGACAAGGGAGGGCCCCTACCCAGGTCCCTGACACTGTGGGAACCGGGAGTTACGCCAGCGCTACAATGAAGAAGCGCCCAGGAGGTGAGAAATAGGATTGTCCACTCCCCCTGCTGAAGCTGTGACCCTGTGGGAGTACTGGGTCGTGAGGAGCTGCCTGAGGGAACTGTTGCCCTTGTGAGGTACTGCCCGTCAAGCGCTATTCTGAGGAGGAGTGTGCCCTCGAGGAACTGTGTCTATTAGACTGCCTCTGGACTGCCTGTCAAGCGCTATAATTGAGAAGCGCTAGGAACTCGAACTGTGCCCTGCATAGCGCTGTGTGGTGAAGCGCTGAAGAGCAGTGCGCTGTAAATAGCGCCATCTGCTGAGGAGTAGTGCGCGGTGAAAAACGTTGTTCCCTGAGGAGACTGGGGCAAGGAGCAGTGCGCTGTGAATAGCGCTGTGGTGTGAGGAGGCGCGCTTCTGTCGCTATATAAATAATTAATCAGAAGGGAGCCTACCCCTTATTGCCACCGGAAATCACCGCCGCGGCCCGGCGCCATCGTGGGGACCCCCCCCACCGCTGTGGAAATCGTTGCGGCGGCCCCCGGTACCAGGAGAGGGCCGCCGAAGTGCAGGAAGGGCCGCGCTAGGCCCTGAGGCCGTCAGGTTCTCCCGTCACATGACGGGGGCCAGGCTGCATCATCGGCCCGCCCCCATCGCGCACTGATTGGCCTGCGCGGCCGTGACCTGTAAAGGCCGCGCAGGGATTGGCTGACGGCCGGGAAGGCCAGGAGAAGCGGAATCCCAGCCCCAGGTCCCCATGAGGTAGGAGGGGGACCCGGGTGAAGCGCTGGAGCGGGGCCCCCGTGGACGAGGGGGGAGCCCCGAGGATTAAGCGACCGGAGCGGGAGGCCACCCCGCCGGTCTGTGCCCCAAAGAGAGCCTGCCCGGACCTAAGGCAGCCCCGGGTCCCCATGAGGAAGGAGGGGCCCGGGTGAAGCTTCGTTGCAGGGCCCCCGTGATCAGGAGGGAGCCCTGAGAAGAGCGACCGGAGCGGGAGGCCACCCCGCCGGTCTGTGCCCCACGCGAGGGGCCGGTAATTGTAGAGGAGGGGCCGGGGTGCATTGCCGGTACCAGCCCCGCCTCCCGACCTGTGGGAGCCAGTGAAGAGAACCCCACACAGGGAAATCCCGGGTCCCCGAGCTGTGGAGGATTCCGGGGGAAAGCAGGGAGAGGGCCCAGACGGAGCCTGCAAGCCCTGAGTGCTGCCGTGAGTCCTGCGACTGGTGGCAAGGTCCCAGAGGGGGGGCCTCGAGGCACATTGTCGGTGCTTGCCCCCCCCTTATCTCAGAAGTCCCGGGAGAAGGCCGCGTGGAGCCTCCTGCTCGCCCCCCCCCTTGACAAAAGGGGCCAGCAGTGTGGATGGAGCCCGGATCTAGAACCCAGGAGTAGCTGGTGAGTGGGGCTTGGATTAAACTGTGTGGAGGTCGGGGCACAGGGTCGGTGCTTGCCCCAGGACTTGTGCTAGCCCCTGGAAACTGTACTGATCTTCATTGGCCCTATTGATCTCCTTTTTAAGCCTCTAGACTGGGCTGGGACATTACTGAAACCTCCCCGGGATTGGTAGAGGGACAAGTTAACCCCTAGCTAGGTGTCAGGCCCTGCAGAGTGAAGGGCTGGGTAATTCAGCCTGGTTGTTAATGGCTTGTTGACCCCTGTGCCCTGCAATGGTTATTTGCCATGTTCATTTCTGATCAGGATGCTGGTTGCCTAGGGTAACGCAGCGTTTCATGTTACCTGTCCAGGTGTGATGCGCCACTGCGCCTAGTGTTATGGTCTGCTGATTACCCTGCTAATGTGGTTATGCAAATGTTATGCCTGCACTAAGGTTATTGAGGCCTAGGTATACTGTGGTTTTACACCTGATGGGTGATCGTATGCTTTTGCGCCCTGTTAGTGCCGTGGTGCCCCTATGCTGGCCTGAAGAGTTATTCCAGGCCCCTGTTATGCCCCTGGTTAATGAGCCTGCCGTACTGATTTCTTACAGGTGCTCCTGACTAGTATGTGCTGTAATGCTCTGTTGTTGTTTTTTCCCTAACAGGGGTGGGTTGGTGCTAATGTGCATGATGTATTTCTATGTTAACGTAGAATTTTGCAATTACAACCCCCTAAGGATGAGAGCCTGAGTTGGCCCCGCCAGATTGGCCCCAGGTCTAATGATTTATTAACCATCCTTTTTCCTTACAGCTATGGACTATGGACTCAAACCCTTTTTGTTCCTATGTAAATAATTCCCCCTCTGAAATACTTGGCTCTGGTGCCAGTTGGCGCCGTGTTATGATGACACTGTTAATGCATTTTTGACTTGCAGGTTGGAAACCCTACTAAATGACGTATCTTTTTCCAACTCAAACTGGTGTCCTGCCTCTTTTGTGGTGTGCCTAGTGTGTTGACTGAGGGTACTGCGTGAGTGCTTCACATGTCCTCCAAGTTTGGCCTGCCCGCTTGATGCCATGCTACCCCCTTTGAGACTTGGGCAACCCCCATTTCCAACAGAGTCCATTGAGTGATTACACCAGGTTTTGCAGACAGGACATGTGCGCAGCCTAGGCTGGACCTAAAAAGGCATGCTTTAGCCTGCCAAAATGATGAGTTGGTTTGCAACAGAAAAATTACTGTCACCAGGGTGTGGGATGCAGTAAATCTGACATCATTAATTAGGTAATACAACATTAATTATATACATGAGAATGTTATCCCCTGTGCCTACAAACTAAACAGTTTTAGCATAATTGGAATGGTTAAGGTGCCAGCATATGAGGGAATGAAGCATGTGCAGGGTAATTGAATACATAAAAAATATTATATAGCTTTTACAATGATTCAAAGGTATTTTCAGAGAAACCAGTACGTGATTGTTAAGGGTGCGTAAAGTTCACATATTTTGCTTTTGCATAATAATGCAAAATTATGCATAACTACACGAAATGCTATTCTGGCATTTCGTGCTATGCTTTAGCACAAAATGCATCCTCACGTAAATTTTTGGCACAAGGATGCATTTAAACAAAAGCACCATGAACAACACTCATTTACGATCTGTTTATGCCGTGCGTTTGCTGTAAATTTGTGCCGCAAATTGCATGCTCACTTAAAATGTATATATCAAAAAAGAGGTACCGGGAGCTA
The DNA here is from genome assembly GCF_964261635.1 of Lissotriton helveticus. Lineage (NCBI taxonomy): Eukaryota > Metazoa > Chordata > Amphibia > Caudata > Salamandridae > Lissotriton > Lissotriton helveticus. The sequence continues at coordinate 1,137,461,679 of NC_136057.1, read as the reverse complement.
CATTTAACCAGGTCCTGCAGACTAGCTCCCACATGTGACTGTATAACAAGAGGGTGTGCAGTTCCTAACTGGATGTCGGGGGAAAGGGAGGTCTTTCTTCGTGATGCTCTCACACACCCCGGAGGATGTCATGTTTCATCATTGGGCCATGCGCCTCAGCGGGACAGCATTGCAATGCCCGATGGGCTGCTGCAAACGGGGCACTTTGGTGGAGATCTTTTGAAGAAGCCGTTGGGTGCATGTGGGTGTGAGGGCTGGGTAGTGCACGGGCAAGTGAAGTAAAATAGGTCGGGAGCAGTCCTACTCTTCTCAGGTTTTGAATGTTAAGGTAGCTCAAGCCTAATTAAAAAGTGTGGGTGCCCTAAGCAGGTGTAATGATCCTAAAGGGCTACCATAGTGTTATGGGTCAACATGTTTCAAGCCATCCACCTTCATGCTGAACACAAGCACGGTCTCCCCGGAGGTCCTCACGTTTGAAAGAGCTGTCCTGAAAGAAATGACAGAGAAACGCTCTGACCCAGGGTTCTCAAACACATCGAAACTAGAAGCTTAATCCATCAAAACCCTGGCAAACGATCCAGCAATTACCATCAAAGAGGCTGATAAGGGTGGCGCAATTGTGATCATGGCCACCACTGATTACCGAACTGAATGTCTGCGCTAGCTCGAGAACAACTGCTACTACACTCCTCTAACAGAGGACCTCATCACTCGCCCCCTAACATGCATCAACTCCATGGTATTAGAGGCCCTCAATCAATGGTGGATCACCTAAACTGAGGCCCATTTTTGACTAACGACAATCCAAGACTGCCCTATTTTTACATGCTGCCCAAAATTCACAAAGGGATCACACTCCCCCTGGGAGACATCTCGTTCTTGGGAATAGGGTCAGTCTTGGAACCTCTGTCCAAGTTTTATGACCACTTCTTTCAACCGTTGGTCCGAACCACACCCACATTCCTACAAGACACCAGAGATGTCCTAAAACGATGGATTTAGGCCCAGATCCTTGTACTGGGGTGAATGTATGACATTGTTCTACATTCTGTCCATCAACTGTGTTTTTTGCAATTTCACCCCGAGTGGGCTGGGGATGCTCAGACGTGAGTCCCAGGCTCTCCACACCACTGGAGTCAATCTATCCAGGCTGAAGAAGGCTGATAGCCAGAAACCGGTCCTTGGATGCTTGATTCCGGTCTGGGAAAGACATGGCTTGGTAGTTCGGACTGGACTATTCCCATGAGGCACAGGGTCAGAGCTGATTTGCATATAGCCAGTGTCTAACCCAGGGTGGTGTGGAGTGCAAAAAAACGATGGATTTAGGCCCAGATCCTTGTACTGGGGTGAACGTATGACATTGTTCTACATTCTGTCCATCAACTGTGTTTTTTGTAATTTCACCCCGAGTGGGCTGGGGATGCTCAGACGTGAGTCCCAGGCTCTCCACACCACTGGAGTCAAGCTATCCAGGCTGAAGAAGGCTGATAGCCAGAAACCGGTCCTTGGATGCTTGATTCCGGTCTGGGAAAGACATGGCTTGGTAGTTCGGACTGGACTGTTCCCATGAGGCACAGGGTCAGAGCTGATTTGCATATAGCCAGTGTCTAACCCAGGGTGGTGTGGAGTGCAAAAAAACGATGGATTTAGGCCCAGATCCTTGTACTGGGGTGAATGTATGACATTGTTCTACATTCTGTCCATCAACTGTGTTTTTTGCAATTTCACCCCGAGTGGGCTGGGGATGCTCAGACGTGAGTCCCAGGCTCTCCACACCACTGGAGTCAAGCTATCCAGGCTGAAGAAGGCTGATAGCCAGAAACCGGTCCTTGGATGCTTGATTCCTGTCTGGGAAAGACATGGCTTGGTAGTTCGGACTGGACTGTTCCCATGAGGCACAGGGTCAGAGCTGATTTGCATATAGCCAGTGTCTAACCCAGGGTGGTGTGGAGTGCAAAAAAACGATGGATTTAGGCCCAGATCCTTGTACTGGGGTGAATGTAGGACATTGTTCTACATTCTGTCTATCAACTGTGTTTTTTGCAATTTCACCCCGAGTGGGCTGGGGATGCTCAGACGTGAGTCCCAGGCTCTCCACACCACTGGAGTCAAGCTATCCAGGCTGAAGAAGGCTGATAGCCAGAAACCGGTCCTTGGATGCTTGATTCCGGTCTGGGAAAGACAAGGCTTGGTAGTTCGGACTGGACTGTTCCCATGAGGCACAGGGTCAGAGCTGATTTGCATATAGCCAGTGTCTAACCCAGGGTGGTGTGGAGTGCAGAAAAACGATGGATTTAGGCCCAGATCCTTGTACTGGGGTGAATGTATGACATTGTTCTACATTCTGTCCATCAACTGTGTTTTTTGCTAAAACTAATTGAGGCAACCAACCAAGAGGGCACCCAGCCTGACATTCTCTTAACACTAGAAGTAGGGGCCCTCTACACCAACATTCCTCAACAGAACACACTTGAGGTTATGGAGGACATACATCCCAATAACCCATGGTCCTCGCCTACCCCTAAAGTTTTGCCATGGAATGTGGGCATATTGCATTGAGTGAGAATTTCTTTTCGAGGATTGCCTTTCCCACCAGATCCAGGGGACGTCTATGGGCAGTACCTTTGCCCCAAGCCTGGTGTGTCTTTACATGTCGGACTTTGAGGGAAGGTAAGTGCTTACTGACTCTAACCCCTCTTTGGACAATGTCCAACTGTGGCGACGCTATATAGACAATATCTTGGTGTTCTGGAAGGGCAATGCAAACGAGATTCCTGCCTTCCTCACTTGTATCAATAGTCTCAACCCCTTCTTAAAATTTACAGCTAAAAGTTCTGAACAAGAACTTCCTTTCCTTGACCTCTTGATCATTAAAAAACAAGACAAACTTGATAACATCACTTATAAGAAACTGACCAACAGCCACTGCTCATTACTAAGTTTCCATCCAAAGGCTCTCAGAGAGAACCTACCCTATGGCCAGTTTTTACGTATATGAAGAAACTGCAGTAATGTCGAAGATTACAAAAGACAAGCATCAGAATTGAGTACATACCTAGCTGAGAGATACTACCCACCCAGCACAATAAAAAGAGCCCAGAAAAGAGCCCCAAACACACACCGGTTGACCCTACTGGAAACACACGCCAAACCTATGTCTGACCTCATCACGTGTCACAACCTACACATCTGAGTCAAACATGTTAAAAAGGGTCATCAACAAACATTGGAACTATCTTTGAGCAAGCCGAGGTTACCTTTTAAACGTACCTCAAACATCAAAGACCTACTCATCAACACCAGACCAAGAAGGAGTGCACCATCAGTTCCTAACACACTATGGAATCTACCACCAGTCACGGGCCACTATCCTTGTGGACAATGTATAGTCTGTCCCCTAACCAGAGCAACAATTGGACATAGAATCAAAACAAGCATACCAACTGTAACACCCGCAACTGTGTCTATCTAATCACTTTCCCCTGTCACCTTCAGTATATAGGGATGACTACACGGCCGGTGAAAACAAGAATCACGGAACATAGAAGCAACATCAGGTGCAGAAAGACCAATACTAAGATGTGTGCACTCTATGTCGAACAAAATCATCCCCCAATGACCTCCACTCACCCATCCTTGAAGCCTTCCCCAACATCACCAAAGAAGCTTTGTTTAGGAAGGAACAATGTTGGGTATTCAAACTGGGAGTGCACACCAGGGGACTCAATAACAATATCCCCTGAACTATTAGGGTTGATTACACCAACGATCCTAACTTCCCAGCATCCCTGGCGCTATACCTCTACTCATAGACTATACCCTTTACCATGACACGTACCCATTATCTGTAAAGGAAAATATCACTTGAGATAGTAACTAGTGCCACCTATGCATAAGCAAATAGGCGAGGGCCACGTTGCGTTCATAGCCATAGACCCCTGAGTACTTATCACATGATTACAACTACTCTTGCGCGCTTTATAATCAACATGATAACCACATGTCCACCTTGCACATAACGACAGCGTTTCATGCATATTTGCCACTTGTTACATCTGGCCTTACCTCTATAATGTAAATTCGTTGTGTGTCAACTTTTGTCTCATCACATAGGTCCCTTGGCCTAGGCCCAATCAGGCAGCAGGTTAGGCACAACAAAGAGAAATAACAGGAGCTGGCAGGTTTCACAACTAGTCCATGTACGAGTGTTAACTTCAGCATTGTTCTTAATGAAATGTGAAATGGTGTAAACACTCATCTGTTCAAAGTACCTCAAGAGCCAAATAATGCGATTAAACACAATTCATAGATTGCCCACATAGTGTTAGCCACGTCTGCTAAATAAAGATATTTTGACATTTTCACACCCAAGATGGACGCACTAGTCAGCTCGCCAGCTTATGCACGCCTCATACGCTCACTTTCTAATAAATCCCCAGAACCCGGAAGCAACAGGCACAGGGTCCGGAGCAAGGGTAACATTTACGCTAGTCGTCTGCCACCCGGTGTGAGTATCCTATCGACATCTGGGAATTCCAGTAAGCAAAACATGTTGCCCCTTCTTGACCCATGCCTACTTTTTCCACAGCCTGAAAGCAACGACGGGCTCTGCCTCCCCTGTTAGCCTTAGGATTCAGTACTAGCGGTGAGTTTATTATCGATGCTTTTCCATTTCAGGCATTGTATACAAAACGACTTCTGAATCTCTATCGAATTCTACCACCAATTACCACACAGTACGTGCATGCAGCAATTGATAACTATACCACATAGCAAAATTTGGCATAGTCTCAGCACGTGCACGTAGCAAAAGTTAGCAATATCACATAAGGAAACTTGGCTTAAGTCACGCCACCACCCGCACTTTGAAAGTGGCGTACATCATTTTGAGCGCTACCTCTGCATACTAGCATCTCGAAATCTAGCAACCGCCCGAACTAAGTATGTATAGCCTTCAGCTGTTATGTATGTTTTTAACACTCGGCTAAAATCACACCGCTATCAGAATGTAAAATTGATGCTTAGATATATTTTTCATATTATCTGTACCAGCACAGGCACGTTTCCCTCCGCGTGCACAGTTTCCCCTGCATGAACACCGAGATACTTGCGTGACCGCTCTTGTTCATAACTTCAGGTACACCAGTTACCATGACGTCGTAAATTAGAATCGCTTTGTGACACAGCAATGCTTGTACTGGCACGGGCACTAAGTATGATGCATAACTAAAATGTCCTCCTCACCACCACTGAAACCGCATGTGGTATTTAATGAGCACACTTCTGTAGTACCCGCCAATAAGCCCTTTTAGCTCTTCATGCACTTGAGCATGACAATCTTCAATAAGAGAGCAAAAAACAACATAGTCACACACGCATGTGCATGTCTCATTACAGTTTAATTCAAGTTGTTTTCATTACTGTCATTTGAGCGTGATGACACACGCTCTTGTTTTTAATGTCTACTTGGTTGTTCTTTTTCCTCCCCCCTTTTTCTCCCCTTTCTCACCAGGTCTACAAAACCCCAGTATTAGCCTACGAGGGTACCTAACCGTGTCTGGCAACTAGTCAACAATTATAGTCCCAGACAGTAGTGCACCACTCACTTTTTAGTTCTTTTTTGTCCTGATGAAGTGCCACTTGACCCGTTAGGGGCTAATGGGGGACAAAACATATTGAACCACTACACTATGGCAGCCCTTTAGGAACATTACATCCTCTTAGGGCACCCACACTTTTTAATTAGGCTTGAGCTACCTAAACATTAAAAACCAGATCAGGGTAGGACTGCTCCTGACCTATTTTACTTCACTTACCCGTGCACTACCCAGCCCTCACACCCACACGCATGCAATGGCTTCTTCAAAAATTCTCCGCCAAAGAGCATCATTTACGGGAGCCCGTCGGGCATTGGAGCGCCGGCTGAAGAGGAGCACGGCCCAATGATGAAGCATGACATCCTCCGGGGTGTATGAGGGCATTACAAAGAAAGACCTCCCTTTCCCCGCAAGTCCAGTTAGGAACTGCACACTCTCTTGATATACACTTTAAATTTATACCAAAAAAAGGCATGTAATTATGCTAAAAAGGTGTAATTGTATAATTTCTGGAATTTTACATAAGACATATAATACAAAATTCCTGAAAATATATGAATTACATCAGCATAAATTTCGCCCAGGTATGGTGACCATTTAAAAAAAGACCCAGTTGTGTGGCGCTTACAATTGAGTGAGGTAGTTGAAGTGATAGTAGTGATGTATGTAGAATCACACTATTCTACCATAGCGGTCTCTGGATGTTTACTTTCAACAAGGCACTCATGTCTTTCAGCTAAAGAAAACATGTATTCATAATGGTCTTCATCAGGGCAAATCAGAGTGTAATTAACATTGAATATGTAATGGGTTTACATTGACCAAATCTCTTCCTGTGCATATCCGTCAATAGTCAAACCTACAAATAGACAACATATGTTACACAAAGAGGTTTTGATTGCTATATAGTTAAAGGAATTTAGATAGTTGGCACTCAAATTACAGCTCCTAGAGACTTTCTTACGAACGCTTTTGGCTCCAATTTTGAAAAGGTATTTTCAACACCAAGGGGGTCATTAGGATGACAGGCGGACTTAGTCCGCCCGCCACCGTATCGGTATTCAGGACCGCCCGCCATAAGGGCGGGGGTCCCGTTGGGGGAATTAGGATGTGCCCGCCACAGTGGCGGGCACATCCTTCATTTTTAGCATTGTGGGGGACGTTGCACTCTGCACCGCCCGCTACAATGCTAAAAATGCATTTATGCATTTGCATATACAAAGCGGCAGGCACCGCGCGGTGCCTGCCGCTTTGTACATGCAAATGAAGTGGGGTACCATAGGTACCCCCCCTGTGCACCCCTACCTTGGCCTTCAACAGGGGAGCCCACAGGGGGCCCCCAAAGCAAAGGCATCGCTGCCGCGGAAAGGCACCTATTTGCACGCATCATGATATGGCTGGCGGTGTCCATTGGACACCGCCACCATAATATGCCCTTTCCGCTGCGGTCGGAAGGCGACCGGGGCGGAAAAGCAGCAGACTGTCTTTCCGTCTGCCGTGGTCCCCCCGCCATACTAATATGGCGGGGGGAAATTAGGGAAACAGTGTCGGGAAGATTGCCTCCGCCAGGCAGGCGGTGGCTACCGCCAGCCTGGCGGAGGCAATCCCCCCCGAAATTGTAATGGGCCCCCTAGTGTCATTAGTCAGCTTTGTTTTTTAATTCGCATTACATTCAAATAAATGAACCCCATTTCACATATTATTGGTAGGAGACACAACCTCTAGTTTAACACAGCCACAATTTTACCTAGAGTCAACATAAGGTGATTACGATTTTCACATAGGGTCAGCGAATCACAGTTCAGAACAGAATTGCCAAGTATATATCACCATTCCATTACCATCCCCTAAATGAAAAATTATTGGTGTTCTCTTGACCTAATGTCATTGGATGTGGCAGTACAAAACTAGTTACAAAGAAAACAATGACCAACTCCTATGCACTGAATCAGGCAGGAAAAGCCTTGAACAGTTGCATTCTGAACGTAAACATACCTCCGAGGCTCACCAAGAACAACATTTTAATAAAACGTTTCCTCAGTGCACGTTTTTCTGCGTGTCGTGTGCACAGAAATTAAAACACAGCTATATTAAATTCCAAAATTAAATCTGGCGTAGTTTGAGCCTACTTTAGCCAAGTGTTAAAAACACAGGTTTGTAAAGTGCAGTAAAATCGTTGTTGATGCACGACATTAGGTATACACTTTTTGTTAATTAGAAAACATATCTTACACTACTAACTTGTTTATGGATTCAATAACTTGCTGAATGGTTGGGAATGCACTGCTTTGGACAGATTGGATTGATCAGTACCGAGTGTACCTCTGGAACGACCCTGTTCCTGAAAAATGCTGCTACAGAGAAGAATAAGGCCTTTCTTAATGGTGAAACTGGTAGAGTGAGTGTAACCACATCATGAAGCATCTCACTGCAGTCAGGCAACAGACATGTACAAAATCAGCTGCTGGGCCTGAGGATCCATTGCCTTGTGATGGAAGTCCCAAAGTCTCCTGACAAAAGTGGTGCCCTTGGGTATGAATCAAATGTACCCTATGAAGATTGCACTTTGAGGAGTTGCGATGCTATCCTGTTGCTGCTTTAACGGTAGCATTCAACAGGTTTTTGTGGACGATGTGCCATTTACTGTGAGCTGCTTAATTAACTAAATTAGGTCATGTCCCCAGCCAAGCCCAGGCAAGAGCTATATAGGGCATTTGATTTTAATTAAACGTTTTCGTATGCTGGTGTTTGCTTTACATCTATGTTTTATTTAATTTTTCGCTCTCACTATGGAACATCACCATGTCTGAAACTCCAAAAGTTCATTGTCTCCTCTATGTATACTGACACTTCGATAATAACATAAGAGGGCAGCAGAGAGAGCTATTTTCCAGCTTGGAGTAGCGGATAAATAAGGTCGTTTTCTGACGTGTGTTTTTGCCCGAGGCACTGTTAAACCTTAAACCATTCCCGAGCGTCACTATGTGTTTGTAATCTGTCTTCAAAGGTGAGGAGACAGTGGGAGAGATGGAGAGATGACAGAATCAATAATAGTGCGGAGAGTGGTGCAGAATAAGTCAGTAGAGGTAGAAAGGGGGAGTCAGGGGCAGGCAGAACTAAACTGAGCGAGATGGGAGAGGGAGCACCGGAGAGATAAACAGAGGCAGCATAGCCGCTGGAATAAGAGGTGTGAGGGATGCTGCAGGGCCATCAAAACACATGCTGGAGTTCAGAAGGTGAATAAGCAATAAAGATGCCTTTAAATTGTATGTTTATATTTTCACGTTTACTGTGCCTTCAAAGACAAAGGGCAGCTGTCAGGCTTCGTGCTCTGACAAACTGCTGCTTACTTTAACTGGTATTTACTTTTCTTTCTCTGACTGCAAATAGAGAAAATTTTATAAAAGTAACCAAGTTGACAATCTTTCTAGGGTGCAGAGTGAAAGGAAAGGCTTTAGGATGTCAATTTTTTCTAAAACACAACACAAAATTTAAATTTATTTAAATTAATTATACACATATTTCAAAATATATCAGGAATTAGGAATGCAGAAATGAAGCACCTTTTGGTAATTCTGAAGTGTGATGGAAACAATGTTTTTAACAGGATCGAAACAAATCATGACACTTTACTTGGTGATCTGTTAATGATAAGAATAAGAATTCACTGAAACCGGATTTCCTACTATCATTTGTGCCCTGTTGCAATTGGGTTCTACCCAGTTAGTGCAGCCAGAGTTTTTGCTTTATGGATCACTCGGTTTGGACTTTTTACTGTAGGTGAGTCTCATTACATGTGTCACACCCAGAGTAATCACATGACAAGTGGACTGTGAGTGTTTACCTCCAGTGTCCACCTTTTAAGATAAGGTCGCTGCAACTCGTATGGATAAAGGGCATTTGGCTGGATACACGTGAACATGTGTACAAACATGTGTGCGAGCTGCATGTTGCAGACTACTGGCATGTGCAGCCCTGTAAATATGCCCAGGTAGTCTGGCACAGTGGGGACTCTACAGGATTAGATATTTACCTGAGGTAGGCCTTATAATGTTAGTGTACACTAATGGGAAAATTCAGTGTGATTTACTGTTTTTTCTTTTTTATACACATAAGATGAAAACATCCTTAGAGTGCAGTTTTGCTTCCCTCTGGCCTACAGAGACCAGAGACATTTCGAATTGGGGTGTAACATGTGTAGGAATATCAATTCTGCAAGTTCCAAAAAGATGTCTGTGCGATTTATGGGTCAGCCAATATTGTTATAGTACTCTGGCTCAGCTTAGGGTTACAGCCCAGTGCTTTTGCCACCCTGCTGTGCCAGGTTAATTTCTGTTGAGGACCAGTTGGGTGAAAGCTCTGGACATCTTCACCTATAGAGAGAGACCAAGAAGATGGCTTGCGCAGGGAATCAGAAGAACCATCTTCCTGATTACCTCACCTCTCTGGAGGTGAGGAGGTCTGCTGAAATTGCCCTGTTGGCTAGAGCTCACAACCAGGAGTAAAATGAGCCCAAGATCGTCCAAATCAGCCCAACTGGAACTGAGTTTTGGGATTTAAAATTTTTGTGACATGTGACTTGTTCGGTGATGAAGTGCATGGGACTCTGCTGCAGTTTCTTAATCTATACATAGGATGGGCCAGGACCTGAGGTTCAGCTCAAGGATCATTTCAGTATTTTTACAAAGGAAGGGGACATGCATGGGCTCCCCTCTCCAGACAAATTTCTACCTCCAGGTAACCCCATCTCCCTGGGGGCTGATGCAAAGTAAAGATGGTGGGATGACATATGTGTAATAAAAGGGGAGTTTAAGGATTGGCAAGTAGTTTTAAAGACCATGCTGAAGTGGCAGTAGACACCACACACAGGCCCTTACAATGGAAGGCCTGAGACAGGTTTGAAGGTCTACTTGTGTGGGTGACACAATCAGTGTTGCAGGCCCACTAGTAGCATGTAATTCACAGGCCCTCATTTTATGGTATACCACTTTACAAGGGACTTATAAGTAAACAAAATATGGCAATTGTGTATACACCAAAGTTACCATGTTTAGGGGAGAAACACTTGCAAGTTACCACTGGTTAGCAGTAGTAAAGTGCTCAGAGTTCTTGGTCCAACAAAAAGAATCAGCAAAAACAGGAGGTAAGCAGGCAAAAGGCTTGAGGGAAGATCATGCTAAGGATGACAGGTCTAACAATGTCTGTCAAAGTTGCAATGCACTCCACTCCTATATGTTGTCTTGTAGCAGCTCGGGCCTCAGGTGCAAGCAGAAACAACAGTAAAATGTAAAATTCCACACATTATGGGGAAAACCTCAGAGATGGATCCCTGCAATTATTCCTTGCCACCGGTTAAAGAAGAGCCACATTACCATCCCTATGGATCCCAGAACCAAGCAACCCCCTCTAAAGTGAGAAATTGATAGCCCAACTCAGAACAGTTCAAATCTTTTTCCACCTCCAAGGACAGGGCAACCTTTCAATCCAGGTTGTTGTGCAACTGCTACAGTATGTGAAAGAGCCCTCATATTATCAGTTGAGGAACCCCTGGGACAAACCCAGCTTCCAAGGGATATATTAAGGTAGTCATTGTTTTTTGGCCTATTGGCCAAGATCTAGGCCAGATCTTCAAGTCTGTAATAAGGAAAAAGATAGGGCTATAGCCGAAACACAAGAGAAGATCTTTCCCAACTTTGATGATCAGCGTAATGAGGGTTCTGTTAAATTCTGGATGGAATTCTCTGGTTGTAGCAGTGTCTTCCAGGAAGTCATTCAACACTAGAACTATTATAGATTGATCTAATAGAATTCTATTGGGAATCCCCCCTTCATAGAACATGCTCCTAATGCCACATCTTTACTGTCTGTTGTGATTTCATCTACCGTTAATTCGCCCTCAAAAAGTTCCCTTCTCACCTGGGTTAAGGTGGAAATATGCACATCCTCCAGAAACTTGGTTTCCAGGTCTGTGGTGTCTATTTGACCACATTGTACAAATTCTGAACATAAAATGCAAATTCTCAGTGACAGCAAGTCAGTGGGTTTTTAATACCACTCCATCATCTCTAATAGCTGCTATAACCGAGGAAGATCCGAAGTTGTAGTGCCAAAATCCTTCCTGCCTTTTCGCAATGCTCATAAGGCTTTCACTTGATCCTAGTTAGGGAATATTCTACCCGAGTGGTAAATAAGGCATTCAATTCATGTTTGACTTTCATCAGGTACCTTACCAACAATGCTGAAGGTTTGTGAGCATACTGAATAGTCAAGTCTCATGTTAATGTTTCTAACTGCTCATGCTTCTCCCTACTCTATCAATGAATAATTGCAAAGTCACTTATCATGTCGCCCCAAGTATAGGTTTCCGTTGCCCAAAGGGTCTGTTTCGAGGCAACTGAATCCTCTCTGAGTAATAGGTAATCATCTACATTGGAGTTTAGCAACCTTTGTTTCAGTCAGAAGTTCATATAAATGGTATTTATTTTCCATAGTTTGCAAGAGAGGACAGTAGACCCATCGATAATGTCTAGGTTATTGACAAGGGAAATACCGCCCTCCAAAATCTCACAGAAAGGTGGTCATTATACATACCTCTTTTACTGGTACATCATAGATCGTATCTGCCTGATCTGTCCTGCCTGGAATCTATTGCCATTTTCCAGTCCCCAGAAACTACCAGTGTGCTAATATCTATTTAAGACTCAACCCAAGAGAGATTAAAAAAGAAACATTTGATGCATTTGCACAACCCAACACCACTGCCTGTTCTTGAACATATTCACAGATATAACTATCCGCTACGTCCTTCCATGTTTTGAGGATCATATTGGCAACAGATTTGTGAAAAAGCATCTCTACCTCGCCCTTCCTGTTTCCTGTTCTATGCTGAGCCTGCATCATCTTTTTGTGAGCCCAAAGTATTACTTGCAGACAACACCTTGGCCACCAAGTTCATCTTTAACTTTCCAGGCTCCTTTGGGGAGAGGTGCAACATTTGGACACTAGATACGACAATATTTTCTGTGCTTAACACAGTGGGTAAGACTATTCTCATTGAGTAAGAGATATAGGAGATGTTTCAAGGGAGCAGCTGAATGTGGGGATGAGGTCTGAGCAGGACTAGATTGTAGCTGGGGAAAACGTTAATCACCTCAGTGGAAACACTTCTCACAAAGTGAATAAACTCTCACCCAGAGACCAGTCCCAATCCTTGGATGACACTCTTTGAGACAAAGAGAGTTGAATGCATATGGAGAAAGGGCATGTGGAGACCAAACCAAATATGAGAACATACAAGGACGGTTATCTAGGTATTAAAAGTGGTCATCTGGGTACCCTAACATCTCAATCTCCAACCAAGGGGTACAATCCCAACAGGTTCCTTCTACTATTCATATTATAGGATGGTAGACTAAACCCCTCCATCATCCCACCAAACTTCACATTGGTGCAACCTAATAGGGCCAGAGTGACTACCACAATTCTCATATTCAAATGTGTATGCATGCTAGTACAAAGACACACAAAGGCTGACAGGCCACATTCTCACTCATGTAAAGGGGTATCCAGGTCAACTACAGTACAGCAACTAGAAAACTGGTCTGGCAAATCATACCCTCAGGATATAAAACAGTATAAACAGCAAACAGCATGGATAGAGAGGAATATAAAACCATATCTTACACCCTCAAGAAGCCATTAGAAACTTACCCCAGAGGACATTCTGGAGGTATCCTGTTAAGTCTTCAAAGGAGATCTTGATTCATCTCTCCTCAGATGAATTTATGCATCAGCGAGCCCCTCCTTGCCAGCCCAATGCTGTGTGACAGATCCTAGTCTCTTCACCTCTGCCTGTTGGATCATTTCATCAGTTGCAGCAGTATTGAGGGCTATATGTGGGAACAGGGAAAGTTGGTTTGGTGTTATCATATCCCCTGAGGGGCTTGCAGTCAGTCACGAAATTTCTCAAGGTCCTCTGGCGCATAGAAATTTTCAGTTTTTGCCATTGATTGTCAACAACATCGTGGCTGGCTCCAGTAGGCCAAGCTGAATGTTGAGTTTGGACAGCAAGGGACATATTTCTATAAGTTATGTTTAAATTTAAGGGTGCTTGCCTGCAAAGAAAATGCTTGCATTGTAGATTTTGTGATTATGATACACAAAATCGTGCATTGTTTCTCTTAGATACTGTGAGGACCTCGCTTGCCTGCTAATGCCTCAAAAAGCACACAATGATTAGTCAAGGAAAATTCGATTTTGGCAGCCGGTGTGATCTGATCAGGTGCATCCTTTTAAATTCCTAGGCCAAAGAGAAAGGGTGCTGTAGCAAGTCTTGGAGCACTGTTGACAAATAGGTCAACATATCAGAGACTTCCAGAATTACCATGAAGCACTCGCTGTCTAATCAGCTTTGCTCTTCCAAGTCTGTGAGTTCCTTTGAGTGTTCCAAAAATCCAGGCCCCTGTCCAGGACATTATGCAGAGCATCAAGGTTCCTTTCCATTTATACATCTCTCTTATCAGATACGTCCATTCTCTTAAGGGACTGGGCAATGCCAGTTCTAACTGACTCACCTTTGCTTTATCTCCATAGCACTGTCCTTCACTTCCCCGTACCCCAAGGATCCTTCCTCAGCCCGACACTGTTTAACATCTACATGGCATATCTTGCCCACGTAGCCCGACTGCACAACCTCAGCATCATCTCCTACGCCAATGACACCCAGCTGATCCTCTCCCTCACCAAGGACCCCATCACTGCCAAAACCAACCTCCACGAAGGAATGAAGGCCGTCGCCGAATGGATGAAGAACAGTCGACTGAAGCTGAACTCTGACAAGACGGAGGTCCTCATCCTTGGTTCCACCCCCTGAGCCTGAGACGACTCCTGGTGACCGACCACTCTGGGAGCAGCACCGACACCCACCGACCACGCACGCAACCTGGGGTTCATCTTCGACTCCACACTCTCCATGACCAAGCAAATCAATGCCGTCTCATCCTCCGGTTTCAAAACCCACTGCATGCTCCGCAAGATCTACAGATGGAGCCCCATCGAAACAAGAAGAACGGTTACCCAGACCCTTGTCAGCAGCAGACTGGACTACGGAAACGCCCTCTATGCAGGAACCTCAGCTAAACTCCTGAAACGACTACAACGCATACAGAACGCCTCTGCACGCCTGATCCTCGACATCCCTCGCCACAGCCACATCACACCCCACCTAAGAAACCTGCACTGGCTCCCCGTCAACAAGAGGAATACCTTCAAGCTCCTCACCCACGCACACAAGGCACTCTACAACACCGGACCCGCATACCTCAACAGATGACTCACCTTCTACACCCTGAACCGCACACTCCGCCGACCTCGCACTCGCAACCATCCCCCGCATTAGAAGAGCGACCACCGTCCGCAGATCGTTCTCCCACCTCGCCGCGAATACCTAGAACACCCTCCCCATCCACTCAAGACCTGGCTGTTCGAGCAGTAGCAGCACCCTACCCCCTAAACCCCCAGCACCCTGAGACTCTCACGGGTGAGTAGTGCACTTTATAAATGTTCTGATTGATTGATTGATCGCTAGCTAGATCATAGAGAGTTCTTTCACAAGCATGTTTATTGTAATATCCACAAAGGCCCCGATGTAGGTAAATCTAATTTATGAATCGGTAAATTGGAAGGAGGCAGATGTAGGTAATGTTTAATTTACAATTACCGTATCTGTAAGATTCGGTATTTACCGATTCGTTAAATACCGAATCGGTATTCCCCATTGATTCCAATGGGCTTTGAAGCTCATAGGAATCAATTGAAAATACCGGAAGGGGGAACGGGGTGTCACTTTGACACCCTGTAGCACCCCAATTGCAAGCTTGTGTGCCATGTGGCACACATACATGCCCTAAGGGCATGTCTGTGTGTCACATGGCATAGGTGTACATGCACAGATGTGCATGTACACTGGAATTCGGTATTTTACCACCCAATAGGATTGGGTGGTAAATACAGACTCCTAAAGGACCTGTGGCACTCTTTGAAGTGCCACCTACATCTTGATTTACAGAATCGGTAAATTTACGGATTCGGTATTTTACCGATTCTGTATATTTAACTGTGCAGTGTTCCACCAGTGCATAGTATCCTCACAGGGCAGGAGGCGTAGATGGATGGGCGATACCAAAGCCCCTGCAACTAAATTAGAAGAACTTCTGACCAATCTGGCTGTATCAGAATTACCAGACAAGAAACAATTGTCTTTGTACCCTCGAATTTAAAAGGGATTCCTTGAACAAATTTATTGGGCAGGCAGTCTGGAGACGGTAATATAAAAAAAAGTTTGTCAGGGAGGATCTTTTAAATTAGTGGTTTAATAAAAACCTCCAAAATAAGCAGAAACCCCTTCATAGGGAATTAAGTCACTTGAGAAATCTACCCTGAGATCATGAAAGCTTGGACACCTTAAAAATTCTTAAAAAGGAGTATAACATCTAGTAAAAGAACAAAACAAATAACAAGTTCTGTCTGCTCTTATGTGATGCCACCAGAACTCTGGGTTCTTCCGGTGAGAAAGGAAGCAATCCATGTAAGGGCATTCCCAGGGTTTACTCTGACATGGTGTTGAAGGCTGCGGAGAGGTTAAAGAGGATCAGGGCTTCGGTCTCTCCCTGGTCTAGGAGAGATCTGATGTAATCAGTGCTGCAACAAGGGCAGTTTCTGTGCTGTGATTAGCTCTGAATCTTGATTGGGATGGATCCAGGATGTTCCTGATCTCTGGGTGGTTGGAGATTTGGCTGTTTATTGCCGTCTCCCGGAACTTAGCTGGAAATAGTAGCAGGGAGATGGGCCAGTAGTGCTTGAGTTCTTCCTGGTCAGCTGTAGTTTTTTTAGCAGAGGTTTTTCTTCTGCATGTTTCCATTCTTCTAAGAAGGAGGCTAAGGTGATGGATGAGTTTAGGATGGAGGGGAGTTCCTTACTGATGGTGTTGCTCCCCAGGTTGAACATGTGGTGGGGGCAGGGGTACCTGGGTGCTCCTAAGTGGATGGAGGTCATGATGGTGGCAGTGGTCTGCATGGTTAGTTGATCCAACGTAGTGATTATAGTGTTTGTGGGTGAGTCATTGCTGTTGAGGTGTTTGTCAAAGTTGTTGCTGGTTGGTTGGACTCAAGGTTTTCATAGATGGTGGTGTTTATGTTGTAGAAGAAATCTGCAAGAGGGTGATGGTGTTCTCAGTTGCTGCAGGATTGGCAAGTTGTTTAATAATGCTGAAGAGTTCCTTGCTGAGGTTATGCCTTATTTTGCAGGTTTGAGGGGTGCGACTATGTTGACGCATTCGGTGATCCAGGTGTTGACATTTTGGATGGCCATCTCAAGGTTGGCGGTGGTCTCTGGGTGGGGGGTGTTGAGGATGTTGGTCCATAGATTTTCTGTTACCTTGCTCCAGCTCCTGTGGGTGGTGCTGGTCTGGTTGGTAAGAGGGTTGGGGATGAAGAAGTTGGCAATTGAGTGGTCGGACCGGTGATTTTCGAGGTGTGGCTGTATTTGATTCTGTTGCCGCTGTGAAGATAGGGTCCAGGATGTCTCTAACTACGTGCGTGGGGCCAATAACGATTTGGGGGAGGTCGAGGTTGTCCATTCTCTTGATTAAGTTTGCTTTGTTGGGGTCATTTGGGTCTTCGATGTGGAAGTTGAGGAGGATGATGTTCTCAGTGCAGATGGCCGGGAGGGCCATGAGATCAGAGATGTCCTTGCGGAGGGCAGGGCATGGTCTTGGATATCTGTATGCCAGGGTGCCCTTGATGGTACACTAGCTGTCGTTGTTGAGTTTTAAATTGAGATGTTCCATGATGTGGGTGGTGTCGTCCTTGGCATCTTTGCAGTGGAGGGACTCTTTGTGGCACACAAAAGTGATACACAAACCTGGTTGCAAGTATTATGTTCAATGAGTCAAGTCTATATAGTAATACATCAGCAAATAATGATTATATGCATGAGTAGATGATATTCACAACATAAATAAAAGAAACCAGTACTGAACAAGGGCTCTTGTCATAGCTCCAACAATAAAAAGTGTGTGAAATGACTTTATCATTGAAGAAAAGTGTTGCAGACACGCAATACATTGAGAAAATATACAGTATGTTACGTTATAACTATTTATAAAGCGCACAACTCCTAAAAGGTGTCTCTACACTGACTTCTCCTGAGACCAGACAGAGTTAAAAAAATTAAAGAAAAATGATGGGGTCCTAATTATTAAAAAGCCAGGTTTTTCCTTTGTTCCTGAACATAAGTAGTGAAGGCATGTCTCTGATCTGAGAGGGAAGGGAGTTCCATAGCTTAGGTTGGCCACCACAAAGCTTATGTCACCCCAGTTAGTTCTAAAGGTTCTAGGGACTACCAGCAAGTTTGCGCTGGTAGAATGTAGTTGTCTGCTAGGGATGTAAATCTTTAGTGATTTCTTCAGGAATTCGGGTCCTATGATGTGTGTGGTTTTATACGCAATACACAGCGCCTTACATTTCATTCTGCTTCTAATTGGCAGCAGGGTGTAGTTGTCTCATCACCTCAGAGACAGAATGAGATTTTGGTGTGCCAGACAGCAGTCTGGCAGTAGCATTTTGAATAAGCTGTAATTTGTTTAAAACTGATTGCTGAGCATTGATCTGTAGACAATAATCTACTTGAGACAGAACCAAGGCAGATATGATCGTCTTCCTAGCTTCAAGGGGAATAAAAGGAAACAATTTCTTTGCTATTCTGACGATGTAAAAGGAAGAAGAGACTACCAAGTTGACGTGGTATTTGTACGACAACTTGTCATCGAGGATGACCCCGACATTTTTGTCCTTGGTAACTGGGACTGGAGGCTGTCCAAGATTATCTGGCCACCAACAGGAGGACCAAGCTGGAGAGTGGTTGCCAAAAACCATCACCTCGGTCTTAAAGGAGTTTAGTTTGAGGCAATGACTGGGCATCCAGTACTTACTGTATGCATTATATACAATAACCAACTGTATGAAATGTTTCAACAAATAGTGTACATGACATTGATTAAAAAATAAATCCAAAATTGATACAATCATAATGTATGTGATGATTCAATGAGAAAGTAGCAAACTAAAATAGGAAACTGATTGAATCTTCACTGATTCTCTGTGGCAGTACTTGGTGTAGGGCATTTGTGAGCGCCGCTTACAAGGAGACGGAGGAGCAGAGCAACGGAGACATGAAGGCAAGAGAAGGAAGTTGCCGCCTGCCTCGCATGAGGCTGCAAACTGCAAAGCATTACTTGACCTCTCAACTGATTTTTTTTACCAGCAGTGGCAATGGTAGCAGCAGAAGCATTGGGTGGTTCCAGCGAGCCCACGGAAGAGGCTCGGATGCGTGTGTTGCGATCAGCGCAGTGCCCTCACCTTCTTCTCCTACTTCCCTTAGTGGCAAGTACTGCGCTGTGCTCCCCCACCGGTTGGCTCATCTACGGCATCCTCCTCTCTCGTCGTGGAGGTGAAGTGAGTTGAGTGTATTGAGATCGGGAGGAACAGCAGAAAATTGCTGGGCGAACAGCAAGCCCAGTAGCAGGTGGCATGTGGCTGCACAAGGAGGCTGGTTGCTGAATTCTGCTGATGCGGGTCAGCTGGCAGCCTTGTGCCCCTGGTGGATATAGCCGGGGACCCAAAGGATCAAAACCAGCGAAGGTGGCCCTGATAAAATCTACCAAAAGCTTAAACACTAAACTCCAATTTTTAAGTATCAAATTTCAAACCAGCTACTAGCAAGTTAAGGCCAGAACCTGGAAAACCTGGAAATAGCTTTCATCAGGAATTGGAAGTGACATCCGTTTGTGATGCTTATGAGTGGAGCCGGCGCAGGACCGAGCTGACTCCCAAGCCCTGGCCCCAAAGTTGGCTCCAACAACATGCCAGAACCAAGAGAGCCCCCACTACAATTCGAGTGGTGTCCCTGAAGGCCCCCGCAGTGGGCAACGGATTTGCGGGACGTGGTGCACTGGCCACACTGCTCCCAGGGAGCCACAATAAAAATGAGGACACAAAGCACTCTTTTAAGCCAGGCACAAGCTTGTCAGCGGCTACATAAAACAGCAAAAAGAAAAGAAGATAAGTTACTGTACATCAGCTACCGTGGCCCTGGAAAGCCCAAGGTAGTTCTCAGCACCGAAAACAACTCAGCCCGCATTCAATCAAGGGTAATGAGGACAGCCCTATCTTAGGCCAATCCAGGAATTTCATCAGAGGGTATTTTGCGGTAGACTCTAAGGTCTGCACAAGCATGTCATTGCATACATTGGCTGGCTCAGTGCAAAAAGGCCAAAGTGGGCAAAATGGAAGGCATACTCTGTGCACCTGGACTGAGAGTGCAGTGCCAAAAGTGGCTCAAAACTTGTCAGTAACATCAACACCTTACAACCTGAGCTCCTCATGGGCAAAAATGAGCACTGGTGCAAGGGACTATTCCCTGACTCATTTGAATCTGCAAGAGAGAGAGCAGAATCTGTTGAGGTTACCAGCGGCCATTCAACCCGTAACGTGATCCTGCTCAGCCCGAAGATAATAATAGTGGGTACAGGTCTGGCCACCGCAGCTGATGCAACAGATATCTCTAAAAAAAGTCAAACAACTGCCATCAGATCTGTAGAAGGGGTTCAAGCCATGACCCAAGGGTAGTGGGGCAAATACCCGGCTGTAGAGACCAACATTGTAGATGTCATCAACACAGATCAACAAGGCAAAGGGTGCTTTTTCTCTAGCTGGTGCTCCAGTTTATCAAGTCTACGATTCATTGAACAACAACTAGAACAAACCTCAAATGCTGTGGATGGGAAGTCCGTCACGTGTGTTTCAAACAAAGGAGAGAGTAAGGGAGTTCGTTCACCCAAAAGTGAACTAGAGACTTCTCCTATTCCCCTGGGAGGAAATATGGCAAAAACAAAGGAAGGAGTATCCCCTATGACTTAGAAGAACAGACGTATCTGGAGGATTGGTTCTTGGCAAAAAGAAGGAAATTCATCCTTTTGATAGAAACCCCTCACTCACCACCTAGTGGTGACATGCTTCATCATTGGGGTCCACCTTGGCGTCCTAGCGACACCAAGGTGTGCTACAACACCTGGACTACAGTGGAGCGGGTTGTGGCTGTAAGTGCAAAAAAATGTTAAAAATTGTCCTGGTTGTACTCAGAAAAAGTAATTTTATTTATAGAGCAACTGAACAATGTTTTAAAATTAATACTGGCGAGATCCTGATAGGGAGGGTTACGACCCTGGGATCTCTATATGTGTTGGATGGTCAACATGTTTCTACCATAAGGGCTATTGCCCGGTATTCGTCAGGACCAGAAAAACAGGTGGACAGGGGGTGCGTGCTCCCTAAAAAGCACTCCCAGCCTTGATCCCCTGTGTGCCTACTGGCAAAAAATTGCCAGTGGTAAATGCCGCTCAATAAAATAAGCGAGCTGGCGGGTTAAAACAAGAGACCTGTAAGGAGAGAAGAGTGGATAAAAGGTAATCAGGTATTGAGTGATAGACTTACTCTCCTGTAACGTCGTGCAGTCTCTCAGTGCAATTGATATATAGTGCCAAATAGGGTGGATGGATCTCCAGATATACGTAATGCCGAGGTGAGGTGATGCTAGTCAACATCTATGGAAAAGGGTGGGTGCCCGCAAAAAGCATATAGTGCTAGCACGACCCTGGGGGGGTGAGGGTATTAGATATAAAATACTTGTGCTACACGGAACTGGTCTGTCACGTGGTGCTTAGGCTACTAGCTGGATATTATATGCCGTGGCGGAACCTGTTTCATTGCAGTGGAAGTAAAGTGAGGTGACTTATGGCATAGACGTAACTCGGTAGTGCTATATACATTTGTCAGCAACCGACTTAAAACGTGTAAGTGAATAACATTAGGTCAACAAACAGGGACAGACATACATGTAACACTGAAGGACACACTTAAGTTCAGAATGGCTAGTAAACATGCTTACTCCAATTAGAGTACTCTGCGCTTCAACGGGCAGGGCGTAAGGTCTATGCCTGTATAATCACAATTTCTGTAAGAGATAAACAGTGCGCGAGCGGTGTAAATCTCTGCGCCGTTCAGGGCGTTTCTAAGGGTGGCGCCCTCGTGGACCCGGTATATGGATGTGTATCCGGGGCTTAGTCTTATAAATCTACTTACAGTTTTAGGCAGGTAAGATCAGAATCGACCTACTCCTCGCGTCCACTGCTCGGCTAGTGGTTCCGATGGCAGCAGGACGCGGTAAAGAGGAGTCGACCGCTTCCGGGTTTGGGCGCGGCCTGGGCGTGTCGGGGGCGGGGCTAGCAGTGCGCAGTGACGTGCTATCGGTAGCTAGGCTACCGTTAGGATGCAGCCAGCAGGATAGGTGGTGGCACATCAACTAGCAGGGGCGGTAGGCTCGCCATTGGGAGCTCCGCAGTGATGAAAAAATAGCGTGGGGGCACCCCGGGACTGGCAAAGTGGGATTATGCAGCATAGTAACTGTGGGCATATATAATTAACGCTGCTTTGAAACTGAAGACCAGTGTCCAAACGCTGGTAAATGGAGTGCCTCACTAACAAAAGGAGCCTTATTTCAAGGTTGTTGGGGGTGATATAATAAATTATACAAAGTAACCAAAATTAACCGTTTGGGTCAATTTGGAAAAAAACGCTGTTGCGTCAGAGCGGATCAGTGGGGCCAGGGTGATTTATGCTAAGGTGTTCCGTGGTGCGAGGAACACAGGGCTTAACATTCAGTGGAGCATGGCTTAGGAATATATTAGGAGTGTCAGGTGGCAGGGCTCTGTTGTTAACTCTGGGTCTTGGTGGTCCTAGAGATGGGGACTCATTTCAGGACTGAGTTCCATGGGATATTGTCGTTGAGCCCAATTTTATGGGAGGAAAGACGATAGATCCATCGCTGCTCTTTTTCAAAAAGTCGTGCTTGTGCATTGGGACCTGGTTTGATTTGCTCAATTACAGTCCATCTCATGTCGTTGGGTGTGTGATGGGCTGTGAGAAAATGATCTGTGAGCCTAGTGTTCGTTTTTTTGCATCGAATAGTGCTGCGATGTTCCGCTATTCGTTGCTTGACCTTTCTTGTCGTCATGCCCACGTAGGGCTTGTCACAGCTACATCGGATGAGGTAGATCACAAAAGTGCTGTTACAGTTAGTATGTGATCTTTGATCCCAGACTTTGCCTTCCTCAAGGTTAAGGGTTTTGGTGTTATTCGTGAGGTGGCAGACGCTGCAATCCCCACATCTGGAATGTCCGGTCACTGGGGGGAGGCCCCAAGCGTTGGTGATGCTTTGGTCGGTAGTGACCATATCCATTCTAGGTCTGGTGTTGACCAAGGTGTCTTTCAGGCTCCGGGCTTTTTTATAGGAAAAAAGAGGTTTTTCCCAATTGTGATTTCCAGTGTTCAGTATTTGCCAGTGTTTTCTGATACTTTTACTGACCTGGTTGGACACCGCATTATATGTTGTCACGCATGTAAGTGGAATCTCTTCCTCCGTTCTGGGTGTGTCCTCTAGGAGAGCTTGTCTTGGCTGATTTCTGGCCCTTTTCTGACATCTCCTTGTGATTTTCTCAGGGTACCCTCGGTTCGATAGTTTCTCCGTCAGGTCAGCTGCCTGTGTTTTGTAATCCTGTAGCTCGCTGCAATTCCTCCTGAGTCTGAGATACTGGCCATAAGGTAAATTTTCCCTCAGGGGGCGAGGATGGAAACTCTCAAATCTCAGCAGGTTGTTCTTAGCGGTGGGCTTAAAGTGGGTTTTGGTCTTGAGCTTGTTAGTGTCTCTTTCGATCTCAATATCAAGAAAGACCATTTTATCTTTGTCCACATTATGTGTGAACCTCAAGTTGGGGTCACACGTGTTAAGCCACCTGATGAAGTCCATCAATGTTTCTTGTGGTCCTTGCCAGATGGCGAAGACGTCGTCTATGTACCGCCTCCAAAATTTGATGTGGTTGTTGTAGGGGTTATTGGGGGTAATGACATATTTTTTCTCGAAGTCATATACGTAGAGTCCCGCTACGCTCGGAGCAAAGACACTGCCCATTGATGTCCCACCTATTTGGAGGTATAGCTTTCCATCATGTTCAAAAAAGTTTCTTTTGAGTGCAAGGGTTGCACATTCTACAATGAACTCTGTGGGTGTGGTATGGTCCCATGTGGAGTTGTCCAGTGTTTGTTTTAGTACTGTGATGGTGGCGTCTTGGGGAATGTTGGTGTACAGGCTCTCTATGTCTAGACTCACAAGGATGTGGTCCGGTTCAATCCTGATGTCTTCCAGCATTGTCAATAGACTTTTTGTGTCCTTCAGATAGGTTGCAGTATTTTGAACAATTGTTTTCAGGAAATAATCACAGAAGCGTGATAGAGGTTCCAAAAGCGAGCCTATGCCTGACACGATTGGTCTGCCAGGTGGTGGGATCTTGCCTTTGTGCATCTTGGGGACAATGTAAAAATAGGGGATCTTACCCTCCGTTTTGCAGAGGTAGTCCGCTTCCTGTTTAGAAATTTGGCCTGTTGCCTCTGCTGCTTCCACCACATTGGTTATTTCCACCCTTAAATCATCAGTGGGGTCGGCTGTGAGTCTCCTGTAGTTGGTGTTGTCTCCCAGGAGGCGTTGGCATTCGGTGTCATAGTCTGCCTTATTCATTATTACCAGTCCCCCACCCTTGTCGGCTGGTTTTATTATGATTGAATCGTCATTTTTCAAGTCAGTTAGGGCTTTGTTCTCAGCTTGGCTGTTATTGTGGTATTGTTTGGTGACAGTTAGAGCTTCAACGTCATTAAATACCGCTTGTTCGAAGGTGTTGATCTCCACCGGGATTGTGTGTGGCGGGGGCGTGAAAGTGGACCTTAGTCTAAGGCCCGTTTCATTCTTGATTTCTTCAGATTCATTGGTGGTAGTCTTTTCGAAATATGCTTTCAGTTTAAGTTTTCGAAAGAAAGCTGCCAGCTCACAATGTAGTTTAAATTTGTCCAAGGCTGCAGTGGGCACAAAACCTAGACCTTTGTTTAGTACAGTAGTTTCTGTAGTTGTCAGTGTACGTGAAGATAGATTGGTGACTAGCTCCTCGCTGTGCTGGGGCCCGCTTTGTTGGCTCCCGATCTGCTCCTTGTTACACTGCCTGTTGTGTCTTCCTCTTCCCAGTGGACATTGTTTCCTCGTCTGTTGCGTCCCCTCCCGCGCCTGCCTCTGCTCTGAAAAGGGGGGCGGGACTGGTTTTGTTGGAATGGAAACTGTTGGAACGGCGGTTGCCATCCAAACATTGGGTATTGTTGAGGGTGTTGGTAGGGGTGCATCAGTGGTTGCTGAAATGGGTACTGCGGTGGATGGTTAAATTGTGGCCATTGGAAATTCCCTCTGTTGCCTCCTTGTTGTCTTCTCCTGGGGGTACCATTGTTGGAGCTTCCACTGTTGTGGGAACTGTTGGTGGTGTCACTTGATGCATCTGAGTCTTGGTCTGGGACTCCAGTGCTCTTAAAGTCAGGGTCCGAGTATGGGTAGATTTTTACAAAGGAAAATTTCTTTAAGTCTTTCTGAAATTTTTGGACCTTTTGCTGGGTAAGATTTTCCCTGTATTCGGCTATTTCTTTATTTAGGTCTTCTAGCTTTTTTTTGTAACCAGTGATGCTGGCTTTTATTTGTGTCTCGGTGACTTGAATCTCCACCTGGATTTTCTCCGACAGGCGCATGGCCGTTTTCAGAATTAATATGATCCAGTCGTGGGTGCAGTGCCACGCGATGAGTGCCCAATCTTTTCTAAACTCAGGATCATCTAGGAAAATACGTGGAGCGTTTGTGACCAAGAGGCCCTTAGGAGCTATTTTGTTGGTAACATATTCCTTTAGTATTGTTCCATGTAGGATAGTCCTAATACGGTTCTTTTTCATTTCAGTCAGTTTTTCCCAATCGCAAGTCTGGGATATGGTGTTACTAATATTGGCGTCCGCAAAGACACTGAGATCGCTCATGATGGAGTCTATCTCATCAGTAGAGTACGTGAGTCCTGTATATTCCGCCATCCTGGCTGTGGGTGTGTGCCTCGGAGATTACAGTGAAAGACAGGTTAAAATGCTCAGTGGTGAAACCGTGGTGAGCTTGATAAAAGAACTCTCGCAGCTGTGCGCTGCCAGGAATGTTTCAAACAAAGGAGAGAGTAAGGGAGTTCGTTCACCCAAAAGTGAACTAGAGACTTCTCCTATTCCCCTGGGAGGAAATATGGCAAAAACAAAGGAAGGAGTATCCCCTATGACTTAGAAGAACAGACGTATCTGGAGGATTGGTTCTTGGCAAAAAGAAGGAAATTCATCCTTTTGATAGAAACCCCTCACTCACCACCTAGTGGTGACATGCTTCATCATTGGGGTCCACCTTGGCGTCCTAGCGACACCAAGGTGTGCTACAACACCTGGACTACAGTGGAGCGGGTTGTGGCTGTAAGTGCAAAAAAATGTTAAAAATTGTCCTGGTTGTACTCAGAAAAAGTAATTTTATTTATAGAGCAACTGAACAATGTTTTAAAATTAATACTGGCGAGATCCTGATAGGGAGGGTTACGACCCTGGGATCTCTATATGTGTTGGATGGTCAACATGTTTCTACCATAAGGGCTATTGCCCGGTATTCGTCAGGACCAGAAAAACAGGTGGACAGGGGGTGCGTGCTCCCTAAAAAGCACTCCCAGCCTTGATCCCCTGTGTGCCTACTGGCAAAAAATTGCCAGTGGTAAATGCCGCTCAATAAAATAAGCGAGCTGGCGGGTTAAAACAAGAGACCTGTAAGGAGAGAAGAGTGGATAAAAGGTAATCAGGTATTGAGTGATAGACTTACTCTCCTGTAACGTCGTGCAGTCTCTCAGTGCAATTGATATATAGTGCCAAATAGGGTGGATGGATCTCCAGATATACGTAATGCCGAGGTGAGGTGATGCTAGTCAACATCTATGGAAAAGGGTGGGTGCCCGCAAAAAGCATATAGTGCTAGCACGACCCTGGGGGGGTGAGGGTATTAGATATAAAATACTTGTGCTACACGGAACTGGTCTGTCACGTGGTGCTTAGGCTACTAGCTGGATATTATATGCCGTGGCGGAACCTGTTTCATTGCAGTGGAAGTAAAGTGAGGTGACTTATGGCATAGACGTAACTCGGTAGTGCTATATACATTTGTCAGCAACCGACTTAAAACGTGTAAGTGAATAACATTAGGTCAACAAACAGGGACAGACATACATGTAACACTGAAGGACACACTTAAGTTCAGAATGGCTAGTAAACATGCTTACTCCAATTAGAGTACTCTGCGCTTCAACGGGCAGGGCGTAAGGTCTATGCCTGTATAATCACAATTTCTGTAAGAGATAAACAGTGCGCGAGCGGTGTAAATCTCTGCGCCGTTCAGGGCGTTTCTAAGGGTGGCGCCCTCGTGGACCCGGTATATGGATGTGTATCCGGGGCTTAGTCTTATAAATCTACTTACAGTTTTAGGCAGGTAAGATCAGAATCGACCTACTCCTCGCGTCCACTGCTCGGCTAGTGGTTCCGATGGCAGCAGGACGCGGTAAAGAGGAGTCGACCGCTTCCGGGTTTGGGCGCGGCCTGGGCGTGTCGGGGGCGGGGCTAGCAGTGCGCAGTGACGTGCTATCGGTAGCTAGGCTACCGTTAGGATGCAGCCAGCAGGATAGGTGGTGGCACATCAACTAGCAGGGGCGGTAGGCTCGCCATTGGGAGCTCCGCAGTGATGAAAAAATAGCGTGGGGGCACCCCGGGACTGGCAAAGTGGGATTATGCAGCATAGTAACTGTGGGCATATATAATTAACGCTGCTTTGAAACTGAAGACCAGTGTCCAAACGCTGGTAAATGGAGTGCCTCACTAACAAAAGGAGCCTTATTTCAAGGTTGTTGGGGGTGATATAATAAATTATACAAAGTAACCAAAATTAACCGTTTGGGTCAATTTGGAAAAAAACGCTGTTGCGTCAGAGCGGATCAGTGGGGCCAGGGTGATTTATGCTAAGGTGTTCCGTGGTGCGAGGAACACAGGGCTTAACATTCAGTGGAGCATGGCTTAGGAATATATTAGGAGTGTCAGGTGGCAGGGCTCTGTTGTTAACTCTGGGTCTTGGTGGTCCTAGAGATGGGGACTCATTTCAGGACTGAGTTCCATGGGATATTGTCGTTGAGCCCAATTTTATGGGAGGAAAGACGATAGATCCATCGCTGCTCTTTTTCAAAAAGTCGTGCTTGTGCATTGGGACCTGGTTTGATTTGCTCAATTACAGTCCATCTCATGTCGTTGGGTGTGTGATGGGCTGTGAGAAAATGATCTGTGAGCCTAGTGTTCGTTTTTTTGCATCGAATAGTGCTGCGATGTTCCGCTATTCGTTGCTTGACCTTTCTTGTCGTCATGCCCACGTAGGGCTTGTCACAGCTACATCGGATGAGGTAGATCACAAAAGTGCTGTTACAGTTAGTATGTGATCTTTGATCCCAGACTTTGCCTTCCTCAAGGTTAAGGGTTTTGGTGTTATTCGTGAGGTGGCAGACGCTGCAATCCCCACATCTGGAATGTCCGGTCACTGGGGGGAGGCCCCAAGCGTTGGTGATGCTTTGGTCGGTAGTGACCATATCCATTCTAGGTCTGGTGTTGACCAAGGTGTCTTTCAGGCTCCGGGCTTTTTTATAGGAAAAAAGAGGTTTTTCCCAATTGTGATTTCCAGTGTTCAGTATTTGCCAGTGTTTTCTGATACTTTTACTGACCTGGTTGGACACCGCATTATATGTTGTCACGCATGTAAGTGGAATCTCTTCCTCCGTTCTGGGTGTGTCCTCTAGGAGAGCTTGTCTTGGCTGATTTCTGGCCCTTTTCTGACATCTCCTTGTGATTTTCTCAGGGTACCCTCGGTTCGATAGTTTCTCCGTCAGGTCAGCTGCCTGTGTTTTGTAATCCTGTAGCTCGCTGCAATTCCTCCTGAGTCTGAGATACTGGCCATAAGGTAAATTTTCCCTCAGGGGGCGAGGATGGAAACTCTCAAATCTCAGCAGGTTGTTCTTAGCGGTGGGCTTAAAGTGGGTTTTGGTCTTGAGCTTGTTAGTGTCTCTTTCGATCTCAATATCAAGAAAGACCATTTTATCTTTGTCCACATTATGTGTGAACCTCAAGTTGGGGTCACACGTGTTAAGCCACCTGATGAAGTCCATCAATGTTTCTTGTGGTCCTTGCCAGATGGCGAAGACGTCGTCTATGTACCGCCTCCAAAATTTGATGTGGTTGTTGTAGGGGTTATTGGGGGTAATGACATATTTTTTCTCGAAGTCATATACGTAGAGTCCCGCTACGCTCGGAGCAAAGACACTGCCCATTGATGTCCCACCTATTTGGAGGTATAGCTTTCCATCATGTTCAAAAAAGTTTCTTTTGAGTGCAAGGGTTGCACATTCTACAATGAACTCTGTGGGTGTGGTATGGTCCCATGTGGAGTTGTCCAGTGTTTGTTTTAGTACTGTGATGGTGGCGTCTTGGGGAATGTTGGTGTACAGGCTCTCTATGTCTAGACTCACAAGGATGTGGTCCGGTTCAATCCTGATGTCTTCCAGCATTGTCAATAGACTTTTTGTGTCCTTCAGATAGGTTGCAGTATTTTGAACAATTGTTTTCAGGAAATAATCACAGAAGCGTGATAGAGGTTCCAAAAGCGAGCCTATGCCTGACACGATTGGTCTGCCAGGTGGTGGGATCTTGCCTTTGTGCATCTTGGGGACAATGTAAAAATAGGGGATC
The DNA here is from genome assembly GCF_964261635.1 of Lissotriton helveticus. Lineage (NCBI taxonomy): Eukaryota > Metazoa > Chordata > Amphibia > Caudata > Salamandridae > Lissotriton > Lissotriton helveticus. The sequence continues at coordinate 1,137,432,266 of NC_136057.1, read as the reverse complement.
TTACCCTCCGTTTTGCAGAGGTAGTCCGCTTCCTGTTTAGAAATTTGGCCTGTTGCCTCTGCTGCTTCCACCACATTGGTTATTTCCACCCTTAAATCATCAGTGGGGTCGGCTGTGAGTCTCCTGTAGTTGGTGTTGTCTCCCAGGAGGCGTTGGCATTCGGTGTCATAGTCTGCCTTATTCATTATTACCAGTCCCCCACCCTTGTCGGCTGGTTTTATTATGATTGAATCGTCATTTTTCAAGTCAGTTAGGGCTTTGTTCTCAGCTTGGCTGTTATTGTGGTATTGTTTGGTGACAGTTAGAGCTTCAACGTCATTAAATACCGCTTGTTCGAAGGTGTTGATCTCCACCGGGATTGTGTGTGGCGGGGGCGTGAAAGTGGACCTTAGTCTAAGGCCCGTTTCATTCTTGATTTCTTCAGATTCATTGGTGGTAGTCTTTTCGAAATATGCTTTCAGTTTAAGTTTTCGAAAGAAAGCTGCCAGCTCACAATGTAGTTTAAATTTGTCCAAGGCTGCAGTGGGCACAAAACCTAGACCTTTGTTTAGTACAGTAGTTTCTGTAGTTGTCAGTGTACGTGAAGATAGATTGGTGACTAGCTCCTCGCTGTGCTGGGGCCCGCTTTGTTGGCTCCCGATCTGCTCCTTGTTACACTGCCTGTTGTGTCTTCCTCTTCCCAGTGGACATTGTTTCCTCGTCTGTTGCGTCCCCTCCCGCGCCTGCCTCTGCTCTGAAAAGGGGGGCGGGACTGGTTTTGTTGGAATGGAAACTGTTGGAACGGCGGTTGCCATCCAAACATTGGGTATTGTTGAGGGTGTTGGTAGGGGTGCATCAGTGGTTGCTGAAATGGGTACTGCGGTGGATGGTTAAATTGTGGCCATTGGAAATTCCCTCTGTTGCCTCCTTGTTGTCTTCTCCTGGGGGTACCATTGTTGGAGCTTCCACTGTTGTGGGAACTGTTGGTGGTGTCACTTGATGCATCTGAGTCTTGGTCTGGGACTCCAGTGCTCTTAAAGTCAGGGTCCGAGTATGGGTAGATTTTTACAAAGGAAAATTTCTTTAAGTCTTTCTGAAATTTTTGGACCTTTTGCTGGGTAAGATTTTCCCTGTATTCGGCTATTTCTTTATTTAGGTCTTCTAGCTTTTTTTTGTAACCAGTGATGCTGGCTTTTATTTGTGTCTCGGTGACTTGAATCTCCACCTGGATTTTCTCCGACAGGCGCATGGCCGTTTTCAGAATTAATATGATCCAGTCGTGGGTGCAGTGCCACGCGATGAGTGCCCAATCTTTTCTAAACTCAGGATCATCTAGGAAAATACGTGGAGCGTTTGTGACCAAGAGGCCCTTAGGAGCTATTTTGTTGGTAACATATTCCTTTAGTATTGTTCCATGTAGGATAGTCCTAATACGGTTCTTTTTCATTTCAGTCAGTTTTTCCCAATCGCAAGTCTGGGATATGGTGTTACTAATATTGGCGTCCGCAAAGACACTGAGATCGCTCATGATGGAGTCTATCTCATCAGTAGAGTACGTGAGTCCTGTATATTCCGCCATCCTGGCTGTGGGTGTGTGCCTCGGAGATTACAGTGAAAGACAGGTTAAAATGCTCAGTGGTGAAACCGTGGTGAGCTTGATAAAAGAACTCTCGCAGCTGTGCGCTGCCAGGAATGTTTCAAACAAAGGAGAGAGTAAGGGAGTTCGTTCCTTTTGTTAGTGAGGCACTCCATTTACCAGCGTTTGGACACTGGTCTTCAGTTTCAAAGCAGCGTTAATTATATATGCCCACAGTTACTATGCTGCATAATCCCACTTTGCCAGTCCCGGGGTGCCCCCACGCTATTTTTTCATCACTGCGGAGCTCCCAATGGCGAGCCTACCGCCCCTGCTAGTTGATGTGCCACCACCTATCCTGCTGGCTGCATCCTAACGGTAGCCTAGCTACCGATAGCACGTCACTGCGCACTGCTAGCCCCGCCCCCGACACGCCCAGGCCGCGCCCAAACCCGGAAGCGGTCGACTCCTCTTTACCGCGTCCTGCTGCCATCGGAACCACTAGCCGAGCAGTGGACGCGAGGAGTAGGTCGATTCTGATCTTACCTGCCTAAAACTGTAAGTAGATTTATAAGACTAAGCCCCGGATACACATCCATATACCGGGTCCACGAGGGCGCCACCCTTAGAAACGCCCTGAACGGCGCAGAGATTTACACCGCTCGCGCACTGTTTATCTCTTACAGAAATTGTGATTATACAGGCATAGACCTTACGCCCTGCCCGTTGAAGCGCAGAGTACTCTAATTGGAGTAAGCATGTTTACTAGCCATTCTGAACTTAAGTGTGTCCTTCAGTGTTACATGTATGTCTGTCCCTGTTTGTTGACCTAATGTTATTCACTTACACGTTTTAAGTCGGTTGCTGACAAATGTATATAGCACTACCGAGTTACGTCTATGCCATAAGTCACCTCACTTTACTTCCACTGCAATGAAACAGGTTCCGCCACGGCATATAATATCCAGCTAGTAGCCTAAGCACCACGTGACAGACCAGTTCCGTGTAGCACAAGTATTTTATATCTAATACCCTCACCCCCCCAGGGTCGTGCTAGCACTATATGCTTTTTGCGGGCACCCACCCTTTTCCATAGATGTTGACTAGCATCACCTCACCTCGGCATTACGTATATCTGGAGATCCATCCACCCTATTTGGCACTATATATCAATTGCACTGAGAGACTGCACGACGTTACAGGAGAGTAAGTCTATCACTCAATACCTGATTACCTTTTATCCACTCTTCTCTCCTTACAGGTCTCTTGTTTTAACCCGCCAGCTCGCTTATTTTATTGAGCGGCATTTACCACTGGCAATTTTTTGCCAGTAGGCACACAGGGGATCAAGGCTGGGAGTGCTTTTTAGGGAGCACGCACCCCCTGTCCACCTGTTTTTCTGGTCCTGACGAATACCGGGCAATAGCCCTTATGGTAGAAACATGTTGACCATCCAACACATATAGAGATCCCAGGGTCGTAACCCTCCCTATCAGGATCTCGCCAGTATTAATTTTAAAACATTGTTCAGTTGCTCTATAAATAAAATTACTTTTTCTGAGTACAACCAGGACAATTTTTAACATTTTTTTGCACTTACAGCCACAACCCGCTCCACTGTAGTCCAGGTGTTGTAGCACACCTTGGTGTCGCTAGGACGCCAAGGTGGACCCCAATGATGAAGCATGTCACCACTAGGTGGTGAGTGAGGGGTTTCTATCAAAAGGATGAATTTCCTTCTTTTTGCCAAGAACCAATCCTCCAGATACGTCTGTTCTTCCAAGTCCGTCACGTGGCCACAAATGGTGGTGTTGGAAAAAAACGTATTAAAACATTAGACACCATGGCTGACACATCACTGCTGCATGCAGATAAATTAAAGGTGAACATTTCCACCTTACCGGCCATGGCAATTAAATTACAAGAGTTGATGGCAAATTGGACCGTTTGAATAACCTGATCATTAGAGTTATTTTTTACAGAGTTTTATATAGCGCAAACTTAACCCGAATTGGGTATCAGAGTGCTTTATATAGGACCGGTTACATTACGTGAGGACTCATTCATTTTTGTTTGGCACGGGAGAATAAGTGATTTGCCTAGAATCACAGGATATTCAGCGTTATTTTCGAGACTTGAACCCAGTTCCCCAGATTCGAGGTCAACCACCCTAGCCATTAGGCCAACTCCTCTCCCCATTAGAGTTGTAGACTCAGTAAAAATGGAGTTAAAGCAAAGCTTGTGAGAAGCTATCAGGTATCCCATAAATAATGACCACCTTGATCATGGAACTGAAAAGGGACCAGGAACTTTAAATGGTGTAATCCAAAAGCAAGGCCATCAAGCAGGTACAGCAGAGGGTGCTTTAACTACTGCAGCACAATCAAAGCCGACGGACGTGTCCTTGAATAAAAGGGGGCAGCTAACACATCGACTGGCTAAAGTGCCATCGCTCATCCAGTGGTTCAACCCATCATAGACAGCAATCCTCTCCTTCAGGGCACAGAACAAAGGCCCTTAACTGTGTCCCAAGCACACAATAGGCCATAAAACAGTGATCCCAATGTACCTGAGGCAGTTGGAGCACCACTGTTGAGGAAAAATAAAAAAAGACTTACAAAACTGAAGAAAAGCAATACAAATTTAAGATCGAATCTTCTGAATTGGCTGCAGCCAGATAAACAAGACCCCAAAGGAAAAAACTGGTACTCCTAGTTCCGAAGCCAATGGAGACACCAAAGGCAAGGGGGGCATCAAGCCAATTTAAAAAGAAATATCCAAGAAACCTGTGAAAGCCATCGCAAATTGAGTATTAACCCAGGAAATTGTGACAGAACTGGAATGCTCCCTACAAATGGGTCCACCACTCTCCACAGAATATGCAATCCAGCCAAATGATAACAGATCAATACCCCTAAGTACATGTACAGTCGGGACGCAACCAACAGCAAAATATTCTGCACCTGGAAAAGTAGTCCAAATGCCCAGTCATCATAGGGCAAAAGCGGAAGGCGCCCACATAGGGGAGCCAGAAAATACCTTGATACCTATGTGGAACCCAAAAAGACTCAGCTTGGAACACAAACAAGCAAAACAATTCAAAATGAGAATGTGGAGAGGGCAACAGCAAGAAATCCCTAGTTCTGACATGGGTAAGACGCAAACCATTGGTAAGATCTTCGAGACCAAAACAGACCACAAAATCTTCCTCTACCCAGACTACTTCTCCAGAGGACAGTGGGATGTCCTCAATGGGGGAAATATCATGAAACTTTGTGCCAGTCTACCATACTTGGAAAAAATCAGCTCCTCCGATATTGAGGGCATAGGGTGCATCTACCTTCATCCCACCAAGTCAAGAAGGTAGGGAACCTTGACAACGTTGCTCCCAATATTGAGAAATTTAACAACATCACATACAGAGGCGAGTCATCATGGTTGATTTCAGCGCCAATTTAATGTGTGCAGAATCAAATAATACCCTGACAGACCTTGATGATGAAATCTGTGCCATAGCCCCAATCCAAATGCAATATCAAAGTTGTGATAAGTAAGCAAAGCACTAGCCACTTCCCTAAATCAGCTAGGTCTCCGCATATTAAATGACAGGTTTGTTTCGGTCACCTTGGCCACCTATACATATGCTTTATGTTTTAGTCTGGCAGCCCTGAATTACATGTGGGTGTCCCTTGCCCACTTGCAGCACATAAGCACATTTGAAGTTGTCTCGTCCCTGGAAAATGATCATGCCACCCTCAAATTGGAAGCCCTGGTTATAAAACCCAGCCGATCTGAAATAGGTCTCATTGGAAGGCAAGATTGCCCTGCACCCATTAATAGAATAAAATGGAACTTAGAGGAACTAGTGGGGCAGGGGGTTCGAGTGTGCCAGTTTCTAGACAAGACATTGTAAACAATGAAGGAAAAACCCAATCAAAATCTTTGGAGGACTCTGGCTGTGTATCTAGAGGAGAAAAATGGAGCCTCCATAAAGCAGGCTAGTGGTGAGAAATATGGGCGGAGTAAAACTCCCACAACGAATAGAAGCCATAACAGAAAGGTAACAGCTGCACTAAAACAACAACTAAATAAAGCTCTGAAAAATCTCAGCTGTCATAAGGAGGAGAATAGGTGATTGATCCCACAATAAGGGGACAATACAGGACATCTCTATATACCCAAAAAGGGAGGAGGAAACCAGAAGGTGGGCGGCATCACACACAATAATAAAATCTAAAGACCAGAGGAAATTCTGGCTCCGAATCAAAAACAGCTCAACCCAAAACCCCAGGCGATCACAGCTAACATTGCTGCTGCCAAATTGGAATCCTACATTGAAAGTTTATATGTAGATGAAGTGGCAATGGCTATGAGATGGAAGCACATCTACAGGGCACCAATGTGTTAATGCCATCACCTAGCCCAGATTATGCTTACATGACATCAATAAGCCCAGACCAAGTGGTGGCAGTCAACACAAGCAATGCTACCAAGTGGGGCACCCAGCTCAAGTGACATCACGTCCGCTATTATAAATGGACCCCAACTCGATGGGCTTTGTTAAGGGCCCCCTATTTGAAGAACACTTACTGGGAGCAGCCATCCCAGACTCATGGAGAGTCTCACTATTGGTTTCCTAACATAAAAAAAGGCTCTTGATTATGTCCAGGGAATTATGGCTTGATCGCACTCCTTGACACGGAAGGAAAGTGTTACACCAGCATTTTAAATAGGAAGCTACAATCTTGGAACCTTGCTTGCATTTCCTATCTGAGTGAAGTAACCATGGCCTCCAAGGACAAGGCACTCTATGCTGGCTTTATTGATTTTCAAACTGCCTTGGACAGTGCCTCAAGCAGAAGGCTCTGGGGAAAGCTAAACATATGGGGCATCCCACCCAACTTACTGAAAGCCATTATAGCTCTATGTACCAACACTTGGGTAAAAACAAAAGTCAGTAATGGATGGGCCATCACGGCAAATCTCATGACAAGTAAGGGCCTAAAGCAAGGCCGCATACTGGCGCCTCAATTAATCTGTGTTTGGCTGATCTAACAGAACACCTTGAGAAAGAGAGGGCATTTCCACCAGAGATAGCCGGCACCAGAATTCAATCACTCCAATATGCAGATGATACAGTTCTTTTTGATTTGACACCAAAAGGTTTAAGGAGACTCTTTAATGCACTTACCACCGACTGCAGAGCAAACAAATTAAAGATAAATGTGACAAAGACCAAGGTGATGATAATCTCATGCAAACTTAAAAAAAGGGGAGCGTGGTTCATCGAGGGGAGTGTGGTCAAAGTTGTTGACACAAATAAATACCTGGGAGTATGGCTGGACCACAGGGACCTCATCGCACCGCACATCCACGCCCATCAGGCGGTAGCAAATTCTTTGAAGTAGGCACTTTGCTGGTCACAGAAATCAATGGAGAACTCTGACCTACAGCCGCTTCTAAAGGTGATGGGCTGCAAACAACTGCCTTCCATCGCCTATGGTGCAATTTCATTCAGAGATAAAATGGCCATTTGCATGGACTTGGCACAGTCCACTATATAGAAGAGAATTCGCCCTGTACAACTGTACATCGCACGCCTAAATCCGACAAGAATTTTGCCTCTCTTCACAGCATTTTATATTGAAGGCGAAGTTACTAGCCTACTGCCTTAACGCCAGGCAGGCAAAAATAACACATTAAAAAATGGAATCTGGGATGTGATAAGCAACCCCCAGACAGGCTAGTATAAGTACCTAAACTTCTCATTGCATGTATTGGAGGCTGTACTGCAGACAAAAGAAGCAAAATTAATATTGAGAGAAAAGGATAAACAGTCCTTACAGAAACGAACACATGGTGCCTGGGCCACAGCACTAAGAACCAGTGGCCCTGCCTACCTACCTCTGATTGCCTTTCGGCAAGGCCATGAAAAAAACAGCTGAGGGTTCTTTGATTTAGGCTAATCCCTTTGAAAAATTACTGTTATGGTCTGAAGAACCCGTATAACACCGACAGACAATGCCATTTTTGTGCGAACGGAGAAGAATTCCTGATACACATTCTTTGCATCTGTTAAAGGCTGCTCCCATTAAGGAAATACCTGTTGCGGTGAAAATGTCGCACAAGTAATATTAGGACCTGCTGAGATGCCGTGCAATCCTGCCTGAGAGACGACTCATCACAACTAGCGGCTCGATTTTTTAAATTTATAAAAACTGCATTAGCACCTACCGTCATCGCATTGGACTCTGAACTTCTATGCTGCTAAAATCAAGGCTAAAAAGCATTGCACTTTTCATGGGCCATAAGAGCTGGCTTCGCACATTAGATAAGCTAACACGTCGGTCCACAGGTACAGAGGTTCGAACATCTGATGACGTATGCTTATTTAATTATTAGACTCCATAGTTCCCTCTTTATTTTAAATTAAGGATGTATAACATTTTGCACATTATTTAGGCCTGAGCATTGAGTCTCCAATTAGTGGTAAACAGAACAATACAGGCCGCAGAGATCAGGCACCCAAAATATTGCATGGGAAAATCTTGTTCTGTTCTTTGCCAATTGTCTATCTTCGGAACACATACTGGAGGCAAAGCCAGTGTATTAGGCTCTGAAAGCTTCTAAATGTAATGCCGTTTACCCAATCCCCCCCACCCCCATCGTGAACCTAGCCTGGAACTCAGACCGGAGGCAAAAGCCGGCGATTCAGGGATTAAAAGCCCCTTAAGTTAAGGCAATGGGTCCAGGCCTCAGTATTGGTCTGTAGACTGAGGCAAAGCTAGAACATTAGATACTGTGGGGAGAGAGCCTTTCTCCTTCTTTCATCTGCTGTTTATCATCGTTACCATGATGTATGTCTTTTCAATATTGATTTTATCATCAGCCTATTATCCATTGAGATTGCCATGATGTTTGAAGCAATATTTAAATGATTTTAAGAAATTGTACAGTAAATAATCTATCTATCTATCTTGTTGTCTGTCTTTCTGTCTGTCTGTCTGTCTGTCTGTCTGTCTGTCTGTCTGTCTGTCTGTCTGTCTGTCTGTCTGTCTATCTATCTATCTATCTATCTATCTATTTATCTATCTATCTGTCAAGGTCACAGCTATGGAGTAGGCTTACCAAGTGTCCTACCCCATTTCACCTTTTGGAAGCAATCCAGGTCCTTTCCTCAAATACATGGGTATGCATTAAGATTAGCATTCATGGGGCTATTTCAAGGAAAATGTCAACATCTAATGGGCTCAAACAAGGTTGTGTCTGATCCTACAACTGTTGATGCCCCTTGAATAGGCCAGCTTGATCTGCCCATTATGCAGTATGCATTTGATACGTTGTTGAGGAGCAAGATGTCTAAAGGCCTGCAACTCCTATTGGACATTCTAGGATCCTATTGTAAAGAAAATGACGTGGTAATCAACCTAGGCAAAACAAAAATTATGATAGTGGGCGCCTAGAGACAAAGGAAAAAACTTTAATTTCCCAGAAAGATGACTTTGTCACCATGTATAGATGCCTGGGTATTGTGTTTGATTGCCTGGTACCATTTGACAATCACAAATCATATCTCAAAGGCTATCTCTTTGACTGCTGCTTCCCAAAAACCATATACCTATTTGCAGGGCCTTTGGCTTGAACCGCTGCTAAAAGTCAGAAAAGGTAAGCTGGATGACGTGCTAATCTATGACCTTGATATACTCCCAACTGGACTAGCAACATGATTGAACAATCTCATAGCAAATCTTACAGGAGAATCATTCTTCTTCCATCGCACTTGGGGTAGTGACAGATAAGGATGAGGTTTGGTCCTCATGCTGATGAGACTAATCTTAGTCAAACTAATGTACACATTAAAAGCCTCAAATCACAATTCATTAAGCTACTATATTTGGAAGGACATTTCCAATTGTTTCCTGGCCAAGATCAATCAATTGAGGCAGTTTCTAATGGATTCAATCAGTCCACTACATGTCTAGGGGCACTAGCATGCCCCATTGAGCTACACTCCTTTTAAGGAAGTGGCTAACTCCATGGCAAAACAAGTCTTGTATCTTATAGATAAAACTGCTTTTTGTTCTCGTTCTCATGCTTGATTTGTATTAAACTCATATAATCTACTTCCTCCCCAGCAATGTTTTAGCCAGCCATTTCCAATGTTTTTAAAAAGAAGACTTATTTTACATAGATGTATTGTTTTTAAAAAGAAGACTTATTTTACATAGATGTATTGTTTCCCATCAAAAGACTGCCCTCGGCCATGGGAACAACCTTTTGCAGTGAAATCATGCTTTTTTATGACTATCATCATGGCTCAGCCGAACACATTCTTTGTATGTGTCAAGTATTTAAAGAAAAAATAATTTGCCTGCTAAAGTCATCTGGTAACACTTTGCATTTAAGACTTGCAGGCAGGCTATGCTAAAACCAGGGGCGGCTCGTCCATAATGGCGGAGGAGCGGTGCCCCTCTGGCTCAGAGCCAGCAGGTGAAAAATGAAATGACAATAGAACATAGTTTTATTTTCACCTGTTGGTTGAACCCGCATGCATAGAGCGGTGCGGGGGGCCGGAGCCATGGCAGTGGGGGGACTGGTTTGTGCACTTCTAAGTGCACATGGGTGTGTGGCCGGACATCTTAGACTGGCCAAACACACATGCACACTTAGGCTTCTCCAACTGGGCTGTATAGAACATTTCTGGGTTGGAGAAACAGCACAGACTCCCTGTCCTTGGCGGAGCATCAAACCAGCCTGCTGAGGCCAATTCCCACACAGCTCTACAAGAATGAGAGCAGCGCAGGGATTGCACAGGGAGTCTGTATTGCCATCCCAGTGCCAGCTTGGACAAGGAAGAAGGAAGAAGAACTCTGAGACGTGACACAACAAGGGAGGCGGCTGACAACTTCAGGAAAGTTCCTTTTTTCAAAAAATTATTATTACCCCCACGCTCCTGCCCCACCACTTTCTGTTTGTGAAGGCAGCTACTGTCTAAAATGCGTGGGGTGCGCTCGATTCAACGTGCCTGTCGGTTTATCACATTCTTCATGATAATTGAAAAGCACAAAAAAAATTAGATCCCAGTTAACCTCTATTAGAGTTTGTCTATTTCGTAATTTAAAGGATTAAGCCTATGTTGGGGCCAGGGCAACTATAGGGTCCGATCACATTCACCCATTTATGTTTGCTTCTTGTTAGGGTAACTGACCTCTAGTGTTTTTGCATTCTAGGCTTAACACCTTTATGTGTATATTAACTATTTTTAAATGTTTTTAACGTTTTCCTTTTTAGCACAATCCTGTAACTACTTGTATAATTTTGAACATGCACTTTAAAAATAGAGCTTCTGAAGTTGTTTATGTTAGCATAAATTCCACTGGTGAGCTAGTCAAAATCGAGGTTGGGCTTATTAGAACATTTATTGCACCCAACTGTGGAAGTCACACGCGCCAGTCTAAATCAAATAAGGACCAATGCAACTTTGGATATGCTTTTATCATAGTATTTATATTTTGATTTTTTCCACTCATATTTTATTGGGCACTATTGATAACTAATGTTCACAATTTATACCTATCTGTTTTAGAGCGTTTCACAAATCGTTTAGAATGTATACAAACACTGATGTTTTTAATGCTTATTGCAAATTTTTGTTATGACTCAAGCGATAAATACTTCATTCACACTTTACACTGCCACTCAGATTGTCTTTGCTATTGAACTCTGATGACATGTGCTCTTTCCTTTCATATATCATTCACCTCTATTGTGGAATTCATGAGATGACTAGCAAGCTTAGAAGTATTGCCAGATTATGAGACTGCGGGCCCATCTGAACTCTGCAACCACCAGATAGGAGGGTCTAATTGTTCTCCAACACCTCCAACAGCATGTCTCGGCAACACTGTACTGCAGGCTCCTAGCTACAGAGTATCCCCAATAGCTTCACTTATCACTGCTGTGTGGTGCACAAAAATGCAAATTCAGACCCCCCCCCATCCCCCACCCCCCGCCACAGGCCTCTGTACCGCTGGCCACTGGTCCATGCAGTGGATTCTGTGAATATCTGAATCTTCTTGCTTCTGATGTAACAAGATTGCAGCTGAGGAGGAGGCAGTGTGTCTTTTCCCCTGCAGGCTCTAGTCTACCAGGTTGCAGTGATTTTGCTGATCCTTTCCAACTGCTTCTCTAATATTGGCATGTCCACTAGGCCAGGGGGTCTCAACTTCTAGTTCCTCTTTCTACACTAGATGCACTGCTGCATTGTGAGCTTCTGCCCATCGTCATGTCGGTTCAGTACCACCCACACTCTCCTTGCCAGTTCTAATGAAAACTGCAGCTCTAAGCCATGGATTGTTGTAGTTTTGCACACAGGGTATCTGGAGCTTATTTAAAAGGTTCCCTTCCAGGGTGTTCAAGCTCTGCCCCCGTCAGCTACATATCAGGATTGTTGGTCTTTTTGTGGGCAAATGAGTAATCCTTTTAGTACTGCTGATGCCAGATGTACTGTGTAGAGCCAATACCACAGCACTCTCGTTGTTTCTGATGCCCTGGTTGGATGTGCTGATGCACTGCATAGCTTCAGCATGTACTTCATACTGTAAGAGATCTGGTAGTGCGGTATGGGATCTGAATATTGAGTTGTAAATATCATTAGGCCAAAATATTGTGGGCAAAATCTAATGACTGAAAAAAGATATTGGGGCATATTATCAAAGTTAAGCTTAGAGTAACATTAAAGTTTAAAATATAATTTACTAAAATATTTAATTCCTTCATTTACTGACATAGTAGTTTAATATAGTTATGTTAATGTTGTATTTGTAATGGTTGTTAATATATATTTTAAATACTTTTTTATATTACATTTTTTGTAATATTATACTCTGAAGTTATTATCTTTTCATTTTTTTGGCGTTGTGAGTAAACTGAGGGTAAGTGTGGGAAGTGTTTTAATTAATCTGTTTGATGTAATTTATTTTTTATTCCTTTATAATAAATACTAAATATGTTTCTTTAAAAAAAAATTGGAGTTGGGTGTGTAATTGTAACTTAATTTATATTGTGGGTAACTGTTTTTTGGGAAATACTGGATGGGAAGTGTGTAATTTCTATATTGAGGTTAACATTTCTGGAGGCTTAAATGTCATTTTAGAATTTGCTATTTTTAAGTTTTAAAACATGGAATACATTTTTGGGGGCTTTATATTTGTGTGGGTAGTTTTGTATTAACACAAAATGCAAAGCCCACGCAAAGCCTCAGTAGACATAAATTGTAAGTTTCTAAAACATGCATTCAGAACACATTGCCTACATTTCACAACGTCCATCACCACTTACTGTCCAACTTCTACAAAGCCACAAAACACATGCCAGTTTCCACCATACTTGAGTAAGCATAAATTCACCAGTCTGCAAATGCCACAGTGACGCTTCTATTGCTTGTTTTGCACAATTATCAACAAAAATATCACTCATTCAGGAATGTTCCTGTAAAACAAATATTGATCTCTTACCTCAAATCAACCCAATAGCATATTGCCAGTGTACACTATATTTCAGGAAGCACCAATTACACAGGTCCCACAAAGCCATAGTAAATACACATGCCTTAGCTCTAAATTTCTTAATACACACACATCAACTCTTTTGTAAAAATGAGCCCTAGTTACATGCTCAGTAGTTCTTATAGTGTCCTGTAAAGCACATATACTACACAAATTGCACAATAATTCTTTATCACATACACTGTACAACGTGAGGCTACTCATGTACATCCTCTTTGCACATGGAGCAGTGTAATTTGTGCTCCACGCTTTCAGGTGTAATTAGGCCACCAGTATGTGTATGTATGGCCTTATGTACTTGTTTGATGCAATCTTATCAATGGAATGTAGTGCACTTGAACATACACAGAAAGTGCATCTATTGTGCAATGTTGACGTTTATATGGGTGTGTCTATTAACATTTTCTTTACAGTAACAACGTGTTGCAGTTCTCATATACATATATCTATATCTGTGTGCTTTGAATGACATTGTATTTCTCACATGTTTACATACTGCTTTAAATAATACTCTCCATTTGTTTTATAACAACATAATATGTATTTCTAATCATGTGCACTGAGATGGTTGCTGGGCTAAAATTGGCCATACGCCTTAAGCTTTTGGATTTTGCAATGTTTAATTTTAAGGTAAATGATTGCTCTGGATCTGATGCTCGTCATTCCTCTGTAGCTGCAGTTAAAAGAGCTCATGGTCAAAGAAAGGCACATTGGGTGAAAGAGATAGTAAGGCTCGAAAGCAGTATCTTTCATCAAGGATAAGAGTAGTTAATGAAACAAGAGAGGACCACTGTCCAAGCAAAATATGGGGATGGGAAGTGTTCAAGGACGTTTTACTATGTGGAGCAAAGAAAAGAAATCTTAGTTCTAATTGACAACCTCTTGTTTGAAGATGAAAATTAACTAGATATATGACCTGGAATACTGGAATGTTCTTTCGGTGGGTATAATTGGGCATTGCACTTTAACTTTATTCACATTCTCCATTAGACTGTAGGAGGGTCAGACTTCTTTGCAACATCTCTGTTTTGTGGCTTTATGCTATACAATATACTTTACTTTTGAGAACTTCTACTGAAATTCTGCTATGCCGATACCTTTCTTTGCTTTCCTGATTAATAGTGTTTACCTGATTCCCAGCTAGAATAGGGGCTAGTAGGTCTTCTTAGACAACCCCGCGTATAAGCAAGAGGATTGAAACTTTCAACCTACTCACCAGACATTTCTTATTCTTCGTGTAATAGCTACCAAGCTCTGCATTTGCTTTCTGTTATTGAGGATCAATTGTCTCTGTCAATTCAGATATCCATTAGTGATTCTGTATTTTTATACTATGCTTCTGCAACTGAGTTATATCATCTTGGCTTTGAATTTATGATAAATACATACTTAATCCCATTAATTGACTCCACTATGTGACAAAATTGGTTATACTGTAATTGGTAAATTGTAGTTGATCTTAATGTATTTAATTCCTCAGGCACCTACATATTTTAATTGCAGGGGGGCAGGAAGAAGGAGTCCACATTTGATGCATCCTCACACATGTCCACATTATTTTGGTGAGCAAATATCACCCACAGTTTTGAATGTTCTGGTAAACAGAGATTGTAAGTTTCAACGACAAGCTAGAATGTACCCTAAGGCCTATTCACAAAGAAAGTAGCAAAACTACACTCAGATTTTTAAATCTGTATGTAGTATAACTATTTTGCATATTTCCCAAATTCTGATTGGAATCCATGTGGAAAGGTGCACCTGGCCCACCCAGCTTTCTAGGTCGATTCCATGAAAATCCATGTGCTTCCCCTTTGGGACTCAATTTCCTTTGTCTGATGTTCCCTGAGCCAAAGAGCACTGCATGGCAAATCAAATCCTCTGTGCAAATGCTCAATTAAAAAAAAAAAACATTTTTCTCAGAAGCAAAAATATTATTATCCATGGAGAAACACCTTCTGGTACACCCTGAACAAATTTAGGGCGATCCATTTCCCTTCCGATCCTGGAGAGGGATTTAAGTTAGCACTTGGGTAGAGTATAACTCCGGCCCTGTTTAGGCTGGAAATATAAATGAGAGGACTTTGAAAACGTCCAAAAATGTACTAATTTGTGGGTGTTCATAAACCAAGTGATGGAATACCATCAATCGCATCCCATGAATGGGAATTACAGGTGTAAAGATCACAACACATGTGTGGCTTATCTCTCCACTCAAGTTAATTGTCATGGACCTACCAGGAATCACTTTGTGAATTCCTGGCAGGTGTAATTGAGGTCAATTCAGTCATAGGTATTTGCCAAATGTAACTTTGTGAATAGGCCCTGTATTGTCCAATTTCCTCAATCTCCCACTACACATGCATTGCATAGTTCCTACAAATCCCAGTAAATAAATATTAAATAGTTTCACAATATCCCTTCTGTGAAGTGGTTCCTAACTTTTTGACCTCTGTGAACCTCCACCTAATCATGACTGGAATCCAGGGACCCCCATTGAATCACTGGAATCCGGGGACCTCCACTGAGTTATTACTAGAAGCGGCAATTTTGATGATTTGCACCTAAAAACAATACACGGAAATACAAAACCATGCACTCATTAAACAGACACAAACTAGAGGAAACATTTTATTTAATTCACAAATATAAAAAAACTTTTTTTTAAAATTATTTAGGAAGGTACAGTTGTTTCTAAATACAACTCCCATTGTGATTGCTATATTGTTTTGATACACTTACGGTGCTCCCACAGTTCAACAATAGCACAGCAACTACATTATTAGCCTTAAATTAAAAAAAATCACATTTACTGAAAGTTTTAAAATGTTCGATTTTCAATGTTGCTACTTTACTTATATACACTTTATCAATCTGTTAATATTATTTAATGTTCTAAGTAGTTGTGGACATCCTTAGTAGGCGCTGCGGAGCCTCAGAAGTCCCCAGACCACAGCATAAAAAGTACTACTTTAGACTATTTCGTTTTCACTGTACTCCTGGCCACATCTTAGACAGGTTCCAAAATGTATGTAAAGCACAAATATTATGCATCTACCATTCTTCAGTAGGTACACATACATAAAGCATCACTAGACACACAATGTCACTTATCACCAACCTTTGGTAAGCACATATTGAACGTTCTTAAATGCCACAGTAATCTGTTTAAACATTCCTAAATGCCATAGTAATCACATATGGAGCAGTATCAACAAATGTCCTTTTCACTTTGCTTCCCTACTTTGTAGTGTAGTGTAGGCTACCCTTGCTATTCCTCACTGACAACTCACTATGAAAGTGCTTTCGAAAAGGCCAAGAACATTTGTTATAGATAAAGACTACAAATGGCTTCCTTAATGATTCTATGCTACAATCTGATTCTAATTCTTCTAAATGCTGAATATAGTAAACACACAAAAACTTGCAACACCCTGAAGATACCATAGGTTGAAAATTGATGCTTTATGAAACACACAAATAAAGAAGTTATATATTTAAATCAAATTGCTAGATTATATTTACCAACCATATGACTCTATCCTCACACTGCAGCCCATCCCAGCTCCCAATCGGAACCAACACCACACAATGCAAGTCGACGCAGGGACCTGACTTCGCAGCCCTCACAGCTGCTGATCGGAATCAATGCAGTGTGATGCAACTCAATGCTGCACTATGCATTGCTTTTGAAAAACAAGTACCACCCCCACCAATTTTCAGTGCTCTTTACTGCGAGCAAACAAATCAAGAAATGAATCACCGATCTGTTTGGTATATTTATTTTTACCTGTTGTTTACTAAGTTCAACGTATAAGCTTCAACGAGTTGTCCGAGGAAGACACTCAACATATAATTAATACTAGACAAAAAAAAGAGAATATATATAACAAAATTCACGAAAACAATTTTGAACAAGGAAAAACACACAATTAGTGTAATACATATTTCATAGTGAATGGTCATTTAGCAACATTCATTTCATAGTGAATGGTCATTTAACATTCATTAGATTGATCGGAACATTTGCTCATCCAAAAACAATATATACTCAATGAAGGAGACACGTTCTAGGAAAACAATGGGAGAATGCAGACGAATTAATCAAATAACCAGTTAGACCAAGAAAACAATTATGTATTCTCTATGCATTCCTCCAATGATGCCGACGCGTTTCGAGTCCGTGAGGCAATTTAACGGACTCTCATCAGGGCTCATTCAATCTGGATCTAAAAGTGTGTGTTAAAAACAAAAGAGAGAGCGACATGTCACCATTGTGTTCAGTATCCGGGTGACTGCCCCCACTGCCCCTCTAGGCCCTTTTAATACCTGAAAGTGGCTCCGGAGGCCTGATCTCGGGGATCTGTGTACACCAAAACTTGTAGTAGGACCTTGTTATCTGTAAGATAACATAGAACTTAAATTGCCATCAGGCATAGCATAATCATTGAATACACACGCGGGGAGACCCGCGAAACATCAAGAAAGAAATCATCGTATTCATACCTGGGACAGTACCGGGATAAATCCCTGCCCCTTTCTTATTTCAAATGGCCCGTCATTCCTTCTTTAAACCTGTAGAATGCGAACCAAAGTAGCCGCATTAGGCTATTGTACCAATTCACAAATTAAGGAAGCGCAAACGATATTTCAGAAACAAAGATTTTGCAGCCGCCTACCTGGAGACTCAGCGTTTTGTCCGTGGTCTCCGGTAAATGGGCGTGCTGTTCGTTCTGGTGGAGGCAAGAGAGCGTAGTAATGTGTTAAAAGCCTGCCAGTAGTCATACTATTTGTATTTCAGGCGGGGAAAGTGCAAGTTTACCTTAGCTTCAATTTCTGTGGATCTCAACCAAAACAGTAATCCTTCGTGCGTTAGGGTGAAGCAGGTAGTGGCAAAGTGGCATTTAATCCCATATGAATGTCTGTAGCCTGTCAAACAAAGGAGGAAGACTCATCAGTCAACGTCTCCATTTGCGCATAAAAAACATGACATTGAATGTTGTATGGAGCACTCACCAGCTCAGTGGGCGCTCCGTTGTCAGTCTATTCAGGTTCGATTCCGAATCAGTACTGCCCTTTGTTTGACAGGCTACAGACATTCATATGGGATTAAATGCCACTTTGCCACTACCTGCTTCACCCTAACGCACGAAGGATTACTGTTTTGGTTTTATGCGCAAATGGAGACGTTGACTGATGAGTCTTCCTCCTTTGTTTGACAGGCTACAGACATTCATATGGGATTAAATGCCACTTTGCCACTACCTGCTTCACCCTAACGCACGAAGGATTACTGTTTTGGTTGAGATCCACAGAAATTGAAGCTAAGGTAAACTTGCACTTTCCCCGCCTGAAATACAAATAGTATGACTACTGGCAGGCTTTTAACACATTACTACGCTCTCTTGCCTCCACCAGAACGAACAGCACGCCCATTTACCGGAGACCACGGACAAAACGCTGAGTCTCCAGGTAGGCGGCTGCAAAATCTTTGTTTCTGAAATATCGTTTGCGCTTCCTTAATTTGTGAATTGGTACAATAGCCTAATGCGGCTACTTTGGTTCGCATTCTACAGGTTTAAAGAAGGAATGACGGGCCATTTGAAATAAGAAAGGGGCAGGGATTTATCCCGGTACTGTCCCAGGTATGAATACGATGATTTCTTTCTTGATGTTTCGCGGGTCTCCCCGCGTGTGTATTCAATGATTATGCTATGCCTGATGGCAATTTAAGTTCTATGTTATCTTACAGATAACAAGGTCCTACTACAAGTTTTGGTGTACACAGATCCCCGAGATCAGGCCTCCGGAGCCACTTTCAGGTATTAAAAGGGCCTAGAGGGGCAGTGGGGGCAGTCACCCGGATACTGAACACAATGGTGACATGTCGCTCTCTCTTTTGTTTTTAACACACACTTTTAGATCCAGATTGAATGAGCCCTGATGAGAGTCCGTTAAATTGCCTCACGGACTCGAAACGCGTCGGCATCATTGGAGGAATGCATAGAGAATACATAATTGTTTTCTTGGTCTAACTGGTTATTTGATTAATTCGTCTGCATTCTCCCATTGTTTTCCTAGAACGTGTCTCCTTCATTGAGTATATATTGTTTTTGGATGAGCAAATGTTCCGATCAATCTAATGAATGTTAAATGACCATTCACTATGAAATGAATGTTGCTAAATGACCATTCACTATGAAATATGTATTACACTAATTGTGTGTTTTTCCTTGTTCAAAATTGTTTTCGTGAATTTTGTTATATATATTCTCTTTTTTTTGTCTAGTATTAATTATATGTTGAGTGTCTTCCTCGGACAACTCGTTGAAGCTTATACGTTGAACTTAGTAAACAACAGGTAAAAATAAATATACCAAACAGATCGGTGATTCATTTCTTGATTTGTTTGCTCGCAGTAAAGAGCACTGAAAATTGGTGGGGGTGGTACTTGTTTTTCAAAAATTATACACGGTCCAGCCTACCCCACGTCCCGGGACCTATCTCCTTAACTTTCAACAGCACTATGCATTGCAGCACCGCGCGGCTACTGATTGGAACCGGCACCAAGCGATGTGAAGCCTAGGATCAAGGACACAAAGTTCAACTCTCAGCAGGGCTTCCCTTGTCCCTGTATCCAGCCAGCACTCCATAGCGGTCGGACTGAACTTGTGACTTGGTCTCGGTCCAGCGTGACGAGATAATCACAGTTGGTGATTTAGCTTCTTGGTGCTATTTTCACTTAAACATTTCAAATTCAATATCTCCAATTCTACTGATTTGATTTTTGGTATTCTGATATAATTTTATTATTAACATTTGCTCTATTTTTCTAAATTGTTTGAGATTTTTCTTGCATTGTGTTTTCACTTTATTACTGTTTGTGTGCGGATGAAAAGACTTTACAAATTGCATCTGTGTTAAGCATGACTGTTTTGCGCCAAACTACCAGAGGGTTAAGCAGAGGCTAATGGGAGACATTTTGTGGTTCATCCCAACAAGGATTGTGGCTGTTGCCTGAGTAGGGTTTCCACCCCCTCAATCAATAACCCAATGCCATACAAGCACGTTCACAGTATTGTAGTAGTTGAAATCCTGTACTCAACCTTTTTTTGTAGGACAATATTTGGCACTCAGTATTGTGTTGTACGACCCAACTGGATAGTGTGTGTCAGTAGCAGCTCTTTGTGTACATAAAACAATCTTTCTCTTTCTGTAACCAGATTTTCAACAAGAAGCTCTGCAGAAGAGAGATCATTTGTCACTTAAGGGAACCCTGCTATGGATAGATAGAACTTCCACAGTCTTTATATAATTCCACAGATAAGCTCCTTAAAAAACCATGAAGGATTTACGTTTTGCTCAAAAGTTCTTTTCACTTATATCACTAAATCCAGGGTATTATCTGATGTTTTCCTTTGGTTTTATTTGTGGGAGTGGCGCAAAAGCACTTTTTTACACACCACGACCAGTATTTATACACAGAGATATGTACCCAGACATCCATCTATTTTTTCATGTGTTTTCTTTTCCTGAAAGTATGATTCAAAAGCAAAATTCTCTAAAGGTATCCCTTCGCTAAAAAGAAAAAGCTTTTTAAATATCAGCATGAGGCTTATATCCTTCCCAGGTCCCACCTGAGATATCAACATTTGTGTGGCAAAACAAAAATAGAAAAAAACAGAAAAACCTTTCATCCCTTTGAAGCTTGGAAGACTTTAGGCTATTTAAAATACCTTGAAGAAAAGAAAATCCGCCTGACTTTTCCACAAAGGAGCAAAGCCGTTGTTTACTGCTAGAAAGATTCGGCTTAGAAGAATAACAGGATTGAACGTCAGAGAAAAAGTCTGTCTGTAGAAATTTGAAGAACAAGACGTTCAAAAAAGGGTATTTTGCTAAACATGTCAAGAAGCTGCATATGGGAGCTTAACTTTCATGGTGTGGTGGGAAAGAAAGATAATGAATTCACAGCGGATTAAAGATTTGCCTTTGTGAAAGAAATGTGCAATATACTTTTCTGAAATGTTGAGCAACAACACAGGAAAGAGTGTATTTCAACATACTTCATGAGAAAAAGACACCACTTTGTTGAATAACCCGGCACTGAGGTGTAAGGTATACATTTTGTAGTGATTTATTTCACCATCTATTATAGCACAAGGACGTTCAGTTTCATTAAAAAGGTTAAAACAAAATCACAATTTAAAAGTCATGTAAGCACGTTTTGCACTTCTGCAAGGATATCACATGACTTGTGTAGAGAGGAGAAAAATCTAAGGAAACACTTTATTAGATGCAAAAAATAGGAAACAAGAATAAATGTAAAACCTCCTCAAATTGCTAGCAGTGTTAGTGATTCCTATAATGATGCGCCAAACCCTCCGAAAAAGCAATCAAGGGCTTCATTTATGAGTAATTGGCGTAGGGCAGCGTTGCAAGTCTTCTTGCTGAGCTGCCCAACGCCAATTTGGAAGGGCCGGAATGCACCATATATATAAAATACGGTTCATCTGGCCCTTTCACCTGAGCTCGTACATAATTTGCTGCCTAGCGCCAAAGTAGGCACCCTTGCGCCATAATGCAAGGGTGCCTCCGTTGCAGTCACAAAATTGTTTTTGTGCAGTAAGGTGTGCCAGAGAGGCATTTTTCTCTTTGTAGGTGTACTGCAGAATGCAGTATACATGGAAAGAGTAAACAATGAGGAGAAATAAAAATATTTCTCCTCACTACGCCTGCTCTGGGGTGGCGTAATGTTTTGGCGCTGCGCCAGTTTCACATGATTAAGTAAATCTGGGGCAGCATTGAAATGAACAGGTGTTGAGTGACACAACCAATCCCAATGCCCATTGAACACCTTCTTGGCGCAGATTAATGCAAGGCAGGGACTTGCACCATTTTGTCTAACTCCATATCTATGAAGCCATGCAAGGCCACGTATGCCAGAGCTTAAAATAAGTGATGCTCTGGCAGTGCAAGCCTCTCATAAATAAGCCCTCAACTGTACTGGTATGTTTCACACATTGTAATATACTGTTTTATTGTACACTACGTTCTGATGAGGCATAGGGGAGTGGGTTGCAATTTCCGGCCACCATTGTGTTCAGATCCACCGTTACATTACTTAATGCATAAATTACTTCAAGAAGTAACTCATTTTCATTTTGTTAGGCATACTATTTAAATTGACCCATACACTTTATATAATATTCAAAGTTACAGCTTATTTTACAAGTGTAATAAATGTGAAGCTGATAACAAATTAGATCTGTTCAGGCTATAAAACCTACATCAAACCCATGGCATGTTTGGATACGGACACATTGCACATTGTTGAGAAATTACACCTCAGTGGAGTACACAAATACCACTTGGGAAAAGGGTGCAAACAAAAAATGACATACCTTGAGTGGTTGTGATCAGTCCTATATATGTATCCTTACTTCAACCTCAGGGTTTGTTAAGAGAGTCTTCTCTTGCTGGGTAGGACAATCAGCTTCATTAAACACATGTCACTGTCTTTCAGTCTAATCTACTTCAGGTCATTAGGGTATGCATGCACTGCGACAGGTCAGTCCTTTTTCCATTGTACTTTCATCCAAGGTAGCTGCATCATCTTTCACTGCAAATCAACACAAACATAACACAAAAAATGAACCCTGGAATAAAGAAGAAAGCAACAATTTCCTCAATGATTACTATCTACCAGGCACGTTTGCCTTTGTTATTCCAATCGTATTTTTTCAGCAAATTAAAAACCACTGACAATTTATGCACAAGGAGAAACGTATTTCATGATCACTCAAGCAAGATTTTGCACATTTAGGGGCTTTTTTGTGAGAGTCCTGTGTCACTTTTTCATCATGTACTGTAGTAAATGCATGATGCAGGGCTCTATTAAAGATTTATGAAGCCACACAAAGAAACACTATGGGGCCCATTAGGATGGCGGGAGGATTGCCCCCGCCAGGCTGGCGGTAGCCACCGCCGTCCTGGCGGGGGCAATCTGCCCGCCATCCTCACCTAAATGACCCCCGCCATATTAGTATGGTGGGGGGACCGCAGCGGACGGAAAGACCGTATGCCACTTTTCTGCCCCGGTCGCCTTGCGACCGGGCTGAAAAGGTCTGATATTGTAAATGTAAATGTACAGGAATTTATATAGCGCAAATCACCAAGCGGTTACTAAGCGCTTGCTTAGGGAACCCGTCCTGGTATTCCCCTGTGAGATAATCCCAGCAGGGTATCCGCAAGGTGAAAGCCAGGCATCCCGCCGCGAGGGGCCGTTGTGGAGATTAAGCGAGCTATTGCCCAGAGTCGCAGAGTGTGAACCCGTGAATCGAGTAGGCACCGGAGCGAGAATTGTCGAGTCCATGGACATTTTAGGACTCAAGACCCCGCCGAGCCGGGAATTGAACCCTGGTCCCGGGCTGACCTCTGCTTCCAGGTCTGCCTCCTCTAACCAGTGAGCCACACTCCGCCATATTGTGGCGGTGTCTAATAGACACCGCCAGCCATATTAGCGTGGGCTTTTTTAGATGCCTTTAAGGAGAGGTGGGGGGTGCACATGGAGGGTACCTGTGGTACCCCCCTGCATTTGCATAAAAAAAGCGGCAGGCATCGCACGGTGCCTGCCGCTTTGTTTATGCAAATGCATTCGTTCATTTTTAGCATTGTGGCGGGCGTTGCTGAGAGCACCGCCCACCACAATGCTAAAAATGCAGGATGCGCCCGCCACAGTGACAGGCGTATCCTAATACCCCCCACCCTATGGCGGGCGGTCGCAATAACCGATAGAATGGCGGGTGGACTAAGTCCGCCCGCCATCCTAATGACCCCCAATGTGTCTTTGAGTGGCCTCATAAATCATGGTGTAAGGTGACTTACTCTGCACTCAGGAGGCGTTCCATGGGCCTACAAAGGAATGTAAACCTGGGGAAGCGTCAAATCCGCACACCTCCCGAGGTGCCACGCAACAAGGAGAAATATGTTTATTTCTCCTAGTTTTTCTTCTTTCTATGTGTGCTGCATTTTGCAACACACATATAAAGTAGAAAACGCCACATAGATTGTTTTTTTGCAGGAAGGTGCCCCTTCTTGCACAAAAACCAAATTGCGTGCAATGGAGGCATGCTTGCGCCATGCTGCAGGGGTGCATACATTGGCGCAATGCTGCCAAAATATTGCGAAAGGTAGGACAGGAATGCACTGAATTCCTTAAATATGGTGCACTACTGACCTTTCACTTTCGTGTAGGGTAGCGCAGCAAGGTGCCTCATCAAAAAAAGTTGAAAGCTGTACATTTAATTGGATAAATGTTTTGCCAACTGTCCTGATTCCATCTCCTACTGACTTTTCGATTGTACCATCCATCCAAAATCTGTAATTCACAAATCCCACTCTTCTAAAAAAAAAAAACACATTAAAAAAGTTTAAACAGTTAAGATAACTCTCAACTTTTTCACTTCTACCATCCATATATTTCCTTCCTACTTCTTCAGTGGGGTTCTTATAAAAGCAGTCTTTAATCTATACCACTATTAAACAATCTTGGCCCAAACATCCAAGCCTTTTGCTGGGAAACATCCTGAACAAAGTCTCCGACACAACGAGTTGCAGAGTCACGCAAGCTGAACAACGACTTATCCTTAACCACGCATGAGCGTGGTTAAGGCGGTTTAGGAGGTGGGAGGGGTATGGGAAAGTTTTTAGGGGGTGAGGGTTTGGGGTAGTTTTTAGGGGGTGGGAAAGGTTTGGGTTAGTTTTTAGGGGTGCTGGGGTAGCCACGGATGGCCGTTTTTTAAAATGTCTTTTTATGAAATACGAACAGTAAACATTATAGATTCACAAGTAACACAGTACTCACTTTTCTCCTCACATCAATATGACACAGTTGCTATATTCACCAGAAACAGCGCCTAGGACATTGGCAAATCTTGCCCCTACACCTACAAATCCTCCAAGGAGGTCTGTTTCAATAATTTTGGCGGAGTACATATTTCCCCTCTAAAGGCATTCCATTTACTCCATATTTACATCCACTTTTCCGGGCACCCCCGGGAGACATACACCGTCTTCTCACAAAACATACACCAATCCATATCTTCTGTCCACTCCCTCTTCGTTGGCATCTCTTTTGCCCCCCACTTTCTTGCAATATTCCTTTTGGCTACCAATCCTCCCAGTGCCACCCATAACCTCTCTTAAGGTCCCAGGTCGGTTGGCTCCCGCACATTTAATAAACACAATTTAGGGTTTGGCTCCACATGTACTCCCAATATGTCCACCATGCATTTATAGATGCCTAAGCAGTATCTAGCTATAAATGGACAGTCCCATAGTAGGTGTAGGAACGTACCCTCTTGACCACAGGTTCGCCTACAACTAGCGTCTTCTCTGTAGCCATCTTGACTAGTGCGAAACCTTTATAATATACTCCATGCAGAACTTTCAGTTGTACTAGTCTCAGTTTTGATGATATTGCCACCTCTTTGAGCGACGCTAACGCTTCCCCCCACTCCTCCTCATCAAAGTCCATAAGATCTCATTCCCACTTCGCACAAAGCTGCAGTAGTGGATCAGGGGAGTTTTTAATCAGTTTGGAATAGGTAAGCGAAATCGTGTAATGTGGCATGTACCCATCTAGTTTTCATTCTTCCAGGGGGGAAGCTTCTGGTATTGATACATCTCGAGGCACCATCGCTTTCAACACATGTTGTACCTGTAAATACCTAAATCTTTCATTCTCTGATAGTTAATATTCTCGCTGTAGAGTTTCAAAAGGCACCACTTTCCCTCCCTTCCAGAGATCTCCCACGCGCGATATCCCTATGGTGTCCCATTTATCAAAGCCCTTCGATCTCCAGAGGGATCCCATCTGTTCTGAATTCCACAACGGGGTGACCCGGGTTATGGTCTTCGCTCGTGCCATACTTTTCTGCGCCTTGTGCCACACCTGGACTACATGATATGTAGGCCCTGTCAATCCTAGCTTCATCGGGTTGGAGTACAATGCTCGCGTAAAGTTACTCCCTGGTAAAAGCCACCTGTCCATCGCATAACCTGGATCATTGTGGGGGTCAATAAATACAATGATTGATGGAAGTTAGTTCGGCTGACAGATGGCCATTTATCATGCATGCTTTAACATAAAAATTAGTGGTAAAGGAATGTGTGTTAAAAAAGCTCTTGGTTAAGATGAGGTCGTTGTAGCGACTGCATTGTTAAGCTGATAGTTGTTGAGAAAATCGTTGTTCCAACATACAACCCCTTTTGCTGCCTTGACTCGTGTGCCAACGTTGTGCTTTGGTAAATCTGCACTTTGACCATAAAACACCTTCATTCTCCACATTGAGGCAATCCAAAAGTGACAATACATTTATTTTCCATCCAGCAGGCTTTAGTTATCTTCTCGTCTATCGACAACCACCAGACGTGCATGACAAAATAAGAACTTGTGAGGAGGGAAAATACGCAAACTATAAATTTGACTCGCTCGAGCACCTGAAGAACTATGCCCACTTATGAAGCACCGACATTAAGTAGCATAGAAGAACTTGTGTTTTACTGTTGTTAAGGTACAACCAATTATTCTTCTGAGAGGTGTGCACTACCTTGAGTTGGTCTCCCACAAAATGTCTGTGATCATCCTCTTCATGAAGATTGAGAACTGTATGATGCCCCCTGCTTAAAGTAGAAACTGGCTCATTCAACTCTTAGGGTCGGAGGGAACATACAACTGTTGAAATGGATAATAAATTGAGTCCTGGGGATGCCCTAAACTTATCCTGGCTATCCCAGTTGTACAACGCACCCAGAAAAACCTGTTGTGTCATTACATGCAGGTAACTGTATTTAGTGAGACACATTGCCTGAATTTATGATTTGTGATAGCAGTCCATTTCTAAAGACTCTAAACTCCAAAATATCAATTGCAACTGATAGATCAAGCAAGTCGGTCAACAAAGGTAATTTTGCCACAACCACCCACTGAGACAAGGAATAATATTCTATAAATACCTGTTTCAATTCTGCACCTGTTTGGATAGAATCACAGCAAGTTTTATGATTCAGAAACTTCTATAGTTGGCATGTCACTCAGACTAACGCATTACAGTGAATTAAAATAATGGAAATCAGCATTTAGATTTGCACTTGAACACTACTGAAGGGAACAACCTTTGGGGGGATATTATCAAGGACTGGCGATAACATTATCGCTGCTTTAGCGTCCGTTTTCGGGCTAAAAGCGGCAATAATGTTATCGCTTTATTAACAAGGACACGCTAGTGCGTGTTTCCTTGCCTTAGCATTTTCCAGAACATCGCTGGAAAACCAGCGATGTTCCATGGAAAACACCGCTATCGCTGGAATAATTATCGCCATAGCGCTATGCGTTGTTAATACAGCGCTAGCATGGCGATAATTTCCAGTGAATAAAAAATCTCACGCTAAGCGCAGCCAGCGATAATTATTGCTGCTGCTTGATAATATGCCCCTTGGGAGCATATTGGGGCATATTATCAAGCGGCAGCGATAATTATCGCTGGCCACGCTTAGCGTGAGATTTTTTATCACCATGCTAGCGCTGTATTAACAACACATAGCGCAATGGCGATAATTATTCCAGCGATAGCTGTGTTTTCCATGGAACATCGCTGGTTTTCCTGCGATGTTCCATGGAAAACAGCGATATCCTTGATGATAGGGCCTGTAGTCTTAGACACACAATCCACCCCCCATGTTAGGTGTGCCTTAGTCTGGAATTTAACAGATACTAAATTCCAGCATTTACGCCCAGTTAGTGCGAGAAAATCAGCGCTTAACCAGACAGGGCTTTGTTGTGAATACAGCGAAGCAGAGTTAGCGATATTTTATAATGTAGTTGTAAGGGGCACGCCTACCTTGCATCTCAATAGCGAGGGGAGGCGATAGGAAACCGGGCGCTAAGGCAAGGAAACACGCGCTAGCGTGTCCTTGTTATTAAAGCGATAAAATGATCGCCTCTTTTTGCCCGAAAATGGACGCTAGAGCGGCTATAATGTTATCGCCAGCCCTTGATAATATGCCCCTTGGTTCTTTAACCTTTCATGCCTTTGGCATAACTTGAACACATCGGGCAGGATCACATAAAGTGAGTGATGTAAGTGCTAACGTAAGACGCGATATCTGCCACTGTTTTGGGCTGAGCAGTATCTTAAATATTTGAAGAGCTGGAACAGCACTATTTTACCACTTTAGGCTGTGCTTAGATGCCAGTCATTGGAACGTTAAAAGCATGTGCTACCTTTGACTTCAAATGTGAAGTCAACAACAGCAAAATAAGAACACCATTAACACATAACAGGGCATAACATAGCAAAACAACCAAAACAAAATGCAACACATAAACTACAGTGCAACACAAAACCATCAGATGACAATAATGCAGCAAAAACACACAGCAACACAAAAAAGAATAGAGCACTTCGCCACAAAACGAAACGCAACACATAAAATGTCCACAAACATTTTTATTACACATTTCCACCTTCAGAACCCCACCTTCATAATATAGTAGATAACGGTGGTTGCAACCACTCTCCACAGCTAACAATCCAGGACATAAAGAGGTGCCAGTCAAAAAAGGTACCTTGTATAATGTATAAGAGGGATCATCACAGAATCAATATATATACCCTGCCGCACACTACTCTGAAGTGATCATAAAAAAAGTCTTGTGTGATAGGCTTGAAAATAAACTGCCACATGACCATTTTAAGTCATTCATCTCTTATCCCTTCTGATGACAGAGATAAGTTACTTGCAGATGTAGAATTAATATGGACTCTGCACTGTGCATATAAAACCACTGGTAGGCAACTTGCAGTTTGTTACAAACAAATATTGGGAGCATTTTGATAAAAATGACTTTTCAGGGTAACTTTGTTGTAGAGATTATGTGATAAAACAAGGGCAGAAGCAGTGTGTTAAATAAACATATTTCAATAAATGTCTCAATGACAGTGGATTGCCAAAGAAAGACAGAGGACATAAAGTTTAAAAGCCAGTCATCTCATCAATTGGTTAATTGATAGTTGGTGCTCAACCCCAGATAGGCGATTTAATTTCTGCCTGCTGTCATTATAACATCACATCTAAACAGCAATACACTACAATATGCAGCTAATTTATTTATTACAGGTGAAAGTTGATGTCACAAATAAACTAAAAACATAAGTTATATGTTTGATACAAGGATTGCTGGTTTCCATTTATACTAATGCAAATAACATTCCTTAGATGCATTCCAGGATGTGCATGTATGAAAACATGTATGAAAAAGGGTAACTAGACAGAATATCGAATAAAAAATAAAGAATGGACAGAATATCGACTCCAAATTTAGAATGGACATAATATCGAATGGACAAAATATAGTGGTTAATAATATCGAAATGCAGGTAAGTAATATTGACTGTCAAAATATCGAAGTACGTAATATAGGCATTAAAATATATCGAATTTTTAATAATATCGATTTTCTTTGTATTTTGTATGTTAGTATATGTGTTAAAACTGTATATTATTTTTGTAATGTATGTTTTCTTTAAAGTAATTCATTTTATGTTATTTCATTTTTGCGTAATTTCATTCCATAGCGGGTTGTGGATTTATAGGGAAATAGGGTGGGAAGTAATTTAAATATAGTAAATTAAATATGAATTTTGAGGAATTATTAATTATTTTTCATTTAATTTTGCGTTTTAGTTCTGTAGCGGGTTGTGGGTTTATAGGGGAATAGGGTGGGAAGTAATTTAATTGTAATTAAGTAAATATTTACTTTTATTTATTGGTATTGATAATTAATTTATTGTTAATTAATTATTAATTGGTAATTATTTTTTATAAATTAATTAATGGATAATTATGTTAATTGTATTAATTTATTATTTGGAGCGGGTTGTGGGTTTATAGGGGAATAGGGTGGGAAGTAATTTAATTGTAATTAAGTAATTATTGAAAGTATTTTTGTGTATTGATACTTAATATATTGTTAATTAATTATTAATTGGCATTTTATTTATTATTTATAAAAATTTTAATATTGACAATTAATTGGTTGTTAATTATTGATAGGTAATTAATTTTTAATAACTAATATTTATTGGTATTTATGATTAATTAATTATTAAATGTGTTGTGGTTGGTAATTAATTTTAATATTTTTTTATTGATATTGATAATTGATGTATTTGATGTATATGCTGGGGTAGCCACGGATGGCCGTTTTTTAAAATGTCTTTTTATGAAATACGAACAGTAAACAATATAGATTCAAAAGTAACACAGTACTCACTTTTCTCCTCACATCAATATGACACAGTTGCTATATTCACCAGAAACAGCGCCTAGGACATTGGCAAATCTTGCCCCTACACCTACAAATCCTCCAAGGAGGTCTGTTTCAATAATTTTGGCGGAGTACATATTTCCCCTCTAAAGGCATTCCATTTACTCCATATTTACATCCACCTTTCCGGGCACCCCCGGGAGACATACACCGTCTTCTCACAGAACATACACCAATCCAAATCTTCTGTCCACTCCCTCTTCGTTGGCATCTCTTTAGCCCCCCACTTTCTTGCAATATTCCTTTTGGCTACCAATCCTCCCAGTGCCACCCATAACCTCTCTTAAGGTCCCAGGTCGGTTGGCTCCCGCACATTTAATAAAATAAACACAATTTAGGGTTTGGCTCCACATGTACTCCCAATATGTCCTCCATGCATTTATAGATGCCTAACCAGTATCTAGCTATAAATGGACAGTCCCATAGTAGGTGTAGGAACGTACCCTCTTGACCACAGGTTCGCCTACAACTAGCGTCCTCTCTGTAGCCATCTTGACTAGTGCGAAACCTTTATAATATACTCCATGCAGAACTTTCATTTGTACTAGTCTCAGTTTTGATGATAATGCCACCTCTTTGGGCGACGCTAACGCTTCCCCCCACTCCTCCTCATCAAAGTCCATAAGATCTCATTCCCACTTCGCACAAAGCTGCAGTAGTGGATCAGGGGAGTTTTTAATCAGTTTGGAATAGGTAAGCGAAATCGTGTAATGTGGCATGTACCCATCTAGTTTTCATTCTTCCAGGGGGGAAGCTTCTGGTATTGATACATCTCGAGGCACCATCGCTTTCAACACATGTTGTACCCTTAAATACCTAAATCTTTCATTCTCTGCTAGTTAATATTCTCGCTGTAGAGTTTCAAAAGGCACCACTTTCCCTCCCTTCCAGAGATCTCCCACGCGCGATATCCCTATGGTGTCCCATTTATCAAAGCCCTTCGATCTCCAGAGGGATCCCATCTGTTCTGAATTCCACAACGGGGTGACCCGGGTTATGGTCTTCGCTCGTGCCATACTTTTCTGCGCCTTGTGCCACACCTGGACTACATGATATGTAGGCCCTGTCAATCCTAGCTTCATCGGGTTGGAGTACAATGCTCGCGTAAAGTTACTCCCTGGTAAAAGCCACCTGTCCATCGCATAACCTGGATCATTGTGGGGGTCAATAAATACAATGTTTGATGGAAGTTAGTTCGGCTGACAGATGGCCATTTATCATGCATGCTTTAACATAAAAATTAGTGGTAAAGGAATGTGTGTTAAAAAAGCTCTTGGTTAAGATGAGGTCGTTGTAGCGACTGCATTGTTAAGCTGATAGTTGTTGAGAAAATCGTTGTTCCAACATACAACCCCTTTTGCTGCCTTGACTCGTGTGCCAACGTTGTGCTTTGGTAAATCTGCACTTTGACCATAAAACACCTTCATTCTCCACATTGAGGCAATCCAAAAGTGACAATACATTTATTTTCCATCCAGCAGGCTTTAGTTATCTTCTCGTCTATCGACAACCACCAGACGTGCATGACAAAATAAGAACTTGTGAGGAGGGAAAATACGCAAACTATAAATTTGACTCGCTCGAGCACCTGAAGAACTATGCCCACTTATGAAGCACCGACATTAAGTAGCATAGAAGAACTTGTGTTTTACTGTTGTTAAGGTACAACCAATTATTCTTCTGAGAGGTGTGCACTACCTTGAGTTGGTCTCCCACAAAATGTCTGTGATCATCCTCTTCATGAAGATTGAGAACTGTATGATGCCCCCTGCTTAGAGTAGAAACTGGCTCATTCAACTCTTAGGGTCGGAGGGAACATACAACTGTTGAAATGGATAATAAATTGAGTCCTGGGGATTCCCTAAACTTATCCTGGCTATCCCAGTTGTACAACGCACCCAGAAAAACCTGTTGTGTCATTACATGCAGGTAACTGTATTTAGTGAGACACATTGCCTGAATTTATGATTTGTGATAGCAGTCCATTTCTAAAGACTCTAAACTCCAAAATATCAATTGCAACTGATAGATCAAGCAAGTCGGTCAACAAAGGTAATTTTGCCCCAACCACCCACTGAGACAAGGAATAATATTCTATAAATACCTGTTTCAATTCTGCACCTGTTTGGATAGAATCACAGCAAGTTTTATGATTCAGAAACTTCTATAGTTGGCATGTCACTCAGACTAACGCATTACAGTGAATTAAAATAATGGAAATCAGCATTTAGATTTGCACTTGAACACTACTGAAGGGAACAAACTTTGGGGGGATACTATCAAGGACTGGCGATAACATTATCGCTGCTTTAGCGTCCGTTTTCGGGCTAAAAGCGGCAATAATGTTATCGCTTTATTAACAAGGACACGCTAGTGCGTGTTTCCTTGCCTTAGCATTTTCCAGAACATCGCTGGAAAACCAGCGATGTTCCATGGAAAACACCGCTATCGCTGGAATAATTATCGCCATAGCGCTATGAGTTGTTAATACAGCGCTAGCATGGCGATAATTTCCAGTGAATAAAAAATCTCACGCTAAGCGCAGCCAGCGATAATTATTGCTGCTGCTTGATAATATGCCCCTTGGGAGCATATTGGGCATATTATCAAGCGGCAGCAATAATTATCGCTGGCCGCGCTTAGCGTGAGATTTTTTATCACCATGCTAGCGCTGTATTAACAACACATAGCGCAATGGCGATAATTATTCCAGCGATAGCTGTGTTTTCCATGGAACATCGCTGGTTTTCCTGCGATGTTCCATGGAAAACAGCGATATCCTTGATGATAGGGCCTGTAGTCTTAGACACACAATCCACCCCCCATGTTAGGTGTGCCTTAGTCTGGAATTTAACAGATACTAAATTCCAGCATTTACGCCCAGTTAGTGCGAGAAAATCAGCTCTTAACCAGACAGGGCTTTGTTGTGAATACAGCGAAGCAGAGTTAGCGATATTTTATAATGTAGTTGTAAGGGGCACGCCTACCTTGCATCTCATTAGCGAGGGGAGGCGATAGGAAACCGGGCGCTAAGGCAAGGAAACACGCGCTAGCGTGTCCTTGTTATTAAAGCGATAAAATGATCGCCTCTTTTTGCCCGAAAAAGGACGCTAGAGCGGCTATAATGTTATCGCCAGCCCTTGATAATATGCCCCTTGGTTCTTTAACCTTTCATGCCTTTGGCATAACTTGAACACATCGGGCAGGATCACATAAAGTGAGTGATGTAAGTGCTAACGTAAGACGCGATATCTGCCACTGTTTTGGGCTGAGCAGTATCTTAAATA
This sequence comes from Lissotriton helveticus, assembly GCF_964261635.1. NCBI lineage: Eukaryota > Metazoa > Chordata > Amphibia > Caudata > Salamandridae > Lissotriton > Lissotriton helveticus. The sequence goes on along the minus strand of NC_136057.1, from coordinate 1,137,398,471 downwards.
TTTGAAGAGCTGGAACAGCACTATTTTACCACTTTAGGCTGTGCTTAGATGCCAGTCATTGGAACGTTAAAAGCATGTGCTACCTTTGACTTCAAATGTGAAGTCAACAACAGCAAAATAAGAACACCATTAACACATAACAGGGCATAACATAGCAAAACAACCAAAACAAAATGCAACACATAAACTACAGTGCAACACAATAACATCAGATGACAATAATGCAGCAAAAACACACAGCAACACAAAAAAGAATAGAGCACTTCGCCACAAAACGAAACGCAACACATAAAATGTCCACAAACATTTTTATTACACATTTCCACCTTCAGAACCCCACCTTCATAATATAGTAGATAACGGTGGTTGCAACCACTCTCCATAGCTAACAATCCAGGATATAAAGAGGTGCCAGTCAAAAAAGGTACCTTGTATAATGTATAAGAGGGATCATCACAGAATCAATATATATACCCTGCCGCACACTACTCTGAAGTGATCATAAAAAAAGTCTTGTGTGATAGGCTTGAAAATAAACTGCCACATGACCATTTTAAGTCATTCATCTCTTATCCCTTCTGATGACAGAGATAAGTTACTTGCAGATGTAGAATTAATATGGAATCTGCACTGTGCATATAAAACCACTGGTAGGCAACTTGCAGTTTGTTACAAACAAATATTGGGAGCATTTTGATAAAAATGACTTTTCAGGGTAACTTTGTTGTAGAGATTATGTGATAAAACAAGGGCAGAAGCAGTGTGCTAAATAAACATATTTCAATAAATGTCTCAATGACAGTGGATTGCCAAAGAAAGACAGAGGACATAAAGTTTAAAAGCCAGTCATCTCATCAATTGGTTAATTGATAGTTGGTGCTCAACCCCAGATAGGCGATTTAATTTCTGCCTGCTGTCATTATAACATCACATCTAAACAGCAATACACTACAATATGCAGCTAATTTATTTATTACAGGTGAAAGTTGATGTCACAAATAAACTAAAAACATAAGTTATATGTTTGATACAAGGATTGCTGGTTACCATTTATACTAATGCAAATAACATTCCTTAGATGCATTCCAGGATGTGCATGTATGAAAAAATGTATGAAAAAGGGTAACTAGACAGAATATCGAATAAAAAAATAAAGAATGGACAGAATATCGACTCCAAATTTAGAATGGACATAATATCGAATGGACAAAATATAGTGGTTAATAATATCGAAATGCAGGTAAGTAATATTGACTGTCAAAATATCGAAGTACGTAATAAAGGCATTAAAATATATCGAATTTTTAATAATATCGATTTTCTTTGTATTTTGTATGTTAGTATATGTGTTAAAACTGTATATTATTTTTGTAATGTATGTTTTCTTTAAAGTAATTCATTTTATGTTATTTCATTTTTGCGTAATTTCATTCCATAGCGGGTTGTGGATTTATAGGGAAATAGGGTGGGAAGTAATTTAAATATAGTAAATTAAATATGAATTTTGAGGAATTATTAATTATTTTTCATTTAATTTTGCGTTTTAGTTCTGTAGCGGGTTGTGGGTTTATAGGGGAATAGGGTGGGAAGTAATTTAATGGTAATTAAGTAAATATTTACTTTTATTTATTGGTATTGATAATTAATTTATTGTTAATTAATTATTAATTGGTAATTATTTTTTATAAATTAATTAATGGATAATTATGTTAATTGTATTAATTTATTATTTGGAGCGGGTTGTGGGTTTATAGGGGAATAGGGTGGGAAGTAATTTAATTGTAATTAAGTAATTATTGAAAGTATTTTTGTGTATTGATACTTAATATATTGTTAATTAATTATTAATTGGCATTTTATTTATTATTTATAAAAATTTTAATATTGACAATTAATTGGTTGTTAATTATTGATAGGTAATTACTTTTTAATAACTAATATTTATTGGTATTTATGATTAATTAATTATTAAATGTGTTGTGGTTGGTAATTAATTTTAATATTTTTTTATTGATATTGATAATTGATGTATTTTTATTTAAAAATTAAATCATTACTTTCCCTACTGTTGCACTCCCTGGAGTGGGAATAGTAATTGTTACCCCTACGCTATCTAATGCTTTCCCCACTAGTTCTCCCTCTGGAGTGGGAATAGTAATTTTTACCCCTATGCTATCCAACGTTTTCCCTACTGTTGCACTCATTGGAGTGGGAATAGTAATTTTTACCCCTACTCTATCCAACGCTTTCCCTACTGTTGCACTCTCTGGAGAGGGAATAGTAATTTTTACCCCTACGCTATCCAACGCTTTCCCTACTGTTGCACTCTCTGGAGTGGGAATAGTAATTTTTACCCCGACGCTATCCAACGCTTTCCCTACTGTTGCACTCTCTGGAGTGGGAATAGTAATTTTTACCCCTAGGCTATCCAATGCTTTCCTTACTGTTGCACTCTCTGGAGCTTTCCCTACTGTTGCACTCTCTGGAGTGGGAATAGTAATTTTTACCCCTACGCTATCTAACGCTTTCCCTACTGTTGCACTCTCTGGTGTGGGAATAGTAATTTTTACCCCTACGCTATCCACCGCTTTCCTTACTGTTGCACTCTCTGGAGTGGGAATAGTAATTTTTACCCCTACACTATCCAACGCTTTCCCTACTGTTGCACTCACTGGAGTAGGAATAGTAATTTTTACCCCTAAGCTATCCAATGCTTTCCCTACGGTTATACTCACTGGAGTGGGAATAATAATTTTTACTCCTACGCTATCCAACGCTATCAAACCATTAAAAGGTCAAAACACAACACAATACAAATTCCACCCTAATTTAAAAAATGAGATACAGCTTTAGTAAGCAAAATTACTATAAAGCAATAGATTTCCAATAAGGGGAACCAGAGTTATGACATTTTAAGTATTTAAGTAGAAAAAGCATCAAGAAAAGTAAAGCAACCCAATGTAAGTGAAGGTTGCAGTAGACCGAGAGCAAGGTGCAAATGCAGGCTAACCGAGATGAACTACATTTTCATCTCAGGTCGGATTCACGATTAGGATTGGCCCCAGTCAAAGTTTGTAAGTTAAAAAGTCTAATTAAGTTTTTACGCCTCAGTTCAGAAAAGTACTTTGTCACTTTTTTAGAAGAAAAGCATTGACATTTCTTCTACGTCCCAACGCAGAATGAGACCTTGCCACTTTTTGAGAAGCAAAATCCTCAACCTCGGTTTGATGCATAAACTTCAGCTACCCGAAGTGGAACAGATGTCTGGATACCTGGAGCAGGTCGGTCCTGCTAACACCTTTGAGCAGTGGTGATTTCTTGCTGACAATTTTCTAAGATCCTACGCTGAATGGGACGGGACTTAGATGTATTTTCTGAGATGCAAGGACCTTTGAGTGGGACTAAGCTGAAAACCAATTTGACGCTGTAGAACTGTTGGTCAGATACTATCTTTCAGTGGCTCCTGGTGAAGCACGGAAGCTCAGCATGATGCCAAGTTTCCAAACTTTCTTGTGGTGCCCAAACAGCTACAGGTATACACTTTTGCTGCATCAAAGGGGGGGCACTTAGAGACCCTCATGATCTCAGGCAGAGAGCAGCAGCAGGGTACAGTGCAGGTCTACTTTCCCTGGCCAGCTAGGTACTTTAGGAAAAGGCATCTTGCAGCATTTGTGTCCTTGTGGCCACACAGTAGAGCAGTCAACTAACCCTCAGAGTCTACTTCTTTGTCACGGGTACAAGTAGGAGCAGGTCTAGCCCTTCAGGTCTCCTCACAGGTCCTAAACAGCAGATGCACTTCTTTATCTGTTTTCCCACAGTTAAGAAAGGTTTCTGAGGATGTGTCTTGGGGGGGGGGCACATTTATGCCTGGCACCAGAGCTAGTGGGTGGGGTGACTACTGGCTCTTTCCTAACCCATGGGATAATAGCTCCCTGGGGCAGTCCTACTTAGTTTTTCAGCAGTTCCTGTTTGCTTTACTGCATACAATCCAACAGTGCACCTTATTCCCAAAATCAAAGATAAGGAAACCCTTCCCCCCTTGTGAAGAAAATGTGTGCCTAGCCAGTGTTGTGGCCAGGGTAATGAGCAGTTCCTTCCTCTGTAGTCACTGCAAACTGGGGGTAACTTCCCTCCCACTTAGTTTGGTTGCAGTCTGCATACAGAGACAAAAGCTGGGACTATACAGATGTCACCTAACATTGGCTTGTGATAGGGTCGGACATTAGTTAAGCTCCTGGGGATAACCCAACTGGTCCTCCTGATAGTGAAAGAAGACACCTTGCATTATGATCAAGCACTAGTTAGATAGTTGCTGGAGAACATAATGTAAATTAGCCTCCAGGAGCATCAGGTTTGGGAAAGTTAATTTATTAAAAGTTTTTTTCACTAAATATTTATTAAACTGTAATTCCATCACAGCATTTGGCTTTAAATAAATATTAAAAAGAGTAATTGAATTACTTTTCTAGCTAGCCCCAAACCCGAGATACAGAATTCATATTTTAATATCTTATCTAGTATTCTCCTAGGACAGTCAGGACCTTCCACATTAAAAAAAATGTAGGTGCTTGTCGCTACAGGGATATGGCAACATTACATTTCTATGTGTCCAATTCTTAAATACCATGCAACCTATGTTGTAGCCTACAAGGCCTACGTACAAAGAAGGTTTGTCTCCTGTCAAGGGGGTTACTTTGACAGTTCAGTCTCTGGCTCTAAATTGCTGCAGTCAACATACACTGGTAGGCCTGAAGCAATGTTTCCATGTCAGACTAGTGAAAGGCACAATAGATACTGGGGAAACATCCTTTTCAACGCAACTTTTACCACACAGTGCCTTTACGACGCAACTATTACAACGCATGTCATTACAACGCATTGTGCTGGGGGGCACTCTAGGATAGGGAATGGATTTAATTTACTATCCAACACCTTCCCTACTATCCACGGGGACTGGAGTTGGAATAGTAAATTAAACTATTCACTATCCAGCACCCCTTAACGCTACGCGTTGTAACAGCATGCGTTGTAAAAACTGCGATGTAAAGGCATGCGTAGTAAAAGCATGCGTTGTAATGTCATACATCCTAGGTACTGTAGTCCACAGGCAACACTTAACACTTAGCCTTCCATTTCATGGGTATAGATTTCACATCATATACTAGGGCCTTGTAGGAGAGTACATTTTCAACCATGCATTAACCAATGTCTGCATGTTTTAGGGGTCAAAGCATTCACCCTGGGCACCGGACAGAAGCACTCCATGTATGCAGAGCCTTAATAACCAGCAACAAAATTCACAACAAATGGGGGTAACTGCAAAGAAAAAGGACATTTTCTCCCAGGGGAACAGCTTGTGAAGCACAATTTTTAAAAGTATCTGGGAGGGTCTCGCCTCAAATAAGAGTCACTAAGGGATAAGAAATGGCTATTCATTTTTTTTTTGTAAACAGATTTTTTATTAATTGGTAATAAAGCATTACAGACATGTCTGTACTTACAGTTCGATTCCAATGAACAGCCATCTACATCTATACATATTAATCTCAGGCTGACTCCCCCCAGGAGGCATTGGTCTTGCTCCAACGCAAGGAACTGGTGAGTCACCTAGTGCAGTCCAGGGTCCTCGGCTTGTCAGACTCTGTACCCCCCTTAGTAGGCATGCATCAACTCAGTGTTCTGTTCCATAATAAAACCCATAACAACCAACAAGGGGAAACCCCCCTCCTCCCACCCGATATCCAACCTCCCCCACCCTCCAGGCATGTTGCTTATTCATCTGATTCCCTGCATTTCGATGCTAACCAGTCTTACAGGGCACCAGGCATGTTATTCCAAGTAATGTAGTTCCCTAAAAGGTCCTGCTCTCATCAGGTCCCCCATCGGGTAGCACGATCCCTCAGGCAGTCATCTTGGTCATTCAATAAATCAGGCACTCAATTCCCCACATCTCGGTCTGCCTTGTCAGGGCGTACTTTGTTATCGCTGCTCAGCTGCTTTAATACCTTTACTATTGCCACCCACACTCTCGCCACCTCCAGTGCATTTTCACTCCCAGTTCTCTGGGTCATTTGCAGTCTAAAGATACCTTCACAATCCGCCCACCTTATAAGCTCTCTTGTCCATCTCAATACGCTAGGGGCGTTTTTCACCTTCTAATGGCTAGTGAGTTCGCTTTTGGCTAACACCAACCCCAGGTCTATAAATTTGCTAGTGACCTTATTTCTGGCAGTGTGAGGGAACCAGTGTAGGAGGCAGCACCCTGGTGTCAGCGCTATGTCACAATCTGTTGTGTCCTCCAGACTAGTCGTTACCCCTCTTCAGAACCCTCCCAGTAGCGTGCAGAACCCTGCGTTTTCTAGACTACACCGTGGTCAGGCAGATCGGGCGCCAAAATATTAGTTAATCTTTCACGGGGCAAGGTACGCCCTGTGGAGGACAAACAAGTGTATCAGCTTGAAGTACGCATTTCTAGAACTTTTCCAAGCCCTTTCTACCAATTCTCCCGACGGTTTCTCATCTATGGGCTCACCTAAGTCTGCTTTCTTTTTGAGACGTAGGGCCGTCAGGGGTCGCCGTGTCTCCTGCGTAAGGCGTCAGTAGAGGCAAGTTACTGCTTTAGTTGTTCCAGCCTCTACCACTTTATACGGACAAGCCAGGGAAGTCAAAGGGTCCGTCAGCCCCTCCCACCAATGTTTATGGATAGCTGCTGTCAGGGCACCATGCAAACGGAAATCTCCTCTGGGGAGGTCGTATCGTTCTAGTAGGTCATTAAACGGGAGTAAGGTGTTGTCCTCATAGAGATCTCCAATTGTAGATATCCCGCCTCCTCCTATGCTCGTAGTCTGTGCCAGTCCCCACCATGGGGCAGCGTCTCGCAGATCAACAGTGGGACCTCCGGCGCATACAGGGATCTTATTTGTACTTGCCCACAAGCCCCTTTCCAGCACTGGCGCATCGCCCGTAGGTTTGATGGGGCCTCCCCATCCGTCAAAGGGAGGCACAACAGCACGCAGGATAGGAGCTGCAAACCCGGATCCGAGCCCTCAGGGTCCTCCGCGTACCGGAGTCGTCCTGCCATCCACTTCGTGAACGACTTTAATTGAGCTGCATGATAATAAGCTTCAAGATCCGTCACTGCAAAGCCCCCCTCCACCCTGGGCCCTGGTGGTAAGCGCCAATCTGTGTCTCCCAATGCCCCATAGAATGCCCGTGATCAGGGTGTTGAGTTGGGCAAAAAACCTGTGCGGGATCCAGAGTGGTAGCGATCCGAAAAATTAGAGTAGTCTAGGTAACGTGACTATCTTTAATAGAGCCACCCTACCCGCCACGACAGCGGAAGCTTCCCCCAAAATTCAAAATTACTTTGGTGCCTCATATCGCTCGGCCTATGTTCCCTTCTATTAAATCTGCGGGGTCGTGGTATATTTTATCACCAGATAAGTCAGGCTTCTGTTTCCCCACATCACATCTGGTTTTTCTAGCGTGCCAACCCTCCCTGCTAGAGGAGGAAAAAGGCACGTCTTGGTCCAGTTGACCTTAAGTCCTGGAACTCTTCTCAGTCTACCCAGCAGATCTTTGGCTCCCCACAAGGCATCTCCAGAGTTAGCTAGGAACATCAGGAGATTGTCCGCATATAGTGCTATAAATTGGGGCTGACCCATCTTTTCTAATCACTGATAATGGCGGCCTGATCGTGCATGGACGGCAAGAGGTTCCACCACCAGAATGAACAAAAGGATAGACAGGGGGTATCCTTGTCTCGTTCCCCTACCCACTTTCGGGCCTCTGAAATGAGTCCTCCCATCTGGACTCTAGCAGTAGAATTCTTATATAGGATTGCCGTCCAGGCTACCAAATCCTCTCCCAGCCCGAACACTCTGAGGACGCTAAAAAGATACGCCCATTCGAGGCTATCAAAAGTCTTCTCAATATCGATTGATAGAATGCAAGCCTCTTCTTTGTTGTACGTGGTCGAATCCAGTAGTCGTAGAAGTCTACGTATATTCATTGCAGTACTCCTGGATGGAATAAAGCCATGTGGATCATCAGTCGGCTTGCTAATATGCGACTCAATATCTTATAATCTAAGTTGAGCATTGCAAGGGGTCGATATGCAGTGCGATCCCAAGCTGGCTTGCCAGGTTTTAAAATCGGGATGATTACCGCTTTTCTCGTTGAAGCGGGTAGATAACCGTCTCGTTTCGCTCTATTATATAGGGTCATCAATTGGGGAGCCAATACGTCTACAAATGTTGAATAAGAATCAATCGGGAGCCCATCCGTCCCTTGAGTCCTGTTCCTGGCCATGTGTTTTATGGTGCCTCGGACCTCTCCAATTTTGACTTCCCTACCCAGGGCCTCTGCGGCATCATCATCGAACTGAGAAAGTTCTACATCCTCTAGAAATTCCACCTCCCCAAGCACTGTTGGGTTGAGCTTACTCTAGTATAAGGTAGTATAATATTTTAGAAACTGGGGAATGCTGCTTCTTGGATTCCCTTACTTGTTGATTGTCTATCAGCAATACTCTTGAAATCAAATAACTTCACCATACTTGGTGATTTAAATATTCATCTAGATGATGTCAATAATTCCCTCACGAAATCTCTTCTCTCTGATTTAGAGGTCTTTAATCTCAAACTTTGCAATACTGGAGCTACTCATATTGCCAGTCACCTTTTGGACCCAGTTATTTCCACTCTTCCATTTGACTGCACTCATCTGGCACGCCCGCTGGTTTGGTCCGATCATTATGCCGTACACTTTGTGCTACCGCCCGGTCTTTATATAGCCAATGATTATGTAGAGGAAACAAAACCCTCCTATCGATGGGACAAAATTGATATAGCCACTTTTAATCTGCATCTGACTGAGACTATTCCTTCTCTCATTGATACTAAGCAAAATCTGAATGCCCCCATTCTTAGGTGGCTAACAGATGCAGTATCTGTGTATGCCCCCCGTTCTGGCAGTAAATTTCGATCTTTGCGTCCCCCAGCACCTTGGTACTCGGATGAGTTAAAAATCCAACGTGTTAAATGTAAAGCCTTGGAGAGGAAGTGGAGAAGATTCTATTCCATTCCCTCTAAACTGATTTACAAGGATGAGCTAAAAGCTTATCATGCCAACTGTAAACGGGCCAAAGCTGCTTACATTACCTCTACTATCACTTCAGTGCAGAATTGTCCTCGGACTCTTTTTGCTACTGTTAATAAACTCACAGGTGCTGACACTGTTCCTGCGTTGCCGGCTTTAGATGGTAAACATTGTAATGCTATCGCTGACTTTTTTATATCGAAGGTTCAGGACATTCATCAATCTTTAACTTCCCTTCCACCTCCCACTGATCCTTCTCTACCTGGTTTCTGCTGCAATGTCTCTGTCCCTCCCACTGAGTTTCTGCACAACTGGAAATTATTTGATGATGTCTCCTTCCTGTCGTGCTTAAAAAGCATTAGGTCAGGATCTCCTCGGGACCCTGTCCCAATGAAGATATTGAAACAACTTGACCTCGAACCACGTAGATTCCTAATGAGGCTACTTAACATCTCTCTCAGCGAATCTCGTGTTGAACAGGATTGGAAACATGCCATGGTCGTTCCCCTACAAAAGAAATCTGGTGTGGACATTACTAACCTGGCCAACTTTAGGCCTATATCCCTGCTGCCAGCTTGTTCTAAAATTTTGGAACGCCATGTCAACCTTCAGCTAAGCGCGGCTTTTGATACCGTGTCGCATTCCATTCTATTGGAGTCCCTTCACTCCCTTGGCGTTGCTGGATCTGCGCTTGCCTGGGTGGCCTCATTTCTTAATGAGCTCACTTTTCAGGTATTTTCAACCAAAGCTGAATCGGCGATCTGTTCATCTGCTTACGGCGTTCCTCAGGGGTCTATATTGAGCCCTTTGTTGTTCAATATCTACATCAGACCCCTTGCTACTATCGTAGAGGACGCCGGTCTGTCCATATACTCTTATGCAGACGACACGCAGATTGTGTTTTCCCTGTCTGGCAGTAGGTCTCAGGACACCTCGGCCCTTAAAATCGGCCTTTCTCGGGTTGCGGCCTGGATGCAGGTTAATCTGCTAAAACTTAACGGTGATAAGACTGAGGTCATCATACTTGGCAAACATAAAGATCTGTGGGGCCCTAGACACTGGCCCAGTGACATGGGTCCACTGCCTACCCCCGTGCCAGTTGTTCGTAACCTCGGCTTTCTAATCGACGAGAAACTTTCGATGCGACAACAGGCAACTAAGGTCGCTGCAATCTGCTTTAATACCTTACGCTGGTTGCAGAAGATCCTATGGATGCTGCCTGAGTCCACTCATCGAACTGTTGTCCAGGCTCTTGTAATGTCCCGCATCGACTATGGCAATGTGCTCTATCTAGGAGCCGATAGAGCTACACTGAATATACTCCAGGTTGTGCAGAACTCAGCTGCCCGCCTTTTGTGCAATGTTCCACGAAGAATGTCTGCAACACAAGCCCTGTGTGACCTTCACTGGTTAAAAATTTCTGACCGTGTGGCCTTTAAAACCTTGTGCCTTATGTTCAAAATTCGTCAGGGTTCTGCTCCCACTTACTTGCACAATCTTGTCCGGCCTTACCAGCCTAGTCGTCCTCTCAGGTCATCAAATCAAGCCAATTTTGTAATTCCCAGAATTTGCTTGGCAAAAATGGGAGGCCGCTCTTTCGCCCATTTGGGGCCGAAGATGTGGAATGCTCTTCCGTTGGTGCTCAAAACGGAGACCAATCTTTTTGCTTTTCGCAAAAAGTTAAAAACTTTTTTGTTTTAGTTGGTCACTGTTTCTGCTCATTCCTTGCTTCAGCAATTACCTATTTTTCTTCTCTAGTCTGTCCCTGGCGCCGGGAAACCCATTACGGGTAGCTGAGCGCAATACAAATTCAATAAATAATAATAATAATAATAATATCATGCTGGCCATAATAGACCTTGCTGTTCCTCCCATGTAGTTCCAGGATTGTCGTCCCTCTGCGTGCGGATTGGCCAGCCAAGCCAGCAATGCTCCAGACTTATCTCTCTCAGCATGGGCCCAAGCTGTGTAGGCCCTGTAATTGAAACAGCACAACCTTTCCACCTGCGTCGACAAAGTCTCACTGGCTGCAAGGAGATCAGCCTGTTTGTCCACCCTCTCCTGTCTATCCTTCTCTACTTACCAAAGCTGCTGTTCTGCGTTCTGTTTATCAAGCACCCTCACCACTTCTCCAATACACAGGCCCCAAATAACAGTTTTAAAAGCATCCCATTCAATGAGTGGGCGTGTCGCTGTGTTGGCATTAATTAGGAAATAATCCTCTATAGCAGTGCTTATCATGGCTCGAAACACCTGATCCTCCAGCACCTCCACTCTCAACCGCCAGCTAAGGATTGTAGGCCTAGTCCGTACCCAGTCCAAGGACACCAGCAGGGGATTGTGATCAGAGATCGTCCTAGTCAAGTATTCACTCAGGGTGACCCCTCCATGCATATCCAGGGAGCACAGGATTGAGTCTAAGTGAACGTGCAACTCATGTAAGGCATAAAAGTCGGAATTGTCTCTCTCCCCGTGTGGTGAGCTCTCCAGGTGTCTGTCAACCCCCAGTGGCGCTGCCAGTCTCGCCTAGCCTCAGCAATCCTGTGTGTGGGAGCGTGGGTGACAGCGGTCCAAGTTGACGTCAGTATTACTGTTGAAATCATCCCCCCAATAGCACTGAACCAGTCAACACCGGTGCTAGTGTCTGTGATAGTTGACTAAAAATGCAGGTCGATCTACTTTAGGGGCATTGATACTCCCTATCGCTATATCCCGTCCGTCCAATCTCCCCGAAACCACAACAAATCTGCCCTCTGGATCTGTTATTTGTCTGACACACTGAAAAGGTACTCCCGCTCGCACCCAGACCAGAGTCTCCCTGCAAAACCTGAGTATGTAGTATAAAACACCTGCCCTCTCCATCGTCGCTGTGACGCAGCTCCTGTCTTCTGCGATAAGTGGGTGCAACAGTGCTATCTGCACCCCTCTCCTGATGAGATATGTATGTATTTTATGATGCCGGATCATGGTGTGCATCCCCAAACGTTCCAAGAAATACATTTAATACCAATGGTGGGTCTCATTGTGCGAGCCACAGTCTATCTCGGAAACATTCCCCCCTAGCAACATGCCTGGCCCCAAACCAAATCCCTCAACATAAAAACACCCCAACTCCCCCTCCCCAGGACAGGTACATACAAACAACTTCCCATCCAAACTAAGGCACGTGAACAATTAATCATAAAAGGTGGCGGGCGTTAGCTGACCCTGTTGGACCCAGAACTCCCCCAGACCCCTCCCCCACTCCCTTAAATCAGGTAGTGGCCCCAACTGTTCCGACAGTGTCCACAGGTTGCCACCATTAGACGCAGGCGTTAATAAAGGACCTCTCCTAGCAGTAAGCAAACCCTTTTCATACGACCTGATGTGCGATCTTCAGATTGTGCCGTCTGCAGTTTGAGGGGTAATGTCCGGGAGTGCAGCATCCGATTTCTCATGCACACTGCTCAATCTTGAGCCTTTGGATTTGTCCATGTCATGTTCATTGAAATTACTGTTCGGGCTTGTGTCTCCATGGCTAATCTTCGACACCACTTACACAGCTTTATCATGCTCCAGTCTACGTCCCTGCGACGAAGAAGCTCTCTGAGGAGGTGAAAGAGTGTTCGGCTCCCGCAGTGGCGAGCCCGGTGATGAAGTACGAAGTCCAGTGTTCTGTCGGCTCTCCAGCCATTCCCAGGCTTCATGCGGGGTAGTAATGAAATGCTTCTCTGCATTATCAGTCACCTGGAGGCGTGCCAGGAACAGCATAGCATAGGGGAGCTGCAGCTGGCATAGGTGTCGCTTGATGGCCAGGAAGGAAGCTTGCTGGCATTGCACCTCCCTGGTGAAATCCGAGAAGATCCTCACTTTACTATTTTCAATCTGCAGGTTCTTTTTCTCCTGTGCTCGTTGCAGGATGTAGTCTCGATCAGGATAGTGAAACAGCCTCGCCACCAACGGGTGGGGAGGGGCTCCATGTTTGGGCGGCCGAGCAGGGACTCTGTGGGTGCGTTCACGTGCATAGAAGGGGGAGACCCTTCGGGCCATCTCCACCTTTATCTAAGCCTCCAAGAACTGGACAGTGTCAGCCCCTTATTCTCGTTCTGGGACTCCCACCATATGCAGGTTATTTCTATGTGACCTCCCTTCACTGTCTTCAGCTCTCAGTTCCAACACTTTGATCTTAGTTTCCACCATTATCAGGGCGTCCTGCAAGGTAGAGACTGCCTCCGGGACTTCCCTCATGGCTTTCTCATTGAGGGTCACTCTCTCTTTAAGTTTACAGTGGTCTTCTTTGAGCAAGGTGAGATCAATCCCTATTGAGTACATTTTCGTCTCCAGTGCTTCCCTCGATGAGGTGATGGCCTGCTTGATGTCGGCTAGGGTAGGGTCTCTAGAAGCCCTTTCTGTTTGTCCTCCTGGCGCATCTATGTCATCCTCGGTATGGTGCTCCACTTCTTCCACTCACAGGACCTCAAACCTCTTTCTTCTTGATACTCTTCCCATCGTGAGTTCTGCAACGAAAAGTCTCGGGAGGTCTTGGAGCCCTCGTAAGTCATCAGTTTCATAGGCAAGTACGGAGGCCCAGGCGTTCTTTGAAAGATCTGCAATCTCTTTGCTCTGCCAAGTCCAACTTCATTGACCAGCAGATTATGTAACACCGCAGGACAGCCTCCGTTATCTCGACCTCTCTGATATGGAAAAGAGGGACTCCAGTGTTGTATAGAGCTTGTGTATAGTGGTAGTGAGCTTTGCAGGGGCCGTCGGTAGCCACTATGCAATCCCACATCGCCAGCGAGTTCCCCAGCGAGTACCCAGCACCAGTGAGCAGTCTCTCATCACTCAGCTGCCAGCTGGCCTCTGTTTTCAATGCCTCCTTATAACTGCTGCCACTCTGTGGGGCCCAGGCCAATCACCACCTCACCTTTCAAGGATGCGGGTCAAAGTCCAAAGCACACATCTCGCCGTCCAGTGGTCTATAGAGTGTCTACCAAGTACTGCACTGCAACACCTCAGCGTGCATCGCATCCCCACTGGTGTCAGGACTTCGCTCTGTGGTAACCAACCCTCAGTTCAGGGGGGTAACGCAGCACAGGCAGGCCCTGGCCGTCCATCCACTTAACCAGTTCCGTCTCACAGGATCGCAGCAGCCTCGCTTCGTGAGTCAATGCCCAGCCGCTCAGCCCCTCAGCAGGCTCTGAAGTCAGTGCCTCCTTTCTGCTATCGTCGTCGTCTTACCATCTAGTGCTGTGGATCTGGGCCCAAGGCGTGTGTCTCAGCTGCCAATCTTTACTCCCACAAGCAGCGCTCTCCGCCGCTCTGGCTCGATCGGCTTTCCGCCTCTGTCTCCATTAGGTCTTACCATCACCTCACAGGGCTGCCATCTTGAGAGCGCAACCCAACACAAGGGTATTCTGGCGACCTCGTCACTCCAGCTCATTCTCCCTGGGTCATCGCCTTTGTAGGTTACCATCGCGGGTTGTAGTCCAGCTCTCCGCACTGTTGCTCAAAGCCAGATCGCAGAACTCCCGTTGTCTCAGCCAACGGAGTTCTCCATCTCAGCATCCTGAGTACAAGCAGGGCAATTAACTGCTTTTTTTCCCCCTCGTAACAGCATCAATGCACCCCAGCAGTGAACCGGCATGGGCACCAGGCGTTCCGCCAGAGGATGTGCGGTAAGGGGACACCTCAATGTCTCAGGATCGTTGGTAGTGGAGGGAAGCTGCGGAGGAGCTCCGAGGTCTGCGTCCCCTGACATTGGCATCAAACCACGCCCCAAGAAATGGGTATTCATGAGGTCAAACTAGACTACATTTTTCCAACTAGCAATATGTCTGTGAGAAACAATGGCAAATGCAAGTTTGAAGGACTATTCTTTAAAGAGGGTTTACTACTGAGGAGCAAAATTATACACCCTTGCAACACTTAGGGCCAGATTTAGAGTTTCGGGGAATCACAAACAAGGTTGATATCCCTCCTGCCTTTTACCAATTCGATTTAATGAACTTGTAATAAGATGACAGGATACTTGTCAAATTTGCGATGGAGTACCAATCCACCAAGTTCTAAATAGGGCCATTAGAGTCCAGGTTGATTTAAACACTGTAGGCCTGATTATGAGTGAAGGCGCTATTTATTGCCCCAGATAAATTACAATACCATAGGGTACATTATTTATCAGGTGTGATTCTAACACCTATTAAGAGTTCATGCGGGATAACATGTAGATGCTGATGTTTAATCCACATAAATCCACATGGTATAGTAAATCACACATTTTTTCCATCTTCAATTTCGACAGGTTTCACCTGAGGTATTTAATACAGCGGATAATTATCGGATGCATAAAATGTCACCAAACTCGTAATTCCAACTAATGCATAACAGGATTTTATACATGGGTTGGAATATTATGAGCCGCTCCTAATCAGGCCCTGTATCTTTACTGACCAAGAATAAAGGTGATCCAGAGTGTTGAGTAAAGGCCTGCATTTAATTGTAATCATGAGAATGAATGTGGTTCTTTATAAATGCTGTTGTTAGGAGGCTTGATCCTCCATTGATTGGTAAAATCAACTCTGTATGCAAGAAACGATAGAACAGCACAGCTATAAAAAGTTCATCTTAGTAATATACTTGCCTCACATTAGATAGTCTCAGCATTTGTGTTGACAAATTTGACCTTTCAGAAGAAACTTTTTCCAATATGGCCAAATTCTCAATGGGGGAGCCTTTTGATTGTGAGTGTCCTTAGCGCATGTTTTTCCACCACAATCCGCTTTACATATATTTTTACTCTGGCCAGGATCTCACCCTCATGCACTTAATATTACATTGCTGCTCTGGTTTATTGAAGTACAGTGCTCATTTAGCGCACATAGCGCAAAATCAAGAAGTAAGTAAAACCTTGTACAGGAGTTGATGTTACAACTGAGTTTTACCTTCTGATTTAGTGATGTGTGGGCAAAACTGAGGAGCAACAGTCAAAAACTATCATCACCTCCTTTTTGCAGTCCTAATACGGACCACCGTTTTGCTGGTGGTTATGCTGCATGGTTTTTAAATGCTATGGTCTAGCTTTAGGTTATAACTAATGCAGTAAAACCACATGGCACAAAGATGTTCTAAGTTGAACATAAAATTTGTATAAACCTATTGAGCACATGTTTACCCTTTGAACACTGGGTTCTAAACGAGCCAAGCTGAAATCCTACAGGGTACAAACATACTGTGTGTTAAATAAAATCAATCACTCATCACACTTCATCTCCCAATCCACTTTAAAGTTGTGCTGCACTAGCTGTAATGCTTAATTTACATCAATATGATTCCAGCTAGACTAAATTCATTGACCCTCCCCAATCAATTTCATCGGCCGTTATCTCAAGAAAAGCAAAGTAAGCGTTTATGGTCGCTTGGAATAATGCTTTTATAATGTGTGCTGTAAAGCAAAACTCATTACTCAAGAGCTTTGACAGAAAGCAATCATGAAAGATACTGTGTATTGAAACGTAAAAATATGTGTTCTGTAGAACATTAAGTGCCAGATGTACGACAAAAAATTGCATGCACAAACGGTTTTGCGACTTGTTTGCGCATGCAAAAATCCTGTGGGCCATGTACTAACACTATTTTGCAAGTCATGTAAGAATGTTTTGCGACTGCAATTGAGGTCGCAAAACAATCACAGTTTACCACCCTCTTCCAGACGGTGGTATAGCACTCGCAAATGGGAAGGGGCCCCCAGGAAATTGGACCCACCCCCTTTGGAAATGCATGTACAAACATTGTTTAAGAGCAGGCAGTGGTCCCTGAGACCACTGCCTTGCCTTAAAAAACTAAAACAAAATCGTCACATATTTCTTTTTTTAAATGCATCCCGTTTTCCTTTAAGGAAAACAGGCAGCATTTAAAAAAAAATACTTTATTTAAAAGCAGTCTCAGACACGGAGGTCTGCTGAGCCCAACAGGCCACCATCCCTGGGAGGACCAGCCATTACTAATGGGGTCGAAAATTGCGATTACCTCATGAATCTTCATGAGGCATGCAATTTGCGACCCCATTGGGAAACGCAAAGGACACTGTTGTACATGGCATTTAGCGACTCGCAAATTGCGACTCGCAATTGAGCACAATTTGCAAGTCACTAACAGCCTGATTCATCAAGCTTAATTGCGCTCGCAAAGGGCCAGATTCTGATTATCTGGCCCTTTGCGAGGGCAATTTTTGCATTTGGGATTCATCATCCCAAATGCAAAATTCGCTATTAAAGAATTCGCATATTTGCGAGGAATTGCATTTAAGGAATCTCTATTTGAGATTCCTTAAATGCAAATCATTAACCATTTTAAAATACCGAAATCGCTATTTTGGGCCGCTATTTACCGCGAGGTCAAACCTCGTGGTAAATAGCGAAAACTTAGAAAAATGCATTTAAATGCATTTTTCTAAGTTGCATGTTACACACACACATGTCCTTTGGACATGTGTGTGCGCAACACCAATGTAGATTACATTTCAGGGGTGCTACAGGGTGTCCTTTGGACACCCCTGGCACCCTTAAAATCGCTATCTTATTTGCGATTAGCAAATTGCTATTCGCAAATAAGGAATAACTCCCCATTCATTCCTATGAGCCTTTAGGCCCATAGGAATGAATGGGAAGTTATTCCTTACTTGCGATTAGCAATTTGCTAATCGCAAATAAGGAATGTGTAGGAATCTCATTTCTTTATGCAATTTCTACATGAATCCCGTTTTGCAAGTCCTTAATAGCGATTCCTTATGAATCGCTATTAGGGGCTCGCAAAACGGGAGAATGATGAATCAGGCTGTATATGCCCCAGTTGTACATCTGGCCCCAAGTGTGTATTTGAAAAACTAAACTGCATTTCTCAAATTTCAGCCACCTGAATTTAAAAAAGGTTTTCCTTGTCTTGGTCATTAACACATTTTTATTGATTGCAATATTCTTTGACATAATCAGTTTTAAAAATATTTTTGTGAGGCAGCAGCACACTACTATTATACAACAAAAAACATTTAAAAAATCAGGATTCCATAGGGAAATCTAAGACGCCCTAATTATATATTTGGCTTTTAGGATGCCTGACAGCGCGTGTGTGTCTGTGTCTGTAAAAGTCTGTGTGTCTCTGTATACTCTCTCTCGCTTGCATATATTGATGAGTGGAAGGTTGAAATGCAGGATGGAAAGGGTGACAGGATGTGTGGATGGAAGGGTTTGATGGGTGGCAGAAAAGGTGAACGGAAGGATAGATGGATGCATGAATGGATGGAAATTAGTAGCCGGAGCGTCATAGGATGCATGGATGGAATTATGAAGGGAACTGTTCTATGGAGGTTTTGGCCGCCTCACGTGCTTTAAGATAATTGGTATGGTTCGTCATTCAGGTGGGAGGTATTTAACAGCTTTTGTGACTGACTGTTCAATAGTGAAAATATAGCAATATTTGGTATATAGAGGAGGTATGACAACTTTTGGCCCCAGTGCCACTGCACCTGCTGCCCCATTCAAATTGTGGTCCGATTTTATGAAGCTCCATAAGAGATTTGGTACGGCCCGTCAAGAATATTCCCCCTCAACTCACATAAGCTGACACATTCGTGTAATATAGGAGCACCCCCGTTTACCTTACTAATATCACATTTCACAAGAAGCAGTGAAACAGACAACCTAACAATATTAAAGTGAACACTTTCCAAATGTAATCTCTGCCCCTTTTTCATTTATAATCTGTCACCATTTTGAAAAGTTCTCTCCCAAGGAGGATATGTTTATAATGTCAAATTTTATTTAGATTTTAGAACTGCGTGATAAGCATATGAAGTAAAATCACAGTGGATATACAGAGGTGATGTAATAATACCCAGTGCTAAGACATCAATATAAGTATGCATGACAATTGTCTCTATTCAGCGATATCAAATACTGCACAGGAATGCTTTAAATGATTATTAATTTCTTGAATGAGACAGAGGCCAAGGACTTACCCTTTAACTCTTTCTGTTTGAGCATCTATTGCCCTAATAAAGTTATGTTCTCGTCATGGCTACCATTACAGCTATATTGTGGCCTACTATTATTTGTCTATTTATTTATTTATTTATTTATTTGCAGTTTCATGCTTTTATATCACTTCCAAAAGACTGGACCATAACCCCTTCAAATTAAAGTAACATGCAAGCTGACAATGCGTTTGGCATCCATATCGTTGTGCGCATGTGCCACTGCCACAGGTATGTGTCATATCCAGACACACATCCAAAAAGACTTTTCACTTTTTTCCTTTAAAGAGATTCTTTGTGGCTTTCTTTCAAAGAAACCAAAACCAAGGTAGGCCCCATAGTGTTTATAAAATGTGAGGACATTGAAGAATGACTAGGAAAGAATAATGCTTTCAAATATGTGTCGAAGCATGTGTCAAGGCAAGTTAGGTGACCCTTTTCTCCGTGTCATGATTATTTAACTTTGAGAGGTTGGCACAGGTTGATGCTGAACCCTCAACCTACATTCCTCATGGTCAAATAGTAGCTCAAATGTCTGTCAGGCAGAAGACAGAACTAAAGAAACATTGGCGACCAAGTATTTATCCGCATGTTGTCGGAGTTCCAGTTCCAGCAAATTGTCTCAAGATTGATTGTTGTAAGGCAGGACAGTATGGTGTGAGTGGCTAAGATCAAATAGGACTGCCAGTCTTTCTCTCACCTGGCAGCAGAAAGAGCAGTAATCCTTTCTGTCTGTGCTACTTGCAGAGTTTCAGAGAGAGCATATTTGGTGGTAAAATCCTCTGAGACAGTCAGTCAGTCAGTCAAACCACTTTATTCGATTACTTAAAATCATAAAAGTATGCTATACATGTACAAAAAACATTAAAAAATATTAGTTAAAAATGTATTATACAGGATAAAAATACAGTACGAATTCATTAAAACAACATTAACAATCATTCCTACATTTGAAGCAATTGATTGGAATACATTGTCATAGTATTAAGAGGGTTGGATTTCTTGTGCAGCTTTCTGTCTATCCCTCTTATTTCTTACAGACGTGGCAAGAAAGCTGGCAACATAAAACATAATTACCAGGGATTCCAACAGTTGTAAAAACAATAAAGCAGGTTTACACTGGATAAAATTCATCTTCTTTAGTAATGGAAGGATAAACCTTTTCCTGGCATCACGGTACAAAGGACAAAAAATCATAAAGTGCATGGTGTCTTGGGGAGAGAAATCGTCACATTTACACGGGGCGGCATCTTCAGGTCTACTCCAGCCATCCAGATCCCAAAATACAGTGTGTATTTGGTTGAGCCGGAATTTTGTCAGTAGCCATCTATGAAAAGAATTTGTCACTATGGACAGATAAGGTGACATCGCTACTGACAAGGTAACCAAAACATGGGCCCTAACTGATGTTTTACCTAGTTCTACTGCTTCCCGCTCTGCCTCCCTTAGCTTAATAAAGTAAATTTTTACCCACTCTAGGTCAGCTTTGCATAAAGATTCAGGATTGGAAAAGATCTTAGGTCGCCCCATATACATGGCTAACATTTTTATATAAGACAACCACTGGATTTCTTTCCTATTGTCAAGGTTGATACAGTCCTTTAGGATCTTATGATTTAGGGAAAGGTTCGGATTCAGCCAAATTTTGATCCAATTGTCATCTGTTCTGCTGGGCATTGCTGCATGCAATGTCTTATTCCCATAATCGTAGCTGGAGGGGCTTCATAGGAACCTGATGCAACTCTCAGCAATCTGCAGAGCCATACAATATGGTGGGGGAGGAGGGTACAGGGCAGATTCTCAAAGCGTCGACCCACTTACGTGCCCCCCAAAGCCTCAGAGATACAAAAATAACATGGTAATTGATTACCAGTTCATGTTTTATTGTCCCATCTTGAACCAAGCACCAGGATGGAGTGGACATGCTAAGTGAGCAGGGAGAAGTGGTGGGCAGAGGGATGCCTTTGAACTTGTTTAAAGTGCACGTGTCTTTGGCTGGCGGTAATGAGATGGCCAGCTACACGTGCGCACTTTAAACCTCTCAACCCAGCTGTCTTAAGTTAGCTAGGTTACGAGTAAGTGCGGGCATCCAGTGCCCTCGGCAGTGCTGAGAGAGGCCCCTCCCACCAATCAGGGCACTGCTTACCTGCTGGTTAACAGCACGTGAGCCGGCCGGGATTGGTCGATGGAGTTTGTTGGAGCCTGCACTGCCAACCCAGCAGGCAAGGTCAGAGTGAGGAGGACGTCATTGTCTGGATCTGGTTACTGCTTTTCATTTTTTTCCTTTTGTTTGCCCCTTCCCACACTCAAAAGATGCCAGCCGCCACTGGAGCTTTCAGTAGCTCTTTTAAAGTCCAAATGGTCAGCTCTTAATTGGCAATCCATGCAATGGATTCCTACTTTGGTATATTCTTAATCTGTTTAAGCCTAAAACTAGAAATGTATTTAAACAACAGAGTATGTAATTAATTCTTAGTCCAAAGGTATCGCTAAATGAGATATGTTAAGTGAAAGCCATTGAAAATCCCACACTTTTTGCAGTTAAGCTCATAAGTAAAAAGCATACTGGCAAGTGCAAAAGATTGATTTGTCATAGAAAAAATCACTCATAAAGTGGCAGTTTGGTCCATCAGTGCCGATGAGTGAGTGGGGATTTGGGAGGCGCTTCTACATGTTAATAGGTGTCAGACAATGCGGTGCGAAAAAAGTATGGGAAGCGGGAGATTGATTTCCATCTATACCATGACCGATAGGCGTGTTCATAGTCAATTAGTACGAGGGAACAGGGCTCTCCTGTGGGGTCTCGAGGGCAGTCAGCAAGTCCTCCAAGTCTAAGCGATGAGTCGCCTTCTGACAGGGCTGTCTTTGGCACTGGTAGTGCCCAGTGCGACAATGTTTTTGGGCGCCCCCCCAATGACCACATGCACAACGGATTTCCACACTACCACCACCCCTTAACAGTCTCCATAACCACTCTCACTCAGATGCATATAATTAATGTTATAGTGTCACTCATAAAAGTGAGGGGTGTCAGAGCACTTTGCATTGCACACACATTACTGAATCATATGTGTGCCAATCAATGTATAGGAAATGTTACATAAGACAGTGTGGTAGGATTTATATGTCATCCATACTGGTAGGCAGGATAGTTAAGGGGGGCTTGGTCTGGAGAAGCAAAAACTCAGAATTTATAACGTAAGACCAAGGTTGGGGATTATCTTTAATAATTGGAATTTAATTCTACCCAAATAAACCCTTTGTACAACCTTAGGATATTGAAAGCCTGGGGAAAAAATCAATACACTCTAATCTATACTTAACCCGTTTCTTGCGCCCGCGATTTTGCGGAAGTACGGCACTTCCGCAAAACAGGCGGGGCCAACGGCAGCACTGGGCAGGTAGTGCTGCCATCGACCAATTGCCGACGGCAGCATGGAAGGGGTTAAAGTCTGCATTTCAGTTCTTTGATGACAGTTAATAGCTCACAGTTTGTTATTAATTTTTTAACTTCTAAACTGCAAGTAACAAAAGGAAGTCTCTGACGAAAGCAGTAACCCCTTGACCTATTTGCATTATGTTCACTTTGTGATTTGATTTGTACACATTCTTTGCAACAGGCATATTAACCCTCTGCACTACCTTATGATAAATAAAAACATCCCCGCCAAAATTTCCACTAGACAAAACTTCGTTCTCTCTCCAGAAATAACATCAATCTGCGGAGTAGGCTTGACATTTTTATTGTTGGCTGAAAATTGCTGGAGGTCAGGAACGCTTCAGCGGGTGCTTTTAAGAACAATATAAACAAGCAAACAGGCGCCCCATGTAAAGTGAGCACCCGGTGTGGTGGCACCGGTCGCACCGCCCTAGAGCTGGCCATGCCATCTAAGTCCCCTGACCTCCACCCGCTGGAGCACCACAGCCTCACATTTGCCCCATTTCATCATTGTCACTCGCCAGTGTGCAACTTCCAGCAGCATCACGGCTTTCTAAGACATTTCTATTTATCTAAGCACTAGCAAGTCGATAAATCTGGTGGTGGTTCCTCTAACTTTCCTGCACCTGTCAAGACCTAGTATACAGCCAGGCAATCAGTCATGGTCAGTGTGTCCTCGTAGGTGCCTGATTTGGTGCTAATCTGCTAATTGAGTGCCAGTGCAAGAAGAGGGTAGAAGGATGCCATATCATTGTAAATATGGCACATACATGCTCCCTCCTTTTAATGCATTGCAGTGCAGCAAGTTCCTTGCTGTGTTGTTTGAAAGTTTGGTAAATCCAGGCCTAAATTCTCAGCAACACAACATCCTTGTTACTCAGCCTCTCATTATAATGGCAAGTGTAATCTAGAAGGCATTCAGCAGATGGACCTGCATTCCAGTTGAGCACAAATACTTCATTAACACATCAATGTTTTTGTCAAAAGTTTTGAAATTTTGAATTTGGAAAACATAGAGAACATGGATGTCTGACCTGCAGAATTTAGAATGGTGAAATAATGCCAAACGGGGCAAAAATCCTACCAGTCTATTGGTATTTCTCTGGACCATATTGTCTGCCTGGATTAAAATGAGGACCTTAAAAGATGCTGAAGCTGGGGTTCATTTTTAACTGTCCTCTAAACCTTTAGGCCCAGGTTGACCAAGTACTCAAGTCCTTCATATGACATGAAAGGCCCCCCACATTCTCTGAGACTAAATTGAACTTCATCACTTAGAGGGTCATTGGCAAGTACCCTCAGTTTTATGGGCATTCAGATATACAGTTAAGCAATGCAGCCCAAATCGGGTGAGACGCTACAAAATGCCAATAAAAACAAGTTAGAAAACAAATCTGGCAATGCATGTTGCAATGCAGTGGTTGTCCACATCCAGCAGGGGGAGCTGTGTTGCAAGTGCTGGGAGGACCTTTGTCACTGGGCTTCAATTAAAACCCAGGACATTCTGAGCTAGTCCTCCCAGCCACAAACCAGCACCCCTGCATTTCACCACTGTACTGGAGGATCCTGGAAGCTGCCTGGGTTAGCCTCCATGATCAGCTGGAAGAGTTTGAACAGCAGAGAGATAGTAACTAAGGAGATTGTAATGCGTCCCCAGTGTACCACTTTTAAAATGGGAAAAAGTGATGTATCCGCGGTGGAAGGGGCTTGTAAATAAGCCCTTAAGTGTATATTAGTTATTATTAGTATTTGGCATTTAGGTGCATATGCGTTTTGAGAGGGGTGTCCGGTTGAGTTCGCTGTGAACTTTGTCATAACCTTCCATGTTCTATTTAAAATATTTTTTTGTGGCATGAAATAAAATGCATGCATATATATTGCTTGTTTTCTTTGGCTTGACTATTAGCCTGATCTTGACATTATGAGAATGTTTTTAAAGTGCTTAGAATGCCTAGCAACATCAATTTGAAAACACACATTATACATTAAAAATCCATAACATTTCCATGTTGACCCTTTACTTAATGTGATGCTGACTTCGAATACCTTTATCTTACTTTTTTAAAATTATTTTTATTAAGCATAAAACATATGCTTCAGACAGAAAACAATCCGGTGTACATGATGGATGCCTTGACATATACATTTATACAGTGAATTCCACATTTCAGAGCTCCCTGCAGCCTGCCTTTTCAGTCAACACAGTCTGGGGTAGAGTTCTCTTACACAGTTCCCTTATTACCCCTATGCCATCCCTCATGCCACTGCCCACTAACTGCTATATTTCGATCAAGTCCCCCATATCTTTTCCCATTTGCATGGGCAGCCTCTGCTCTGGTATATTGACTCCTCCGCTCGTTGATACCAGTCAAGGTCCTTCTTCAATGATTACAGTGTTGGGGCTTCCCCTGCACTCGGTACTCTGGCGATATTTCTTTTAGCCACTCCTCCTGCAAAGGCAAGCCAGATGTTGGCCCATTTTGACTAGACTGTCTCGCCCGTCACTCCCAGGATATGCCATCTCGCCTCTACCGGGACCTGAGTACCCACCAGTGTTGCCATCACCTGGGCCAAGCCACTCCAGTACCTTTGAATCTTGGGGCAGGACCACAAAATATGGAAGAATGTTCCCCTCCCACCACACCCTCTTGCACACTCCTCTAAATCACAGTGTCCAATGGGATACTGTACTGTCCTTACTTAGGGTGTAAGACCTATGCAATACATAGAGCTGAATTAGCCTGAACCGTGCCCTTATGGCTATTTCTCTGGGGCTCTGCAGGGCTGCAGCCCAGTTGTCATCCTCTAGCAGACCCATGTCCAATTCCCATGCCACCCTCAAGGGGCCCATACAGTCTGGGGAGTTCTTTATTAGTTTCCTGTATGTAAGGGATATAGCTCTATCTATCATTTGGTTGAGTAGAAGTCTCTCTTCGAGTGGCATGTATTCCGGTAGTGGTTCCCCTTCCTTCAAGTGACAATGAAGTGTATGTCGCCATTGCAGGTATCTAAAGTGTTCCCCCACCCCCATCTGGAATTCCGTCTTTAGGCTACTAAATTCAGTCATTTTCCCTCCTGTCCAGACATCTTTCAGAAGTTCCATGCCTATGAGAACCCATTTGTTGAAGCCTTTCAGGCGCCTCACCTCACCTAGGAAATCTCCCTTCCATAATGGGGTTTGTTCCATAAGTTTGGCCTCCCAACCTACCAATGTCGTTGCTTTCCTTCATGCTGTGACCACTGTATGTGTTTGAGTCGGGAGGGATGTGTTGCTTTTTTTCCTGTAGAGCTAAGCCAAGTAGGTACCCTTACCCATTGCTAGTCTGTGGACCCGGTATGCCGGCTGCTGGTTCGGTGAGAAGACCCACCTATTGGTATTGATAAGTTGTGTAGCCCAATACTATTTTTCTAATATCCAGGACAGCCAGTCACCCCTCATATATCCCCTGCTGTAGCTTTTTCAGGGCAATCCTGGGGCTACCACTCCCCCACAACAACGTTTGCTGCTCTGACTCAACTGCCCAAAAGAAAACTTCTGAAATCTGATATGGTGTGTTCTGTATTGCGTACAGTAGGGGTGGAGAGCCATTATTTTAAACAGAACTGCTCTACCGATAAGGGAGACTGGTAGATGTAGCCAGTGGGCCACGTCCCCCCTCAGCCTATCCAGCTGGGCATATATGTTTAGCTGCATGAACTCCTCCTCCGAATTTGTGATCCAGGTGCCCAGAGATTTGAACTTCTCTTTATGAACTAGCTCATTGCACGCCGATTTCAGGGCTGGGGTCTCGCACACCAGGGAGAACACCAAGGATTTGTCCCAGTATAAGTGGTAGCCCGAGTACGCACCAAATGTCTGTAGTATATGGATGAGTCTGTGGAATGTTTGTCGTGGGCCATGGGCAGAAAGCAGAATGTCATCCGCGTAGAGGGAGATATATTTCTCCATCCCCCTCCTACATTGATACCTCTCACCAGCGGGTCTCCCCGCATCAAGGATGCCAGTGGCTCAAGCGCTAGCGCGAAGAGTATCAGTGAGAGGGGGCAGCATTGTCGTCTGCCCCTATGCAGTTTGAAGATTCTGGACACTGCCCCATTAACCCTAAGACGTGCTAGCTGGGCAGTATATAGAAACCTTATCCATGCACAGAACCTCGAACCAAATCCCAGCTTGGTTAGGACGGCAAATAGGTATGGCCACTCTATACTGTTGAATGCCATATGAGCATTGAGCGACAAGAGTGCCGCCGGTTCCCCCGCTTGTTTTTTAACTATATGCATTATGCCATATAGGTGTCGGAGATTCAACCTGGTGCTTCTGTGTCGCATAAAAGCGGACTGATCTGGGTGTATGAGGGATTTTTTGTCCGGCACCAGCTTTGGGATCCAAACCCATCTCTTGTTCGATTTCCACTATCTCTTGTTCCGAATTTTCACACTGTGCCCGTTTTTCTTTGCACTTAGCCCGGTCGCCGCCTGCACAAAGTCCATGGCCACCGCCTTGTATGTCTCCCAGAGTATGCTGCTTGACTCTACGGAATCCAGGTTTTCTGCAAAGTACTGTTGCATGCATTCTTCAAACTGTTCCTTAAACTCATGGTCTCTAAATAGATGGAGATCTAGCCGCGGTGGGAGAGTTCAGTCTCACACAGGCCAATGCAAAAGTACTTTGACTGGGAAGTGGTGAGATATCCCCCGAGCCCTACGGCACCCCCTTGAAATAGTCCCACTGTGGTGGTGTGTCTGAAAATGTGGTCTAGCCTCGATCCACTTCTAGCGCCGCTGAACCTTTATCTTACTTTTTAACCACCATATGTTTGCAACATTTTGCCTTCAAAGTTCACATAATTAATGTATAATATTTGTAACTTTTGAAGTACAAAAATATAGGCCGATCCGACCTGAATATATGATGTTACAACGCAAACAATTACAACGCATGCCTTTACAACGCATGCCTTTACATCGCAACTACCATTACAACGCATGATTTACAAGGCATGTCATTACAACACCGTTTTAGAAACAACGATTACAACAGATACAATTACAACGCATACCATTACAACGCATAATACTTTTGGGGCAACAGTGGGGTAAGTGTTGGATAGTGGAGGGGTAAAAATTACTATTCCCACTCCAATGAGTGTAACAGTAGGGTAAGTGTTAGATAGTGTAGGGGTAAAAATACTATCCCAATGTACCGCAAAACCCATACCCAACTTAAAACTAATAAATTCAGGATACTTTCTATACATCTATATAATACCATAGGAATTACCATCACATGAGAAATAAGCCTGTTGTGGTCACCAAGTTTACAGAGTCAGGTGTTTCACAGAACCTCCCAGAGGTTGGTCTTTTTGAGTACGTGCGTGGAGACGCAAAAAGATGGCAGGGGCAAAGCTTTGAAGGCAGGGGGAGTCACAAGTGTTAAAATGTAATAGAACTGTAACCAATACACATAATTTAAGACTGTAGGTAAAAAGGAAAAAAGGTTGTCAACTAATGGCTTATCAATAGACTTTGAAACCACATTGTAATCTATCTGGAACAATCCAGAAGGTTCTGGAACAAGTCAGAAAAATAGACATTGACAGCACATGGAAATCCATCTAAAACAAGCCAGAATGTCCTGGAACAAGCCAGAAGTTTTAAAAACATCCATTTGATGGTGGATGCCATCTTTGATTTACAAATTCCATTTTCTTGGCTCACACCCTCTGCTAAACAATCGGAATTCCATTGAAGACATCACCTGTGTTCCTCCCACCAATCCAGCTTACCTGCGCACCCAGTAAATCTTCTACCTCTGTGAAACTAGCACTTCCTGGAGAGAATTCTCGACGATCTGCAATAGATACAAGAGATAAAAGAAAGCAAATTACATTTAATGTTTACCTTCTTCATGCTCCCCTGAAAGTCTGGAATTTGAGAGAAAAGGATCATGATTGAGCATCAGTAAAAGAACTTAGTGGACAAAAATGCAAGATACTTGATTTTTTACGAGGTAGTATTGACAGGTATATTGAGTCTAGGTTGAAAGAGACAATGTAAATAATTGAAACTGTAAATCAAAATCTGTAACTTTTGTTTTAAAAAACAACTATAGATGTGTTCTTGTTGTTGTTCAGGCACACCTACACTGAGAGGCAGTTGAGAGATGAGCCTGAAGGGTCATGCAAGGAAGCTGTCATAGAGTCCGCGGTTGGCTATTTTCTTATTTAATTCCATTCCCTTTGGTGTTTCTTTAGAATGAGTGTTGTGTACAACTCACTTGGGTAAGCATCAGGGGTGTGGAAGGACAAGCATTGTGCATCCCTCCTGCTGGGCTGGTTCTCAGGTTAGTCACTCTCTGTTCATAATTGTGGTATCTGACAAAATCCCCATAACATTACAAATAGTGACCTATTTACCTATACACCCCGATGAAGTAAAGCGAAAGTCCAACAAAAGCATGAAGCTAATAACTAATTTTAAAATGACGCAAAAGCTGAAAATGCAGGCTTTGCAGTCATAATGGAACATTGTGGGGACCAAACTGAAACTTCTGATGATCCCTAGGTCACCTCTAAGTGACACTCCTTCATCAAATGACAAGCCAAAAGAATGTCTAGCCCATGGGGCCACACATGAGAACCTTGGTAACTTTTAAATGATGTACATGCGGATGCTTTCCCCGGCATGTTTGTCTTTGATTGCACATGTATAGTGGGTCAGCGGTTCACCCTGTGCCTCAATATGGAAAGTAGTAAGATGGACAAGTTGCTATGGCCTCCTTCTGCAGATTCGATTCCTGACAACGTCGAACTGGCTCTTTGATAAGATCAGTGCCCATTTCAAATGATTGATATTCATTGTTAGCAAATATTTCTTTGCAAATGAACATACATCAATTTAATCTGCAAATCTGAAAAAGGAAACAAATTTACAATTACTGCGCATAATGCTATGAGTGGCGCTAAGAAACAAGACTGCTTCTCAAGTAGCACTCAAGACAGACTTCTGGATAAAATTAGCCCAATATCATCCTTGAAATGAGTTCGCCCCTCTAAATAGTATGTTGAAATGGAAAGCACGTAACACAATTATTCTGCTATTGTATGCCATCTCAACATTTAACCTGCAGTAATTATGTACTTTAGCTAGCATGTAGAGAGCTCCATCATAATTATGTACTCAGTGGTTATAGAAAGTGGTTCACTTTCTAGTCATTATTATACACAATGTGCCACTTGAGGGCTGGAGTATTGTGTAGTCTTTCAACATATTAATGTATCAAATTGTTAGCTAGCAGAAAGAAGATGTTTTTCAGTAAGGAAAATAACAACAAAAACAACAACATCGCAATAGTAAATGTGCATCGTTAGATAAACATTACAGAAGTGAATGAAAAAAAATGCTTTGTATAGGATCAACTTTTGTGCTAATGAAGGTATATACTCAATTGTTTGCGGAGTCCTTTCCGTGCAACCACCTCACATGAACTTGGCAAGTATGTATAAGGGAAAGCATTGCAAAAGGAATACACAGGCAAAAAATACCCTAGTCACTGGGGGCCAGATTTACCAGCATCTCATGCAGCGCAGTGCAGTAGCTGCAAATGCTGCACTGCGTGAGAAGGAGAGAGCAGGAGAGCGTCATATTTACAGATATATGACACTCCCCTCCCCTTTCCCTAGCACCAGCGCTAAAATCAGCAGTTGTGCACCACGGAGACACTTTTGCACCTTCCTGCAAGGGTATCTCTGTGAGTCTACCATAGGTTTTGTACTGGAAGGATATCCTTCCAGTAAAAATAAAATGCTTATTCAAACGTTTAAAACAAATCCACTTTGTATGTGTATACAGTGCAGCATACATGTGAAGTTGGAGAACAAGGGAGAAAAAAGCATTTCTCCTTCATAGCTCCTTTTTCAAGTGTGCACCGTTTTTTTTTTTTAATTTTCAAATCTGTTTATTGAATATAATGAAAACATAGGAAATCAAACAAGTGTGCTGTTTTTTAACACTCAACCCTGTCTACTTTTTTAAGTAAATTGGGTTTAGAGTCAGAAACCTCAGGTGAATGCATGGGAATGCCCATGCACCACCCGTGGTATGCCCGCTGCTTTGCATGACTTTTGCGGTATTTCCAGCGCTAAACAAGTTTGGCGCTGAAAAGTAAATCAGAAGAGAAGATTTTGCACTGTTGCTTCTCTTTTATGGTGCAAACATGGCGTAAAATCTTAGTAAATCTGACCCAACATGAGAAAAAGTTATACTAATGAAAGGCTTTGCCAGTTTTTACAGATTCTGAGCAGCAACTGAAGTAGTGAATTCTGGGTAAATGTTAGCTGGGCATTTCTATTGGAGGGGTATGCTGCGAAGTTTCTACGTGTGATCCTTGAGGGTCCTTAGGACTTTTAGTCAGCTGTAAATTGTTGTGGGTATTTCCTCTGTTGTGTTTGTCAGGGATGCTGAGTGGAGGCAGAGTTGACTCTTTAGGACCAGTCAGTAGGGTGTTGACACCATTAATGTTAGATAAAGCAAGTCAACCCTTGCTTTGATCCTTTGTCACTGTAAGTTGCAGATCTTTGGGCAAGATGAATGAACATTCCGTTTTGCAGGTTGAAAATTCCAAATATTTTTTTACTCGTAATTTGCGACTCGCAAAACGGAATGTACTGATGTGTCTCAGATACATTTAGCGATTCCCAATGGGAGTGCAAAAGACCTGCCTTATAAATCTTCATGGGGCAGGTCGCAATTTGCGACCCTTTAGGAATGGGTTACTATCACAGGGATAGTAGCCTGCCTGGGACAGCAGACAATCTGTGTTTTCTTTTTAAATAAAGCAACGTTTTATGTTTCAAATGCAGCCCGTTTTCCTTAAAGTTATTTCTTTTGCAGCTCTGAAGTAATCTAACACCAGCCCTCGGGGTTTGCTGATTATTTCATATACTGACCAAATGACTCCCTTTTTACTCTCCTTTGTTTAGAGTTACTTGGTTGGGGCTCAAACTCATTTTCTTGTATGAACAAGCACAGTCATAGTTTATTTTGGGAGCCTTGAGTGGCAGGGGCTCCCATTTTAAATGGTGATCTACAGTTACTCTACGGATGCAATCCTAGGGTAATGTTTGTTGGTGTGACTCGTGGAGACAAAGACGCAGTCAGTATTACTCCATCTACACAATAGTACATAAGTGTGTTCATTATAACAGGTCCCTTACCTGAGATATAGTTCTGGGACATATCGCCATGGACCATTACCTGCCGATCTTTCTGCAGGTCATGACAATGCATTGTGACCCTCATGGAACACTATATCTCTACGTGGAGACTCCTTCTCATCTCATTGTTATGCAATGAGGCATATATGGTTGCTTTGCACTGATTAACAGGGTCATACTGCCAAGCACTCAGACTTTTTCTGTCTCTTGGCTAATGGCAAGATCCACCACAGCCCTAGTCCTTCAATTTGTAGTGTTAAATCAACTTTGACTCAGGCCCTCATTATGAATTCCCTGGATTTATCCCTATTATGTCTGCTCTCTTGGAGTTACCAATAGCGGGGGGAGTTCCTGTAGATCTCATAATTATAATGGGGCTGGTAACTCCAAGACCATCAGAGTTATGAGGCCACTGATAATAATACTCTCCAGTTACCGTAATTGGATTTTTGTAATTTTGGTGTCATTTTGTTTATTAAATTGTTTTCTATTTTTATAAATTGGAGAGGGATTTTTATTGTGTGTTTTTTTGACTTTTTAACTGTTTTGGCAATTCTAAATGCTTTACACAGTTTCTTAAGTTAAGCCTGTCTTATGCCATAGCTACCAGGGGTGGAGCTCAGGTTTACTTATTGAACCTGTGTCTTGGACCTGGCAGATTTTGGACTTACTAATTGTGAATGGCTCCCTTCCTCCCCACTAAGAGCACATTTTCTTGCAGTGCCCGTCTGTGAGGAGCTGCTGCATCAGCCTGGAGGCCGCAACTCCACAAGATGAGCACCCACCAACATGGATCTAGAGCCCTCACCTGCTGAAGACCAACGTCTGCCTGCATCAGGCCCATACACCACCCTTGCCCAAAGCAAAGTCTCATCTGCCTTTGCCCAGACACATGGACTGCCAACAAACCAGCCAAGCGTGTGAAACTGCCATGCACAGCCCCTTCTCCGACTCTGAAGCCCAGGGATGTGAAGTCGCTGACCACAATGGCCTCTGTCTCTAGTTCACAATGCTCTTTAAGCAGGTAATTGATAGTGATCTTCACCTACGCATCATCTACCCTATAGTATTTATCGATGGTGAGTGAACTTCTATTAGAAGGAGAAGGGGGCAGGCGGGGGAGTCAAGCAGCATGAAGGATATCAACATTTCACTAGGCCTTCCAGAGAGATTGCCACCATTTATCATGTACCTGAACTACCTTTGCCCTGTGTGGTAGTTTGTTTTCCTGTATGATTGAAATACTTTAACTGAAAGATAAGCACTGGGATGGGGAAAGTAGATTATTGTGTCTTTTGTTTGACTGTTGCGTTCTGAGCACTTGCTTCCAACTCAACCTTCATGAAAAGCCTTTGGCTGGTCGTCAGAGCTACACTGACAGTCAATTGTGTACAATGTGCATTTATCCAGTTTGAAGAGCTGCCCCAAAGTGCGACCTCAGGGCAACAGTAGCAAACTAGCCCACAACATGGTTGAGCCGAGTATCCCCTGCCTGCACCGAATGTTAGTCTGATGCTGATGGTCAGAATTCCGCAGGACTCCATCAATGGCACTCCGCACATTTGTATTGAATCCATATTCTCGTGTTGCCGTTAAGCAAGAAGCACATCTGAGTGTAAGTGTGGCTGTGATACATTGGTGCAGCTAGCACGAGGTGCACCATGGGATACCCTGAGGGATAGCTCATTGAGACCAATCAGTGCAATGAACACTACGCTTGGACATGATTGAGCCTGCTCTGGGTTTAATGAGATAATAGGGTCTGCCCAGATGAAACTTCTGATGATCTCTCGTGAGAAGATGTATTGACTATATCTAGTTCTTCCTCATTAGAGGGTTATTTTTGACCATCATATCCTTTCCCACCTCCTCATTCTCCTCCTCCTGATTTATCTATTCCCACACACGACACAGCTTTCTTTCCACCACAAAGGACCA
This sequence comes from Lissotriton helveticus, assembly GCF_964261635.1. Taxonomy (NCBI): domain Eukaryota; kingdom Metazoa; phylum Chordata; class Amphibia; order Caudata; family Salamandridae; genus Lissotriton; species Lissotriton helveticus. The sequence goes on along the minus strand of NC_136057.1, from coordinate 1,137,364,771 downwards.
AGCTATATTTTGCAATGCGTGCATTGTGAAGATATTTATGTGGCTGGCCCCGTGTTTGTACAGTGTGTGGTAAGGTAAGGTAAAGTAAGGTAAGGTAAGGTAAGGTAAAGTTTATTGTGCATAGTTAATTAAAACCAGTGCAAACATGTTACAAAAGGATCATAAAATATCATGATTTAAAACCGTTAAAAAATTGAGCATATAATTAAATAAAAGAACAGTGTGGGTGTCGATGCGCCTTTTTACAAAGATTGGACAATGGGTTCCTTTACTTCCTTCTGACAGTCTGCTTGGTAACCTGTGTCTACATTGTTGATCCCCGGTTTTAGGGGTCTTGGAATTCTTTGCTCGACCATCGCGAGGAATTTGACGTATCTGCAGTTCAATTTGGTGTTTTGAGGATTCAGGCAGGCGAGCACCGTTTTGATTATTTATATTTGTCTTTGCCTTTTTTTTTTTTTTTTTTACTGCTTTGTGCTAACGCATTATTGTTTTGATGCGCTCGTTCCTTGAAGGCCACAAATACCAGCAGCACAGCCTAATGCTAGAAGGGCCCGGCCTGGCAGAGGTCACCGGAATCTCGGTTGGTGTACCTTCTAGCCTCGCATACTTTCTGGCCTTAGCAACCATCGCTTTGGACATGGACTCCCTATTCCGCGCATGCGCTACACTGCAGGCAAATTAATGATCTACTCAAAATCTGCTGCGGCGCAGCCTGTCCGATCCAACTTTGATCGCTTTTCGTACAGAAGAAAATGTGTTTTTAATAATTGTAGGTGGCACAGCCGAAGGTCTGAGGCAGGGTAAGGTCAATACTAATGATGTTAATTGAGAACTATTCCGAAAACAAACTGTACAATATTATACTCAGTGAATACCAGTTAGGCCAGCCAAAATCTAGGGCGAATGATCCAAAAACTATTTTAAATAATTCATCAGCCCCTAATCAAACTGCTGTAAATAGTGCCTGCCTTCTTTGTCTCCACCCAGTAGCCAAACATCTATCTCACAGAGTCAGTAAATCTTGGCAATACGTTTTGGACAAAAATGAACTGTCAGCTGTGTCTGTCTGAGTTCTACAACTTTGATGTATTATACAGTTGTGCTGTGCATTTTAGATTACAGCTCATAGATATAAACAGTTATAAAGAGCGAGAGACGGGTGAGGTTACTTTGCAGGCCTGGAATTGTAAGAGGAACCCTAATTCAGGCCAAAATGTAAGGACAAAATTAATTTGTTACTGCCGCATCTGAGGCAATCGCACAATACTAAAATAGACGACGGCCAGAAGTAAAGTCAAATTAGGTTTTTGTTCTTCCTTTTTTATTACACATATGATCATCAAGCGACCATTCACATAAACTGGCAATATTTAAATATGAAAAAACTAGAAACATATACACACCAAACTTAGGGGCCGATTAGGATGGAGGATTTTCCGCCTCCTCCGGGCCGGCGGAAGCCACCTCCGGCCCGGAGGAGGCGGAAAATCCTCTGCGGAGTCACCAAAGACCCACCGCCGCATTACGATGGCTGGTGGGTCTTGGTTTCTGTCCGCTGCTTTTCCGCCGCGGTCGGATTACAACCGCTGCGGAAAAGCTCTCCTTTGGCTGGCAGTGTCTATCAGACACCGCCAGCCAAATTAGGAAACATTAGTAAACATGCTTTTCCGCGGCGGTTTTTCCGCCGTGGAAAAGCATGTGTACTTTTGATTTTGGGGGCCCGTTGCGGGCCCCCAGGGTGTGGACGGGTGGGGGGTGCACATGGGGGGTACCTATGGTACCCCCCAGCATTTACATGCACAAAGCGGCAGGCACCGCGCGGTGCCTGCTGCTTTGTGCATGTAAATGTAAAACATGCACTTTTAACATTGCGGCGGGTGCTGCTTGAAGCAGCACCCGCCGCAATGTTAAATATCCAGGATGTGACCGCCAGGGTGGCGGTCACATCCTAATTTGCACGGAGGGACCCCGGGGGTGGGGGTGGGGGTAAAAACGCGCCAGGACATCAACACCTTCCTCAGCAAACTTTTTATTTTTGGTGCAGGGGGCTTGGCGAGGGCAATAGTGCGCCTCTTTGGTACTTCTCGACAGACGCCCCACCCCGCGTAAAGCTGGCCCTTTCCTCACACTGGGAAGTTATTTTTAGTTGGCACGTCTGGATCCCAGACATTTGTTTTAAAAGTAAAGACTCCTCAATGGTTAATTCTGATCCTGAGTTGCCTCAGACTGAAAATCAAGGAGAAAGTCTTCTATACTGTGAAGTGAGAGCAGCGACAGACAGCTACACAAGAAACAGGACTATGTGGTACCGTAAAGAAATGTAAATGTGTGCAATTGTTAGACCTGTCAGCCGTAATGTTGTCTTCCCCCAAGTATTTGCCTTACTCCTCCAAATTTGCCTGAACGTGCTATGTTGGTCTTAGGACTCTATGCACTTTACCACTGCTAACCAGTGCTAAAGTATTTGTACTCCTACCAGGGGATACCATAGATGAACGCGATTGGAACTATAGTTGTACACAGTTGCAACTATTAACATCAAATTGTAACTTACGTATCATTCACTTTAAATTTCTGACAAGTGCCAAAGGTGTGATGCATTAAATGCAGACTTTTTGCATATGTCTTGGGCATGCCCCCAGATCCATATGTATGGGCAAGAAATTACAAGCGCACTCATGACTATGCTGAATGAACAGATACCGAATGCACCACTTATTTGCCTATTAGAAATATACAAACTCAGACAAGCGAAGAGATGGAAATTTGTAGCTGTAGCACTATTACTTGCCATGCGTCGTATTGCAAATAGATGGGGTAGCAAACGACCTCCCAGACTTAAAGACTGGTTTACTGGCATGTCATACTGTAAAGAGACACTAGAGGTTTATGTGGAAGAATTACCGCAAGCACCCATGCCTAGAGACTTTTGGGAACCTCTAGTACAGTACCTTCAAGCAACACATGCGGACAGCTGAACTACATTGTAATGTTTGATTGCACATGATAAGCTTGCAATATCTGTTTACACAAATGTAGTGGAAGGTTGATACAACAGATGTTAGGATTATAAAAATGTGCCAAATGTGCTATATGGTAGCGAACTGCGGATATTTATAATTGTCAGATGATCGGGATTTGTTAGAATATTGAATAGCTTAATAATGTACAAGACCATAGGTGCCTTTTGATACGTAATTGTATGCATGAGCAGGAAGTACTCGGTTTGTATTGTGTGTGTTTTCATTGCTTACCATTTAAAAAAAAAGAAAAACTGTACAGATACACAGTTTTATTGATAAACCACTTAGCATACAGCACTGAAATGATAATGCATGGATATGGGGATTCTGTGAATATTTATGAATTGTGCTTCACCAATTAAAGTGGTTTTATGTTTTTTGATCATAAAAAAAGTATGTGTACTCACGCCCTAAAAACATGGTAACATTGGCTTTTACCCATCTGCATGTGTAATTTACCTCTAAGTGCTTAGAAAATTGGTTCTACATGTATACCCAGGGCTTGTAAATTAAACACTACTGCTGGGCCTGCAGCACTTATTGTGCTACCCACTTAAGTAGCTTCGCCAACCTGTCTCGGCCCTGACATTTCAGCCTGTGTGTGCAGTTTCAAAACTACCATTTTGACCTGGCAAAACAAACTTCTTGCCAGGCCTAAACCTTCAGTTTTAAAGCAATGTATATAAAAAGTAGGACATGTACTTTTAAGTTTTGCTTGTCCTGTTAGTGAAAAACCCCCAAAATCAGTTGGAACAACTGCAAGGCCCACCTCTCCCATAGGATCACTTTGGGGTTGCCTTATGACATGTAATAAGGATAGGTTACACATGGGAACAGGTACACAGTTCCTGTTTGGTGTCTTTTGAATTTGTATGAAAAATCCTCTTTGATGGTAAAGTCACATTTTGAATTACAATTTTGAAAATACCATTTTTAGAAAGTTGGCATATTTCTGCCTTTACCATTTAGTGTCTGCAGCCTGTTTCTGGACCACATGACCAGGCGTAGTTGGCAATTTGTCTTTGTGTATTCCTCCCAGACAACCACACACAAAAGAAACCTATGTGTGCCTGGATGGGCCATCAAGGGCAGGACGGAGGCAGCTGGACGCAACCCCACTCACACCTGAATAGGCTGTGTCTTGCCTTAATACATATGATGTCATAATCCCTGTAGTTAGTCTGGAGCCAGAGCAGGGGAGGTAGGAAACCTGAGCACTTCAAAGGGAATCCATCAGAGATTTTTTCCACTTCAAAGAAGGCACCAGGTATAAATATTGGCACTTAGACACCAACCCTTCAGTACACTACTGGACATGGGGAAGACTCTGCCAAGAAGAATGACTGCTGTGTTACTGAAAGGACTGACACTCTGCTGGACTGCTGTCCTGAAGGACTTCTGCCCTGCTGAGCTGACCTGCTACCCTGCTGCCCATTTGCTTGCATGAGAAGGATTGGACCTGCTACCTGTACCCAGGACCACCAAAGTGACTCCAAGGGCTAGACACTTTTAACCAGAACTTGGACTCTGCAACAGTGGGTCTTACCCTGCCAAGTGGTGCCCCCTCAGTCCTGGGCCCTGGGAAGCAAGTCTGAAGGTGATCTGTTAGCCCATCTGTGAATCCATTATGGCCAATGCATCTCCTCTATTGTGAAGCGCCACCTCAAGTAGAAATAATGCATTCCTCTGATGCAAGAACTCTCGCAGCCCGCAGCCCCATCAGAACCGCCTCTGCGTGATGCATGCCCAGTGCAGGCTTTTGCATCACAAGCCCCTCATCGATGGCAACCATTATGACAATACAGGACTTCACATCGCAGCCTCACAGCTCCCCAGGAACAATGTTGCTCGACGCATCTCTAACCTGTACCTCGCATCGCCTCATCTGCGCGACACATCCTCATCATGGGACCTCGCAATACTCCGCAACCAGGATTTAAGGTACTCTTGATCAGCAGGCCTAACAGGGACCCTGTTGCCAGCCCATGTACAATTTCATTTAACATGAACTTGTGACTTTGTCCTGGTCCAGCAGGACTAGATAACCACAGTTAGCATGTTGTGCTTTTTGGCACTATATTCTTGGACATTTTTAAAATTACATAACCTCAGTTCCACTGATTTAATTTGTGTCATTTCGGTCTTTTTTTATTTATTAAATCTTACTCTTTTTTTCTAATTTGGTGTTGGATTTTTTCTTGGGTTATGTTTTCACATTATCACTGTTTGAAGCACTGCATGCATTATTTACACATTTCCTCTAAGTTAAGCCTGACTACTCTGTAGCAAGCTACCAGAGGTGGAGCACAGGATAATTTGAAGTTTGATTGTGACTTCACACTGACAAGAATTGTGGTTGCTGCTTTAGAAGAGTTTCATCCCCCTCAACCAGTAATTCAATTTCTTAAAGAAATTAGTTAGTCAGATATAAAATGTGCTGGTGAACCTATCTTATACTATGTGCTGTGCATTTGTAGGTTGAGTCTACCTGACAGAGCAAGATCTTACAGGGGCTTACAGCCCCTCCATTCCTTTCCATTGATTAGCTTTATTGCCAGTCAAATTTGCTAACTTCGTATTCAATGGCTTTTGTCCCAGCTTGTCCTTCTTGGGTTTCCACTCCCCTAGAACATAGCCTCGTAACCATCACTCTGAGTTCTTGATCGCATAATACTTTTTTACCAGGCAATACTATTGGGGCTGTCTTACATCATTATAGGCCCCCTGGCAATGAAGTGCACTGGGCCTTGCCTACACAACCAATCACAGGAATACAAATATTTAACAGCAAATTAGTGTTAAATTATGGTCTAGAATGGTTGGATTCTATCCTTCCATTGACCACTTTTAGGGAACTTTTTTCTTTCTTTTTGGTTAAGGACCCCATTAGAGTTTATGGATTTTCCATTCTCTCCTTCTGCCCCCCCTCTTTTCCCATCAAATGCCTATTCGTGCACCCTGTGTTGCTCTCTGGTGAACATCTCACCTGCCCTCTCACTCTATGTTGTTTTCACCCTCGTGTGCTATGCCCTAGTGATGTTGTGACTGTTGGATCCTTCTTGCACTTTGTATGCTTCTTCTGCTTCACTCTAAATCATCACACATTTGTGCACCAGTGAAATTACACGACTCTCAGCAGCAGTTGCATTATCACACCTTTTCCTTTTTGAATGTAGTTATTTTGATGATGTTGCCAGCACTGGAGGAAAATCTTGATGCTATAGAGCATTGCCAAAAGGCATTCACAGTGCCAATAGGTCCCAAAGATGAAACCTATTCGCTTTGACAATAATTGCCTTAAACTGCAGCTGACTATCTTATACTGTGTGTAATTTCTTTTCTCCAATTTTTTGACTTGTATATCCACACTGCTTTTGTCACAGGCTGAGGTCATACTACTATTTTAAAGCCATTTTTCCTCATTGTATTGAAAGGAATTCAAATCAGCGACCATCAGGTAGGAACAAACATCTGAAGTGATTGTATTACCAGCTAAGCATTCCTATAAGAACAGTGCACCCCCCTCCCATTAATTGGGCTCATACTTACTGTTGATTTGAAGTGTATGCACTGTGTTTGTTGAAATGTCTTGTAATTTTAAACATCGTCTCTACACCCCAGTCCATTTGCAGTCAGGATCACAGTTCCTGCAGTATGTGTGGAGTAGTTTCATTGTGTAAATTTAAATTCATCATAATAAAAACCAGTGAAAGATCAAAACAAAAATAAAAATGAACTACCTAGTGCAGTCAAGGTGATCTAAGATGAAAAATAAAGAAAAAAGAATATTGCAAACGCCATAGATACAATTGCTCACAAGAATAAAATAGTTAAACGTCTGGATCGGTACTGCTATGGTCCTCTAGCTGGGGTTACACTATGCCCAGAGTTTTCATCAGTTTCCCAATCGTGGTAAAGATTTGTAGCACAAAGCACGCCCTAGTTGTTTCTCTTACTCTCCATAGCGAAAACTCTCTAAAAGCTGGTAATAAATGCTTGCTACAAATGTCACTTAAACTTGAACAGATACATACATTGTGCTCTAAAGTTTCATTGTAGTTGTGACAGATACTACAAGAGCTGTCAAACTGATTCAGGAAATATAGAGAAGTCGAAACCTTAAGAATTTCTGTTTAGTTGCAGCCTCCTGGGTGGGATCAATTTATTAGTCAGTGCCATCTTAACGCATGGGCACGCTGGGCAGTTGCCCGGGGGCCCCTCAAGCATAGGGGTCCCCTGTAGACCAGAATTTAACACTAATTTGCTGTTAAATATTTGTATTCCTGTGAGTGCTTGTGTAGGCAAGGCCCAGTGCACTGCTTTTCCCAGGGGCCTATAATGCTGTGAGACAGCCCTGATAGTAGAGCTTGGAAGAAAAGTATGATTCGATCAAGAACTCTATGTGGGGGTATCTTGTCACCCTGAGCAGGATGGATATCCAGAGCGACTCTGTAATCCCTTACGGAGGGTGTTTTTATTGGTTAATATTGGCATAATCAGCAGGTCCTCAATAGGCGGGAGGTTGTGTTCACTTAGTAGAGCTGCAATGGTTTTTCCCCAAGAGTATGGTGTCTGGCAGAGGGCTGCACGGCAGCTCTTGACAAATCAGACCCCTCATGGAGCCATTGCTGGAATTAGCACAATCACAAAAGTAATCATTATTTTGGGATACATAGGCATACTTAATAGAAGGAAGATATAGTTCAAGGCGGCTCATGATATGACAAGTTGAATATTGAAGATTCAATAACTGTGCACTTTGCATACAAATTGTTTCTAATTTGTCCATTTGCTTCACCTTGAGAACTAGTGCAGCATAGTATGAGACTTGAAAAAGTTTGGCACTTAATGCTTTGGCCATCCTAATAACTGGGTAAACCTTTTCAAGGATTTGGCTACTATGGAGGATGCAGATTTTAGTTTCTGCAGGTGTTGCAAGGAGGACAATTTAGTACTAAAAAAAAGCCCAGGTACTTGGGGGTGGCTGATGTTTCCGACAATCCATTTTTCAAGTTTTCAATGAAAATTCCTGGTCTGCTTCTTAAAGGGAAAGCCATTTATTCACATAAAGCGATTAGTAACATTCTTTGATCTTTTTATTAAATTAGTAAGGCAGGTATAATCTGTTTACAGAAATGTATCAAGAGAAATATGGTTGGAGTCATCACTAATGCAAACATTACAAACAGGTTCCATTTAATAATTAATCCCTATTCTAAATAAAAGTCCAGAATTAAAAGCCAATAGCACCTGTAAACATTTTGAGAAAAGAATGGGATCAAAAGAGCATGGAAGTTTAAGATCTAATTAGGTAGTCAAACTCCCCATAAAGAACAGTCTGTCTATGAAACTCAATCGAATTTCAATATCCAAAGAATATAAGCATAAAGTTGCAGTGGTAATCTATGCAAATAAAGCCTCAACAGGGAAAATAAGGGACAGCAGGTGCAGCAGTAGCTACAATCGTCAGGGACAAGAAGGGTGGTTAACATTTTCCAAGAGAGGCTAGGAGCATCTCCTCAGAAGAAAGCCTCCAGCCTAAGTCCCTATTCTAGCTAGAAACATGCACGAATATAAAACACAGAATACAAGTAAACAACATTATTGCAAGTCTTATCACTTCAGACCAATGGAAACACACCTTTTGATTGTGAGCAGGCTTTGTTCTTCCTTGGAAGCGTTAACCTTGGTTCCCAGGGAATCTTAATGCAGAGTCTATTCTATCATTTATTGAATGTTTCACTGCATTACAATGAACTATACTAAAGGCAGAAACATTTACTTGCAGATTTCTAGTTAGGTAATGCTTTTGTCTTTCACGTAAGTGAGAGTTATTAGTAAAATATTCAATTTGCTATTCAATAATATATGAAAACTACATAAATAGGAAGTTTAAGCTTGGTGCAAACAAGAGCATGTAGCTTAAACAAAATAATACATTTTATACAACTGGAACATTCTGCAGTAATGACGAAGATTCTAAGAAAGTCACTTTAAGGTTAAGCTATCAAATACATTTGTGCATAGTTCAGCAATTACTGAAGCTTTTATTAGTGTAAGAGAAATATAACAGAGGCCTAGCAGTGAATATGCCTGCCTAATGCATTTTGAATGTTTTGACTACGTGTTATCTTGCAGTGTGTTTTCATGTTAATATCCGAAGCAAATTACCAGCTTTGCTAATTAATTTTAATTAAAATGTTCCTCTTTCTCAGGTGTTTTACCTGTAACCAAATGTTTGAGTGGAGCGACATGTTGAGTTGTAAAAGAGCACCGTAGATACCCAAAGCAGAGAGTTTGAACCATAGTAGATTTAGGTTTACCTTAAGGAATGTAGCAGATAAATATACAAAGGAGATGTTTATGGATTAGATTTGATGTAATGCCTTGCGGATCAGGAGGATTAACAACGTAATATTGCCAATTGTTGCGCAACTGGGTCTGAAACCTGTTTGAAAAACTGGCAGAAGGTTGTTTAAGGTAGCCCATTCCATAAGAAGGATACTACGGGGCAGATTTATGTTGCGAATGCGCCACGTTTGCGTCACGCAACTGCGGCGTAAACGTGGCGCATCCCTACGACCCATTTACATTGTGACGCATCTAGGCAGATGTGTCACGTTGTAAAGCCCTGCGCCACTTGTGGGCGTTCCACCGCAGGGTGGGCGTTCCGGGGCAGGTGCGCCTCGCAAAAGTGGCTGAGTGAAATCTATAAGATTTCACTCAGTCACTTTCAGGCCAATGCTGCGTCAAAACCCTGCACCTGCTTGAAGCAGGCGTAGGTCTTGGCGCAGCATTGTAAAGATGGGGCACCCCCGAGCCTTGCTGGAGCTGCGTCGCGCTTGCGACGCAACTCCAACAATGCACCACCTTTACGGCACAGATGCGTCACACATCTGTGCCGTTTTTACCCCATGGTGCGCCGCATTGTAAATGCGGCGCACCATGGGTGGCGGAGCAGCGACGCAAAATAACTGGCGCATCCCTGGGGATGCGCCAGTTATCATAAATCTGCCCCTACGAGAATAGGGAAGTAATTTGCCATCCTCGTCCAGAAGAGCTATCAGGCGGTAGTTAACTGGAGCACATTTGGGGGCCTTTATATATAAGGGTTTGAATAATGGCCCCCTGCCAGGAAATAGGGATCGAACTTGAAAATATTATACAGTTGTAGACAGACCTCAGTATCTGGCTCCACAGTAATGTATCATGCTTTAAGACAGTGATGGGGACACCATTGGGAACTGGATCTCAGAAATTCCTGCATTTTGTTACAAGAAATGCTTTCTCCTCCTCTGTGATTTCCAAGCCTGCAGTAGTAAAGCTGTGGTGCGTTCTGTAGACGTTGTGGCTTCTCACAGGGGAACACATGCAGATGGGACTGGCACTGCTCTATTACTCCTCTAAGCAGTGGGGGCTGCGTGGGTACTTAAAGGTCTGTTTAGTCCAAGGCTGTCACTTCAATTGCCAGAATTACAGACAAAAGCTGTCCCTAAAGGGGTTGATGATGATGGACTGGAGATACAAATAATGGAGGGTCTATAAAATGTAATGATGGGCGGTCATGCTAAGCGCTATCAAAATTAGGGTGCCGAATATCAAGGCTTCACAGTCATTTCCACCTCTTTCATCCTCCACAAGACACTTCCTGCCACTATATTGCACACTTTCAGGTTCTTTTCATGCCTCCTCTCTCCCTTTGTCACTTTTTTTCTTTGCCTTTGTCTTCCTCCTTCTTCCCGCCTGTTGTTTTTTCTCTCTATTGCTTTGGGTCAATGTCTGCTGAGGAGACATAAATGTCTGTTACCAAAAATGAGTGCCAGTGGGCCACACCTGGAACCATCGGCTCACATCTAGCACTGCCACAGAGGGACTGCTTGCAGATAGTCAAACAGCACAGGAGGAGAACCAGTCCCACCTCCAATGTGACTTTAGCACAATGATGGCCACATGTGGAGTGCTGTTGGTGCATTTGGTATGTGACTTCAGGACTCATGTCAGAATGCTCCTGTTCATTGAAATACGGGGGCATTAGGATGAAGTCATATCCCATTCCCTCTCCCTCTCAGTGTTTGTAGCCTATGTCTGAAAGATTCACTATACTTATTTTATTAGGTGCAGTAGCATAACTGCTAAAAACAACCAGACAGTCAACATATCTGACTTCAGGGGCTACATATTAATATATGATAACAAATATCCCCAATTGTACATGGAAATGTATTTTCCAAGTGGATGTTGCAAATATCTAAGGAGGTCTGTGATCATATAAAGCCATAGGACTTCAGACCAAGTGCCTTTATAAAGCTATGGGACTCCTTATAATATTTCCTGTTGGCATATTGTAAGACATTGGGTTACTGGTTGGGGGGTGAAATCCTTCTCAAGCAGCAACCACAATGCTTCTGAGGGTGAGCACAAGCAAACCCTAAATTAACCTCTGGTTAACACTCGGGTAGCTTGGCACTGAAGAGTCAGGCCTAACTCAGATGTAATGTGTAATGTATCTGTTCAACACTTCAAACAGTAACACAGTAACACAGTGGAACCACATCACAAAAGGATCCCACAAGAGATTTAGAAAAATAGAGTCATTTTTAATAAATAAAACAAGACCAAATTGACAAACATTCGATCAGTAGAACCAGAGATATGCAAGTTTAAAGATTTCAGTGAAAATAGTGCCTGAAGGCGTAAAGCGCCAACTGTGGAGATCTGGTTGTGCTGGGTTGGGACAATGTCTGAAGTTCCTGCTGACTGCGATGGAGCGTGGGCTGGCTATAGGAAACCCAGTAAGGCCCACTGAACAGAGTACCCTAAAATCTTGGTTTGTAGAGTGTTGCGATGATCCGTGTCGAAGGTTCATTGCGCAGCCGAACCGATGTGTCGGTTCTGAGATGCAGCAGAGCTGCGATGCGAGGTCCTGTTTCATCATCTGGGATCCCTTGGACAAGGACTTGCAATGTGAAGTCGAGCATCAAGGATGTGTCATGCAGTCGGGTGATGTGAGACTGTGATGCAGAATCAGGCATTGTTGTTGAGCCTGCTGTTGAAAAGGGATACGAGGGCCTGCCCCAAGGATGTGCTGCACAGTAGCAATTCTGATGAGGGGACAGCAATGTGTCACAGGTCATTGCGATGGTTCTAACCCATGCAGCAATGGTGATGCATTGGTTCTGCTCGGAGTGGCGCCACCCTGCAGAGGAGGTGCATCGTTTCATTCGATCCACAGAGGGTGGTAGAACACCTTAAGCCCACTACCAAGGGTCCAAACCTGGGATGGCACAACTTGGCAGGGTAGACTCACAGATGTCAGAATCCAGTTGCTGAGTCAAGGTTTTTGGAACCTTCTGACTCTGTGGCTTGTGTAGGAGGCCAGCCAACTAGCCCTTGGAGCCACTTTGGAGTCCTAGGTTCAACAAATGTAAGTCCAGTCCTTCTCACTCAGTCAGGAGGACAGCAGGTCAGCACAACAGGGCAACAGTCCTTCAAGGCAGCAGTTCAGCATTGTGGCAGTCCTTTTAGCAGCACAGAATTCTTTCCTCCTCACAGAGTATCCACAGGTCCATAATTGTACTGAAGAAGTGGTGTCCTCGGCATCACACTGGACTCATCACTCATAACGAACGACAGATCATCACTGTCTCCTCATCATTTTTCCACATGCTTCACCTGCTTTGAAAGACATTCAGATGGATCCCCAAGGAATCCAGTAAGACGGTCATCCATGTACTCATCACCAGCAGACTTGACTATGGCAACGCACTCTACGCCAGCGTCACCTAGAAACAGCCCAGGAAGCTACTGAGCATTCAAAATGCCACAGCCAGACTGGTCCTCGAAATCCCTGGCCACACCCACATAACACAACACCTCTGTCAACTCCACTGGCTGCCAGTCAACAAGAGAATCACCTTCAAGCACCTCACTCATGCCTATAAGGCTCTCCACGAGGCAGGTTAAGCATATCTAAACCATCGCCTCTCATTCCATGCACCCACCAGACAACTTCGCTCTGCCCAACGTGCCTTGGCCCCTATACCATGGATTCACAAGACCGGAACTGGAGGAAAATCCTTCTCCTACCTCACCACCAAGTACTGGAACACCCTGCCCCTCCAACTCAGGCAATCCCCGTCGCTGACGCAGTTCAGGAAGGATCTTAAGACCTGGCTCTTCGACTGAGACTCCACGCCCATAAGGATCAGCAGCCCTCCCCTCATTACATTGAGACCCTCATGGGTGAGTAGCCATGCCATGGATGTATGATATTACAACGCGGTTTCTACACAGCGGTACCATTACAACGCGTCAATCACAACGCAAGTCGTTACAACGACTTGCGCTGGAGGCACTAGATTTGGAATAATATGATTTACTATTCCAACTCCAGCCTACGTTACAGCCTACGTTACGTTACAGTGAGGAAGGTGTTGGAATTGTAACTCATGCAATTCCTTAGTACATAGCGCCATCCAGCGCAAGTCATTGTAATGACTTGCGTTGTGATTGACGCGTTGTAATGGTACCGCGGTGTAAAAACCGCGTCGTAATGGTTGTCTCCCCATGCCATACAAGCTCCTGATTGATTGATCCAATATTTAAACTTGGTGCCCACCCTCTGGAAGTTGGGAAAGTGTCTAGTGGTTTCTGTTTGAAGTCCCCAGGTATCCTGCCTTTCCTGCCATGGCTCCAGACAAATTACAGGAGCTATGCAGCCCTTTTATTCGGAAGCAGGACACAGCCTATTCAAGTGTAAGCAGGGCTGTGCCAAGCTTCACCCTCTCATCCTGCTGGTGATGGCCCACCCAGGCCCACCTAAGCTCTCTATACTGTGTGGCTGGCTAGGTGGAATGCACAAAGCTCAACTGTCAGCTACACCTGGTCATGTGGCCCAGAGACAGGCTACAGGCACTAAATGGCTAAGGCATGAAAATGCCAACTTTCTAAAAGTAATGAACAAAAAAGACATTTTCAAAATTGTAACTTAAACTGACTTCACCATAAGTTGGAGTTTTTCGTTATAATTCCAATGGTACCAAAGATGAACTGGTTACCTGCTCCCAAATAGAAATTACAGCTTATCAAATGTAATAGGTAACTCCAATATTATCCTATGGGAGAGGTAGGTCTTGCAGTAGTGAAACACACATTTAAGAGTTTTTCATGGACACATAAAGGCACTGCACCCCATCCTCTCGGCTATCCAGCACCTACCCTACGGGCGACATATATGTATTAAAAAAGAAGGTGTGGGCTTGGCATAAGGTTTATTTTGCCATGCCAAAATGGTAGTCTTAAAACTGCACACACAGGCTGCAATGGCAGGTCTAAGACATGTTTAAAGGGCTACAAAAGTCGGTACCACAGTAAGTGCTGCAGGCCCATTTGTAGCATTTAATTTATAGGCCCTGGGTACATGTATTACAGCTTTAATAGCAACTTATAAGAAGATTTAATATGCCAATTAGGGATAAGCCTCTGTTATAATGTTTAAAGGAGTGAGCAAATGCACTTGTCAGAGTCAGAAAGCCACCAAAAACAGTATCAGCAAACAATGGAGGAGGGAGGCAAAAAGTCTGGGCTAAGGTCACCCTAAGGCTGATAGGTATAACAGATAAGTTATTTCTTATGAGTTGTCAGCCTCATATGGAGAGGCAGTTTGTGTGGCTGTTTCTATGAGATGTGTGGCAGGAAGATAGTCTAAATGCGTGGACTATAGGTATGTTGCATGGCCTCTCCAGTGATTGGAATAACGGCTTCTCCATTGAGAGAACATGGCAGAAGAAGTAGTTGTTATGGCATCTCCAAGTCAGAGGCCCCATCAGGTGATTCGCTCAGAGCGTCCAGTCTCTGCTGTCAGAGGCCTTGGCAGCTGCACATGCTGAAGTGGACAGAAGGTCACCAGTCACCTGTAATTTGTTTTTACCAGTGACAAGTGCCATTCTTTTGTTAATAAGGCCGGGTCTGATGTTACTACGCACATGAAATAAGAAATTAATTCCTGCATGCAGGGATATTAGAACACTATTATAACAATAAAACTATGTCCTTATTCCCATTGCTCAGTATTCGATATTATAAACACTCTCAATACTATTTTTACAGCATCAAGAGATGTCAAACTGGGCTGCACTTCTTCTGATGATATTTAATTATAGGTGGGATCAATAACTGCTTCTATCAGGTGATATCCATATTAGGCTCTCACTCCTGTTTGGGTTTCTTTGTTGGTCCTCATATGTGACAAACGAGAAGTGTATGATCAGTTTCTGGAGTTGTGAACCCACAGCCTGCTGGGCCTTACCTCCCCCTGATACACCTTCCTTCGAACAGTTTTAGAGGTTGTGGGATCACCCCAACCTACCTCTCCTTGGATGAAGATGTCTTAATCCTCGGACCTTTAAAGTACTATTGCCTGGTGATGGTTTGAAAAGTAAGATGCCAGGGGTTCCCAGATACTAACCCTCTTTTTGGACCCGTTTATGCAGTCCAGTCTACCTATGTGCCTCGCTGAATTTAGCCAACCTGGGCAGGGTACTAGAGACCCCATTAATGCAGATTTCCCCCTTTTGCTATTATTACCAGGATTAATAAAAGTTGCTCTTGCAGTTTTCTATTCCTCCCTTTAAATCCAGCTCCCTCTAAAACACCAAATATAATAAAAGAGAGGCTTATCTCTATTCCCTTTTTCATAATAGCCGTTAAGACCTTACCCACTTCTTCAGTAAGCTTGAGTTTCTGGACCTTGCCAGAACATGTGTACATCATCTGCCTTCGCAAATTCACATTTCGGGCAGGACTTAATTTTTTCTCCCATTTTGGATACTTTCTTAGGGGACCAGTAAGCTCTGTATAAATTAAACAGATAATTTCTTCTTAAGGGTGCACATCTAACAAAATACCAAAGTGTAGTTATAGACACTTGCCAGAGAGAGGTTAAGTCTGCTGCAGGTAGGGCTTCTTTCCACCTTTCTTCCGGCAAAGGGGTTGGGGTCATCTTCTTCTTGAGCCAGGATCCAATACCATTTAGCCCCCTCTTTTTTTGAGAGTTGGTTCTGCAGATTATTTCCTCCCAGTCGGTGGTGAATCCCACATTAAATTGATCTCGAACCCAGCTTGCTTATTGCAAATATTTAAACTTAGACAGCCTATTATTTGTTTTCTGCGCCAGATAGTCCCAAGAGATTGACTTGTCCTCATCCATCAGCTGACCTAGTGAGTCTAAGAAGCACAGAGGGGTTCCAGGGGATTTCCAGATTGGGGCCATTTGGCTATGGTAAGACATACCTTGGATTCTCCTGACCTGTATCCATAACTTACATGCTGCAATCAACACTCTTAGCCACACCTTTTTGAAATATTTGGGGTGGGGAACATCCTTTTCAACGCAACTTTTACCATGCAGAGCCTTTACGACGCAACTATTACAACGCATGTCATTACAACGCATAGCGCTGGGGGGCGCTCTAGGATAGGGAATAGATTTAATCTACTATCCAACACCTTCCCTACTATCCACGGGTACTGGAGTTGGAATAGTAAATTAAACTATTCACTATCCAGCGCCCCTTAACGCTATGAGTTGCAACAGCATGCGTTGTAAAAACTGCGATGTAAAGGCATGCGTGGTAAAAGCATGCGTTGTAATGTCATACATCCATTTGGGGTGGCCAAATTTAAAGAGGAAACAGCTTCCTTATTCTGCCAAATCTTTAGTTAGAGCTCCTTAACAGTGCCGGACCTGCTGATGGTTGTTCGTTAAAAATACTCTAAAGTTTTTCAATTGAAAAGCCCAACAAGACAGCTGAAAGTCTGGGAAAGCTACTCAACCGTCCATTTTTTTTCTTACGTAGCTTTTTCCAGGCAATTCTTACATCTTTATTAGCCCATACAAAACTGCTCAGTTCCCCTTGTATTTTCCTAAACCACTTGGTCTCAAAGTGTTGGGGTAACTCATTAAATATAAAGGTGAACTTGGGTAGAATCATCATTTTGATTAAGTAGGTCCTACCTATGGTAGTTAAGGGGAGATGAGACCATAGCTTTAGTAACCTCTTGGTTTCCCTCATAAGACTTGAGCAATTTACCTGGGCCATGTTTCCAGGTGTTTTACCACTTGGACTCCTAAGTCCCTGATTTCTTTTTTTTAACTTGTTCCATGGTGGCATGCATCTAGTGGTGTATTCCAGGCCATTACCTCTGTTATTTCCTCATTAACCGGGTACATTCCCAAAATGTTTCAGCATGTGCAAGATGATAGGGACGGCACTTGTAAGATCTTTTGTATAAATCAGTAAATAATCTGCATAAAAGACCTCTCTCTTAACCCAATCTTTGTATCGGAATGGTAACATTCTCTGTTCTACCCTGATTCTTCTTGCCAGGGGCTCAATATATAAATTAAACAATAAAGGGGATAAAGGGTAGCTAGCCTTGCCGGGTACCACGTTCTATTTTCGGATGTGGGTTAAGGGAAACGTAATTCACGCCGAAGGGCAACTATACATGTTCTTTATTGCATGTTGAAACTTGTTCCCTAGCCCATTTTGTCTTATGATTGCATATAGAGAGGGCCAGCTCACCCTGTCAAATGTCTTTGCGGCGTCGACTGTCATAATAACTAAGGGGAGATTCTTATCTATTGCCAAGTCTATAGCACCCAGCAGATCATGAACAAGGTTGTGTAACTGTCTATTCTCCATAAACCCTTTTTGAGATATATTAATTAACTCTCCCATTTCTCCATCCAATCTTTTGCCCAAAATGTTTCTGAATATCTTATAATCATTATTAAACAAAGATATCGGCCTGTATGATTAACATTTTTGGGGGGTTTGTTTGGTTTTAAAATACGTGTTATTATAGCATCATTCCATGTTTCTGGGACAGGAGCTTCATCTTTGTATGTTGTGTT
Source organism: Lissotriton helveticus (assembly GCF_964261635.1). Taxonomy (NCBI): domain Eukaryota; kingdom Metazoa; phylum Chordata; class Amphibia; order Caudata; family Salamandridae; genus Lissotriton; species Lissotriton helveticus. Next base: position 1,137,346,828 of record NC_136057.1, on the reverse strand, counting down.
GAATAAATTAGTCAATACCGGGGTATTTTCGTCTGCCAGGACTTTATATAGCTCACTCGGTATTCCGTCTGGCCCTGGAATTTCCCCCTTTTTTAATCGTTTGATGGCATTAAGCCCTTCTCCAGAGCTAATTTGTTTGTTGAGGGATTTCTCTTTGTCTTGTGCAAGTTTTGGTGAGGGGTAATTTTGCAACCAGGCGTTAATCAATTCATCTGTCACTAGACAGTCTTCCCTATATAAATTTTGAAAGAAACTAGTGAACGCTTTCCCAGCGTCCTGATCATCTTGACATTGTTCACCAGTTCCTTCCAATACTACATCTTAAATTAAGCTCCTAACCATATCACCCCTAGCCTTCCGGGCCAGTAATTTCCCACAGCCTTCGCCATGCTCGTAATGTGCGAGTTTACTAGCATTCCATTTTTTTCAACTACCTTATCCAGGTGCTCAGTTAACTCATTTTTAGCTTTGTCCATCTACATTTGTATTTTTGTTATTATAACGGGATCATCTACTTTATACAAATCTTTATGCCAGACGGATATTTTAATTTCTATCTCCCTTACTTTATTGTTATTTTCTCCCCTCCTATGCACTGCATAGTTAGTCAGTCTCCCTTAAATAAAGGATTTGAAGGCATCCCAAATTGTTTGTAATGGGGCAGAGTCCCTATTTAGCCCAAAAAAATCTAAGGTATCCTGTTTCAGCTTAGTTATTATCTCTTGCTCCTCTAATAGGGACCTGTCCATTGTCCATCTAGACACTGTTACACCACAATCCAGAGATAGCTCTAGTTTTACTGCGGAGTGGTCTGATACATTTTCTGGTTGATGGTTAACTGCCTTAATTGTGTTCCTTAATCTAGTGTAAATCAGAAAATAATCTATACGAGCGGTGGACCAAATTTCCTGTTATGATATGTATTCCTGCCTGCCTTGTGTCTCCAGGGATCTATCAAGCCCAAATTATTTATTAAGTTCTGGGTAAAATCCCGCATTTTAGGTGTATTAACCGTTGGCCTGGGGAAGGATTTGTCTATTGAAGGATCTAGTAATACATTAAAATCTCCCACCATTATGATAACATTCCCGATATCTAATAATTGTTGGACAAGTTCCTGAAGCGGAGTTGGGTCATCTATGTTTGGACTGTAATAGCTTATCAGAGAATATTTTATGCTATTAATTCTAACCGTGGCAAATAACTATCTCCCTTTGGGGTCTGTGGTCATATTTATTAATTTGGCTTGGGCTGAGCTTTTTATCAGAATTGCCAGTCCTTTCACGTTACAGTTTGGGTTTGTGCATGCAAACTGGTTAATCCATCTGTGACCCTTAATTATTCCCTCCAACTCCTCCTGGTGCAAGTGTGTCTCTTGTAACATTATGGTGTCATTGTTTGATTTTTTTAAAAATTGAAGAACTCTTCTTCTTCTACAGGTACCCTTAGGCCGTTAGGCCGTTTATGTTCCAGGTTAGAACCTTCAGGCTGTGTATCTTATTTGAAGTGGTTATCTTCCAGGGACCACCCGACTCCAATGCCCCAATCCCATATTTGTTTGTCACATATAGGAGCTGTGTGTTTTTTATTATTTTCTCCCACTTGCTCCCCACCCGGTGTACTCCTTTTCTACTATTTATATCAAATGTGACATGCCCCCCCTGAACTTCCCCCTCCCACCCAGGGAAACCCTCCCTTTAACCAAACTGGGCAATTCGACATGCCCATCAGGTCTCGTCTCTCCGGATTAAATATATGTCCTTGATTTGCCTAAGGACATTTAGCCTAATGCTGTGTTTTTATTTGCTTTATTAGTGTATCAGCTTCTGCTGCCACTTTTAAATTGCGCATTTTGTTATTCCACATTATTCTTAATGTGACTCGGAATTTTAGTTGAACCGTGGATCCTAAAGACTTGAGCTCTTGTATGTGTTTGGCTATCTCCCATTGTCGACTTTGTGTTTCTTTCGCTATGTCCAAGTGAATACGGAAGGACCATTCGTCCTTTGTGTATGAGCCTGCTTTCAATGCTTCAGAAAGTATAATTTCTTTGGTCAAGTAGGTGCTAACATTTATAAGGATCTTTCTAGGCTTATCTCTGTTGGGATTTCTTTTGAAGGAATCCCTGTGTACTCACTGTATGTCCTGTTGAAGATCTAGTGCACTGACAGCTGATATGAATTATTTTATCAGGTTTACAAAAAATTCTTTCAGTTTCCCTCCTTCTTTTCCTTCTGGAATATTGCGAACCCTTAAATTATTCCTTCTGGAATTGTTCTCTAGGACTTCAATCTTCTCTCTGAGTGCTTTCTCCCCCACCTTGAGATTTTGAATCTCTTTACTGTTACCAGCTACTTTCTCTTTCATGGCCTCTATATATGTTTCAAAGTTGCTGATTCTTTCAGTCAGATCCATTAATTTAATTTAAAGGATCCCACAAAGTTTACAAATTGTTGCTTGATTTGCTTCTGATAATGCAAATCTGTTTTTAATCTCTTATGAGAGTATGAGCAAGAGCTGCCCAATGTTTTCCAGGCTCATGGGGTGTGGCTGTGTGCCCTCCTCTACTTGGGGTGGGATTGCCCCTAATTCTATTCTAGATGTAGTTTTGGAGCTTGCTGCCTCTTCTGACAAAGCCAGGAACCTATTTACTAAAGGCAAATCCTGCATTGTCCTGGCCTGGTGGTGCCTCAAGCTGTGACTGCTATCTTGCAGACCTGAGCCAAATGTCCGGCTAAGTGTTTTTTAGGCTCCCCAGTACTTTAAAAAATGATCTTAGTGAGGACGTAATCTTAATTTCCCCCCCGATGGGTCTTTTTTTGTCACAATTTATTTTCTTTTATTTGTCAGTATCAAATTACCCAGTAAAGTCATACATTTCTTTGCTACAGAAGTTGAGTTTCTGGTTCAAAAACTACAATTAAAAAAACCAGAATGCATGTTTTCCCAATTACCTCAATGTAACGATATGTGTGTGAAATTGTGCATTCATTATCCTGTTTGGCATATCCTGATAAAAGTAGCCTGCATAAATAATTCTGTACCTCATTTTCAGCTTTATACACTATAAATATGTCCTTTAATTGGTAAACTGTAGACTGAGTTAATGTAAATATGGTTTAGATCAAAGAGGAGTTAATAGGGCTAGGGCTCAAAAGCACCAAATACATTTATCTCATTGACCATGCTTGAAGGACAACAATGACTTGGAATAAATAAACGGACACAGACTAACACTTTGCTGGAGAGTTTTGTACGATGCATCACCTAGAAGGGTTATGGGAGCAGTGATCCTTTGTCATGAGAGAGGTGATAGCAGGGAGGGGGAGGGACCAATGCAGCCCACCTGGTTTGCCATCTCGAGAAAGACAAGTAAGAGGTGTTTGGGCTCAGTGCATAGATCAGGTGAGAAAGGAAGACAGTGTGAGACACAGGAGCATTACAGAAGTTTCAATGCTGGCATGATGGGCTTGATAGGGGAGGTCATCAACTCAGTAGGGCCTATGGTATCATTTGAAGTTCGGCTTCTCTGGGAATGTGCAACCTGATCGGCGAATGACCACATTTGCAGCATAATGTTCGGCTTGAATGCACTCCTCAAGGGGGCGGTTGTACACCAACTGTGATAAGATAACTCCAACAAAGGCATCTCCTGCACCATTTGTGTACACAATTAACTGTTGATCGATTTCTAAGACTTGGAAGGCAACCACTTTGTCCGCTGTAGCCATGATGGTGTCATTCTCACCCTGGGTGAAAACGACAACCCGTGGTCTATTGCTCTTCGCCTTGGGCAAGGCCTGCGTCTTCTTGGCAATCTCTTTTATGTCTATGTCTTAAAGCCCTGCTCCTGACTGAATGCAAGGGCTTCCGTCTCATTTCCGAACAGGATATCGACGTAAGGCATGACTTGCATCAAAGGCTCCTTGAAAAACTGGCTGATAAAGGCCGTCGACAAGTTCAACCCAAAAAGCTTGTTCTTCTCAGAGACTTGGGAGGTAATTTTTAAGACCGAAGGAGGGGATACAGTGAGGAAGAAACCTGCAATGTAGTACACTTGAGCCTTTTTCACTAGCTTTCAGTTCTCCTCCAGATCCAGGTGTTTCTCCTTGCTATAGCAGTTGGCTCCAGCTAAGATAGCCACCAGCGACCTGTTGTTCACAATAATACAGGCAGCGCAGGTTCCTGTGGGCTGTTCGCTCGGTTCATAATAGTGTTCATTCACACGGGCTTCTTCTGCTTTCTTCTTTGGAATTTTCCCAAAACTATCCACACCTATGCAGCCGAAGAAGGTGGTAACTCGGAGTGGTGTCTGTATCATCCACTTTTACAGCGTTCTGCGTGGAGCCTCCAGCATGGTACTCAACGTTGAACTTTTTCACAAATTCGTCAAAGAGTTCCTAATGCTTCTCCTCAGCTGTGATCTAGGTCAATGTCTTTCAGTCCATACTTGTCCAGGAAGTCCTTGTCCACAACTGCCTGCACAGATGTCCAACAGTGGGTTTCCCATGCCAAACAGGAGATTTTCACCGTCCTCCTTGGTCTTCTCCTTTTTGTCAGGGTTGATCTTCTTGGCCTGTGGCTCGTCTGCTGCCATCCTCATGGTTGTGTGTGTGCAGAAACTGGCCTGAACTGTTAGCACTGGATCTGCTCCTCTAGGCCCTCTTTTGCAGTATTTCCCTGCCCTCTGGTCTGTCTCTTCTTGCTGCCTTTTACCCACTGGCACTCTATTTACGCTCTCCTCATGCCTGTTGCTGTCTCTGGTACTGCCTCCTGCTGCCTCTTTCATGTATCTCTGCCCTCCACTGTTTCTTTTGCCCTGCTCACGTGTCTTGTTCTTTCTTGGGTCTGTCCCTTTTGCTCGCTTTCTGCCTCCCTTGCCGGCTCGCTATCCCTAGCACAGTATGTTTAGGGAGCGTCCGTTCACCTTTTGACCCCCGTGTCTTCCCTCTCGTCAGCGAGCCTTGGGCTCTCTGTGTCTCTTATCTCACTGTCAGTGCGGAGGTGTACGCATCTTACCCTCTCTGTAGTCTTTTATGTCTGTTTTCTTTTCTTTAATTTGATTGTCCCTTTAGCTTTTAGACTTGTCTTGTATGCCCTTCTCTGTGATTTTTGTGTTAACCCTATTCACAGACTGCTCTCTTACCTATTCGTGCCCTCATCACTCAGACTAGAGCCTGTTTTCCCTCAAGTCCCAGTTTATCTCTGACTCCCTGTTCCCTAACCTGCTGACTAGCTCCTAAATTCCCACCCGCTTCACTCCTCTTGGAGTCTCCTCTTTCCATCCCTCTGCCCTTCTCCCACTGCCCCGTATCAGATCCCCCGCAATCCACAACTCACTTCCCCCCGATGGGTCTAGTGTAATCCTAACGTTGCCACTTCTTTTTTTCTTGTGTGTATTCTCAGGATTATGATCTTTATTAAGTGCGCTTGGCGCAGGGGTAAGCCGACATTATTCTTAGAGAGCTTGGTATCTGTAGTGGTATATTCCTCCGCGTGCTCCTTAGTTGCACTTGGAATGTTGAAGTTGACACTTGATAGAGAGAGAATGAGGGAGCTGACGAGGCGGTGTGAAGACGAAAGAAAAGATGTTCCATCTTTGACAGGTGTAACGGATTGTACAGTCTGTTATTTTGTAACGTTTAGAAGATGAGCTTCTAGTTGTTTGTCTCTCTCTAACTCTCTCTGTCGCTCTTAATTTCTCTCTCTCTCTTTCTTTCTCTCTCTCGCTCATTCTCATAAAATACGAAGCATGTTTACGATCCAAGTGCGACAGCTGTGGCTGAAATGAAACCACTTCACGCAAACAGTGGTGATGATGTTACCTCCCTGACGGACGCTATGATACAGGATGCAGCAGTCCTGCCAATAGAGCATCTATGGACTGAGCAAGAGTGTCGCAAGTGGACCATTGTGCGCGCTGATAATGGAGTATCACAACCAACAACTAAAAATTACAATATGCCAATAAAACTAAATGGGTTGGAGAGGGGTTTTTGAAACATAATGCCTTTTCTTCACTATCAGCACAATTACTGAAACTTGCATCTATGCACCAATATTTTCATTTTCTCTGACTTAACATCTATATATGTTTTGCATATTTATTTTATTTGTTTATTTTATTTATAAAGTTTTATATAGTGCGAACAAGATCCCGAAGGATATCAGAGCGCTTTACAATAAATTGGTAGAGAAGACAACATGAAATAAACATAGTAATTGAGGAAAGGAGAAAAACAGGAAAAACGGTAAACAATGCTACAAATATAAGGTATAATATTATGCAGAGGATACATCCATGACTGTTAGTTGTGCCATGGAGCGAGGAACAAAGAGATAGACACCTTATAGGTGCCCAATCCACTTATGGCAATAATTTGCTCATTAAGAATCTTTTGGCTTCAACTTTGAAGGCTGTCGTCGAGGAGAGCATAAGTACATCCGGAGCAAGAGAGTTCCATATTTGAGGGGCAGCATCAGAGAAGGCTCGGTGACACGTTCTCCTTTTGCGGAGGATGATAGGTTTCAGGAGGAGAGTGGAGGCGCTTCTATATACCCTCCCCTCACATGATAATTCAAGTTTTTGCACTAGTTACGTGGGAGTATTGTAGTGGAGGCTTTGTGCATCTGGATTGCAATCTTTAGCTGAATTCGTGCTTCACAGGGTAGCCAGTTGAGAGATTTAAGGACTAGGGATATGTGTTCATTTCGTTTGGAGCCTCTAATCAGTCTTGCTGCAGAGTTCAGCGAGGCCCTAAGTGGAGCCAGGGCAAAAATTAGGAAGGCCACAGAGAGTTGCACTGCCACAGTCTAACCTTGGTAAGACAAGAGCTTGTACAACCTGCTTGAAATCCTTTTGTGTCAAGAAGGGTTTGATTATTCTGAGAGTCCTCATCAAGTGGTTCGCTCCCTTACAAACGTTGCTGATATGAGTCTTCATATTCAGGTGTTTGTCCACGGTGACTCCGAGCGATTTAGCTGAGTCTATGATGATCGGAGTACAGGTGAGAGCCATGAGGTGAGGCATCCAGAGGCCGATCTTGGGGGTGTGGTTCGGCGGGGAGATGAGCAAGAATTCCGTTTTGCAGGCTTTGAGCAGGAGATGTTACTCCGTTAACCAATTTTGAGTCGACATAAGGATATAATTTAGCGTGATGATGTTATCCGGGGATGACATTTTCAAATAGAGTTTAGTGTCATCAGCATACTTGTGGAAGAAAATGTTCATTGAGTTAAGTAAATTAGTGAGAGGTTCCAAGAAAAGTTTGAAGAGGATAGGTGAAAGGGCAGATCCTTGGGGGACCCCCATAAGTACTGGGGAGGTCTGAGAGAGAGAGTGGTTTGACTTGAATCTTTGAGATCTGTGTAGAAGGAAGGATGAGAACCAGAGGATCACCTGATCTGAGAAACCCAGTCTGTTTTGTAAGATGGATAGGAGGATGTCATGATTGACTGTATTGAATGCAGAGGAAAGGTCAAGGAGGATCACGAGGCAGGATTCGTTGTTATCAAGCATTATCAGAATGTCATACAAAATGTGTACAAGGGCCCATTCAGTGCTATGACCCCTCCGAAAACCTGATTGATGATGGTCTAAAAGTTGGTAATTCTCAATTTGAGCACAGAGCTGTGATTGGACACATTTTTCAAGATGTTTCGCAAGGGTGGAGATGTTGGAGATAGGTCTGAAGTTATTGAGATCCGATTTGTCAGCATTGGTTTGTTTTAGAATAGGTGAGACCTGAGCTGCTTTTAGGCAGTCGGGGATCAAGCCTTGAGATAAGGAGGCATTTACAATCCTGGTCCAGGTGTGGATGAGAGCGCTCTTGATTTCCTTGAAGATGACCGGAGGCAGCGGGTCCCCAAAGTGGTTAGACGGGTTGGGTTAATAGTCTGGAGAATTTTTCCAATGTCTTTTTCACTAAAAGGGGAAAAGGAGCCCCAAGAGGCATTATTCTTAGCATCGACGATGGTCGGGAAACGCTTTTCAAGGAAGTCGGAGGGCGAGGCAGCTAATGAAGGGGGCAATAGGGCCTTCTTAGAGGCGAGGTCAATGGAGATAAGTCGTGATTTCTCCAAGAAAAATGCATCAAATTCATTGCAAGAGGGTAAGATGCCATTTGAATCAGAGAGGCTTGGAGCAGTAACAGATTTCTGTTTGACCAGTTCGAATAGTTTCTTGGGGCGATTTACCGCTTGGTCTAGTTGTAATCTGAAGTAGTCAACCTTAGCTTTCTTGATTTGTTTGTTGTAAAGGCCTCTGACATCTCTCAGAAGTTTTAGTTGATCAGATAAAGGATTGGAACGCCATGATCTTTCAGCTGCTCCAACATTGCAATGTTCAGAGTTTAAGTTTTCGTTGTACCATGGTTTGGAAATTTTTGATGAGATATTTTTAAGCTTGAGTGGGGCAATGTCGTCCAAGATCTTGGCGATGCTCGAATTGTAGTGGTCTGTGAGAGATCGAACCTCAACCAGATCAGCTTGGGAGGCAAGGACGGATTTACAATGAGTAGCCAGTGTGTCATGGTTAATTGATCTGAGATCTCATTTCAGAATCTTTGATTTACCAGGTTGAGCCTTCCTCAATATCACCTCCCTGTTAATATAGAAAAGGATGCTGTGATGGTCCGACCGATCACAATGAGTTATGGAATCTAAGGAGATGGTCTTATCCTTGGCGATGATAAGGTCAAGGATTTCCCCTTTCGTGTGGGTTGGTTGGTCTCAAAGCTGTGATAAATCATTATCATGTAGAAATGATGTGAGGCAGGATACCACTGGGTCAGTGTGATTGGACCAGTGCAGATTGAAATCCCCTAGGAAGATTTGTGATACTGCAGAGTCGACATTGCTCGAGATGATATCCATTAAGTGCTCAAAGAAAGGGAGATTATCTCCCAGTGGGTGGTAAAAGGTGTGAAATTTACAGATTGATAGGTTCTTACTTGAAATGTTGAGACAGAGATATTCGCAGGAGGAGGGGGAAGAGGACTCCACCTGAGAAATCAAGAGAGTATTCCTATAAATACAGGCTAGACCATCACCCAGTTTCAGAATTCTGTCAAGCCTGACTATATCATGAGTGGGAGGTACTAGGAGGTCTAAAATAGGAGTAGAAGCTGGATTTAGCCAAGTTTCTGTGAGGATGATAATATCTAAATCGTTGTGCTGGATGAGGTCAAAGATATCAGAGGCGTGTTTACTAGCTGATCTGCAATTTAATAGCACACACTTGAGACTAGGCGGATTTGCGTGGGAGGAAGTCTGGTTGATAGTCACCCTAGTGAGGTTGTCAGAATTGCTACATCTCAGGTTGCGGGAAGGGTCTCTAGTCGGGTTAGGAATGATGGAGTGTATTTGCCTCGGCGGGGTCAGGTTAGCATTGGACCTAGGGGAGCAGGACGTGAGATGGTTTTGAAGATCAGTAGCCACTAAGTCGGGCTTAGGGCTTCTGGTGCGGGGTGGGGAATTTGGGGCGGGAATAGATTTCGAGATGGTGGGGGCTAAAAATTGTTCAATGTGATCACCATGACCTGTAGAGACTCTGGGCCAATTAGTACTACTGAGCATGGTGAGAAGATTTTTCGAGAGGGCCGTCACGTCATGTAGCTCTGCAGAGAGATTTAACAGTTGTAGAGATATATCATCAAGGTGAGCCGCCAGAACTGACTAAAGGTCGGGGGACGTAGGGAGTGCAGAAGAGACTAACAATGATTGGATAATTAAACAATAACATTGATTTTTGGGGGAATTTGCAATACTTGAATGCTTGGAAATGTCCTGCTATCTATTTTTTTATATATATGGGCACTTAATAAGACAATTCGCCAAAAATCCACTTACAATATACATTTAACATTTTCCTCAAATACAGTTTTTTTGTATGTTACGGGGCAGTTCAGGCTGGACTGTTCCCATGACGAGCAGGGTCAGGACTAATTTGCATATGGCCACAGGATTCAAACTTGCCCGGGTGTTGGGGTGGGATGGGGGGGTTGAATGGTCGATTTGTTCTGCATTCCATCCATCATCTGTTGTTTTTGCTTATTTCATCCTAAGTGAAGGGGCATGACCAGACGTGGGTCCTGTGCCCACTGTTCCACTGTATTCAAGCTAGCCTGGATGATGAAGGATGATAGCCAAAAACTGGTCCCGGATGCTTGTTTCTGGTCCAGGGAGAACCTGGTCTGGCAGGTGGGGCTGGACTGTTCCCATGATGAGCAGGGCAAGACTGTTTTGATATGTAGCTGGCTCCAAACAGGGGTAGTGTGGTGACAAAAAAGCGATGGATTAAACCCAGATCTGTGACTTTCGGTGAATGTTTGATTTGTTCAGCATTCTGTCCATCATCTGTTATTTTTGCATACATTCTGTAAAAGGCACAGACTCATCATACTCATTGCAAATAAAAGAATGTATGGTTCTCTATAATGTTGTTTTTTTAATTGGTGCTCTTGTTATCCTGTCTTCACTCCTTTTTTTATTGCGCTTCTCAGAAAACAGTGTCAATTGTTTTTGAATGTTTGTGAAAATTCACAAAGAGCCCTACACTGGTTTTGGCCTATTTGAGACTATGGTATACATTGTGTCATGGGGCACAGTGAGCTATGGGCTCACATCTGGACATACCCATCGTTCTTGGAGCGTCAACTGGAACAAACAATAAGATGATGGAAGTATGGTTTGAATTAATCTCAACCACCGGTGGTTGCTTGTGCTTCATTTTAGTCCGTCATTCTTTGCCTACCATACCATTCTAGACAGTGGCTTGCCTTATGCAAATCAATATTAACCCCCCTTCTTGTGGGACAGGTCTATCTCAAACTGCCAGGCTTGGCCCCCTCCAGAAGGGAACACACGTTGTGTACATTTCAAGGCTTTTACAGTTCACCAAGGAGTTCCATGATCAAGCAGAAGAATGAGGATCTACACAGAGTCCATTTATAAGCTCTCTGCACTGCAAAATTAGTTTAACATTCTTTAGGGGATAATTAATTCCTCTCAATAAAGGAGTGACCAGTATACTACAAAACTGAAAGGAAGCTTCTTGCTTCTTATTAGAATACGATCACTAGCAGGGAGGCCTTTCTGAAGTGTGTCTATTCCATGTACTTTTTGCAGAACACAAGAAATAAAGTACATAATTGGAGTTCTGGTTATATCCTACTAAAATGACAGATCAAAAACATTCTCAAAGGGGTTTTCTAAAGGTCTAAAGAAGTCAAGCTCATGTTAAAGCTGTTGGTTTGGACAGGAAAAATCTGAATGGGACACAACTGGGTACATTTTTGCCACCCGCCCTAGTTTTACCTCCAGACACAGTCATTTTTTTGTTTCTCAAAATCCTTGAGTGGGCAAGGATGGAAGCTATAACTGAGCAGGCATAGGTGAGGTCAGATACATTGACAGAGAGTCCCTACAGAGCCAGTTTCCAGAGCAGATAGAAGCTCTGAGTGGGGATAAGCTTGTTTCACTCGCCTGCCTTGCAAATTACCTCTGCACCATGTCCCAGTCTTCCAGAAGTGGAAATAAATGACCAAAATCCACTTTTCCCCAACCGCCTGGAATTGATTTTCTAGCCAGTTTTGGGGCCTTACGTTCCTCAGAGAAGGCTTATAGGAACCATGTCTCTCTCCAGCTAGTGCTCCTGTACGATGCAGTCCTCTGTGAAGAGCTGTGGCCTCTTTGAGTCCTTTTGCATTATGTGTTTCTGGAGCAGTCATCCACTTGACCCATTGAGAGCAGTTCCAATACCTGGTTGCCAACACCAAACAGTCTTATGGAGTTGCTGTAGGAGTCTAATGTAATAGCAAAGTCCGCAGTGAGGTAGCCTTTCAGAGAGCTCCTTCATTTGAGGCTTCAGCAACACAACAGGACACAAGACAAGTGATCACCCAGGCATCCAAAGTAAAGATGGTGCTATCATATTATGAAATTTAGAACATAATTCATCCGAGAACCAGCAAACTTGACATCTATTTGGCAGCCCAGATGTTCATTGGGTAGCACCCTTAGCAAATGGGTGCAGTCTATCTATAAGCTTTGCAGAATGAAGGGTAAACATCATTTACCACGAAAATGGAACACCCCATGCCATTACAAAGCAGTTGTTACAACCACCGTGTTGTTAGAACACATGCCATTACTCTGCAAGTCAGTACATTGACTTGCTCTAGTGGTCAGAAGGTGCTGGATATAAAATCGAACACCTTCCCTACTGTTGTACAGACTGGAGTTGGAATAGTAAATTATACTATTCCAACATCCAGCGCCCTCCCTAGAGCAAGTCGTTGTTCTGTATTACATTGTAATGGCATGCGTTGTTACAATGCAGTCATTGTAATGACTGCATTGCAATGGCAGGCATTAAAAAGAATGTGAGGTAACGTGGCATATTCCAGAATGAAGGTTAATGACATGGATTTGAATGGAGAGAGACTTGCATGAGGCACTGCTTACCCAAGACGGTCCATGTCTTACACAGTCATATACTTGAAACGGCACCAATAACATTGCAAGGAGGTTGAACTTTCCCTATAAACCAGTCACAGCGTAAACATGTTGCGAGTAGTCATGGATGCGGATGTTATTCGAACTCTCTCCATATAATGATAATACCCTAGTTCAGTGACACAAGGTCATTGGGATACCCTTAGAGGAAAAAGGGGTGTAGGAAGAGAGACAAACAACAATGGAATCAGCAAGCAACACCTCAGTGCAGAAAGGATAGAGCTGATTTCATGATGATCAAGGAAGGATAGTCTGAAGGAGAAAGAGGAGAGATAAGTAATACACAGGAATGGAAATACACTGTCAGCTCCATTTGTAAGTAGGACTGCCCACACTTACTTTCCAAAATGGTGTGTGTCACTGTAACTAGTCCCCCATTTACCTGGAATCAGTCAGAGATCCAAACATAGTAAAGATGAAGTGTTTTTGAAAACTCCTAACTGGAGTCCTGCACTGCCACATCGAAAGAGGAGAGGAGGGAATCTAGTACTTCAATAACACACTGACTAGAAATCTGTGAGTTGGAGGAAAAGACAGATTTCGCAGAGCCATGGACGTCAATTAACCAAAATGCCAAGGGTAGCGCAAGTGACTCTCCATGCCCTTTGACCTTCTCTTTCACTTACAGATGCACACGCTTATACATACACACACATATTCACACACACACTCGCACACACTCTGCCTACACATACACACACAGCCAGTCACACATACACACACACACTATCCTACATAAACACACTCAAAACTGCAAACATTCACAGAACATGCATACATTTAAAAGTAAATAATGTAATATTATTCACTATATGTATAATAAAAAATTGACAAAAAGCATGGAAAGTGAAGCCCTCACCGACATCCATAAGGACGATCTGCTTCTGTTATTGGCACTGATTTTGCCATTGATGACGCTAGGGGTCGCAAAGGCAGAGCCGTGTCACAAGGGGCATGCCAGGGGTCCATGCACAGAACCCTAAATGCAGAAACTGCCCAGAGCGAAAAAAAATCCATAACTGCTGCCAGGCATTAAGCTCCTGCAGGTGAAGCTTCTTACCCTAGCTCTATTCTTTTTGCCCCATATTTACTTCTCTGTCTAGCCGAGAAGTTTTCTAGCATCAGCTACTTGTAGCCCAACCAAGTGCACCACACTAGTGCTCCAACCTCCCTGCTTCTACAACTGCTGTGATAGAAACTTGTAATTTAACTGTGTAACTTATGGAGTGATCTGTTCATTGATTTGGTATTTGAGTTCCAGACAGGGTGCATATAGGGCTCAGAATCCATGCTGGTATGTTAACATTGAAACTTTTGTAAATTTAATTAGCCACTGCTGAAAACTTTAGATGCAACCTATCAGTATCCACCCTAGAAGTGGCAATGGTGTGAGTGCCAATACTGGATCCATTTAATAACTGTGTCCCATAAATTGGTGGTGTGATTTTACTAGTACTTTTGCAGGAAAAATCGAGCTTCTGCTCTGCAATTCGAGATTTGTATTGTCATCTCTTCATCTTCAATCTTTCTTATTTTAAACAAAACGATTTCACAATTAAGGGAAAGAAAGATAGCCCACATTTCTCTCGGGAAGTTTCATTCCAAGTTTGAGTATCCTGTCAATGGTATGCTGTCTCTAACACACAGCGCTCCATCTTATTTCCATCTGGTAACAAAGGTTGGTCCGCCGAATAATTGCAGTAGGTGAGTGATACAATAAACATGCCGGCTTAGTGAAAAACATTAGATTAACACCACACATACTATTTGGTATAGTGTTATAAAAACGCAAAATAAAGAGTTAAAAGGGTTTATGAATCTGTACTATTTTCCCCCTCCTACCACTGAATATCTTTAGACAATTTTTACGAGATTCGGGACAATATATCTACTCTAGGGCATATGTTGAAACTCATCTGTTTTGCACCTGTCAGCTCCTTTAAAGAAAATTGTATTGTGAGATATTAGGTTGTTGGTTGGGGGGTGGGGGGGGGCGGGGGTGGTGAGCCCTTATCAAACAACAGCCACAATCCTTGTAAGGCTGGACCACCAAAAGTCATTAAATTAACAGTAGCTTTGCAAAAGAGAAGTCAGGCTTAACTTGGAGGCAATGTGTAAAGAATTTTTGCATCACAAAAACCATAATAAAGTGATAACATGACTCAAGTAAAATCCTACACCAATTAAAAAAGATAGAGTAGATTTTTTTTAAATTATTTGACACCAAAACAACAAAAATCCAATGAGTGGACCTGGAGATATGCAATTTCAACAGTTTACGGTAAGTATAGTGTCTTAAAGCAGAAAGTGCCACTCTTGGTTATCTGGTCTTGCGAGACTGGGTGAAAGCCACAAGATCAGGCCAATCGCAAAAGGATGTGGGCTGGATACTGGGACCAAGTTAGTTTGGCTGAAAGAGATACCTTTTAAAGTCCATCACAAAGAGTTCCGTTTGTGGTGGAGGAAGCTGCGAGGAAGAGGGAGAGCATCATGGATCGCAGTCGCAGTACCGCAAAGAATAGACCGGGCATCACAAAAAGGTAATTGCTGTAGCGTGAAGATCCTGTCAGGTGTCCTGTCAGGTGTTGCTGAAGGCTCGTGATGGCGGTCACCTTGGGCTACTGATGCTGTAGCACGAAGTGCAGATCTCCCGCCACCGGTTGTAATTGGCAGTTGCTCTAGTGCAAAGAGTTGGATTCACCGGAGCTTCGCATTGGCAGTCGGCAGCAAGATCTTGGCACAAATGGGCCTGTTCGCAAAGAGCCCAAAACATCAGGATTTCTTCCTTTCTTCAAGGAGGAGCTCAACTGATGCCACACCAACAGTCCAGGACCTTGGAGCCACCACTTGGGGATCAGGAACTCACTCCAGCAGGGGTCAGCAGGGCTCAAACAGGTCCAGTTGCAGGTCCAGGCGCAGCAGGTTAGCTGGGCAGTTGCATAGGGGCCTCTGGAGCTTGTAGTGACCTTGTAGGTTAGAGCAGGTCAGGCAGCTGATCTTTGCAGAGACTTCAACCTAGGGTGAAGGGAGCAGGTCCAATCTTCCTTCTCAGCAAGCAGGGCAGGGTTCTGGCAGCAGGGTGTCATTCTACTGTAGCATCCACAGGTCCAGGAATATACTCAAGACTGGGTATGAGGGTCCTGCTTTTATTCCTGAAGTCCACTATGAAGTGGGGAAAGCTTCTGAAGTTTATCCCTTGGAGCGATGTCTGGAATATCCTGCATCACTGCCCTGGTCCCAGTCTGTCTGCGGGTACAATAGGCTAGAGTGAAGTCCTTTGTATATGAGCTGAACCAGTGCATGCGAAGTGCAAGTGCATAGGTGACACCTCTGCCCCTCCATCCTTCCAGAGATGGGCCATCCTGCCAACATTCAGACCCTCTTTTGTAATGCTGTCTGCAACAAATACACAAAGGCCAACTGCCAACTACACCTAGTCATGTGCACCAGTTAACAGGCTACAGGCACCACATATTTAGGATGGGAAAATGGCAACTTCCTAAAAGAGTCATTTTCAGAATTATGACTTAAAATCCAATTTACCATTAAAGAAGGGTTTTAAATTACATTTTCTCAGACACCAACTTGACTTTCCTACCTGCTCATAATCAAAAGTTAGCACTTATTAAATGTAATGAGGTAACACAGTATTATCCTATGTGAGAAGTAGGCCTCACAGTAGTGAAAAAGTGTTTTTCTCTACCTGGACAAATAAAACGTAAATGTCCATGGCCAACTTTTTCAATACAACGCACCCTGTCCTATGGGCTATTTAGAGCCAACCACAGGGGTGACCTATATGTATTAGAAAGGAAGGCTTAGGCATGCAAAAGGTTTATTTTACCAGGTTGAAATTGCAGTTTAAAATTGCACAAAAAGGCTGAAATTGCAGGCCTGAGATATGTTTTAAAAAGGCTATTTAAGTAGGTGGCACAAAAAGTGCTGCAAGCCCTCTAGTAGAATTTAATTTACAGACCGTGGGTATATGTCATACCACTTTACTAGGGACTTACAAGTAAATTAGATGTGCCAATTGGGTGTAATTTTTACCATGTTTAAAGGAGAGAAAACAAGCACAGTTTAGCACTGGTTAGCAGTGATAAATTGTACAGAGTCCTAAAAGCCAACAGATGGGTTCTGAAAGTAAAGGGGTGAAGGCAACACTTTTTGGGGTGACCCTGCAGATAGAGCCAAGTCCAACATGTATTATCTACAATGGAAGAGAATTACACAAATCTTTGACTATAGTTATACAGGTATGAAGGCACATCTGAGGTCAAATTGTGTTCCATTGGAACCAGTTCTATTGACAGAATTAGATTTGAGGGAATTCCTTAATCCCCGCAACAGCAAGCACGGGAAGATTGCAAATTATTTAATACATACATCATTACAATGAATACTCAGCTACGTCAACGGTACAAGTCTTCCCCCCTCTACCCTATGTTGATATTCCTTTCTGGAAGGGCCTAAAGGTAGACTCGAAAACGCTCTGTGCTGTTTCTACAGGCAGCCCCCCACTTCACAACACCGAGCTTGCTCACTGCCATAGCTGATGAGAGGGAGCAGTTGACAAAGACAGCTTCCCCCGCACGACACATGACTTGCATAGAGTCATCATCACTGCCAAACCAACCTGTGACCATGAAACACTTATATTCAATCCTATCATCATTAACTCCAAGGGCCCGCACTTTAGCAATGGAAACTTAAAAATTCATTTAGAAAATGGGTGCACAGAAAAACACATTTAAACTATCAGCGGGAAGGTGAAATGCAGAGCTGATTATGCATTGAGCTGAGTGCTCATTTAGCTCAATTGTTCTAGGACATCAATTCCAACGTTCATTTTCATGACAATTGGCACCTCAGCACATGCAGATGAGAGCAGCATAATGCAGCTCTAGTTCTGATTAGAATATGCTGAGCTCTTCAAATCTGAATTTAGACCTGGTTATTTAGTCATTCAGAACATCTCCCCCTCACGCTGTACAGCATTTTCAAACACACATCTGTATTCACTTTCAATTGTAAATGAGTACATCCTTGCAGCATAATGTGCGCAATAAGAATACACGAAAGAATTAATACTTTCTCTGTGCCTTAATTAATGGCACTGGGTTTGCTACTAAACGGAAGGCTTGAAAAGGAACGCTCACATAAAAGAGAATGCTGAATTTTTAATATATATTTACTTCTTGGGTCAATTATGAACTTTCAACGTCTCATGCAGGGTATTAGCTATACAGTTTACATCGCACCAATATATTATCATCGAATTATACTAGTAGCTACGGGGATCGTAGCACAATAATAAGCAACGTAGAATATTAAGATATGTATTATATGATTATTTCAAGCACCGACAGCACCTTAAATCATATTAAATTGCTCATTCGAAATCAAATTTGTGATGCACCAGTTGTGAAAGTGTGTTCCCTGGAATTCACACCGGGGCTTGACCAAATATAATCTCAGGTAATCAAATTCTTTGGGCGATTTGACCGCAGAAAGCAGTGCAGTAAAGAATACACCTCGGACGGGCATACTTCAATACACAAAGGCACCTATTATACAGTCTTTGTAGGTGACACATGTAGCTCTACCCTTGTAGTTCAGTTGCACAGAAGACGGCTTTCGGTGTAACAGCAAAAAACTCAGGGCATCATTTACAAAAAATATGTGCAGCACAGCGCATGGGTGTCTCATGGAGGCACATTATTTACCTGTGGCTCCGTTGACCGGAGGGCGGTCAACTTAAGGAGAGCAGGCGCTATCTTGGTTGTGGCCTGCTGGCACAGCCCGAAGGTTAAGAAAAAGGCCCCTTGGAGAGTGGGTTGAAAATACAATGACAATGTACTACTTTGAGATTTATTTATATGCTGTGGCATTGATAAAGCAAAGTAATTTAAAGATTTACCTTAAGCAAGATGAATAAAGGATTAATAATCCAAGATGAATAAAGGATTAATGACACTGCTTAAAGATTCAATAAAAGACTACGCGGTGAACGACAACAACTTGTTTCGTGTCTTTTATGGGAGGGCGACTCGCACCCGGTAGGCACACTATGACGGCGCCACCCGCTCCTAGGGGCGTGGCACCCTTAGTGGGCATCTGGGGCGGGAGGCCAGCAGGAATCCTCGTCCTCGAGGCAGCAGCAGGACAGGGGAGGGGCAGCCAGAAAAGCAGGTCCAATTGGGCCTATCACGGGAGGCCAGAGTCGTCAGGAAGGCAGGGTCGACCTTCCCTCCCCCGAGGGTATAAAACCTCGGGGGAGGCAGAATTAACCCTCTTTGTCTTCTCCCTACAGCTCCGGCAGCAGACCAACAAAAGAATTACCCACCCACCCATCCCTGCAACAAGGAGGAGCATGGCGGGGTCCCAGGCAAGAAAAGGCGGTGGACTTCCTTTTTGGTATGGACTGGATGACCCTTGGAAAGGGCAAGCAGTCATTGTGGGGCTCTGGGCTGGCGGGAGAGGGGGGACTGACCTGCTGGTGGTCCTTGACCTCTCCTACCCTACCCAAGATGCCTTGGTATGTTTATAACATTGAAGGGGGTATGCCCCAGTATGGGTGTCTCATGGAGGCACATTATTTACCTGTGGCTCCGTTGACCGGAGGGCGGTCAACTTAAGGAGAGCAGGCGCTATCTTGGTTGTGGCCTGCTGGCACAGCCCGAAGGTTAAGAAAAAGGCCCCTTGGAGAGTGGGTTGAAAATACAATGACAATGTACTACTTTGAGATTTATTTATATGCTGTGGCATTGATAAAGCAAAGTAATTTAAAGATTTACCTTAAGCAAGATGAATAAAGGATTAATAATCCAAGATGAATAAAGGATTAATGACACTGCTTAAAGATTCAATAAAAGACTACGCGGTGAACGACAACAACTTGTTTCGTGTCTTTTATGGGAGGGCGACTCGCACCCGGTAGGCACACTATTAATACTTTCTCTGTGCCTTAATTAATGGCACTGGGTTTGCTACTAAACGGAAGGCTTGAAAGGAACGCTCACTTAAAAGAGAATGCTGAATTTTTAATATATATTTACTTCTTGGGTCAATTATGAACTTTCAACGTCTCATGCAGGGTATTAGCTATACAGTTTACATCGCACCAATATATTATCATCGAATTATACTAGTAGCTACGGGGATCGTAGCACAATAATAAGCAACGTAGAATATTAAGATATGTATTATATGATTATTTCAAGCACCGACAGCACCTTAAATCATATTAAATTGCTCATTCGAAATCAAATTTGTGATGCACCAGTTGTGAAAGTGTGTTCCCTGGAATTCACACCGGGGCTTGACCAAATATAATCTCAGGTAATCAAATTCTTTGGGCGATTTGACCGCAGAAAGCAGTGCAGTAAAGAATACACCTCGGACGGGCATACTTCAATACACAAAGGCACCTATTATACAGTCTTTGTAGGTGACACATGTAGCTCTACCCTTGTAGTTCAGTTGCACAGAAGACGGCTTTCGGTGTAACAGCAAAAAACTCAGGGCATCATTTACAAAAAATATGTGCAGCACAGCGCTGCAAGCCATTTTGCTGCACCGATCTGCATATTCTAAAAGTACAGGGATGTGCCGTATTAACAATACGACACATCTGTTTGCTTTCCCCTTCACCGGGTCACAATTGGCTGAGATGTGCCAGCACAGGCAACCTTGCGTCATGTTGCAAGGGTGCCTTTGTTGCGTGGGTGATTGGTTTTATGCAAGAAAGTACACTTTCCTATACAAAAACAATAATTAATGGCATTTTCCTCTTTCTATGCATTCTGCAGAATTCAGCGCACATAGAAGAGGAAAAAACAAGAGGAAATAAAAGTATGTCTCCACTTTGCGCCACTCCTATGCCTCCCCTGGTGACCCATAGCACTTCTTGTACCCTACCTCTACTGTTTCTCTCCTTACTATCCTGTCTCTAGTTTTCACAGCTAGTCAACGCGGAGGGGACCAGCTGGACATGTACAAAACAGTATCATGTAATTTCTGTAATACCAACTACGTTTATCTGGAAACCTTTGATGAAAATGCGAATGTACCTGTTTTGTAAAACTGATAAAATATTTTGAAATTAAAAAAGACTCAGATGGATTCTCAGCTTTACAAAACTTTGTAAATCAGGGAATGTGTCAGGTTCCATGGGTGTTGCATGAGAACATCCACAGCAACACACATGGACCCCCCTTTCACATAGAGTAATGCGTGAAAAGGGCCCATATTTACAAGGCCATGAAAAGTCACACAGGCTGACTTTACATGGCCTTGTAAATATGGGCAGGCCCACTGCGCTGCTGCTGCGTCAAAAATAGTGAGGCACTGGCGGCGCAATGGCCTTGTAAATTAGACCCTCACATTGAAAAGAATAAACGTATGCTTGAATTGTGGTGTTCATCCAGTGCCTTGGTATATTTTCCGGTATGGTCCCAGAATATCATATTCAGAATATTGTGTAACATAAATAACTATTCCTAAATATGGTATATGGAAGTTAGTCATAAATATTGTATAGTTTAAGGTAATAATAGAAAATCTACACCCAATGGGGCAATACATTTTTCATTGGCTTTTTTTTATTTTGTATTCTTTATGAACAACGCATTTTCCTTTGCAGAGCATGTTCTAGGGCAGAATACTGCTCCTGGATGACTCATAGTGTAGATAAATCATGGGTGGTATTCACATTTATGGTAATCCACTGAGGCCTGTTTGAGTCGTTCCAAAAAGGTATAGGGGTGGGTGGAACTGACTGAGTTTCACTCTCCTGAATTCCATGGAGTTACATGAAAACTCTGCAAGATTCAGCAAAGTTCCATGAATGAGCAGAATCAGCATATTGCGCTGCTCACGCTGATTGTTAGCGCTGAGAGCTTGTTCCACACTTCAGCACAAATGACACCACGCGGTGTGCCACAGAGAGCTGCTTTTTTGCTGCTGCTCAATAGATTATCTACTTGAGCGGCAGCTTTCTCACTGCGACCATCCATGTTGAGAAATCTCACTTGGTGCCCTCCTAGTGCCTGAAGATTACACTAGGGGACTTCAATTCTCGCTCAAGCTTGCCAGCTTATTGTTGGTGAGCCACGTGCAGGAAAAGACTCTGCCATGCAGCAGTTGGTTGGGGTTTGGCTGAAACTCCATGTTACAAGTGAAACGCGGAGTGGCCAAAACTCTGCAAACTCTGCCTGCCCCTAGTATCTATGTATACTCAAGAAGCTTGTCAGGTGGTCTTCAAGGGCCACAGTAACACACTGGTTAGAGGCTGCTCTGATATAGCTCAGTACACTTCCTAGAAGCACAGGGCTGACTTTGGTGTTTGGTTCTTTGATTATCAACTTTGAAAGAGGGGCAGAAGTCATGCATCTAAGTGGACACAGTCATTGAATGTACTCATCTAAGTGCAGGCTCTCTGGCCAATGTCTTACACTAGGCATTTCATAAAGGCAACATTAGTCGAAAATTGGTGAGATGGTCATGTTCTAATCGAGAGTACCTGCTTTGGAGATCAACTGTAAATTATACAGCGGGTGTCTGTGTTCCTTCCTCATCACCTAATATGGAATACAATGGATAGTAGGCAGAGGAGCCTCTCACCAGCAACTGGCATGGTGTCTATGGAGTGCAAATTACTATAACACCATACGTAGATGTCCATATTGGATCTGCTAAAGTATTGTTTTCAAAATATTAGTTATCTCACTGGAAATCCAAATTGAATTCAGGGAATAGAAGAGAATTTTCCAGATGAACCAATTATTCATGGTTTCATTGCATCATTGATCATAACTCTTGCTCAATATTAAAACATTTTGCTAGTCTCTCATATATACATATATATACTCAATGAGAGAACAAAAGGTTACAGGGACGGCATAATTAGTAGATAGATTTAAAAATATGTTAGAAATTCACACAAAAAACAAAGATTGCAGGGACGTTATAGTTAGTTTCAGATTTTGCACACACAAAACCATAGAAATTCAGCAATTGTAGTTATCTCAAGTAGCTATAACTCGTGCCCTAAGGTAACCATAATGTCCCTGTAACTTTGTTTTTTTCAGTGAGTTTCTGTGTTTTTGTATTGCTCTTTTCTAATTATAATGTCCCTGTTACCTTTGGATTTTTTCAGTGAATTTCTACGTTTTTTAATGCTATTTCTGAACTATAAAATCCTTGTAACCTAGGTGTGTGAGTGGTTTTGTGGCTGTGTGAGTGGTTTTGTGGCTGTGTAAGTGCATGTGTGTGTATTAGATGTGTCAGTGTGTGTGTGTGTCTGGATGTGTGGGTATGTGAGTGGATTCATGAGTGGCTGTGTGACTCTGTGAGTGGGTGTGTGTGTGGATGTGTGGGTGTGTGAGTGTTTTTTGGTCTTTGAGTGGGTGCATGAGTGTCTGCTCTGATGTGTGAGTGCTTCAGTGGGTATGTGAGTGAGTGGGTGTGTGAGTGCATGTGTGACTGGCTGTGGGGTCTGTGAGTGGGTGTATGAATGGCTTTGTGGATCTACGAGTGGGTGTGTGAGTGGCTGTACATGTGTGCGGGTGGGTGTGTGAGTGGATGCATGGGTATGTATGTGGGTCTGTGAGTGCCTGTGTGGGTGTGTGAGTGGTTCTAAGGGTTTCTGAGCATGAGTTGCTGCAAGTAGGTTTGCAAGTGGTTTTCTGGGTCACTGAGTGGGTGTGTGAATGGCATAGAGTAGTGGAGGACTTGGCCCTTTTTGCAGGATCATCCCTGAACCTCCTAGTATTTTTTCTGAGCTGGTGTTGGTGGTTTTAGGACTCTGGTAACTTTATCACTGTAGTCCAGTGTAAAGTGCATTTGCTTTCTGTAGTAAAACATGTTAAGATTGGTCTACCCCAGTTTGGCATATTTATTTTACCTATCAGTCCCTTGTAAAGTTATATCTCTGAGACCCAGGGCCAGCAAATTAAATGCTACTGGTGGGCTTGCAGCGCTGCTTGCGCCACCCACCAAAGTAGCCTTTCAAACCTGTATCAGGCCTCTGCCATTGCAGGGCCTGCATGCGCAATTTGCTGCCGATGTGACATGGCACATAAAGTGGGTGCCACATCTGTGACTCCCCTTTTACTACACATCAGTCAACCCTATGGTAGGCCCTAGCTAGCCCTATGGGCAAGGTGCGTTGTAGGTAAAAGGGGGGACATGTGTCTTTACTGTGTGGCATGTCCTGGTAGGGACAATCATTTTGGTTTCTCACTACTGTGAGGCTGCCTACTCAGAGGAATGCAATGGGGATTCCCTGATAGGTGTTTCCGTGGTACTTCCTGACATGAGAGGAGTAGCGTGGTCAAGTTTGGTATGTTTGGAATAGTGGTAATAAATGCTGTGCAATGGTGTTTGCAGATTTATTATCACTATTTTAGAAATGCCACTTTTCGAAGTGGGTATTTCTGTGTGCTAAATGTCTTTGTGCCTGCCTGCTGTGTTTTGCATGTCTGGCTCTGGAGTGGCAGAGACTGGGGACGTGCAGTGGCCCCAGAGGGGCTGGGTGAGTCAGCACTAGGCTGAATGGGCCTGATCTGCATTTGGGGTAGTGGGAGGAGTAGCCCCTGACCCTAAATAGGTCTGTGCCTGCCTTGTACAATGCTGGCTCTGCCGCCTGTGGTGTGGCTGGGGCCAGGACCTACACTATCAATGGGGACTGTTGTGCACTTATTAAGTGCCCGCCAGAACTGGTTTGAACAAGGTCGCAGAGCCCTGTGCCAGGGTAGAACTAAGGAGACATGTGATATAAATATTGGGGTTGTGAACCCATGGCTGTGTGCTTACTTAGGACCTGCTGGGAGCTGAAGGACTGCTAGGTGCCAGGAGGAACTGCCACACCCCTCTGCTGGAGGGGGGTGGCCCTGCAGCCCTGACCAACCTGGAATCTAGCGCGAGGGGAGCGCTGTACTGTCTGGCTTCCCCTCTCTGATCACGGTGTAGTGGGCTGTTAGAATTGGGGGTCTCTGGTTGGCGCAAGTATGCACTTGTGACAAGCAGGGACCCTCTCCTCTAAGTCAGGGCGAAGGATGACCCCTTAGAATTACCCTTGCTCACCCTCTAGGTGCGTGGTGTGAGCAGCCAAGGCTATTCTTCAGGCGTTATTCAGTTAAGCATTTGTAATCACACACACAGTAAAATATACCAATCCCCCCACAAATGGACACCAGGCTGTGAATATATAAAAAATACGCTTCTTTATGTAAAAATATATATATGTATCTCAGCAGACTTATCACAAGACCAAATAACGTTTTTGTAGCACCACAGATTGTAAATAGGCACTTTTCTTCTTAGTTGCAGTTCAAATGTACTCTTAGCCTTTTAAAATAGTTTTCTTCTTCAGTGTACCTTCAAGAACAGTTCTCTTAGTTCCAGTTGTGCAATAATTGGGGCCTCTTGCCCCGTTCCTGGAAGGTATGGCGCTCCCAAGCGCCTCTGTGGCCTTCGCAGCGCTCCTCTGTGCTCCACACAGAAGAAAACCCCGGGCCCTACCAATGCTCACGCATCTCGCGGTATGCTTGGAATGGAGACCAGAGAGGGCCTCGGGGAAACCCTGGGCCTTTTCCAGAGGTGGGGGCTGAGCTGCGGAGCAGAGCAGCAAGCAGGTGATGAGAGGAACCCCGGGTCTTTTCCAGAGGTGGGGGCTCTCAGCTGCAGTGCGGAGCAGGGAGGGATGAGAGGAGCCTCTGGGGCCAAGGCACAGGGAAGGCTGATGGGGAAATAAAACGTTGCGGGCCCCTAGCCCGATGTCTCTTCAGGAATGCTTCTTTCTTTCAGGAATTTATCAGTGCAGAGGGGTCCCTTCTCAAAGCGGAGGATCTCCGGGAGGCAAGGCACAGCACAGGAGCCCTCGGTGACGGTACAGAGGGGGGCTCCCTTCACAGTGCGGTGCGGCCTCTCCTGGGGGGGCAGAGCAAGGCAGGCTACAGACTGCTCGTGTCCCCGGGATTCCAGCGGGAGGGGCTGAAGTCTCCTCAAGGGCTCCGTGAAGTAGGCAGAGGTAGAGGAGCGGCCGGCCTTAGCCCTGGGGCAGAGAGCGACTCCTGGTGGAGCGAGGCTCTCAAGGGCAAGAGGGCAGGCTGGCTCCCGGGTACCACGGCCCTAGGAGGGGGCGGGAGGGGGCAGACTTCACCTCCGGCGGGAGGAAATACTCGGCCTCAGGCAGGGGACGAGCCAAAGCACAGGAGAACCC
Organism: Lissotriton helveticus; assembly: GCF_964261635.1. Taxonomy (NCBI): domain Eukaryota; kingdom Metazoa; phylum Chordata; class Amphibia; order Caudata; family Salamandridae; genus Lissotriton; species Lissotriton helveticus. Next base: position 1,137,321,087 of record NC_136057.1, on the reverse strand, counting down.
ACTGGTCCTGGGGTTCAGTTCAGGGGGCAAGCTCAGCCAAGCCCTTAGAGAAAAGTTTCAAGCACAAGTCAGCAAAGTCTTTTCAAAAGTCTTCTCCTCTCCTTCCTCAGCAAGGCAAGCAGCAGGCCAGTCCTTCCAGCGTCTTCTTCTCCTTCTATTCGGGCAGAGGTTCTTGGTGGTAAAACAGGATTCTATTTTACAAGGAGCAGGGCTCCTACTTTTATACACAGTTTCTTTTGTTCTTACAGGCCAGGGGGGCCTTTGCATAACTGCTCTCAGCCTCTGAGCATTTGTTGGGGGTACTTCTGGCTTCTGCTTTCAGTGGGTGGGCTGGCACATCAGCCGCTCCCAAGGAGGGCGGAGCCAGCATTGTGTGGAGAGGGGCAGCCAGGAGTACTTTGTTGACAGGCTTCGCCCTTCCTGGGCCAGGTGCAGGCTGAGTCGTCAGTCGCTCCCCAGGGGGGGCGGAGCCAGCATTGTGGGGACAGGGGCAGCCAGGAGTACCTTGTTGACAGGCTTCGCCCTTCCTGGGCCAGGTGCAGGCTGAGTCATCAGTCGCTCCCCAGGGGGGCGGAGCCAGCATTGTGGTGGCAGAGCTCAGCCTGATTCATAGTCCAGGGAAACTCCCACCTCCCACTAAGGTGTAATCCTCCCATTCACCACCTGTCATCCCCCAGCCCTGTCACTCACACCACCCAGACAGTCAGATATACATCCAAGCAGAGGCGGGCTGAAATGGTTAGGCAAGCAAAGAATAACTTTCTAAAAGTAGCATTTGCAAACACAGGATATTAAAATAAACTTTACTAAAAGAAGTATTTTATTATTCTGAGTTCAGGCATACTAAACATTAATTTCTACCCTGTTCCCTGAGCCTGCTGGGATTATAGAGTGTAATAATTCCAGCAGCCCATCTGGCCTAAAGGGAACAGGTAGCCTTACAATAGTGAAAAACGAATTTGGCAGTAATTCACTATTAGGACATGCCACACACATCAGCGCATGTCCTACCTTACACTTACAATGCACCCTGCCCTGGAGCCTATCATAGGGGTGACTAATATGAAGTTAAGGGAAGGTTTAGGGGCTGGCAAGTGTGTGCACTTGCCCAGCCAGCATGACAGTACCAGACTGCACGCAGGTTCTGCAATGGCAGACCCTAGACACATTTTAAGGCTGCTTCTGTGGGTGGCGCAACCAGCGCTGCAGGGCCACTAGCAGTATTGGCATTTACAAGCCCTGGCACTCCTGGTGCACTTTACTGGGGACTGACAGTAAATCCAATGAACCAATCATGGACATCAATCACATATACACTTTATATAGGGAGAGCATATGCACTTTAGCACTGGTCAGCAGTGGTAAAGTGCCCAGAGTCATTAAACCAACAAAAACAGGTCAGAGAGAGTATTGGAGGAAGGCAAAATGTTTAGGGATGACCCTGCCAAGAGGGCCAGGTCCAACATGGGCGCTTTAATCCATCCCAGGAACTAAGAGTGAGGAGAGTGCTGGAAGTCCCCCCTCCTCTCTGTGCCTTGACCTCCGGAGCACTGCAGGCACCCCAGCACCCTAGCTGTTGTGGAATGTGTGAAGCCCTTTGTGGTTTTCCTTTGTGCCCATGAGCGCTGTGCATGCAGGAATGGAAGGAAGCCAGGCAGCTGTTGCCTGGTTGAGGGCGAGGCCCTGACAGCAAGAGAAAGCCGAGCCTCGTGGGATCGCATCCGCTTTGGGTCACCAGAGTGCCGCAGCGTGAGGAGCAGCTTGAGGAGCCTACTCCGTGGCATTGCACCAGGAGCACTGCAGGCACCCCAGCACCCCAGCTGTTGTGGAACGTTTAGAGCCCTTCGTGATTTTCCTTTGCACCCATGACCGCTGTGCCTGCAGGAAGGGAAGGAAGCCAGGTGGCTGTTGCCTGGTTGGGGGCGAGGCCCTGACAGCAAGAGAAAGCCGAGCCTTGTGGGCTCGCATCCGCTTTGGGTCACCAGAGTGCCGCAGCGTGAGGAGCAGCTTGAGGAGCCTACTCTGTGGCATTGCACCAGGAGCACTGCAGGCACCCCAGCACCCCAGCTGTTGTGGAACGTTTAGAGCCCTTCGTGATTTTCCTTTGCAGCCATGAGCGCTGTGCCTGCAGGAAGGGAAGGAAGCCAGGTGGCTGTTGCCTGGTTGGGGGCGAGGCCCCAATAGCAAGAGAAAGCAGAGCCTCGTGGGCTCGCATCTGCTTTGGGCTACCAGAGTGCCGCAGAGTGAGGAGGAGCGTGAGGAGCCTACTCCGTGGTATTGCACTAGGAGGACTGCTCTACGCCCCCTCTGCAGAGTAGGGCGAATTGGTGACCGTCGGCCGAAAGCAGAACAAGAAGTCAGGTATTTAACCAGCCCGACTGTGAGCAGAGCTTCCCCCTCAGAGAGAAAGTGAGGCAGCTAGTACTCCTGGTGGTGGGCGGGGCCCACCACCACGAAGAGCTGAGCGAGGAGAGACAGATCCTCCCAGCCTCCCTTCAGCTGGGGGCTGCAGGAGATCCACGAGGAAGATTGAAGACTTTACTCCATTTGTCTCGGCAAAGGCAGGGCCATCTGGCACCACAGCAGAGACGGAGCCTCATGGGCTTCTGTTCCCCATAGAAGGAAGTTCATCAATTGTCTGTCTTTTGCTTTCTCACCCTAAGTGTGCCAGGTATGCCCAGACGTGGGTCCTGGGCTCACTGTGCCACTGGAATCAAGCTATTCTGGCTGAAGAGGTGTGAAACCCTGAATCCGGTCCTAGGATGCTTGTTTCCGGTCCAGGGAGGACCTGGCTTGGCAGTTCAGGCTGGACTGTTCCCATGAGGCACAGGGTCAAGACTGATTTGCACATGGCCAGGTCTAAACTGGGGTGGCATGGTGAGCAAAAGAATGACGGATTTAACCCAGATCTCTTGACTGGGGGTGAATGTTTTGATTTGTTCTGCATTCCGTCCATCAATTGTTTGTCTTTTGCTAGAAGGAAATCAGGCAGCTGACCCTGGCTGTGGGCGTGGCTAGCAGGAAGCCGTGCCCGAGTCAGAGCCTTGCGGGCTCCTTGTGCAACCGAGGAGGGGCTCAGAAGAATTCCTCAATGGAGGCCTCTGAGCAGAGTGGCTCCATATTCCCAGCATGGTCACAGCTGCGCCGCATGATCGCGGGCAGCTGCTTGCTTAGCACAGCACCATGGACATTCTCCAGGGAAGGAGACGAAGGGTAAGTTACAACCCCCTACCTCTTTTTGCCTTGCCAGCATTGTTCTTGCTGCATCGGCAGCTGTAGGGCCAGTTTGGAGGCCTCGTGTGGGAAGGAGCATTTTGGGACAAGACCAGGAAGGGTCCCTGGGTACCCCAGGGTGGCAGCTTGTACAGTGACGGGGAGTTTCTGAATGTCTGCACTTTGCAAGTGCTTACTTTGGTGCATGGTTTCTGCTCCTAAAGCATGGTGTGTTCTGCTGAGCACCCATGTGTGCCCTGATTGTTGTGGTGCAATAATGCTAATTATGATGTTGCCCTGCATTTCTGCTGACTATATTTTGCCTCCTATGCTAAGTACTGCTATGATATCTATGTATTTTTGCTGTGGTGGTAAGGTGTGCACCTAATAAGTGATTACTGTGCACTGCTGATGAGGTACAGGCCTAAAAAGGGGCCTAAAGTGATTATAATGTTTTGCATAATGTGCTGTCCTAGGTGATGACAGGATGTTGATGCCTAATGTGGGTGCTAAGGGCACCTTTACCAGTAGTTACTGGTTGTGCTTATTTCTCACTACTTATGAGTGGTCATGTGATGGCAGTGGCACTATTGTCCCTGTAAGTGTATATAATCCCCGTAAATCCATACCTAGTGCCAGGTGGCACAGTGTATATATGTGATTATGTTTTATTGTTTTATGAGTGATACAAAGGCTAATTTTACATATCCTTGTGTGGAGTTTCTTTTGTAGTGTGCCTAGTGTGTTGCTGCTGCATGTGTGTGTGTGTTGCACAAACGCTTTACACAGTACCTCTGGGATAAACCTGACTGTTCATGCCAAGCTACCAAGGGGGTGAGCAGGGGTTATCTTCGGGATGTAACTCCCTGGGCCTGACTAGAGTGGTGGTTCCTGCCTGGCTTAGGCGCTTGCCCTAGCAAACCAGAAATCCTATTTCTAACAAGTGGAACAGTATAGAGTGCAGTGTTTTAAAGTGGAGTTGAATACAGTGTAATAGCGGACAAAGCGGTAGCATAGAGTGAAAAAGACATACAGTGTATTGGTAAACACTGCAGTGTCATAAAATGGAGTGGTGTACAGTGTATTAGAGTACAGTGTAGTGGTGTAGAGTGTACTGGGCTAGAGTGGCATACAATGGATTAGCATAGAGTGGAGTGATATATAGTGGAGGGATATATTGTGGAGTGACATAGAGTATAATAGCATAAAGTGAAGTGGTGTAGAGTGGAGTGCCATAGAGTGTAGTGGTGCACAGTGGCGTAAGGTAATTGAAACAGTTGTAGCTTGTTAATGGATGTTGATGTAATGTGGCAGCAAAATATATTATTTGTTGTAAATAGTCATTTTTGGTACTATGTGTGAATAGTGTAAGTAGTTTTAAAGGTATAATTTTTAAAATGCTTAGTTATATATTGTGCCGCAGTATACTGCAGTAAGTTCACACTACACTATGGTACATATGAATGATAAGGCAGTATGTGATTGGCTGATTGCTGTGTTTACCAAAGGTAAAAGGCAGCCATTTCATTTTCAGGTCATTTTGTCAGTGATTTGCGATGTTATGGCCTAGGGTCTTAGATCTAGGTAAATGTTAATAGGTAGGGTTTTTTTTAAGTAGTGCATACATTTTTAGGTATTACTACAGTACTTACAAGACATTTTACTGAAGATTTAAATATGTCACAAATGGAAAATACACTGTTGTACACTATATTTGTATATGTTTGTTTCCTGTCCAGGTTAAGACATGGCTTGTCAGTTACGGCTGGACTGTTCCCATGAGGCACAGGACCAAGACTGATTTGCATATAGCTATGTCTGAAAGGGGGTGGCAAAGTGAGGTAAAGAATGATGATGGAATCGACCCATATCTGTGAATGGGGGTGAGTGTCTGAAAAGTTTCAGCACTCTGTCCATCAGTCCTCGTGTTAAAATATAAGATACTACATTGCATTTTTAATGTTTTAACATATTAATTTTTTTATTTAAATTTGGTTCAGTTGTATTCTTGAGGTAGTACCGCGGTACTCCATACATGTTTTTAAAAATATATTGACATTTATAATTATTTTTTCCTTACCTGTTACCAATTAAATAAAGTGAAAAAATAAAGGGACTATAAAGGGAACAAAATTGTGTTATTCCTGTTATCTGTGCATTATTTTTTTCCCCCTATCTTATATGGTTTTCTTTTTTGATAGCTGACTTTTCCTGGTCTCTACTCTAGTATCTAGGTCACTTATCTTCTGCTTTTTTGAGTAATATTTCCCTCTCTCCAATATATCATGTTGTACTGTAAGACGTAGAATAACACATTTTGGTACTCTACTGTCTATCGGGAAGATTGCAGGCCCATGGAAACTAGTATTATAAATAATATTTACCATGTATGTTTGTTGAGGGAAGGCTTTCTTTTTCCTGCTAATGCTCTAACAGTTGAGTTTACTAGAGAGTGGCCATGGTCCTCATGAGCCACCCCTCCAATGTAGTGTGCTGCTGTCCTAGCCATTTATACAGCATACCAGCAGTTTCCCATGGCAGTGCAGCATGGCTGAAAAAAAGGTACGAGGGCCCACTCCCATTGCATTTGCCAACTAACACAATATTTCTTTCATTGACCATTATTCCAGTTGTATTTGGGGTGGCATATCTGGCATCTAACATATGTATAATGTTTTCTTCTAGCCACACAGAACACCAGTGATGCCGGCTCCAGTGCAGCTGCAGGAGGAGATGAGTCAGTTGGAGGGGGCGAAGCAGCAACAGGGACGGGCACTGGTCAGAAACATAATTTCTTGCAATTACTATACTTGCTAGCTAGTGCAAGGGCGTCATCAACATGTGACTGTGAAACCCCCAGCGTTACCAGCTGCAGCGGTGGTTGAGTTATTATGGCCTCTTCTATCTGCAACAGAACTCATCAAAAGCTCACATAATGAGTGTTGATGGCTTGAGGGAAACATGGAAGAACGGAGGGTTAAAAGAAAGTAAATGGTATATGAGTGAACGGATAGGTGGGTGAAAGAAGAGATGGATGGGCGAAAGGTTGGGTAGAATAAAGGGTGGATAACTGAATGGATAGATAATGGATTGGAAATGTTGGTGAAATACTGGATGAGAAAAAGTAAAGGTTTGGGCTATGGGTGAAATTAAAATGAAGGATGAATTAATATCTGGGTTGTTTGGATGAACAAGCAAAGCAGCTCTTCTCATGAGGAGCATCCTTCTCACCTACTTTGCTTACTTTGTTTATGTAGGGTTATCAAAGCTATGGTTCAAAGTGGGGGGTATTTTTTGTTCTATTCCCTGGACTTGCAGTATTTCTTAATTGAGCAAGATGTATCCCACCCATCATTCTTCACCCCCTTCCCCACCCATGATGCAGTTATCTTGCAGGCATTAGGGCCATGATTTCAATGGTGGTGCAGGTGCAGTGGCACTGGGGCCAAAAGTTGTCAGAACTCCTCTAAACATCAAATATTGCTATATGTAACTACTAATTAAGCAGTCACAGGTGCAGTTACCTTGCAGGCACTAGAGTCATGTTTTCAATGGTGCAGCAGGTGCAGTGACACCGGGGCCCAAAGCTCTAGGAACCACTGTCAACACCAAATATTGCAATATAATACTACTAAACAAGCAGTCACACGTGCAGTTAACCTACAATGAATAGGGTCATGATTTGAATGGTCAAGCAGGTGCAGTGGCACCGGGGACAACCGTTTTCTTAACTCCTCTAAACACCAAATATTGCTATATATTACTACGTAACAGGCAGTCACAGATGCAGTTATCTTGCTGCACTACAGACATCATTTGAATGGTGCAGCAGGTGTGGTGGCACCGGGCCCAAAAGTTGTCAGAACTACTCTAAACACATAATATTGCTATTGCATCAATTCATTCTATTATTTCCTCTTTTATTTCCTTTTTCAAAATGTTGCTACTTACCTGCACTAGGCCACTAGTAACAGCACAATATACTACCATTTTGTACATAAACAAGTCAAAACACTTTATCTGACTTTCTGTAACGTATATTGTGCAACTACTCCAAAAGTTACCACTTACAACAAAAAACAGCTTATTATTAATCACACAGGTGACATCTAATGCATTTACCAATGCTTGTTAAAGATTGGCACAGTGATGGACATAGTCCAAGACTGTGGGGGGCCTACCAATACCACAGCATTAATAAAGGCTTATTAATGAATGTAGATAATCATTTGAATAGTTCCAGATATAACATTTTTAATTTTGTACAAGATGTGTCAATGAACTGGTAAATTCTATACATTAAAATATAATTAATATGCATTTCATATGAAAATATGTTGCTAATTATATATGGTGTTTATGTTGTATAAATGATATGTTCTATATGAAGGTATCTTTAATCATCTCAATTAAAAACCAGAATAAGCATTAATCAAGAAAAACAAGTCTCTCTACATCTAGAAAGAAATGAGTCATATCAAGAAATAGTTTGTCTGTGGTTATCCTACTTCTTGCCCCACTATTTAATATGAGTAAAGCAAAGCAGGAAGCCATAGGAAGAGATTGAATTCTAATTTGTACAGCATTACGTTAAATAGATCTCCTCACTCTTCAAGCGCCCAGACACCAGAGGATGCCATATATCTAGTCATCAATACCTACTGTCCACAGAGAACCCCTTTGTGGAAATAGTTACCAGAAGAGGAGAAACTTGATGGCAAAGGCCCCAAACCTTATTATGGCTTAATACTTCAAAACTGGGGATGATGTTGATACGTCTTTCCACCTTTGAAAAAGACAAGCTTGGCAGATACACCATGGATCTCTGCCACAGAGGTAAGAGCAGAAGCCAGGTGGGATGCATTCACACCAGGGTCTCAGAAAGGAATCCTTGCTTGTGAAAATGATATAGTGTGTCAGGAAGTCATCCTCGGTAGATACCATTAGCACATACCCCAGTGGCACAGTTTTGCATTCATTAGCAAAGCAGGTTTAAGCAACGAATGTGTGTAGATGAGTGTGGTGGGAAATGCTCATATGATCATCAACAAGTTTGCAAAGTCTGAAATAGACACACTAACACTGTTGCACAGATAAGATACATGCTGCCTACTAGACAGCTGCACATCCAAAGATAAAAACACACCGAAGTGTCCTGTTGGACGAGACCACGTGCAAACTTATTGTAATGTCTGGCATTGTGTATTACCTCTGTCAGCGGGTTATTTGTCTTTTATTCAATTTCTTGCTTTCAGTCTGTTAAGTTGTGTATCTTTATCCAGGTCTAGGTTCGGTGTCTGTCTGTGGTGTTATGTGAAAGAAGGAACGAGTGTTGTGTGGTGAACCTTATTCTGTTCTATGCTTATCTGTGTATGCCGAATTTTGGACTTTTGCCTAGAGTGCTGTCTTGAAACACCTCACAGGAGTGTTCATTTACCAAGGATTTGTCTTGCTGTGTAGGTAAGGGGGTCTATACGATCATAGTTGAGCAGGATTTGTTTCTGTGTTCCTGGTGGGGCTTTCTACGATACAACCTACATGTAGGACCAGCACTAAAGTGATTGAAGTGCAATGTACATCTGTGAGTGCAATCTAATAAATATATGCTATTCATGGGAACAGCAACCTAGACAACTAAGAGCATAGCAGGGATGTTACTTAGATACATCTTCAACACTACAACTTCCCCAATACCAGGACCGATAGTTATTAAACACAGACGTTGAAAAAGGTCTATTTTGGGTCCTTAACTTATACTGATCAAGTTTTGAACTGTGACTATAAAAACTTTAAGGTAATTCGTGACAGCATGTGGCTTCTCTTTATATTGCATGTTTTACATGACCATGCATTCCCTACAAGGCACAAGAATCAATATTGCTTTTTGCGATTCCTTAATTGCGAAAAATAAGGAATCGCAATTAAGGAATCGCAAAATGCAATGCATCAAGAAATCGCTAAAAAAATTGCGATTTCTTTATATTCCTTAATTGCGACTCGCAAATTGCGAGTCGCAATTAAGGAATACCTCCCCATTCATTCCTATGGGCCTAGAGGCCCATAGGAATGAATGGTAAGACATTCTCAATTTGCGAATAGCAATTTACGAATCGCAAATTTAGAATGCGATTTCAAGGGACACCCTGTTGCACCCCTGAAATCAATCTGTGCACATATGTGCACAACATGAATCTTTGAAAAATGCACAAAAGTGCATTTTTCAAAGTTTTCGCAAATTATCATGAGGTTCAACCTCATGGTAATTTGCTCCCCCTAATTGGGAAAACGCAATTTTTAAAAGTTTCCTGCATTGCATTTAAGGAATCGCAAAATGCGATTCCTTAAATGCAATCGCAATTTGAGAATTCGCAAATATTTGCGAATTCTCAAATTGCGAGGGCCTTCACCCTTCATGCATTCCAAAAGCAGATTTTGCGATCGCAAACGGCCGATTTTTGCAATTCGCACCGTTTGCGATCGCAAAATCTTTTGATGCATTTGCCTGTTTGTGTGTTAACTATTTCCTGGATGTTGTGTTTCTGTATTGTTTTCATTTAGCATATGACTCAATTATAATGCACACTTCAAACTCAATCACCACCACCTGTTTATTAGGGACCACAATTGAGAGCGCTGGAGTTGAAGCTGAAGGCAGTGTAAATGTCTCGCAATGCTTGTCAGTGAGTCAAAAGGGTATTCAGAATGGAATGCCTGGCCATCCAATCCTTAGCCTCTCTGCTGAGCACACAGAATAATAGTGACATATTTCAGTTGCAATTGTGATTCCATGGAAATGTGTGCGAAGAAGGTACACAGTTGTAAAAATATTGCAAGGCAAAAGAAAATGTAGTGCTTATAGGTAGGTGGGTAAGTTGTGTGGTGGAAGGCTTGATAAGGTGAAAGAAATGTGAGGAAGCAAATTCAGTACAGAATGACAGAGGGGTGCTGAGGTGAAAGAGGTGAGGTATAATATTTGCAGATGGACGACATTTGAAAAGAAAAAGTATGTAAATGTCTAACATACAGTGAGCACAACAGGAGTAATTGAGACATTCTGAAGACCACTATCTTTCCACAGGTCTCAGTAATGTTTAATTCACACACACTCACAATTTCTGAATTGAAACATTTTAAATATTAATTATTTATAACAAAATCATTGTTGTTACTCATTTATTTAAAACAGCTAACAGCCACTGACAAAACCAATAGTACTGTCTGGATTTAGGTGTATGTAAATTTTGCTATATATCTTGATTATATAACAGAAATCTAAGAAAGGAACCAAAATACCAGTTGAGTGGCACATCATGGGAATCACAGACATGTAGTTTACCTGTTTAAGCCACACTCTTAATTACACAGGTCACGTCCCTTTAGAGACCCCTTTAGCATTCCATGTAAAGACCTGCCTATACTTTAAACAAACAGTAGAAATGCAAACATAACCAAAGCAGCAAAAATAATGATACTACAATTACCACCAGTATGATGAGCCCACATGATAATGTCTGCACATATAAAACCATGCTGCAAGAACTTTAACAAATGAGACAATCTATATTTTGAACTCAAATAATTTGAACATTCATGTAATTTCATGTAAAAACAACCCTTTTCCGTTGCCTCATAGAACACCACATTTCCCTTCTCATGATATGCCGAGTAACATATTTTCTCTCTTCCTGGTCGTTTGGGACTGTTGTGTAGTCTCTTGTAGGAATTGGCGTAGCAAAACTTGAGGGGGCCTCCCTGCAAGGTACGCAGAGGGCCCCCCTCTGGGCTCAATCAGGAGCTCTCCGGCCAGAGTGCTGTGCTGAGGGGGCCCCTAGCTCCGCAGGGGCTGCGGGGGGCCTGTGTTACGCCCCTGCGTGTAGGAAGTCTGACCACGGTGCTCCCGTATTTAAGCCCCTGCCTTGGCTGCTCTTGGAAGCCTGTGTAAATTTAAAGTTTGGCTTCTTTACTTTCAAAGTTTTTATCTTTCGTTCCATATCCAAATGTACCAAATTGTATTTGCCTGGGAGCGTGCACAATACCTTTAAGCAAAACTTAATATTCTACATTTCAGAAGGTCTAACACCAGTTCTGCAAGTGTTTCCAGATTGTTCAAAGATTGTCTCTCCGCTCTTGACCTATCCTACTTCTCCTGATCTTTGTATTTTTTGGGATTACATGTAAATTACTTTGCATTGCTGTACAGCAATCTGTTAGCTAAATCTGGCCTCACGGCCACCGTACATTTCTTAAATATAATAAAATAAATATAAATAACTAAATGCAAATACAATTGTATGAGAGATGAAGCCTGTCTTCAGTCTTTCTTTTATGTCTCAAATTGAAACAAAATCAAAAGTATTAAGAGTTTTCATGGCTTGGACAAAGTATTTCACTGGGTGAATAGATGAGACACATTCCGCAGATTCTTGTACTAAATGGTTCTTATTCGCTCCCATGTACATGCGTGGCCAGATAGTATTTTTAATATCAAAACTACCTATTCTCTACCTAAGCTGATTGAGTCCAAATTTCTCTTCTCTGGAGCGAAAGCTATCATTCATTTTTTTTTTTTCTCCAGTGGCCATGCATCAGGGCCTCAATGGTTGGCTTCAGATCTGCAGAAATTGCCTGCAGTTACATAGTTTTGGGCGTAATAGGTACCATGTATAATGCAGAGGGCCGCCCATCAAAAGACAAAGCCATGAAGTCATGCTCGTTTGAAGCAGTATAATAGAATATCCGCTTCTCCATTCACTGGGTTGGTCTTCTGGGAAATCAGAGATGGGAGAACTGCCTAAAATAAAGTCGGGAGCCCGAGGCATGACTGCTCCTCTTCCACTATTAGAACAAAAATAATACAGGCAATTACAACCTGGGGTTAAACTCTTTAAAATCCGCGTCCTAATTGGACACCGTGTTCCCCTTTAATGCATTGTTAATGAAGTCATTTTGACAAAAATAGCCCCCGGAGGTGATTGCCCTCAGCTGGAAAAATTGGCATTTCTACTTACTGGAAGTCATAGATTAATTTGCCTACTAACCATTATTCAATAATGAGCATGGGTAATTTATTAAAACTCTTAAAATCAATTAAATTGGCTAACCCAATTTTGAACGAGTTATAGTGAGGCTGTTTGTTTGGGGAGTGAACGGCATGTTACATCTTAGTAGAATCCATGTGCGTACTTTAAGGAAGATATTTCTATTTGACATGAGAGTCAAAAGATTATTTTAGTAGATTTAAATCCTGATGTTTTATGTTTGAAAATAATACATACCATGTAAAAATAAGCTGGGCAGCAAAATAAATAAAACATCAAATTCGATAGTTAATGTTTCTGCTTTGGCTAAAGCAACTTCCAGTGTTTTTAAATACACACAAGCACAGCTGAGCATCTCCTACAAGTTCACATTGGAACCAAGATTTTTTCGTCACTAAGTCCACCGCACCATACCTCAATTGCTCAAAAGGTCTAGGGTGTCTCAATGACTGGGTCAGTTAGTAGCCTAGCCTTTGGGTTACTTCGTGTTTCAGAGTTTCTTTTTGCAACTATTTTGCGGATTTTGTAGCATAATTCTCCATAATGATAAAACACTGATGCAAAGGGCAACGTAACAAGTATCCCTGCAAGATTAGGGGGCTAAGAATAGATCCCTTCTTCTGGGCCAAAGACCTCCGATCAGAGATGACATCACAGCCTCATCAAGGTCCGCATGGCTCGGTGTAATGCCTCAGTAGATCGCAACCGAGAATGGCCGCCAATTACTGTCAATCACTGACCTCTCCAAACCTTGTCAATGTCTGTATGAGCAAATTATAACCAAGATTTCCACACACAATGACTCCCTTCCACTCAGCTGAATTGCCCTCATTTAAATGAAAAGGTCTCATCCTCGACATCCCCCGACGCAGCCACATCTCCGGACACCTGAGAGATCTGCATTGGCTCCCGGTCAGCAAGAGAATCACCTTCCGTCTCCTCACCCACGCGCACAAAGCCATACACGACCAAGGCCCGAGCTACCTCAACAACCGGATCAACTTCTACACTCCCAAGCGCCTCCTCAGATCAACCAGCCACGCCCTCGCCGCCGTCCCCCGCATCCGAAGAGCGACAACAGGAGGAAGGTCCTTCTCCTACCTGGCCGCCAAGACCTGGAACTCACTCCCAACCGACCTGCGCCTGACCCAAGACCACCTCTCCTTCAGGAAGAAGCTGAAGACCTGGCTGTTCGAGCAGTAACGGCACCCCCCCCCCACCCCAGCGCCTTGAGACCCTACGGGTGAGTAGTGCGCTCTATAAATGACCTGATTGATTGATTGATTGATTGATAGCTTATTAAAATTTATTAACACATGTATGGGTTCGACCATCGAATTTCTGTCCCAGGGGGCCTATTTACCAAGCATTCTGTCACGCGGTGGCCATCTTTGCACCTGGAAAAAAGTCTTATCTATATGTGATTACAAGCAAAATAAAAGGAAATGAGTGCGTTCATTATTCGCTTGTGCATAACCTTAGGAATAAAAATATGTAGCCTACTTTACACTTATAGCCGTTAAAGGGATGGGACAGAGGAATATGGGGAATCCCCCTCACATAGGGTCAACTCCTTAAAGTTAAATTAAATATCCCTCTCATTTCCTAGGCCTGCAGGTTATATTAGATTATGAAAAGGCGAAAACATTCAGTTCAAATAGGAAAACAAGTGTAACTGTGTTTCATTTGCAGAAGCCGCCTACACCTGTTTTGGGTAAGAAGGTTTTGTAAATAACTCAGGCACATTTAACTTATGAGCAAATGTAACTCTTGCTTAATGTTGGTGTAGGTTGCACCCATCTTTATACATCACTTTAGAGCGAAATTCAGTTTTTCCTCGGACTAGATTTTCCTTGGCAGGTGGATACATTGGGGGACGGGAGTGTCAGTAAGTAAGGCCCAGAATATTGTTACTAATCTATACTGATTGCTACATAGCTGATATCGGCGACATAACTCCCAATGTCAAGCTTTTCAGATTAACAAAAGGAAATGAATTTCATTACAGTCATATATTACCCCGATAAGTAATGCTTATCAGAAATATAACATTTAAGAATATCTGTGATAAGCACCCAAAAATTCCCACTATTACTAATATGGTTAGAAATCAGCAGGTACAGAGTGAAACTGCAGTGGATGAGATTAATTTAAAAAATCTTTTCCTTGCAGTCCGGGATGGACTTCTCCCATGAGGAGCAGTATCAGTACTGATTGTATAAGTTGTGCCCTTGCCTAGTGGGGCATGGTGGGAGAAAAATGATTGACTGGAATGAGGCCCTTAGGGATCACCAGCGGTTGAGATTAAATCAAGCAGTCCATCCATCACCTTGTTGATGCAGTTGACATCCTAAGTGTGACAGGTTTGCCCAGATGTGGGTCCCATGTTCACCAGGTCAAGGGACTCAAGCTGCATCCTGCAGATAAGCCCCAAGAATGGTGTAACAGGTCTAGGGTTTCTAGTAGTCCCGTCAGTAGGGGGCCTGGCCTGGCAGTTTGGGATGGACTGTTCCCATGAGGAGAAGGGCCAGTACTGATTTGCATGAGGTGCACCATACTTTTGATGGGCATGGTGGGTGAAAAACAATAGGCGAGAAGGCAACCCCGAGAGATTGCCAGTGCCTGAAATTCATTCAAAGCGATACAAAAGGGGATGATGGACGGAGCGTTTGAGCAAATCAAACACTCACCCCCAGTCAACTGATCTGGGTTTAATCCATCACTATTCTTTAGCCCACTCAGCCACCCCATTTCAGACATGGCTATATGCAAATCAGTCTGACCCTGTGCCTCATGGGAACAGTCCAGCCCGAATTGCCATTCATTCAAGCATTCCATCCATCACCTAGCCGTTGTTGCAACAGAAGTCACAAAGGCTTTTTGGGGTTTGTGAAGTGGTACTCCTGTAGTATTCTTATACAGACTCCTACATGCCTTTGTTCCTTGATCTTAAAACTTTGAAGATTGGAATTTTCAGGGAATATTGATATACATTTAGTAAAAAACGGAAGGACTGTGCCCTTTTTGGACTTTTACTAATAGCGAGTTGGTTATTCTTTTTTGTGGCAGATTCACAAAGGCATATAACAATACATGAAAGATACTTCTGCAGTACCACTTCCTTTACTCATAAAAGCTTTTGTGAATTGGCTCCAAAATGTAGTAGTTTCCCCAAAAAAGTTTATAACTTAAAAAATCCTCCAGTAACAGCAGAGTTGTTGTCTCTGTGTATCCTACCAGGTTATTAAATGCCCTTTGTATATAAGATGTATCATGCATCCTAGACTCTATGAGGTTCTCATGAAAATCTATGTCATTCATTTCCTAACACACCTTAAACCATTAAATACTTCTCTGATAATATGCAATATAGGCAGGGCACAAGTCGAGGGTACATCAGGTAGAAGTCATCTACCCACTCTTTTCACTGGCTAGAGGCTGTGTACTCTGCCAAGAAGTTGGGCCTCACTGAAATATGCTGAGTTCGTGGATACATTCAGCAGCGTCTGCACGCTGTCTGCTTTCGTTCCGAGTAGCAACATGAAGGCAGCAGGTGGGATTTTTTATTTCAAATTCCAGTTTGGCCCAAAACAAAAGCTGAATTTATGGGGCTATCGGGCCTTCTTTTGTTCGAGTACCCTGGCTGGGAGCTATCTAGAGCCTCATAACTAGTTGGAAATGCAATATAGAAAAAAACAAAGGCACACTGCTTGTGATCACTTAACAGGTACTTAAGAGAGGCATGGTTTTGACTTTGTTCAGTCCTTGTACATAAGAGATGTGCATGCACTGTCAGATTGGTGGATGTGTTTGTCTGTCCTGGTATTTATGCAAGTGACAATTTAAATACCACTATTTTGTTTAATTACTTTTATAGTGTTACTCATCCCAATGCAGGGTGTCAGAGTGCTTTATATCACACGTACACATAATATGACAGTAAAATATATGTGTGTAAATCAATGTAGATGATGTGTTACATAAAACAGAGAGGATTACAAGGAGTAGGAGTCACATGGCCTTCATAGCTTACAGTGCTATACTAAAATGATTACAATTTATGAACTGCATGTAAGAAAATGGTCTCTGTGGTAAAAGATGTGGCCCACTTACCCTTTCTACATAAAATAAAAATCTGTCATCAGCATGTTACATGATCTGCTTTTTAGGAGACATAGTACACCTCTATACTACTTTGATTCAAAACTGGCACTAGACAAGACACAGACCTCTACAGCAATTGTGTTAACCTCCAGAGTTATTTTACCACTATTATTATTCCCTGAAATTTACTGGACACAAAAACATCTTCGCAGCAGGGGCCTTACGCCCATAAGATATTTTAAAATACAGACTTTGCAACCAATTAAACAGAACAGATGTACTGCCACATTTCTCCTTATTGCCAATTTCTTTGTGGTAGAGTTTTAGAAAACAAATGTGTAAGTTGAGGTTGAGATATTATGTCGACGATGCGTCACATTTTTGGCACAATCCCAATGTAAAATCTCATTTGTTAAATATCGTAATGTACTCAAATGGTAGACCTGCTAAACATATGTGTGAGGTCTTAAGATCTGATGTCACTTCCTATGAGGTTATGGCTTGTGATGTCACTTCCTGTGATGCCACTTGCAAAGTCAAGAGCATACTGCCTAACTTGGTTAGTCCCCCCCATTTCTTTATTAGAACTTGTGTCTTAAAAATAAGGCCTGTCTGGCACCAAGGGATCGCCATCATATTCAATTCCATGAAGTGCTCTTTGCATAGTGAACCATGAAATATCCATATGCTCTATCATACTTATAGAGTTAACAACAGATTCCATCTGATACTCAGGCATGGCCCATGCCGGGCGTTATACTGGGGCAGTGACGTCAGGCAGGGGAGGGTCAGGGTGGGGTGTTGTAAAAGGCGGGATATGGACCATTAGAGGTAAGTACTGATAAAAATAAATAAAACAAATTTTGTTGCCCACGCTGCATCACATTTGGCGATGCAGCATGGGCAACGAAATTCGTTTTATTTATTTTTATCAGTACTTACCTCTAATGGTCCATATCCCGCATTTTACAACCCCCCACCCTGACCCTCCCCTGCCTGACGTCACCGCCCCAGTATAACGCCCTGCACGGGCCGTGCCTGCTGATACTCTTCTGTGAAATATCTGTTAAATCCTTAACCAAGAAGTGCACAGGGTCTGTAATTTTTAAACCCAACAAATAAATAACTTTTCAGTTTCACTGGAAAGTTATAAAGTTGATGGTCTGGTAAAGCTCGAGAAGCAAGGGGTTTAAAGTGTTGCTTCAGTGGCCAAATTTGGGAGGTCAGGCAAAAGTTGTAAATTTTAAGGAGGAAATGTCAGTCAGACAATGCTCTACCTGGAAACTGTGGTGTTTATTTATTAGAGGTTTGCGCCGCCCAAAACTTTTTTGTCGTTCTGCCAGCGTAAGCCTCCCAATCAAATCTATGAGGCCACACAAAGCCAGTCAGTGTGGTTTTGCATGGTCTCATAGATATCGGATAAGACAAAGTTTTCCCACGCAACACCCATGGTTGTTGACGCTGCCCCAGATATACTTAATCAAGTCAACCTGGTACAATACCAAAAATCTACGCCTCCCCAGGGCAGGCATAAAGAGGAGAAATATTTTTATTTCCCCTCGTTTTTTTCCTCTTTCCATGTGTACTGCATTATGCAGCACACATATAAAGAGAAATACGTTTCTGAGGATTGGTTTCGTGCAAGAAAGTGTGTCTTCCTGCACAAAAAAAAACCTGCCTGCAGCAGGGGAACACTTGCACCATGGTGCAAGGGTGCCTAGGTTGGCACTAGGCAGCAATTTGTGCACCAGCGCAGGGGGAAAGGAGAGGAATTTGTCATATTTCATAAATACGATGCATTCCTGCCCTTTTACATTGGTGTAGTGGAGCGCAGCAAGAAGACTTGCAGTGCTGCCCTGCGCCAATTCCCCATAATGAGGCCCTGTGCAGAAGTTGACTTATTAAAGAGTTGCTGAAGAAACGTTAGTGTTATGGTACTATAGTTTAATTATGTAAAGTTTGTATTGGTGAAAGAATGGCACACTTCTGGTTTGCACCATAATTGGTGCTTGTATAAGAGGGAGGTAGAGTAAATTAAGTCTACTCTATTTTTTGCTGCTTACATATTATGAAATGCAACCTCTTGAATCAAATATTTGATATTACAAACAGGGGACATTGTACTGACTGTAGTTTTCATTAAATAAAACAATTTTGCCCTCCTGGGAAATATTCTATGGGAATAGTGGGTTGCCAGCAATGTTCCTTGTATTTTTTGTACTTTGTAATATGAAGTACACTGAGCTACTCATTTGTCTTTAACAACATGACGCCTTATGCATTTTCAAATATGTAGACGCAGTTTGCGCCTAAAAGGACGCAAATCCTAAAAATAAACCGATTCAGAAGTACAGTACTCAAGAGCAAGAACTCTCGCCAACTATGTATTTGTAATTTCGTAACTATGACAATAAGTATCAGTTAAGAGAAGCAATTGATCGCTCAGCAGCATTTGACATTGATAAATGCAAAGCCCTGAATGCAGTAATTGTGCTTTGTTTCATGGATTCGGCACTAATGCAAACATAGGAGCTAACAAATTATGCTCCCGCACCTATAGAATATGTGTGCATGTTGAAACCATTTACCATTTCTTCATTTTAATGTGTTTCATGCATAAGTTATATGTCACTTTAGTTCGTGGTCAATGTGCGTTCAACAAAGTGCTGCTTCACTTGAGATGAAACAGTTTAACATTAATTGGCCCATGTGCAGTGCTGTGTATTTAATTGTCTAGCATTGGTTGTAATGAATTGCCCATGTTCGCAAATCAATATTGATGAACGTGCTATTAATTTATTTAGTAGGTCTCAGATATGCCCCCAGAAGACTAGTTAAGCAGTGAAAGGCCCTTTCCGACGCCATAAGACAAAGACGGATATAGATATCACGCCTCACCTAGTGTTTTTTTGTCTGCACTTTATATAGCACTAGCACAAACTTTGGATTGTTGGAAGGTTGATAGCCAATCAGAATCCTTGAAATTAAGTCTGCAGATACTGGTACGGATTTTAAACCCATGCTCTGGAAACAGAAAACTGAATTTTTCAGTGGGACAGGAGAAAGGAATGGTGACAAAACTGACATACTGGCATAACCAGTACGAATGTCTTTGAAGTCGATAACTTATGTTATTGTATGTCAGCATCTTTCTTCCCTGTAGCTCCGGCTCATAAGTCCGCTGAGACCCAAAAATAATGTTTTTGGGAAAGAAAGTTGTTCTTATTTTGATTTATCAATCTACAAGCAATTAATAAACAAAATCTGAATTAACAATCGAGGATAACAGGCAGGTAGTGAAGAACTAGCACTGGTATTTTCTCTTGTATATTAGGTCTGATAGACATTGGCATTTTACACCCATTCAGCTTTGAGAAGCAGCCTGCCATGGAGTCCCTTGACACCTGTATTCTTTAATGTTATGTTATGTGTATTTGTAAAGAGCGTTATCACCAGTGAGGGTATCTTGGAATTGAGCAGGTGTGTGTGCTTATCCCTGCCTATAGTAGGTTGGTTCATTGAAAAGCCAGGTCTTCAGCTTCTTGCAGTATTCAAGAACAGAGGAGGAGGCTTGGATGTGGAGTGGGAGTTTGTTTCACACTTTGGGAGCGATGTAAAAGAACATACGTCCTCTGGATCTGGTGCTGGGTATGTGTGGGTTGTGTGTGAGTAGAAGCCCTACGGAGCGAAAGTGTCTGAGTGAATTGTGGAAGGAAATGCAACTAATCCAGTAGGTGGGGCCTGAGTTGTGTAGCGCCTTGAATGTGTGTGTGAGTAGTTTGTATTGTGGACACTGGTGTTCCTGAGGTGTGGTGTGATGTTAATTCAGTGTGTGAGGTTAAGGATGAGTCTGGCTGCTGAGGTCTGGATGGTTTGTAGTCTTCTAGTGAGTTGCTTGGTGATCCTGGCATAGGGGGTGTTCCTATGGTCCACTTGCTGGTGACTAGGGCATGAGTGACATTTTTTCTAGTGTTGCTTGGGAGCCATTTGAACATCTTCCACAGCATCTTCAGGGTATGGACGCATGATGTAGTGATACAGCTGTTGATTATTTTTCTTATGTTTCTGGTGTGGGTTATCAGTGTGGGTCCGAATTTAGCTGGCCATGAATTGGAGTCCAATGGCGAGGTGTTCTTGCCAAAGACCACCATCCATTCTGGTGCATCTCAACCTGAGCGTTCATTCGCAAGGATGACCACACAGCGTGTTCACGTCTTACAGCTGTATTTCGGCAGGTGAGAACCAGACGCTTAACATAGTTTAGCAGACTCCTTGTGTTGTATTCCCTGAAATCTGCTACTCTTTATTAACGCGCAGGGACCCCAGAAATGTTCGGTTGTTCCCCTATTTTGCGAAAGTCACTGCTGATATTCATACTGCTCCTCACGCCTGAGAGGTCAGTATACTATATTTGTCTCTTGCTAAACCAAGCATGAGGCGAGTTGCATATTAGGATGTAACGTTCACAGATTTTTTTATTTTTTAGATTTTTTAGACTCTTTGATCAGCATCCAAGCTTCCCATTCTACGAGGTTGTTTTCATAATATTGAACCACATTGAACTTCATCCCACTGAATCTCACCGGAAATTATTTTATAGGAACGTGAGATTGGTTGCACCATGTTTTACTTTGGTAATCTAATAACCTCTGAAGGCTCGGTTGCTCTAAACATCTTTATTTGTTTCTTGATAATTCAGCTTGAGGCAGTACCTGGTTACAGAAAATTAGCTAGTGTTTTTCTTCGTGTGTACATTCGCTTTTTACACCTTGGTGAAGATAGCACGATTTATTGAAGGTTTCATGAATGCTCATGATTTTACTAACATATTTGACCTACCCCTCGTGTGCATCTCTTGAATGTGTTTCCTTTTTCTTTCCCACAGAATACCCCTGACGAAGGGACGAAGGTCCCGAAATGCATTGGGTTACAAAATGAATGTTTTGAAACATTTGTTTACTTATAATTGACTGCTTTTGCTTGTTTTTAGGCAACTAATCAGATGCTATGATTAGAGAATTTGTATAAAAAATGTGGTTTATCACCTTTGTGAAAATGTTCTATCAAACTTTTTTTGACTGTAGATACTGTAATATTGTTGGTGCGTGTTAGACTCCTAGTCGCCAATAGGGGCTAGGCCACTATCATTGGTTTATACACATATGTTCAGCAGGCATAATTCTAACACTGCACATATATCGAACAAAACTGAATTATTATTTTATCCGAGTGCGGTTTTCACCAACACTACTGTTCTAATTACGAGTATGGCAGTCCTCAGGATTGCCGTATTCACAGTGGCGGTCAGATCACTGCCACCACTGCAGGTCTGCCTGCAGTATTCTGAGTGTGGCAGTCAGACTGCCACAAGACCACCAGCTCTGCAGGGATCAAGGATCCTGCTGCACCAGCAGTCTGCAACCAGTCTCAATATGCTGGAGGTGCCGATGCTGGCACCGTCGAGCACATTACAGCCTACATATTCATCGCCCTTTTCACAGCGGTGAGCCTGCCACAAAATGGGTGGCAGACATGCAGGAAAAGGGTGCATGGATTAGGGCCTACGGGGGCACATGTTGTGCCCCCTAGAATTACATCCCCGTTCCTGCATGGTGTGGCATGCATGCCACACCTTGCAGGAACGTGCTACAGGTGCTGTCACTGCAGCGGTCTGCTGTTAAGGTTCTACTATGAGCCTTATAAAGCCGCCACCGTGAGACCGCCACAGCACCACCTGCCCACCCTGGATTCAACTCTGAATCTGACGGGCTAGACGGTCTACCTATTGGCGCGGCAGTGGTGGGCCAACTGGAGGTCAGCCAAACTCATAATAAGGTCCTTAGTTTAGTTGTAAGTCCCTTTTAAAGTAGAATACCATATACCCAGGGCCTGTAACCGAAATGCTTCTAGTGGGCCTGCATCACTGGTTATGCCACCCACACAAGTAGCCTTTCAAACCTGTCCCAGATTACTACCACTTCTGTGGTAAATAAATAAATAATACCCTATTTTTGAATGAATAAATGAATAACAGATAGCTCAATAAATAAGAGTCAAGATTCGAGGTAGTAGGAGTTTGCAGGTTTATTACAGCATAAAGGACAGGAACAGGACCACCTGCACAGGAATAGGATGGCAAGGCCCAGCAGCGCTGCCGGGGTCAGGATCGGGACAAGGGGAACAACTTTTTAATAACAGTGCATGAGCATATATACATAACGCAAACACATAGCATTACATTGCAATAGGCGTAGCAGTGGGTGGAGCAAAAGGCGTGACGCGTAGCAGTCGCGAAAGATAAGGGTGAAAAGAGGTGTAACAGGGCGTATACATAGACATGTGATGCAAACGTAACAGAATATGTCATGAATGGGGCGGCAACCATGGAGGGGGCTACCTGAGGAGCCGGGACCTCTAACCTGATGGTGCGCGCAAACTGGCAATGACGTGTTACTAAGAGAAGCTGGGGGCTATGAACTCTGTGCTAGGAGCAGAGACTGAAGTCTAGAGAGTCAGGGCGACATGTACCTAAACAGTATCTAGTATCTGATGTTTAGAGAACATGTTGATATAAACTAGAAGTCAGGAGGGGAAAGGCTAACTTGATTCTAAGACTGGACCATGCATTATTCTACATGTAGTGCGTGATGAAGAATATTAAATGACCATTAAATGCAGTATTTCTCTAACGTGGAGACGTGAAGGCTAGATAATGACGGAAACTATCGATGCGATTCAGTAGCTTTAGGAATGCAGAGAAGGAGGACTGAACTGATAACTGGAATCATAACATATTCTTGGCAGACTCAGAGGCAGAGCCAGGGTGAGCCGGGCACTGCGAGGCAGGAAGTAAGTGAAGGGTCGAGGATACAGGTGGGGGCTGTATCGCTCCTCAGCGAGGCTTCAGGAGACAGGAGCTGAATCTGGTGTCCAGGCCCTTTTGAGGCCTAGAAACGGGGACTTTTCAATAGAATAACGTGCACACTGAGAAACGTGGCAACGTAGCTTTACATAGGCCTGATATTCGTAGTATTCACGAGAACTGGAAACTGGCATACTAGAGGTGGACACAACTGTAATTGCGTCATTAATCGAACATAGGGAATGCATATGCATATTTAATCATGCACACATAACATATGATGGATGACACGTAGGGACACAGAACATGGCAAAATTTACTTTTCCACATTCCCTCCTTGTCACTACGATTCCATCAGGAAACATCAATATTCATGATACCATCTATCATTTCATACAGTATCATTTGCTCGTCTCGAATTATCCTGGAACGGGATTTAGAACGGGGCTTGGGACTAGGAATACAAGAGGTAGCACAAATGCCGCAAATCGCAGGGCCACATTGTATACAGAGGCAGCAGCTGAATATGATCGCTACTGCAATACCTAGAAAGGACAAGACTTTCCATCCCCAGGCGGAAATTATATTCCAGAACCAACCGGACCATGTCCAGGTGCCTGGATCTTGGTGTAACAGATGGGCAATTTTATGGAGTCTGGTTATAGCTGAATAAACAGACGGCGCGTTATTTGGAATGAAAATGCAGCAACTAGATCCGATGACTCTACAGGCCCCGCCCCTATCGGCCAGTATGACGTCAAGGACGAGACGATTCTGTAAAACGACAAATCTCATAGCAGATTGCTCTTCGGTTAAGTTACCTAGAGCAGAGGCAGTCTCATTTACTACAGCTTCGAGGGTTCTGGTTAACCTACGGATTAGCTTACTATTCTGGATAGGTCCTATAAAGAAAAAGAAACCTCTGTTGAAATCTGTATACTGTTCTAGAGCAGTTTCAGTATAATCGACAATTGGGGACTCCCTTCTATGTCTAATGTGTACTAGATGTGTGTTTCTATGATAATCAGGTGGGGCTAGGAAAACTGGTGGCAGTAGGAAGGCAATGTAACAGGTTCCCTCCCAATCGAGGGGCAGACGAACATATGCAGTTTGACCACAAATAAAATAAGAATGACGTGAAGCTTTGAAAATGGATTTCCCACTGTCACTATACTTGACAATAGTAGTACAATCACTATGTCCTACATGTACGGAACCATTATTTCGGACACATAATTCGCCTTTAACTGGTAGTACTGAAATAGCAGGTAAGTCTGGAGTAGTATCAGACTGAACATTCAGGACCATGAAATTCGAAGAATAGTTACCTAAATTATACACTTCATTTTCTAGATCTAACCCAGTTCTGTGGGGAAGACCTTGCTTGTCTGGAAAACATGTACTGTTAAGAAAAGACATATCTGTTGAGGATGACGTTAACGTGGACCATGCTCCACACGAACCATTATGTGAAAATGGATAAGGAAAAAGTGGCAGAACTCCCTTCGGTATCTGGAAAGGGGGGAGTCGACCACACACCCAGCAATTAGTGGCATTGCTGGTCTGGTGTGAGTAATGTAACATGCGGATGAAAGAATTATTTTTCATAGCGAGGCGGTAAGAGAGTTCATGAGGAGGCAGATCACTAAACGTGTGCTCTACTGTAGCATTAGCAGACTTATTTACATGAAGAACTGGGAAATACAAGAAAAATGCATAACTGGTGCAGGAAATCATAATGCTGAGAAACAATATGAAACATAGGAAAACGATACATCGAATTGAGTTTTGACTAACTCTCTCACTATGGGGGTCTATTTTATACATGTCAGAAACAGTCTAACCGTTTCACCTAGGGGAGGACTTAGACAATCAAACTGGCTGACTTATTTTACTAGACCGGAGTTTCAACTTATACTCCTGTTGCGGAGTTTTCTCTAACAGGGGAGGGTTTGTAGCAATGTCTTTTGCGGGACAGTCCTTGAGAACAATATTTTGGCAATCCTTCAAATCCTGGGAAATGTTCTTTGAGACGGGTTTCAGTCCATAAAACCTCTTTACATGCGAAAGGTGCACCCAGCCTTTGCGACCCTCCAACTTCACGGCTGTACGGGTGGCGAGGAGGACCTGTCGGGGCTCCTTCCAGCGTGGCTCCAGCGGACTTGAGCGGTCAAAATTGCGGACAAGAACCA
Organism: Lissotriton helveticus; assembly: GCF_964261635.1. Lineage (NCBI taxonomy): Eukaryota > Metazoa > Chordata > Amphibia > Caudata > Salamandridae > Lissotriton > Lissotriton helveticus. Next base: position 1,137,295,678 of record NC_136057.1, on the reverse strand, counting down.
TGGATCCTGGAACGATTTCATGCGGTGCCACCTCGGTATTGTCTGGAAATGCGGCGGCAACCTGTGAACGACAAGAGTTGAGGGCAGACATCAAGGAAGCTAGGTAATCTGTCAGCATATTACTTGAAACATCGGTAATACTTCGGGGTCTAGGAGTACCCCACATGTTAGGGGGGCGGCCGAAAACGACCTCATACGGGGACAGACCTGATCTGGAATGTGCGACCATGCGCATATAAAATAAAGCGACTGGCAGAGCTACTAGCCAGTCCACACCTTTCTCTTTACACACTTTGGCGATGCGGATTTTCAGAGTCTGGTTATGTCTCTCTACGAGACCGGCTGCTTCAGGATGGCGTACACAATGAAACTTCCACTGGTACCCCAACAAAAGGGAAACATGCTTCATCAACTCAGATGAGAATGGCTGGCCGTTGTCAGAATATACGACTCTAGGGAGTCCATAACGGGGGAAGAACTCACGAACCAACTGCTTGGCAGTGGTCGCGGCGGTGTAATCTGGAACTGGATATGCTTCTGTCCACCTGGACAAAGCGCATACAACTACAAGGACATACTTGAAACCTCGACATCGCTCCATCTGAATATAATCCATCTGGAGGACTTCGAAAGGGTGGTCAGGGGGCTGGAATCCACCTTGTTCCACCGGGACACTTTTACCTGGATTAAACTGACAACATATCATACAGGTACGGACTTTCTGCTTGGCTGCAGCTCGTAAATGCGTGTTGAACCAGATGTTCTGGATACTGTCTAACATAGCTTTTTCTCCTAAATGTGCTGGACTATGTGCGGTATTAATAATGACTTGAACCATAGAGTCGGGGAGAAACCATGTGGCTCTACCCTTCGTTAACCATCCTTGATCTGTCTGGACCCCTCCTTGTTCGGACCATTTCTTGATTTCTTCGGGAGTAGCATGTAACTGTATGTCTATGACATCTTGTGTAGGGTCTTTAACTGTCATACATGTAATCGGATCTGGAGTGTGTGTTATGTTAACTGGAATGTCTAGAGTCTGTGCTGTAAGCTTGGCTGTGCGATCTGCTAGATCGTTACCTTGAGAAATAATGTCAGTAACTTTCGTATGTGCTTTGCACTTCATGATAGCAATAGATGTCGGTAAATGTATGGCATCTAACAGAGCTTGAATAAGGAGACCATGCTGAATCTTGGTTCCATGAGAAGTCATGAAACCTCTCTCCTGCCAGAGCACTCCGAAGTCGTGTACAACTCCAAATGCGTAACGTGAATCTGTGTAAACATTAACTTTCAAGTTCTTGGCGTGTATGCAGGCTTGTGTCAGAGCAACTAGCTCTGCTGCTTGAGCGGACAGGGTGTCAATACGGTGTGTTTCAATAACTTCAGTGTCAGTAGTCACTGCATACGCGGCGACTAGTTCTCCTGTACTTGTTCTCATACATGAACCATCCACATAAAGTGTCAGGTCGGGGTCTGGTAGCGGAATATCTGTCAGATCTTGTCTTGGCTTGGTCATAATGTTAACTACTTCCAAACAGTCATGTGTGGCAGAATTCGAAGTAACTGATGGTAACAGTGTAGCAGGGTTCAGGATGTTGCAGCGTCTGATTTCTATGTGTGGCTGGAACAGTGTCAATTCATAACCTGTTAAACGTGCAATTGTCAAGTGCTGAGTTTGTGTTCGGTTTAAAAGAACTTCCACGGAATGTGGAACTTGTACTGTCAAGGTATGTCCTAAGACTATGGAATCACTTTGTCTGATAGCTAGGGCTGTGGCTGCAACTGACTTGAGGCACGCAGGCAGAGCCTGGGCTACAGGATCTAATGTGCTCAAAAAATAAGCACAGGGCTTGTATTGTCCTGCTTGATCTTGTGTAAGAACAGATAATGCTGTACCTTCGCGTTCAGTGACGAAAAGTGTAAAAGGCTTACTGTAGTTCGGTGTCGCTAGAACTGGAGCTTGACATAGGGCTTTCTTTAACTCATTGAAACTAAGTGTATGTTCAGATGTCCAAGGGAGGACAGTCGATACGGCTGCCTCCTGTGTCGTTAACTGTATCAGTGGCTTGGCTAGAAATGCATACTGAGGAATCCATTGTCTGCAGTAAGAAGTAAGGCCGATAAAAGCACGTACCTCCTTCTGGGTCTTGGGCTGAGGAAGACTCGCTATTAACTGGATACGGTCTGGTGTCAACTGCCTACCCCTCTTGGACAGTAAGTGTCCTAAGTAGACCACTTGCTGGACACAGAATTGAAGCTTCGAAGGGGACACCTTGTGCCCCATCTCGGCTAGGAAATACAAGACTGTAAGGGATGCTCGCTCGCAAGCACGTTCAGAACGGGCTGTGATCAGGAGATCATCGACATACTGGAGCAGGGCAGTGTCAGTTGGCATGTGAATGTTGTCTAGTTGTCTCTTAAGTGCTTGACTGTAAATGCTAGGGCTTTCTGTGAAACCTTGAGGAGCGCGTGTGAACATATAGCTCCTTCCATTTAAACAAAATCCGAAAAGGAACTGGCTGTCTGGATGAATAGGGACACTGAAAAACGCGTTCTTGAGGTCGATTACAGTAAAGAACGTGGCTTCGGAATCAATGGCTGTCAATAGGGAAGAGATATCTGGAACGACTGGGTACTGAGGAATAATACACTTATTAAGTTCTCGTAGGTCAATCACTAATCGATATACTGGGGGTGCATTTGGATCAGTACGTTTCATGACTGGAATGATCGGAGAATTGCATACGTTGGAGTCAGTTTCTACAACCACTCCTTGAGCCATGAGCTCGTCAATAATTTTGGATAAGGCTGCTACAGCCTCAGGTGGCAATCTGTACTGTCTGATTCGTGGTAACACTACACCTGGCTTGAGAGTCACACGATAGGGTGTGATTTGCATGTAACCAACATCAGTTGGACCTTGCGCCCATAGATGCTGCGGAACATTAGACAATCTGGGATCAAAATCTCGTAATACATAGTGACCCTTAAAGTCACGTAGGAACAATCGTATTCCCTCTGGGGAACAGCATATAACTGCACCTAACTCTTTCAGTGTTTTAATACCTAATAGGTTTTCTGGACATGACTTAGTAAGTAACAGATCAGTAGTGCGGGACAATGGACCTACTTCTAGAGTAACTGGCTTTGATATTTCACTTACAATGGGTTTTCCTGAAAATCCAAGGGAAACATTTCTTGAGCCTGAGAGCGGAGCCCCTGGAACTTCGGCGTGACTAATTGTGGTCCTACTTGCCCCTGTATCAATCAAAAACTTTCTGTCTTTCCCTAATACTTGACTGTGAACATAGGGACCTTCTTGATCTACAGGTATCTCGATGAGAGGCAAGCCTACCTCCCTCTCTAGGCTGTTTCATGAATACTGCTGGTACTCTGGATACTCAGACTGTGCATACTGGTACATCTGCTGTGTAACATGCTGTGTTGCAGCGATGGGCTGCGGTGCGGTAACTGTCTGTGGTGCATTCTGTGGCTGAGGAGTCTGTAAAACTTGTTCTTGTCTAGGCGGACGTGGTCTTTCTTTAGTCTTACCAGTAGCTATGTTGTGTTTCAGAACTGCACACTCGTTTATAAAATGACCTGGCTGTTTACAATAATTGCAGTTCCCTTTAACGGGAGCTGCAGGATGACTGGCTTGATTCGGACCCCTCTTCTGACTGTCTTGAGGAACAGATTGTGCAACTAGTACTTTCATTTTCGTGTCTTTCATACGTTTTCTCTCGTGTTCTTGTTCTTCCCTGATCCTATTCTGGTGGTATTGGAGCATCTGCAACATCTGGGACGGGGTTTTAGCTTGCCAGGTACTTTCGACTTTCAAAACTCGATTTTTAATTTGTGGACTTGAATTCTCGACTAATTTAGTAACAAAAAGGTGAGGGTATGACTCACTACTTGTCTTGAGGCCACTGTTGATGCTAAAACATTTCTCAAATCTGGAATAAAAATCACTAATATCTTCGTCTTGTTTCTGTTTACAGGCTGAGATTGCATCCCAGTCTTCTTTTCTAGTTGTCAATAATCTAGGTAAAACTTGTATTAATAATTCTGGTAATTCTTTACATTTCGCTCCAAGACCGGTACCTGGTACTCGTGCCTTGTCTTCAGCTTCTAGAACTGCCCAATCGATCTTTTTCTCTCCCACCTCCCATTCTTTTTCCTTGAGCTTTTCATACACCCCTGCGGGCAGCAGAACCTTTAACATTTTAATTATATCTGGATACGTGTATTCTCCCATACGGAGCATGTCTTTTAATTCTCTATGGAACCCTGCTGGATCTTTATCATGACAGGGAATTAATTTCTTCATCTCTAGGAGTTCCATCTTTGTAATCGGAGTGTAAACAAACACTCGTTCTAGTTCGCCACCCGTTCCTCTAACTGGGTGGACTTCTCGTAACGGATTCTGTCGCTCTATGTAAAATGGTTTACTTTCTGGGGGTGAGACATGAACAAAATGCGGGTTCAGAAACGTTCTATATTTGTGACGCTGTTCTAGAATGACACTAATTAAGTCGGTACCTAAACCTTTCCATCTATACTGGAGTAACTCGTTCAGGATATCGTGTAACGGACCTGGATCAGAGTGCTGACCCTCATACAATGTAATGAGGTGCTGAATCATATACATACCCGCCAGTCGTTGCTCGGCTGGGGGCATTTTCAGAAACATTTGTGCCACTATTTCGTCTGGAAAAGTGATAGAATCAGTAATCCATCGGACTGCTGATCGGGCTAGTTCTTGTTCATGCATGGTACTTAACTCACTGTAACCGATTCGTGATTTCAGAATGTGATCGGTAGCTTGAAACACTTGTTCTAGAGAACCTTGTTCTGGTGCTGGATGATGGAAAATAGACTTGTGTTCTAGGCGTAAATGGCGATCTGGAAATCTAGATTTTCCTACATACGCTATTCTGTCAGGATTCTCGTCGTCTAACTCTTCAGGATCAGAGTTACTTTCTTTCTCGCTTACTTGTGCTGCTTTACGCTGTTCGTGTAACTTTATTATTTCTTTACGGATTTTCTTGTACATACTCTCCATAGCACCGACGGTCTTGTGCTTACCCTCGGCTATATTATCACTCCACCTTGTCAGGGTTTTCATTTCAGCCGGATCTTTAGACGGGTAATCTTGTTCTCTTATTAGACAATTGATCAGAAACTTTAATATCATGAGCTGGGTCTCAGCTTTCCTTTGAGACATGGCCTCGCCAATGCTTTCTGGATCATCCCCTGTACGGATGAAACGATATATTCTGTCTAGATCTTCTTTCATATTCGGTAAGGTGACTAGATACTCGGCCACCTTTCTTACGCGGAATGAATATAAAACCATATTATCCTCGCCTGGGACTGGATCATAGCCGCATTCGGCAAGGGATTTTCTTATTTCTGCTACAGTCTGATGTCTGGGCGTACGCTGTGATGCTTGTATATGTAATTCGGCTGTCGTTAAACGCTTGTGTGGCGGCGGTGTTTGAGGAGTACCTCCCCCTGCGGCCCCTAAACTAGAGTCGTCTACTGAGGCTCTTCGTCCTGGCAGAGTGGGAAATGGAAATGTAGGCTGGACTTGTATGGCGGGCTGGACTGGGGGTACCGTAACAGGTACTCCGGTGTCTGGAGGAGCGGGAAGTGCCTGATTTACAGGGACTGGCGGAGCGCGAACAGGATTTGCATATTCTGGGACTGTGTCGTCCAAATAGGACGAAATAAAAATATCAGCTGCGGTCTGTTTGTGACGTAGCTTAGTCGGAACTAATGGTGGCGGGAAATTACTGGATGCCTCTGGGGTCGCTTTTGGCAAGCCCTCGGCAAGGAGAGGATACATACCCCTAATAAGGGCATGCCTCTGTCTGTCTGACTGTTCGGCTTTGACTTGTTCACCTATCTCGATTAGTTCTTTTTCTTGTGCTCGTTCTAAGGATTCTCTACTTAATTCTGACTTTCTGATTTCTTTTTCAGTTCTTTTATGAGCTTCTTTGCGCCATAACTCGATGGCATCTTTCTGTGACTGTCTGGCTTTCTTTTTCCATAATGCTTCTTCTACTCGCATGATGCACTCGGCATCCCATGTACCCGATACGGGCCATCTATACTTTTCTTCTAACTGTTTGGTATACTCTACCCATAAATCTAGATACAGTATGGCGCTTATGCCATGCTTCTGATACATAAAATGACCTGGACTGTCCCTAGGCGGGACAGGAACTGCTGCTTCCAGCAGACCCTTTCTAGTTTTTAACTGGCGTAACTTAGAAAACAAGGGCATGACTGGACTGTAATCTAGACACAATACAATACACAATAAACACGATACTTATTCCCCATTCATACCACGACATTAAAATACATGAAGAACATTTAAAAATAACAGTTCGAACAGAATACTACCTGGAATACGGAACACAGAATACATGAATTTTCTCGAGAACAGAACTGACTAGAACAGGAACTAGATGCACTGCTGAAACAGTACGAAACTTACCGGTCTCACACAGAGACACGTCAGGACCCGCATCCACCGAAGTGGACACTTCGTTTGTGGGTCTGTGTACCACCAACCCACGGACCAGAGTCAATTAAATTGACCCTGTCTAGATACTACCCCAGTAACGGTACTCACCGGGCAGCAAGAACGGAAGGCCTCAGACTGGACTGGATTGCCTCGACGTCGGACGGACGAACTTCGGACTTCTGTTACGGGTGGGCCTCCGGATACCTCGGACCTTGGACTCTCGGCTTGGGCTCTGGTCGGGACTCGCCGCGTTCCTCCACCGTCTCGTCTGGATGCTGGACCGCCTCCTCCGTCTCCTCCGTGGGCCTGAGGGATACTTGAAGCAGAAATATCTGCCGGTGCGCAGAAGAGTTCCGTCACGACTGCAGAGGGTCAGGGGGTCGGCGTGGCTTCACCGACGCGTGGGGAAAGGGCAAGTCCCTGTTCGGGCGCCATTATGTGGTAAATAAATAAATAATACCCTATTTTTGAATGAATAAATGAATAACAGATAGCTCAATAAATAAGAGTCAAGATTCGAGGTAGTAGGAGTTTGCAGGTTTATTACAGCATAAAGGACAGGAACAGGACCACCTGCACAGGAATAGGATGGCAAGGCCCAGCAGCGCTGCCGGGGTCAGGATCGGGACAAGGGGAACAACTTTTTAATAACAGTGCATGAGCATATATACATAACGCAAACACATAGCATTACATTGCAATAGGCGTAGCAGTGGGTGGAGCAAAAGGCGTGACGCGTAGCAGTCGCGAAAGATAAGGGTGAAAAGAGGTGTAACAGGGCGTATACATAGACATGTGATGCAAACGTAACAGAATATGTCATGAATGGGGCGGCAACCATGGAGGGGGCTACCTGAGGAGCCGGGACCTCTAACCTGATGGTGCGCGCAAACTGGCAATGACGTGTTACTAAGAGAAGCTGGGGGCTATGAACTCTGTGCTAGGAGCAGAGACTGAAGTCTGGAGAGTCAGGGCGACATGTACCTAAACAGTATCTAGTATCTGATGTTTAGAGAACATGTTGATATAAACTAGAAGTCAGGAGGGGAAAGGCTAACTTGATTCTAAGACTGGACCATGCATTATTCTACATGTAGTGCGTGATGAAGAATATTAAATGACGATTAAATGCAGTATTTCTCTAACGTGGAGACGTGAAGGCTAGATAATGACGGAAACTATCGATGCGATTCAGTAGCTTTAGGAATGCAGAGAAGGAGGACTGAACTGATAACTGGAATCATAACATATTCTTGGCAGACTCAGAGGCAGAGCCAGGGTGAGCCGGGCACTGCGAGGCAGGAAGTAAGTGAAGGGTCGAGGATACAGGTGGGGGCTGTATCGCTCCTCAGCGAGGCTTCAGGAGACAGGAGCTGAATCTGGTGTCCAGGCCCTTTTGAGGCCTAGAAACGGGGACTTTTCAATAGAATAACGTGCACACTGAGAAACGTGGCAACGTAGCTTTACATAGGCCTGATATTCGTAGTATTCACGAGAACTGGAAACTGGCATACTAGAGGTGGACACAACTGTAATTGCGTCATTAATCGAACATAGGGAATGCATATGCACATTT